>NW_027460280.1:60531179-61131179 GCF_050947875.1 Dermacentor variabilis | reverse complement strand
AGTTGCCAATAATTCCGCCTGGAAGGCGTGAAGTCAGGTAGCCGAATCGAAAAAGACTAGATGTGGTCATAGGCGGAAAGTTTCAATGTCTCTTGGGGGGGGGGGCAACCAGCTTTCGTAACCCCACCATATATATATATATATATATATATATTATATATTCACTGAAGTGAGGACCTTATATGAGAATTTACAATACTTCATAGTAGGAGAAACTTCAATTTCACAGCCCGAGTTCTCTCCCAACCCCAAGAATCTGGCGTCTCTCGGTGGTGTAATCTTCCTTGGTGTAATTGTCGTATGCTTCGCTGTCACTAATACTGCTTCGCCTTTCCGGCGAAACTGCAGCCTCTCTCCGTTTCTTTTTCTTTTTCTGTGAGTTCGAGTATAAGTCCTGCTGCGCATGGCTGCTCTTGATTCTGATTTCGAGTGAATCCGGCTTGTCCTCATTTCGGTTACTGAGTGAATTATACAGGGTGCCTCCAACTATCATGCTCCAAGACTTAAAAAGCAGTTGCGTTGCTCGTAGAAAACCTAGTGTATATTGTTTCCCGTACAGTGGAGTAGCCGCCAGTAATTATTTCGTTCCTATAATTTAATTGAAATTAATGATCTAATTCGAGAAGTGCTATCAAATTGTCAATGAGGCATCTGTAGGCACCTCCAGGCACCCCCAAATGACCTGTAACTGCTGTGTTTTCAGCGCCGTACTGATTTCGTACATTTTTTTTTCCCCGACTGGCAAACGAACCTCACGAAATATGAAAAATACGACGTAACTGCGCTCCCACCCGCATCATAAAGCAGCACCCTCAAATAAGCTTATTGAAGGCAACTGCATTGCCTGTCGCAAACCCGAAGAGAGCGCATCCCCATTGATATGGTACGGAAGGAGCCCCAACAGCAGGTTTCGCGGCTTTGCAGCTATTCCTTCCTATCTACGTCAAACTTATCCGTTTCTCAAGGCCGACTGATCCTATTGATAATAAAAGCTTATTGATAACGCGGCCGAAGCGCCACTCTGACCAAGGACGAAACACGGAAAGCTATGTAATAGGCATAGCATGTTTCAAAATCCCGGCTTTGATCGCTTAGCATCGACAGAGTGCGCGCGCATCTATATTTCGCGCCAGAAACTTGCTTCGGACCGAAGCCAAATTAAAGTGACGGTTTTATTTTTTATGAGAGTGTATACGTGCTGCAAAAACAGGGTCGTGGGAAAAAATAGAAGCGAAATAAACAGACTGGGAACTGACCCATGTGTAGAGAGGAAAAATCAATGCGTTCAAGAAAGTAAATATAGCACTTCTAAATGAGACTAATTGGCAATCGGGATGCCTGCACAAAAAACAAACAAAAATACATCAGATTTCAGTGTGCCCTTATTATCTATGAATTCGTAAGCACCGTTGAACACCAGCTGCCGCCTAGAGGACATGTTAGAATACGTCTCCTTCTGCAGCTACGCTGTACTGACTGAGTCCGCTTTGTCACATATTTAGTGGCTCTTTTGATGACCGACGCTGGAATTCGACGGCAGACATCCGTTATCCTTGCCTTGAACTAATCTGACTTCTGTCTCAATCATGTAAGCACGATCTTTCTCATAACCTCAAAGAAATCAAGTGGAAAGAGGTCAGGTGACCGAGCCGGCCAATTTACAGGTCCGTGCCTTCCAATCTGTTGTGCATGAAAAGTCGCATCTAGCCAGTTTGGTGCTCGGCTGCTGCTGTGTGCTGGTGTCCCGCCTTGCTGGTACCACAGAAGTGGAAGAAGTGATAGCGGGACTTCGCTGAGAAATTCATCCACCACTCCAAGGATTTCGTCCACCTAATGCTGTCCAGTCAGCGTGCTATCGAAGAAGATGGGAACGATCACAGCACCGGCATAAATTTAGAGAAAGGCATGGCGACTTTGACAAAACAAAACGTACGTTTAAACATTTGCACTGACGTTGTCAATTCGCTTTTGTGGTCATAGGTTTTGTGGCAAAAAAAAAAAAGAGAAAGAACCATCCGTGCACTTTATCTACGCTAAGACAACAGCTATCACATCTTGTTTCCAACTAACTCCAAACGCGACGTGTTACTTCGGCTGAGGCATGGCAGAGAAGGCACTAGCTCGATCACGATGTTTTACAGCGAAGCTGTATATGGATAGCCGATTCGTCCGTCCGTCCGTCTGTCGCCTGTTCGCCGAAAACTCCTCCGGCGCAACCCCATGCGAATGCACGAAAAAGCGAAGAGACGCAATTGGCTGCGCCAGTAGTGACGTCGTTGCTCTCCGTCGCAGCTGAGCGGGCGCGCAGCAGTTTTTCTCCGGCTCCGACGCGGGTAGGCGACGCGTCATATGGACTCCTGAGGAGCAGGCAGCTTTCGATCAGCAACGCCGCGAACAGAACCGGGAACGAGCTCGTCTACGCCGTCCCGATGATGCAGCCCGGGCACAAGAACAGGCTCGTGCAGGCGAGCGCGAGCAGCAACTGCGTACCGAGGATCCGGCCGCCTACGAAGCCGTCGTTTAATGAACCATCGGGATTAACCCAGTGATAAACACCGGGGCTGCACGTTTCAGCTTCGGTGGTTAACCATCTGCACGGAGTGCTTGGGCGCTGGTTTTTTTCTTCATTTCGTTCTGGCTAACTCAGAAGGAGGCTTTATCATGCGTGTGGGAGTGCAGTCACGTGGTATTCGCCATATTTCGCAGGGTTTATTCAACAGTCCGAAAAAATTAGTACATAATTAGTACGTCGCTGACTGAAAAGTACGCCGTAGTTAAATGTCCCTTGGCTGTGCCTACAAGTACCTCATTGATATTTTGATAATTGTGATAGTACGTCTCGAGTTAGATAATTAATTACGATTACCTAATTAAATCTCATGAAAGAAAAAATTACTGGCAGCTACTCCACTTATTGGAAACAATGTGCACTAGGTTTTTTTCCGAGTAACGCACTGTTTTTTTTTTATTAAATATTGGTGCATGATAGTTAATTGGGACACCCTGTATATATTTATGACCTCTGCATGCAAGTGACGATGTCTCCATCCCTAATAAATGTTGTAAATTATTAGAAGTGCTTTTTTCAATGAGTCGTTAGCTTTGCTTACTGGAAATAGAAGCGAGAGGGAGACACATATCATTCACGTGCATTTCACACGCCGTTGATAAAAAGAATCTAGCGAAGGGGTAACTAAAGTCTACAGGTTTTTTTTTTTCAGGGTCAAAAATGCACGCAAATCATCTTAAAGCGAGGTGAACATACGGCAACATATTCATTCTCTAGGCATAAGCTATCCATAGCTTTAGAAATAATTGTTAATTGGCTACCTCCTTCTTTTTAAAAATATAATAAACATTTTCCTGTGTATATATGCATAAATATATTGTGTATGTGCATGGTGTTTACAGTGGGAATTTAAAACAATGTTGAAGTGAGAAAATACGGATGAGGCAGCCGCCGCTGGTAGTTCTAATGTGCTTGTTCTCCTATTGTCAGGATTTGCAGAAATAAAGCAAATTATGAATTAAAATCCGTGCACATCCGCGCCAACAATGATGCAGTAAGCTATTAGCCACAATAAAATTTAAGTGAGAAGGTCGAGGCAAGTCAAAAGAAACCTCAAATGATGTGGCTGACAAAACTGGCAATGAGACGTTAGGTAGAGGGGGGGTAGGCTTCGGCATCGCTCAGCCCCCCCCCCCTCTCTCGGAAAAGTCCGGAGGGGGCTCGGGCCCCGGAGCCCCCCCCCCCCCACCCGTAGTCGTCGCCTATGTATGGATGTGGTGATACAATGCCCACACCTGCCTTTTCTTCACAGACAGAAGCATCAATTGCTACATTGTATCCAGCTGTGCAAGGTCGTCTTCCAGAATACTATTAGATATTGATAGAGATGATGTTTAGCATTACTTGGAAAAAATGTCATCAAATTCAATTTTAGCAGCTGGAACCGAGGAATTTAGTAAGACCACCTCGCATAGGTGAACGTTTAACGGATCCAATAGTTTTTGAGCGAAAACAACTTGAGGGCAGCGTGAGCGATTCCCCTGATAGTTAAAAAATGAGGCCGGTTCATTAACGAAAACATATTGTGATCTCCTGTGTGGTGATGCATATATCTTTACAAAAGTTTGTACTGTTAGGATATGAAATCGCATGAGAAGAGAAGGCAGGCGTGCTTTTTGATATACCGTTTGCGACAAATTTAGGAAGCCCAAGACATAAACGTAACGCCTCTCGTTCTAACAGAATCAGAGGCCGAATTTTGTATGCAGATCCGCCAGAAAACAAAACGCAGCCAAGCTCTATTATCGGGCGAACATACATGCGCCGGGTCATAATGAAAACATGCCGACGCAGCCCTGATAGATTGCTGCTGAGTCTGCGCAGCATTCCTACTGCGCGTGCTCCCTTTGAGGCAACATGTTCCATATGTGGACTCCAATTGAGCTTTTCGGTGTACATCACTTCCAAATATTTAAGTGAACTCACCAGTGGGATACTGTCTTGTCGATAAAGAACCGAAGTTTGCACAGGAACACTTTGAGGGAGAACTAGGACGGCGCTTTTTCTGATATTAAGAGAGAGAGGTTAATTCTATCAAGCCACATTTCTATGCGGTTCATATAAGACTGTAGAGTTTGATGCAAAGCATGTAAGTCTACTGATGCAGCAAAAAATGCAATGTCGTCGGCGTATATAAGTACACATGCACATGCTGTTGCAAAGATACAGTACTCAGTAAACAGCAACGGCGATAGGACTGATCCCTGTGGTAGACCTCTTGACCGTTGATAAGTTGATGAAGACAATCTGCGTAGAGAGCAGTAAAACTCCCTGCCGCTTAAAAATTCATAAACCCACGTGACAAAATATTTTGGCAGACCAGCAATCTGAGGCGCGTTTATTAGGCTTACGTGTTCTACGCTGTCACACGCCTTAGTTATATCCAAAAAGGGCTAAAGCTGCATATTTTTTCTGACGTCGAGCTAGTTGTATACGACTTTCTAGGTCGACATGGGCGCACCAAATCGAGCACCCACGTCTGAAGCCAATTTGGTATGGGCTCAAATTCATGTTCTCTATCAGCCAATGAGCTATGCGGTCGTGGATTCTTTCGACGAGTTTTACTAGATTAGATGTAAGAGATATTGGTCTAATGTTTTCTAATTCGTAACCAGCACCTTGCTTTTTTAATAATGTGATATTTTTTGCAAGTCTCCATTCCGGGGGAATCCACGAATTTTTAATCGAATGGTTTACCACGGTAAGTAATGCGTGTTATGATATCTTAAATAAAATTTTTATTATTGCCGTAGTAATGTCATCGTGGCCTGGCGCTGAATTAGGCAGCTTGCTTTGTACATTTTCCAGCTCCTAAATCGTAACTTTTTCGAAGTCTTCACCAGGAGTAAGCGGCATAGCGTGATCAGGCAAAATCGACTTAAAGCGACATTCTAGACCTTTAGCAGTATCTTCCAGTAATTTGGCCAATTCTCAGGGTGTTGGAACCACAGAGTCTACGCTTATTTGTGCCGGAAGGACCTTTTTATTTCTCAGAGAGCGAAACAGTGCTTTCTTGTTGCTTGCTGAAAGAAATTCGAAGTGCTCACAATCAAAGTTGTATTTCGCACTTGCAACTGTTCTTTTAAATGTTGCTGCCGCGAACTTATAGTATCTCCAATTGCTAGGGCACTGGTTATGAAGTAGTTTTTGTAACGCTGCTTTTCTTGTCCTGTAATGGCGTGAGCACTCTGCGTTCCACCAAGGTTTAGAAGACCCGCTTTTAGTGCAGTGCACAGTGAATTGAGATTTTTTTACGGAATATTTTAAAACCGACAATAAATTTATGGCTTTTTCTTCTTCATTATGCAATGGCTGATTCGATAAAACCATGTGTAAGACCTTCTTGAATGTGTTGAAATTAACAAAAGTATTGTAATGCTTAGTGATTTGAGTCAATGGGCGTACGAGCTCAAAAAGAATAGGAAGATTGTCACTGCTTGTGCCCGAGTTTATAGCAGACCAAGTGGAGGTGGACAAATTAGTACTAGCGAAGGTGAGATCTATTGCGGAAAGTGACTTACTACAAGTAAATGTGGCTTTTCGTGCGTTAATGCATGATAAATCATTGTTAGCAGCCCAATCCCACAAACGTTTACCACTCGAATCGCTCTTGTACCCCCCCCCCCCCCCCCCCACGAAGTCTCCGGAAAAAAATTATTTCTTTTCTGCAGGACGTAATTACTGTATCTAGGACACTAGTTTTCAGAATACCTCCGTGGAAATAAACATTAACTAAAGTGAGTATGATGTGACCTGGAATAGAGATGTCTATAGCTAGAATTTTGCTTTCTAAAGTGATAAGCTGGTAAGCCATTTTAGCCCGGCGCGCAATTTTTGAAGAGATGAAGATAGCTAAGCCACCACCACGAGAGGGGCGGTCCAGGCTAAATGTACGGTAATTTTTTAGATGAAATGCATTTTCTGCTGATAACCAGGTTTTTTGCAATGCTATGATATCAAGTGAGTGTTGGCTACAGCGGTAATATAAGTCAATAGCAGCGGAATAAATGGAACGACAATTCCACTGTAATACTTTCAGCGTACATATGCTGTGCTAAGACCGGCAGCAGAAACGGCCTTGTCGAAAATGCTATCCTTCGGAAAATATTTTTTAGGAATATCCTCCTTCTGGCACTTTTTAGTCTTCGTGCTGTGTGTCGATGTAGAACCTTGCACGACAGGAGATGCGCGCCTTTTAAGAGCGCGGGAGTCAATCTCCATGCCCTTTTCTTGCGAGCCACAATCTGAGCTCCAGTCTGATTCCTGTTCTGCATGATACACAGGAGAGGTCTTGTTAGGTCGATGTTTAAGGGGCCTGGGTTGGATGTTTCTGCATCATTCGCATTTGAAGGCACTGGAAGTTTAGAGGCCATGGTGTGGAGGGGAACCACCTGAAGGAGTTGAGTCATTTGGGTGGTAACCATTTGCGCTAATGACTCCGATAGGCTCACAAATACGTTTTCCATTGCCTTCTGCGTTGGCCTCTCTACTGCCGAAGCTATGTCATCAGGAAGTGATGAGTCAGCTGCATGAGGTAGTCGATTGGCTGCACCGGCATACCCGTGACATCGCTCCGCAATGATAAAAGGGGCTTCCCATCTTGAGCATCCCTTTTGTTCAATTATTTCTAAAATTTATAATTCCTATGCTCTCGCAGAGCAGTTAATATGGTCAGCTGAGTGAGAACCACTGCAGAGACAACACCGTTCTTCCTGTGATGAACCACCTTTTAATTCATGATTTTCTCCCCATTTAAACGACGCCGAGGAACTGATCGGCATCCCTTAATGCCCGTAGCGCCAACACCTGATATGCTGAAGGGGGCGAGGAGATAGCGATTCAACCTGGTAAATGAGTGGCCACGCCTTGATCTCTGTCGGACGAGTTGTTCCAGCGAAGGTAACAATGACTGATTCTGTGGGCATCTTCTTGCTCTCCAATAAGCGAGAGCAACGAAATACCGCCGATACAGCTCCGGCGACAGAAAACATGTCTAAAATTTCTGAACGGGAAAGTCTCGAGTCGACCCCACGAAACTAGTAACACAAGCTAAGTGAGCAGAAATGAAGGAGCTCACTGGATGTGAAGCAAACGCTGTACATTTGAGCAGGTCTGCGATACAGGCCTGGTCTGGTGAACAGCAGAGAATGCCTCCGCGACCAAACTGCCGTACTTCGGTGATCAGGGTAGTGGAGTGTCGCCTTCTGTAGTTCTTCCTGAGCGAATTTGGGGTTTTTCATTCGAATTGACTCCCCGTTGGCCGGTACCAGGGCCACAGGAACGTTGGTCAGTCCGCTGCGGAAGAGAAGCTCAATCGGATAATCATGAGGTGCAAGAGAAGCCGACCAGGCAGTGCTTTCCTGGTCGGGAGAAGAAACAGACATCAGTTTGGTTTGCCTAAATTAATCACTGCCCGATATCCAAACGCTCCTTGAGAGGGTACACCAAGATACCAGGAAGGGGCCTCTCCAGTGAAACGGCTCGCAGGGTCGCACGGCGAGGAACCGTCGAAGAACCAGGTAGTCCGAGCGAGGTCCCTTTCACGCTCCTGCCAGAGCTATCGTCTTCTCTCACCTTTGCCGCTCATTCTGCAGGATTCTGCTTCGCCGTTTCCGATATCCTTGCCACGTTTGCGAATGACAATGAATGCAAGCAGTAAACGTTACATGTAGTTAAATACCCAAATCCAGCCTATACATGCACTGTAATGCACGATCATATCGTCGGCGTGTATGGTATGCAGGAGCACTGTGGGCATGTGTTCGATTGGTTGCGACACCAACTTTTAATTGTTCAGCGCATCGTGTGGGATGATCAAATATAGGGGTTACGAGGGAGACGAGTGTGAGCATCGCCTCCTTCTGACGACGGCTTTTTAACGCTCAATTGCATGACCTCGACAAATTCTCATCGAACCGTGTTGTTGGGATGAAATGTGCCTGTTTGCATGGCTTGTGTAAGCGCTGGTGGGCGTACTGCGTAAACCGCCTGGGAAATCGCTTGGCAACGCGGTCGTCATCGGGCGGGTCGGGTCGGGTCGGCAGTCAAGCAAAACCAGATGCTGGGTTACTAGGCGCAGCTGCAGGTACCACGTCCGCCAGAAACGTGTTCATGTAAACGTGGTTGGGCGGGTAGTTGGCATTGTAGTCAACTTGTATTTCTGGAAACAGCCATTTTCTTTACCACATGGATATGAATGTGCTGGCCTGACATCCCAACCCGACCAGCACACGTTGACAGGTGCGGCGCCAGGATTTTTTATTAAGGAGGGGGGGGGGGGGCGTTGCTGTACAGTGCAAGACGGCACTGTATCACATGGCACTCCATGGTGCTAGGAGGTGGGTGGGACTAACTATTTAGGGGAGAGGGGCACGCCCCCTAGCTTTCGAAGCCAGCCGTGCACGTCGCACTCATATCTATATATCTATATATACGAGTACTTAAAGTCGACGCAACAAACAGCTTCGCTCTGCTTCGTTGCCTTCTCCCGCGCTCTAGTACACTGCACCCCCGCTACAGCTGCTATCACGTGCGCCTCGTGATGCATAACTTCTTGCGTGCTTTGTACATTTGCAATAAATCGCGGCTGCTTTAGGAGCAGCCTAGCCGGCGATACTCGCGTGTGCCCTTTACGATGCAGTTAATGTACTGCCTGTGTATGAAAAATGCTTCCAGTGCATTGCATTTCAAAATGCATTGCGGCGCCTGCTGAAGCGCCGTCCTGCGAGGCTCTGCGTCTGACGAGCAACGGTTGCTCGTTACAGATGTAGAATGTTCGCATTCATTTTCACGACGCCTGAATCTCATAAGAAGGGAAGACCGATGACTCGGTGCTTGAGCTAAACGAATGTATTGAAACTTAAATGCGAGACTTCGATTGCTCCCCTGCCACTTTCCTTTCTTTTTCTTCTTCTTTCTTTTTACTGTTTTTTTGTTTTGTTTTCAGAGCAACCGAAATTCCAATGCTAATAATGGAACAGAGCTCAGAATTCCTGATCACTCCATATATTCGATGCTTTGTATGACAGGTTTTTTCTTACCAGGGGTTTTTGTATATCGGTTTTCTAAGGCTGTAACTGACGCCAGGGTGTGTTTAATGACGCACATGCAAATATGGTGCACGGCAGCCGGTGGTTTTATTTACTCGCTGAGTAATGGCTGCTCGTCCCCTAGCAACACGGGCGGTGCACTGATTTTGGCCTGCCATACGCGTCATTGGTAGCCACATGCGTCATAGATAGCCACATGCGTCACAGGTAGCCATATGCAGCTGTATCGTCATATAACGTCGTATGCGTATTACAGCAACGCGTTAAAAAAGACACAAGGACAAGAAGAAAAAAAAAGAAGACGGGCGTTGGTGATTCTTAGGGATGTCGCACCAACTAGCCCAGTAGCTATCTCGATTGCTCCTCTTTGGATGTTTTCGTAAGCTGAAACTACTTTTAAAAAATACGCGATGCAATTTAACTACGGTGCTTTCAAACGGATGAGACAGAAGCACCAAAGTCGTTTTTTTTTTCACCTAGCCCCCTAGAGCGTAAAACATTTATTTTTAGCGCCTGGGTTGCCAGACGGCATAATGTCGGAATGAAATTAAACAAACATTGAGGTCCTGTTTCATGCAGATACAGCTTTCAATAGTTTTCCATTGCCTTAAAGAACCCCTTACCAGGTCTGGCCATTTTTAGCTGACAAGCGCAGTGCATGCAACGCGCGCTAACGATCGCGTCTGCTAAGTATTACGTCCCTACGCGCCGCGGAAAGAGCTTAACTTTCAAACCGAACGCCGCTTGCCCTTCTCGCGGGCGCCGCGCTCCCAGCCGAAGAGTCGACGTGCACTACGTGCACGGCAGTGTTGTGACGTCACTCACAGTGACACATCACTTCCAGAATTATTCAGGGCAACATCAGTTATTTGCTTTATCTGTTGCTTCAATAGCCGAATAAAGTTTAGAGAAATAATAAAACTTACGAACCGAGTGTCTGCGTGTCCTTGTTTTACTTCGTACAGTAGCAAGAGATATACTTCTGTTTCGTCTGCCTGTTCCAGTAGCGCGCGCAGAGAACAAAACTATGTAATTTTCTGTCGTGTTCCAGCGCCGTGATTATGCTTTTTCATCCTCTCGCGTCTGCCTCAGTGCTCGTAATTGTGGCATTGACTTATACCGCCAATCAGGTGTTCTCGCGCAGAGCGCGCAAAATTCTCCGCTGCGCGAAGCGAGACAATCGCAACAGCTCGCGCGCGGGACCGTCACCGGAAGTGCGCGAGAGAGCTAAAAAAAAGAAGGAGGCGGGGCCCGTAACGTATTCGTCACGCGATCCTCCGGCTCCGGTATGGGAGAACGCAGGGAAGGAATTTTGCTTGCGTAGGCTAGACGGGGCGAGTGGAGAGTGTGTCTATGTTGGCGGTGACGCTCGCCTCCTGAAATCATAGGTTCACGACACTTCAAATATTTCTTTCTAGGCTATTAATGAACTAATTAAAAAAATCTTGTGATATAACGCTCCTTAGAGGGCACGTAACAACTTACAGCGTATTTATTACAAAGACGGCGCCGAATAAAACAACACACGAAGAAGGGACACGAGACAGCACATAGGCGCTGCTCGTGTCCCTTCTTCATGTGTTGCTTTATTCGGCGTCGTCTTTGTAATCATGCTTAACCAACTAGCCCACCAACACATGCTCAGTTACAGCGTACGACCAAAATTTGCTATGTGGCCTGATGAAGGGCCCTTTAATGTGGCAAATGATGGCGCTTCTCTCCTGGTGCTTTCGCCATGTCCTCACGTGTTTCCCGGATCACGGCTGGGCTGGATGGGAGGCGAACGCGCCCGTCTCACCTCAAGTTCGGCCGTGCCCGGATTCAGTCTGCAGTAGCCTGGATATGTCCTTGCGGTGCATGTACCGAAAACAGCGGTGGATACTGGGCAGCGTAAAGGGGGATGGCAGGTGGTGAGTGGGCGGGGCCCCGGCTCTGGATCCGACAGAGGGGCCGAATGACTGCACATTGTTCAAGTTTCCTTTATTGTGTGTTGGCATGTTAATTCATTCATTTAGTACCAGAAGAACGTAAGCGTGTTCAAAATTAAATTGTGGGGTTTAACATCCCGTAACTGCATAGTGAATGAAATGAAATGAATTGACGCTGCAGTAGAGGACTCACACCTAGGTTGCTTTAACGTCCACAAAAATCACGGCACACAAATACTTATGCATTTAGCTCCCGTAGAGGTGCAGATGCTGCAGCCGGCAGTCGAATCCGCGACCTCACCCGCCGTGGTTACTCAGTGGCTATGGTGTTGGGCTGCTGAGCACGAGGTCGCGGGATCGAATCCCGGCCACGGCGGCCGCATTTCGATGGGGGCGAAATGCGAAAACACCCGTGTACTTAGGTTTAGGTGCACGTTAAAGAACCCCAGGTAGTCAAAATTTCCGGAGTCCTCCACTACGGCGTGCCTCATAATCAGAAAGTGGTTTTGGCACGTAAAACCCCATAATTGAATTTTGTTTCACATTGAGTATGAAGAGGCTCTGTTGCTTGCGCCTTGCAGACGGGATGATCTCCAGGAAAATGTGGGCTGCTGTATCAATGCCTGTGTGATGCTGTATAACCGGAATGTTTCGCTTAACTAGTGTGTTACTTGAGGCCTGCGGTTATCATCGCAAACAGCGGTGTATCCCGCGTATCCCGACAGCTTAGCCGCTTCTCCGGTCTCTTGTAATGCGATAACATCGGGGGAAGTATGTGGTGCGAGAGAGGTAATGTATTGCTCTAAGTGGGGGTGCTCGTTTTCGCTGGAAGCCCCGGCAGTTCCACTGCCAAATGCAGTAGGTAACACGTTCTGAATTACTCGCAGCCATCTTTGTCGGGACGCAAGTACGGCTTCTTTAGGGGACCTGCTCTGGGACGGAGTAGGGTGTTTTCCAATTCTGTCAAACGGGTATTGTGATTTTGAGCCAGAGTCGCGACCATGTCTTGAAGCACTTTGCGCGTTTCGTCCATGTTTTCCTGTCGCTGTTGTTCTCTTGCCGCAAAGGCTTGCTCAATTCTTGGCAGCAGCAGCGTTTCTAGTTTCGCAGTAAGGAGGTTGTCTATTGCGCGTTCGAGAGCCTTTGCAATAGAGGCGTCGAGCAATGTGGCAAGCTTACCGTCTAACGCTTCGTTGAGGTTGCGTTCTATCCGCTGTTGCAGCGCAGTGAGGGCCTCACAGTTGACATTTCCTTCTGAAGTGTATGCTGGTGTTGCCGCTTTTGAGATTGGTTCGAGAGCTCTGCGTTTGTGCGGGGTTGTTTGGTGGCTGGTTTGCGGGCAATCTATTGCAGGGACAGGAAGGATGTCTGCATTTGATGTTAAGTGTTTGGGTTGTGTGTCTGCAAGTTGTGATTTGAGCTTAGCGTTTTCTGTCTTGAGGTCATGTATCTCAGCACGTAAGGATCGGAGCTCCTGCATGAAGCTGTGCATGGTAGCGTCACTAACTGTGTTGACTGGGGTTGCTATAGGTTGTGTGGTGTGACCTGTGTGGGAGACAATGCTGGCCCAGCTTACCTTGGGGGGTGCGTCTTGCACTTTAACTGTGGTCGTTCTAAGGCTGCTGCGGTGGTGTTGAATCCGGTTCGCTCCGGGAGTGACTGCGTCCTTGTGACTGACTGCGACCTCGGGAGCGGCTGCGTCCATGAGACCGACTGCGTCCTCGTAAGTTGCTGCGTTCGGGAACCTGTGGTTGTGGTGTCGACTTCGGTGTTGGCAGAGCTGAGTCTCCATTTGCAGAAGTCGATAGCCCCGTCTCCTGGTCCGCTCCTTGCTGTCCCAGTCGTAGGCGTTCCCATCGTCGTTGGAGTATAGGAGGTTTGGTGTCTGGAAGCGGCGATGGCAGGACTTATCACCAGTCGGGTGGTCTTTGCCGCAGAGCGCGCAGCAAGGGTGACAGGGGTGATCAGCCGACGGATTGACTGTGTCACAGCTCTTGTATTTCTTCTGGGCTGGAGTGGGGCATACATCAGCCCTGTGGCCGACGGTCCCGCAGATGTCGCAGACCTCGATGCGTTTCTTATGTAGATAGCATTTGTATTCTGCTCCGCGGTAGTAGACATGGTACGGTACTTGCTTTCCATCGAATACGATGAGCACTGAATTAGTATTGCCCATGCGTCGGGCCTGCAGAATCGTAGGGTTCTTGTTGTAAACGAGACTGTTGGTAATGTCCTCTTCCGTGTCATATGAAGGGATGTTATGTATGACTCCTTTGGCTGTGTCCTCTGGCGGTGTGACGTATGCTGTGGCAGCGTAGCGGACTGCTCCGATGGGGAGACTGCGGATGCGGCAGTATTTTTCGGCGTTAGACATGATTGGAGTGCTAACTACAATGACGTTATTATCCGTGCATGAGCGGTAAATGTCGTCTTCTGCTTCTTTGGTTGTAATGCCCGTGATCTGTAGTATTGAGTCGCGTATCTGGGCGTCTCCTAGTTTGGACACGTTGAAACCGTCTCTTGGGCGTATGACGATCTTGATATCGTTCTACGGAAGTTGTGGCTGCCATTGTGTGCGTGGGCGTAGTGCGGACAGCTGGGTACTCTCGGTGCGTGCGCTTGCTGTTGCACGGAGGGATCCGTGTATGAGTAGGGATGATGCCTGCGTAGTCTGTCGTTGCTTACGGTGGCTGACAAGCCACCCTGCTTCAACGGTAACTTCTTCGGGGGCTATTTCCGTGCCTTCAACCTCTACTACCTCCATAATGAGGGGAGCGGCTGCGCTTACTTGATCTCACGGGGATGCGAGTCGTTGGGCGAAGTCCTCGGGAGCCGGGTCTGCGACAGCGATGCCGCGCACCTTCGTAGCTGCGGCGCACCTGTTTCTCGGCCAGACGGAGCAGCTGAAGATCTTATTAGGGTTAGCAATATTGGGTTCGTAGAAACCCTTGTCCTGGGTCCCTGGCGTCGGGACTGGTCTTGATCGGTAGCTGACCACTTCCGGAAACTGGTTCCGACGTTAGTTTGAGTCCAGCGGTGATGGCTTGGCCACAAGAGTTTGAAATATACGGAGCCCATACGAGGCGCGTGCACTCTGTCAGCGTCGTCGTCGTACGTCGTCCAAGTAATCCACAGCTTCAGTACACAGAAGTCAGTTGCACTTAATTGTGCAAAGATTATATTGACATGTCTTTCCGCTTCTTTTTACAGGTAATGAGCAACAACAAACAAAATCTGCGATATGTAATCAACAAGGATAAAAAAGCTAGTAGATTTTGCAATGTTTCTCCTCGTCAGGACAGAGACACTCCAGTGTTTATTTTTCGAGCACATGTTAGCACCGTTGTCTGTCCCTTCCTTACGGTCTGTTCATCGCGCTGTTTTTTTTTTTTTTTTGCTCATGTCTCATCTCTACTTTTCTCTTTATATCGCTTCGCATTACAGCTCTTTCAGCACTTACTCCCACCCGTTGCCGTCCTTCTTACCCATATATTTAGTTTTCAGCATGAAATGCTTTTAGCTCCTGTTGTCGGCGACCTTCAAGTGACATTGAGCCAAAAGCCAGAGCCGTTATCCAGGCACTCAAACAAGAACATCCGGGCAAATTGCGAGAACAAAACGAGATCAGCCGGGCAACCAGTCAAGACCGCATTACATACGCTAGTTACTTCCCAAACAAATAAAAAAAATGCTTCCGGGTTCTGGCCAATGTTTGTTCATAAGATCACTCAAGCTGTGACTTCTAGTACGCTGAAGTTTTATTTGTCATTTCCAATAACGATATTCAAAAGGCATATACAGAGCACTGTGTACTTGATTGTCATCTTTTTGCGCTGAGTGCTCTTTTCAACGCCAGCGGTCCGCGAGTTCCGCGGCGCGTCCTGAGCGCCGGCAGCGTCCAAGCCGGCAGCATCCGGCGAACCATTTGGCCATTTGGCTGGCCATTTGGCCGAGATGATACTTGCAATGAGGTTCTGTCTGTGACGGGAAACTATTGCGTCCATATGGACCAGTGCACAGTATGGCGTGGTGCGGTGTGATGTGATGGGGTGTGCCGTTGCGAACATGGACTACACCCATTTTAAGATTGCGGCTAGGATCATCTCCAACCAATCCGCTTTACCGGTAGCTATTTCATTCTTACATCTACTCTCGATTACGGGAGAGCCAGCATGTTTTTTAATGCGTAAGCATTTCTATGTCTCCGCAACGAGGAAAACCGTCCATTTGTCCGTCAATCACGTAAGATGAATTGCTATAAAGAAATTAATGTCTAACATAAAATGAACTCGGCGGTTTTACGTGCCAAAACTAAGGTTTGATGGTGAGGCACGCCGTTGTGGTAAAACAAAATGAATTCGAAAGGAAAAAAGAAAGTCGCAATTTCGCCCGAAAGGCGAAGCATAGATGGCGATAGCAAATGAGTGGACAGCTATAATGTAAGGATAGCAGTTTTATCGGCCGTATAAACTTGTAAGCATAGGCATACTACAACGAGCATGGTGTCACGCGCGCTCAAGCAAACATGAACACATCTCACTTGATGACCGCGGAAACTTGCTGTTAAAACGCTGCCGTGAGGGAACGTGGCAGCAGCAGCGAGCGAATTGAACTTCGTGCTGCCGCTCGCATAAACGCGAACTAAGCCACGAAGAGACAGCGCAGCGCGGACACGGTGTCTGTGGCAGATGGCTTTCAAGATACAGCGGCCTGGCCGGGCGCGCGCCGGCGCCCGGGCCGCCGAC
Source organism: Dermacentor variabilis (assembly GCF_050947875.1). Classification (NCBI taxonomy): domain Eukaryota; kingdom Metazoa; phylum Arthropoda; class Arachnida; order Ixodida; family Ixodidae; genus Dermacentor; species Dermacentor variabilis. Next base: position 61,114,888 of record NW_027460280.1, on the reverse strand, counting down.
GAGTCGATGAATTGATATGGTGTGATGAGGGGTTATATGGGTCTCATTACCGTTGATAATGGTTCGACGCGGATGGAAAAGGTGCTAAATATCGATAAGGGTTTATAATGATCGGAGCAATTCTGATGTTGTTGATGAGGACCGATAAAAGTTTTAAGAGTCGGATCATGTCCGATAAGGTCAATAAGTACAGGTAAGGGTGGATAAGGATCGCATAGGTTGCGATAAGGTTGATAACGACCGATAAGAGTTGCTAAACGGTGGATCGAGTCCAATAAGGTTGATAACGACCTATAAAGGTTGTGGGGATGCGCTACTCTCACGCGTCCTCTGATATGTTGTTTTCCCTCACGGCTCGCGTGGCCTGGCGCCCGCGGCGGTCGGAGTGGTTGAGGCGCAGTACGAGAGATGGCGCGAGTGTTGCGCTGCTAACGCCGCCGACAGGAAAAACTTGGGCGCCGAAAGACAAGGCGCTTTCGCTTTGGTTCGAGATCATCAAGCGGCGCGGACGTCCCGCGCGGGCGCCGATCCATGCTTCTGCGAGACCGCCTCGCGTGGCCTGCCTTCGAACGCGCCACCGTTCGCGTGACCGTACGCGCGAACGACCAGGCGTTGGGACCCAGCATGCATGGGGTGAACATATTCGCTTGTTATCTGGTCGCGGTGAGTCGGACTTCCTAGATTTGTCGCGCGCCCATCGGCATGTTTTGGGGAAAGCAACTCGGCTAGCAGGCATTGATCTGTGAAAGGTGCAATAAATGCCCTTGTTATTGTTTGCACTACTGTATTGTCGTTCCTTTGTCCCAAGAGTACGGAGGAGAACGCCACAGGGTTGATAAGAGTATATACTGGTTGGATCAAGTTTGATAAGATTGATAATGACACCGGGCTGCGTGGAGTTGAGCAAGTGTCACAATGCTACGCATACTTCGACAACTACAGTGGAGCTTCTGCGTGACTTTTTAGAAGTCCCTCATAGTAAATATATTTCTACAAAATTTATACTCCTCGGTCTTATTTTTATTTTTCGCTGCTTTCTTTATCGCTTCAGGCAGCTGAAGAAAAATTCTTTTTGCAGGAACTCATTCTGCTGAGACCCTCCGCCACAGAAAGTACTCCGCGCCTCTTCCTCACAAAGAACGGTGCTAATCTTTATACGCCCTTTTCGCACACATATTTCACTCAGTCCTAGAAAGCGCCCGCCACAACGCTTTCTGGGCGTATGCCCCCCGAGCACAGTATAAGCTTTCACTTTATCAGTTGTAACCCGTGTAACATACGGTTGCTCTCTTTGGTGAGCTTTCTGCACTTCGGGAGTCCCTTATATATAACCTACTCCTTAAAGAGCGGCTTGGCGTCAATATATTCCTCGATAGTATCTAGGTACTGCTTGTATCGTCTTGCCAGCAGTATCGGTGCTTATTGCCTTCTGGCTGATGAAGCCCTCGTCTCGTATTACGTAACTGAACCAAAAGTCTTCCGTGAGCCTTGAATCCCCCTCGTCTCGTATTACGTAACTGAACCAAAAGTCTTCCGTGAGCCTTGAATCCAATGTTCACAACTTCGTTCCTTGGATGCAGTTGTCTCAAACTTCATCCTTCCTTGTCGTCGCTCCACATCTATCTCTGCATCCACATTTCAGCCGCTTGGATATTCTGAATGTTACCGTCCTTCATTGGAGACCGTTTTGTTTCTATACAGTAGCTTGTTGTAACATAGCTTTGCAAGTTTGACGTTCGGTATTGTCAAAGGACCCTTGAAAACACACTTCCAGTTTTTCCACCCTGTCTGAATTCTCGTGGCGCTGTTACGTTTCACCTACGACGCGCGGTATAGCCGGCGCGGATGCAACGGACGCTGGGGCTTCGTTCAAAGCGGCAGACATTTTGGCCCGTTCGGCGCCGCCGCTACGCCTCCCCGCCAAGCGCGTCCAGGCATGTTCCAATGCCACGTGTCTTCGTGTGCGTGTGTGTGTGTGTGTGCATGTTGGTGCCCACGCTTGTCGAAGCGCGGCAGCCGGGGAGAGGAGCTCCCCCAACTGTGAAGCGAGGAGGTCTGACTGGCGCCGGCCCGGCGGATGCGTCACTTACGCGTCCCAACGTTCCCGAGCGGCGCCGGCCCGGTGGATGCGCCACCTTCTCATCCCAACGTGCCCGAGCGGCGCCGGCCCGGCGAATGCGCCACCTACTCATCCCAACGTGCCCGAGCGGCACAGTCACGTGCGCGTCTATAGAGGCGTTCCTTCTTGCCCTCAACTGCGAGAGTATAAAAGCAGCTGCCCCCGGACGCCAAGGGAGAGGCTCCGATTTCTTCTGTTGATTAACGTGCACTCCCGTCTCTCTACTTCGGTCGACCTGACCGCCCACTCTTTGCGATGCTTGAATAAACAAGTTGTTCTGTTACCAGTCGACTCATGCTTTGCCGGGACCTTCGAATGCTTCCAGTTGTGCCCCAGGCCGCCAGGCCAACGCTACCCTTGGGGCTTACGACCCAGGTGCAACAACGGGTGTCAGCGCCGAGGTTCCCAACAACTGTCTGCCAGCGGTGAGATCGCGACAACGGAGGCCAGCAGCGAAGATATGCAGTTGACTGTATGCTGAGCAGCTCAACGACCATCCGGGAGCAGTGCAACGAGCCCTGTGTGATGACTGGTTGCCTGCAGCGGAACGACTGCGCTGAATTCTTGGCTGCGAGGTTTGGTGAGTGCGGGACTTTCTTCTTCTGAGTTTTTGCCAGGCTTTTGTTAAGGTCAGAAACAGAGCTGGTAATTGTGGTTGTCGTTGCTGCCGGGTTAGTTTGCGGCAAGACAATAATAGGCAGTAGAGAAAGCAGCATTCAGAGCAGCCATGGATTTGAAGTCGTTGCGCAAACCGAAATTGCTGGAGCTTCCAAGAGAGTTGGGTCTGGATGTCTCAGACAAACTCAGAAAACCAGAACTGCTAAGGGCTATTCTTGAGTTAGAAGCTGAGGATGACGAGCTGTCGGAATGCCTTGAGACCATTGAGGAGAGGGAGACGGCAAAAAGACAGGAGAGCGAACTTAAAGAACAAAAAGAGCGAGAGCAACAAGAGAAAAAAGAAGAGCGCGACCGTCAACACGCGTTGGAAATGAAGCGTCTCGAGATTGAGATGGAACGCGCTCGTAATGGAAGTCAGGCACACGGTGCAGGAGAACGAGTATTGTTCAAAATGACTGATCTGATGCGGCCGTTTAAGCTTGGAGAGGACATTGGTTTGTTCCTGGTTAACTTTGAGCGAACGTGCGAGAAGCAGGGGTTCTCTCGGGAAACGTGGCCACAGCGCTTGCTCACTTTGTTACCCGGCGAGGCGGCCGGCGTAGTCGCTCGCTTGAATAGAGAGGAGGCAGAGGATTTCGACAAATTGAAATCGAGTCTGCTAAAAAAGTACAGGCTGTCAGCGGAGGCGTTCCGTCGGAAGTTTCGGGAAAATGAGAAAGGCAGAAGTGAGTCATATACAGAGTTTGCGCACAGGCTTATGTCAAACATGCAGGACTGGCTCAAAGAAGAGAAAGCGTTTGGTGACCACGAGAAAGTTCTGCAGTGTTTCGGGCTGGAACAGTTTTATAGTCGGTTACCTGAGAACGTGCGGTACTGGGTCTTGGATAGGCCAGACGTTAGTACGGTGGCTAGAGCCGCTGAGCTAGCCGAGGAGTTTGTGACGCGTCGGGCTCGCGGAGCTAAGGACGGTCAAAAGGGTGAATTTGGCTCGAAGTTTGAGAGGCCAAAGTTCACACCCATGAGAGCAAAGGGGAACACACGTAGTGCGGATGCGAGTGAAAGCAGTCCGACAGAACGTAAGGAGACGGCGGCAGCCGAAGCCGAACGCAGAAAGCGGTTCGAGACGAGGCAAGCGCGCGTGTGTTATACGTGCCAGAAGCCGGGTCACTTTTCGGCGCAGTGTCCGGAAACAAAAACAAAAGTTGTGTTTTTGTCAATATGCAGCACTGACGAGAACATGAAGCTTCTCGAGCCTTACATGCGAGACCTCCTCGTGAACGGGAAAGAGTGCCGAGTGCTTCGCGATTCCGCAGCTACGATGGATGTAGTTCACCCCTCCTACGTAGAACCCGATATGTTCACGGGCGAGTGCGCCTGGATCAAGCAAGCCGTGGAAGCTCATAGCGTGTGTCTGCCCGTAGCAAAAGTGCTTATTGAAGGACCTTTCGGAGCACTTGAGACGGAGGCCGCAGTGTCATCTATGCTGCCCCCCCAGTACCGGTACCTATTTTCGAACAGGTCCGATCACCTCCTGCGCGAGAAGGGGCTTTTGTTTGGTGAGGCTAGCGTTCAGGCCTTAACCAGATCGAAGGTTCGGGAGCTCGCTGCAAAGGCGGTAGTTGCGGGGCCGACGTTGTCGAACAATCAAAAAGGGTCAGAGGCGCAGCAAGCTGATATTCAGAGCACGCCCGAACTGAATAAAATTGAGTCTGTAGCGTTAAAGGCACCAGATACTGGAGAGGAAATTCCCGATGCGGGAAAGTTAGAAGAGCTATCTGCAGATTTGCTCATCGCGCCTACGTCAGACGGACTTAATAGGTTGCTAAAAGTCAGCCGGTCGGCTTTGATAGCCGAGCAAAAGAAGGATGGCAGCCTAGAAAACATACGCTGCATTGTCAAGGAAGGTATCGCCAAGAAAAATGCTCGCTTTGTGGAAATAGGTGGGGTCCTGTACCGGAAGTATCTAGACCGCAGGGTAGTGGAGTTAGATCAGCTGATCGTGCCTCAATGCTATCGTCAGGATCTGTTGCGCTTGTCGCACGGGGGTTCGTGGTCCGGACACCTAGGAGTTAAGAAAACTAAGGACCGTCTCTTGCAAGAGTACTATTGGCCAGGGTGTTTTCGGGACGCAGACCATTTCGTGAGGACATATGACACCTGTCAGCGGGTAGGCAAACCAGGGGACAAATCAAGGGCGCCGTTGAGATTGGTACCTATCATTACGGAGCCTTTTAGACGGCTCGTTATTGATACAGTGGGACCTCTGCCGGTAACAGCCACGGGGTACAGACACATTTTGACTGTGATCTGCCCAGCGACAAAGTTCCCCGAAGCAGTGCCGCTTAAAGAACTCAGCTCAGTTGAAATACTCAATGCACTACTGTCCATATTTGCGCGAGTTGGTTTTCCTGCGGAAATCCAATCAGATCAGGGCACAGTGTTTACTAGCGCTTTGACGACAACTTTTCTCGAAAGGTGTGGGGTAAAGCTGTTACACAGCTCAGTGTACCACCCACAGTCGAATTCCGTTGAGAAGCTCCACTCCGTCATGAAGCGCGTGTTGAGAGCATTGTGTTTTGAACATCAAACTGACTGGGAGCTGTGTCTGCCTGGGGTGATGTTTGCATTACGGACCGCGCCGCATGCGGCTACGGGGTTTTCGCCAGCTGAGCTGGTGTACGGTCGCTCGCTTCGGTCTCCGCTTCGCATGCTTCGAGAATCGTGGGAAGGCAGGGGCGACGACCCAGTCGTGGTGGAGTACGTGCTTAGGCTCCTCGAACGCTTAAGAAGGGCACAGGAGTTGTCAGGTGAAGCAATGGCAAAGGCCCAGCAGAGGGCCAAGGTTTATTATGATCGGACAGCCAGGGCCCGTCGTTTCGAGGTGGGCGATGAGGTCATGATATTGCGCACATCGCTAAAAAACAAACTCGACGTGCAGTGGGAGGGCCCAGCACGGATTGTTCAGAAACTGTCGGACGTTAACTACGTGGTGAGTCTGCCAGGAAAGCGGAAAGCACAGCAAGTTTACCACTGTAATCTGCTCAAACCTTATAGACAAAGGGAAGCAGTGGTGTGCATGATGGTAAACGTTCCTGAAGAGCTTCCGGTCGAGCTTCCGGGACTAGGCTCAGTGACGAACAGGAAAGACACCGATCAAGTCATTAGTGATTTAATCAGTAGAGCATCGCTGTCGCCTGAGCAGAAAACCGAACTACACCAGCTCTTACAAGAGTTTCAAGGTCTGTTCTCTGAGAGGCCTGGTAGGACTTCTGTCCTTACTCATGACATAGAACTTACCTCCCCAGAGCCAGTACGATCCAAGGCGTACCGGGTGTCACCCCGCCAGAGCGATATTATGGAGGCTGAGGTAAAGAAAATGCTACAGCTCGGTGTTATTGAGGCGGGTGAGAGTGATTATACCTCCCCTTTGATTTTAGTTGAGGTACCGGGCAAGGAACCTCGTCCTTGCGTCGACTACCGCAGGCTTAATTCCATCACTAAGGATCAAATTTATCCGATCCCTAACACCGAGGAGCGCCTTGAGAAAGTTAGTAGCGCTCAGTTTATTTCCACCCTAGATCTTGTCAGGGGTTATTGGCAGGTTCCACTTACAGAAGAGGCTAGTAGGTATGCGGCGTTCATTTCACCAATGGGAACATTCCGTCCTAAAGTTTTGAGTTTTGGTTTGAAGAACGCGCCATACTGCTTTTCAAGCCTCATGGATAAAGTGTTGCGGGGACAGCAAGAATTCGCTTTACCGTATCTAGACGACGTAGCGATATTCTCCGCATCCTGGTCTGAGCATATGGCCCACTTGCGGGCAGTGCTAACCCGCCTGCGCGAAGCGGGCTTGACAGTCAAGGCTTCTAAGTGCCAGTTAGCACAGGCCGAGGTTGTCTACCTCGGTCACGTGATTGGTCAGGGTCGTCGCCGCCCCTCTGAAATAAAGGTGGCCGCTGTGCGAGACTTCCCGCAACCGCGCACGAAGACCGATATTCGGTCGTTCTTAGGTGTCGCCGGCTACTATCAGAGGTACATCCCCAGGTACTCTGATATCGCGGCTCCCCTGACGGATGCTCTAAGAAAGACAGAGCCGCAAACAGTCGTCTGGGACGAGACAAAGGAAAGAGCTTTTAGCGCCCTAAAGAGTGCCCTAACAAGCCAGCCTGTGCTACGATCGCCAGACTATACAAAAGGGTTCGTTGTTCAGTGCGATGCTAGTGAGCGAGGCATGGGCGTTGTACTGTGCCAACGGGAAAATGGAGAAGTGGAACACCCCGTCCTGTATGCTAGTCGTAAGCTGACCTGTCGTGAGCAGGCGTATAGCGCCACCGAGAAAGAGTGTGCGTGTCTCGTGTGGGCCGTTCAGAAATTGTCATGCTATCTAGCCGGCTCGAGGTTTATCATTGAGACGGATCACTGCCCTCTCCAATGGCTGCAGACCATCTCTCCCAAAAATGGCCGCCTCCTGCGCTGGAGCCTCGCTTTGCAACAATATTCCTTTGAGGTGCGTTACAAAAAGGGGAGTCTCAACGGTAACGCCGATGGCTTAAGTCGAAGCCCCTAACGTAGGAATCAGCCTCAAAATTGTTTGTTACTGATGTTTTTCTTCCTGAGGCAGGATTTTTAACATATTGCTTTTGTTTAGTGTTTCAAAGTGATGACATGCTTTCTAGTGCCATTTTCCAATTTGTGGACGCGTTCTGAGTGCTGCTAGACTACTGTAAGGAACTAGGCAGTGGTATAAAAGGGGAAAGAGCCTGGCAGGGCTTAGTGAGGGTTGTGCCGTGCTTGCTGACTGAGCGGTTGAGTTTCGGCGTAGTTCTAACGCTTGCCGGGAACGAGAACAAAAATGTGAACTCTCCCGAAGTCACTTTGCAGTGTCCTGTGTGAACCTGAACGAGAGAACGAGGCCTTCTCTGTGCGCTGCGCTCAAGAAACGTCAAGGCCGACTTCGGTTATGAGCATCATCGAGCGACATCCCTCCGGACAGCGGATGCAGTCCCCTGTCCATCGGGATCTCCTTCCCCCGGCGGGGCGGTCTGTTACGTTTCGCCTACGACGCGCGGTATAGCCGGCGCGGATGCAACGGACGCTGGGGCTTCGTTCAAAGCGGCAGACATTTTGGCCCGTTCGGCGCCGCCGCTACGCCTCCCCGCCAAGCGCGTCCAGGCATGTTCCAATGCCACGTGTCTTCGTGTGCGTGTGTGTGTGTGTGTGCATGTTGGTGCCCACGCTTGTCGAAGCGCGGCAGCCGGGGAGAGGAGCTCCCCCAACTGTGAAGCGAGGAGGTCTGACTGGCGCCGGCCCGGCGGATGCGTCACTTACGCGTCCCAACGTTCCCGAGCGGCGCCGGCCCGGTGGATGCGCCACCTTCTCATCCCAACGTGCCCGAGCGGCGCCGGCCCGGCGAATGCGCCACCTACTCATCCCAACGTGCCCGAGCGGCACAGTCACGTGCGCGTCTATAGAGGCGTTCCTTCTTGCCCTCAACTGCGAGAGTATAAAAGCAGCTGCCCCCGGACGCCAAGGGAGAGGCTCCGATTTCTTCTGTTGATTAACGTGCACTCCCGTCTCTCTACTTCGGTCGACCTGACCGCCCACTCTTTGCGATGCTTGAATAAACAAGTTGTTCTGTTACCAGTCGACTCATGCTTTGCCGGGACCTTCGAATGCTTCCAGTTGTGCCCCAGGCCGCCAGGCCAACGCTACCCTTGGGGCTTACGACCCAGGTGCAACAACGGGTGTCAGCGCCGAGGTTCCCAACAGCGCGTAACTTGAGCTTTCACATGAATTAATTGCGGCGTCGTTAGGCTGTGTGTTCTGTCTTGCTTTTGCTGATCCTCAATTTCTTGAATTTGGTTTTACGATTCTGCTTCAACACATTATTTCGGCGTAGCACATAAACCAATGCCATCTGAGCAAATGATGCTCTAAGGTACATCTCCCGTACGGGGCTCCGTCAAAATATCGATCTGAAGAGGAGGAAGAGGAAGGAAGAGGAGAAGAGGGAGAGGGTTTAGTGCTGATCCTTGGTCCCACTTGTCTGTGATGTACACAAGAAGCTTTGAGGAGCTTTATTGAAGAGGGTTAACAACTTTGCATTAGGACCCGACTCAACAACATCGGGATAGGACAAATGTAGGCGAAAAACGAAGCGATGTCATTACCTATCAGCTATCTTTTATTGCGCACGAAGAAAAAGAGAAGTGAAGCAAGAAGCATGCAGCCAGAAATATGCACGATAACGACAGAACTCGGGCACCTCCCATGCACGTGGCGCACATGGGAGTTCTTTAGCGTACAGCGGTGCTCAAGGCGCATTCACACGGTATTGAACGGGCGATCAATGCAAAAAATCCTCAACGAATTTGCGTGCGGTCTGGTGTCGGTAAATTCTTAATATGTTAATCGTTGCAAACAAGAGTTCCCAGCCGCATTTCGACCAATGGGATGCTATCAAGACACCATTTGGAAGTGTGAGCTGTTACCTAAGACTGCCCTTGATGCACTAGCCTGTTTGGCTAATGTTGTAACGTCCGTAAGAGGGGGGAATGCTGTAAACAGCACACTTACGACAGAAAAAGAAATCCTTTCGCGTTTCGTTTCACGTCTGGAAACCGCCTCGGTTGACTAACAGAGGCTTTACAAGCAAGCTTGCTGCGGGCAGGAAAAATAAATAAAATAAAAGAATAAAACGAACTCCGGCTTATTCTGAAGACTTTTATGCGGTACGTGTGATACCTATAGTGACTCGCAAGGCCTGATTCAAAGACGACGGCTTGTCGCGACAACGGAGCCGTCCTCCAGTCTCGTTTTCTTTTCTTTCCTTTTGGTTCTTGCACGTTTCTCCATTTCCAGTCTGACAGCCGACTCGCAGCGACAGCCGATAGCAGCACTTCCAGAAATCCCTCCTTCTGCTGTTTGTGCGAGAATTAGGCTTGCCGCATACAATGCGTCGAGAAAATTCGGAAGAGAAGCCCAAGGAATAATTTTGCAGTGCCACACTTGAGACGTTTCTAATGTCATGAGTTGTACAAGAGTGTATAGGCTTTTTTAGGGTGTGACGGGGGGAGGGGATGCACATCGCCAATGCACTTGGTCATTATAAAAGTAGAAAAAAAAGTATTCCCTAAGAGCAGCTCTAAGTTCTATAGCAAACAGCGCGAATAACGGGACACAGAAGAGACACACGACACAAGCCTTTTTTCTGTGTCGCGTTATTCGCGCAGTTTGCTAAAGAACGTGTTCGTACCAACAAGCGCGGCTAGCCATTATTCTGAAGCTCTAAGTTGTAGATAACGTAGTGTAATTTCCACTTATTCTTTAAAGGGCCCCTCACAAGGCCACCTAGCAAATTTTGGTTATACGCTGGGAGTTGTTACGTGCATCGCAATAATTTTTCAAAGTGGTTCATTAATAGCCGGTACAGAAATATTTCAGTGCCGCGAACCGACGATTTCAGGAGGTGAGCGTCACCGCCAACATAAATACTCTCTCCGCTTACCCCGTCGAGCCTCCGTAAGCGAAATTCCTTCCCTGCGTTCTCCCATACCGGAGCCAGAGGATCGCGTGACGAATACATCACGAAACTCGCCCTTTTTTTTTTTTTTTGGTCTCTCGCGTTTTTGTTGAATGGCGCACTTCCGGTAACGATCTCGCGCGCGAGCTGTTGCGTTTGTTTCTCTTCGCGCAGCGGACGATTTTGTGCGCTCTGCACGAGAACACCTGATTAGCGGTATAAGTCATTGCCACAATCACGAGCTCTGAGGCAGACGCGAGAGGATGAAAGAGCATGATCACGGCCGTTACAACACGATAGGAAATTACGTAGTTTCGTTCTCTGCGCGCGCGACTGCGAGACGTGGAAACAGTGCAGGCAGACGAAACAGAAGTATATATTTCTTGCTACGGTACGAAGTAAAACAAAGACACGCAGACATTCGGTCCGTATGTTTTATTATTTCTCTAAACTTTAATTCGTCTATTGAAGCAACAGATTAAACATATAAGTGATATTGCCTTGAAAAGTCGATGCTTCGCCCGAAAGGCGAAGCATCGTTAGTACACACAAAGTAAGCATAGTAGTTTTAGGAGCCGTGTAAACTTGTAAACATTCGCTTACTAACTGAATGAACAAGCATGGTGTCACGCGTGCACAAGCAAACATGAACACATCTCACTCAATGACCGCGCACACTCACCGTCAAAACACTGAGCGAGAAAGCGCAGCAGTAGCAGCGAACGAATTGAACTTCGTGGTGCATGTAGCTTCAACGCGAACTACCCGCCGTGGTTGCTCAGTGGCTATGGTGTTGGGCTGCTGAGCACGAGGTCGCGGGATCGAATCCCGGCCACGGCGGCCGCATTTCGATGGGGGCGAAATGCGAAAACACCCGTGTGCTTAGATTTAGGTGCACGTTAAAGAACCCCAGGTGGTCAAAATTTCCGGAGTCCTCCACTACGGCGTGCCTCATAATCAGAAAGTGGTTTTGGCACGTAAAACCCCAAATTTTATTTTATTTTATTTCAACGCGAACTAAGCGACGAGAACACAGCGCACACGAAGCTATCAGCACTCGACTCACTCTCCCCAATGCATCGCACATCGCTTTCAAGATAGAGCGCGCGCGACCTCGCCGTAAGCAGACGCCGCCGGAGTAGAACGTTCTCTCTCCTCCCGGTGCCATACGCGCGACTGAAAACGGCACACTTCCCCCCGGCTCTCCTCCCTGGCGCACGCGAGATCGCACTCTGTCCAATGCCTCGCAGATTACTTTCAAGAAAGGGGGCGCGCGGCCGCGTCATAAGCAGCCGCCGCTGGGGTAGAACGCCCCCGTCTCCTTTCCCTCCCCACGGTGCCTTGCACGCGATGGAAGACTACGCGTTTCCTCCCAGCTTTCCTTCCTTGCACGGGCGAGATTGAGCCACAATCATATGCGCACCCTAGCACGCTTTCACTCGCACATAAACACGGCGCGCGGCGCCGATGTTATCGCCCTTGAACTTTATAGTGAACATCACGGTGACGGCGGAAATGCGCCTGGAGTGTCCATGTAATTGCTATCGCAATAATTTTCGAAGTCACGTGTCACTATGAGCAACGTCACAGCACAATCATGTACGTAGGCGCACTTGCGCGATATATACGTCGGCTCTCCGACTGGGAGTGCGGCGCCTGCGAGTAGAAGGGCAAACGACGTTTGGTTTGAAATTTAAGCTCTTTGCGTCTCGCGTAGCAATAATACTTTGCAGGCACGATCGCTAGCGCGCATTGTATGTACTGCGCTTGTGAGTTCGGAATGGCCAGACATGGTGAGGGGCCGCTCGCAAGGAACTTTACATGTATTCGCGGGCTTCTTTCACGCTCGGAATAACACTTCTATGTAGCTTATTATAATATAAAAATTGTAATACTCGAGGAGTGTAATAATTAATATAAGAATAATTGTTTAATTAGGCGGAATGAAAAAATAATTTATCTTCAAGCGACGGCAAGAACATTACCTTGGTTCTGTCCAGCTATGTGGCATTCGTATATTTTTAAAGTTTGGCTAAAGTTAGCTGGGACGCAAAGTCCCTGGAGCGGCCAGTCGCGCGGAAATTTTACGTCCATTTGCGGGATTCTTTCACGCTCGGAAAAATACTTTTATGTGGCACGTATTGAGCAACAGAAAGCTGTATCGGGAGTTTTTCATGTCGCTCTACAATTTTCTCACTGACACTTTTAATCTAATTATAATATTTGAGAAGTTGATTAATTATTAAGGACTGTTCACATTATCAGGTGGAATGTAAAAAATAATCTGAATATCTCCCAGCGACGGCAAATGACATTACGTTGGTTCTGTCCAGCGACGTGGCATTCGCATACTTTTAAACTCTGGCTAAAGTTAGCTGGGACACCCTGTATACTTGTCTACTTTGGAAACGTTTTCTTAAGAACAAATGTGGATCTGCACTTGCAATACGTAATCATGTACTGCATATATTTCAGGCATTAATCATGCAATACATCTATATTCTGTAACATTGCTGAGGGAGGTACATAGTCGTGCAGATAAAGAGTAGAAATAACGACCTTCGCTTACTGTGGCAAGAAAACACTGAGCAGTGCGATATTCGCAAAGCAACAACGTCACCTTGAGAATGGCACAAATAAATTTCGTCCCGAGACTGGCAGTTATCCGCTCGCAGTCACCATATCACAGAGACCAGGCGATGTTGGTGAATATGTGGAACTGTATTTAGTGTGAGAGCAACATGTGGATTGCACTTTTTTTCATCTCTACATATCACCATAACCCTGTGTCGCACCTTCTTCACCGCCGTAGCTTGGTATCGGCTCCTCACAAAGCGGCTCCTCACAAGTGGTGGGGGTGCTACGTATCCATTGTAATATCTGTCGGGAGAAGTTGAACGGGAGACTTCAGGAGAGGAGAGGAATACGCGCAATTCAGGAACGAACTTGACACTTGAACACTCCTCTTAATCGGACATCTATAAGAACTGATTTAGGGCCCATTCGTTAAATATGCAGTCAGCTAGGTACATTGATTCTAAGTAGCCGTGTACAACTATTGGTAACTTTTTTTTTTTTTTGAAAAGGTCGCCAGGTTGCGGCCCAAAACAGTCCATCTTTAGCGAAATGTCGTCAAGTTATAATGATGATGAATTTCTCAGAAAATTTTTTCTTTTTCATGTTTTAGTTGTTTCAAGGTCGCTTCCTCATTGTTTTTTACGCTATATAAATTTAAATTACCTTAAAATGTAACAAAAATAATCATCTCATGTGGTTACAGGGCATTAAACACTCATTTTACGAGGAACAAGGCATACCATTCAGCAGGCAGAAATCCTTCTTGTTATAAGTATACAACTGAATGTGAAGCGAATAGATGTCGAGGTCAATGAATTTAGTTCCTGCGCAAACTGGGGGCGGGGGGGGGGGGGGCTGACAGTACAGCTGGCATGTTTCGTTTCTTGCAAGCAACGTTTGACGAAAAAATGGCAGCCGTCTTCTCAGAGCTGCTGTAACAACACCCGCATGAGATTCATTTTCATTTTCATTAGGATAACATTGATCTTGCGATAAAAAAATATATGCACATGCTACGCGAATGTGCTTGACAGAGACAGCATGGGCATCAAAGTGCCACTGACATCCGACTGGTCTTACCAGGGATTAACGGGTCCTTGGCATTACTGGTCCATCGCGTCCACGAGATCTTCCACTGCCGAATGTGAAGCACGTGCGCTAAATTCGGGAAAAGACAACAAGAGGGGCGTCGGTGAAGCCTGTTGCGAAGTCGAGACGGGGTCCTGAATGAAAGACGCCCATTCTGCTGTTAAGCGAACACCATGCGTGAACCTTCTGGAAGATGTGCATTTTTAGAGGTGTTTGGATCAAATCTCGAAAGCGCACACATTGAATACATATGCCAAGAAATTTCTTCGCAGGCGTACACAGCTGGTTTTTCCAAGCACTAGAATAGCGATTCTAGACGATAGGGACCGGCGGAGAACGCTGAAACTGGAGGAGCCTAAGAGAAGAGACTCGGGTAAGAAACAAGCCAACAAGACATTGTCAAAGGTCGCTTGAGTGACACTTGAGCGATGAATCCTTCACACAGGTCACGTAAGGGATCTCTGTGAGCGCTCCATCGTCAGTTAACGGGACTCTAAAGAGAAACATAATTTTAGTTGTATCAATAAATCACGGCTGCGCAACGCCAAAAAAGTATCGAACTAAATAGGTATATTCGAGAAAGACGACGTCCGAATATCAAATTTAACATGGAATATTTTCTGATTTTTCAAAACAGCATTGAGGGGGGGGGGATATAATGTTTGCGCGCAGTCGGTTTGTTGAATAATATTAGGCTTATACACGTTATTTTACACATGCGTCTATACCTTCACAACTAGTAGTCAGGACAACTGAAGAGCCTATAAATGAGAAACTGTTGTCAGTTATCTGGGGCCCCACAGCAAATGTATTAATGAAACATGAGAGCAGCGCGCCACCAGATGCACATTCAGTGTTGTGTTCACTGAAGGTGAGAAGTGCGATACTATAGCACTGCACATTGTTTCAAAGGGATGCAAAAAAATGGTGGGACGCGCCATAAATAATACATCGAAACAAACTCAGATATAAGCTGCCAAAATTCGAGTCATTCTTACCCAACAGCTGGAGTTTATTAGGCAGAAGCTACCTGCCCCGTGCGTTCACTCGGAAATCGGTGCCCTCGTGCTACAACGGCTGCTTTCCTGCAGCAGAATCATTACGAACAGTCCTCATCGCCTTCGTTCTCTCTCCCTCGAGCCTCCAACAAGTACACTGTAAGTTCAGCGCGAAGCTAGCAGACAAGAAGGACAGGAGTACAAACAGTATTGTTATACTTCACATATTCGAAAGGATATTCGACAACTTCGAATAGACAGTTATCGAATGGAATAGCAAGAGCTACGTATTTTCGATTCGCATTCGAAATTTCAGACTATGCGCACGCCCCTACAAGAAAGTCACTCCTACCGTGAGAGGAAGCTTGGTAAGCCAGAAAGGACGCAAGACGGGTCGCCTTGAAGTTCCCGCGGCACCAGTTCGCCGTGACGTCATGTATGTTCACAGCGGCTGCTTGGACCTAGTTAATATTTATTTATCGGCAAATACGAACGACTTTTTCTTCTACAAGAGCCAAACACTCAAATCGGCAATCAGAGTGGCGATTTGGGCGACTTGGTTGTACATTGCGACATAGTTATTGCGCTGACAGACCCGGGCACAGGAAAGGGGGGGGGGGGGGTACAGGACACACGGAACGTTATACGCTATTTCAACTAATTTATTTCAAGAAAAAAACTATTCCCTAATATACAAGACATGGTATGCGCAATTTCAGTGCGCACAATGCTGGAGGTAATATATTTTTTGTTGTTGTTGAAAGTAGCGCTTCGTATATATAGGGGGTGTTTCAGCGAACACTTACAAAATTTTAAAGGTTGCCTGTGGCAGGTAGCTCAGTTCTAGTTTATGAGCTGGTCTACGCGAAGCGGCGGACACTACTTGTACAAAAAACTGAAACGCAAAATTGACTAATTAACAAGAATTCATTAATTAACCTTTAGCTAATTATCTTATGACCCATATTGCAATTTACAAATTCAAGCAGTGGACTTCGCTATTCGGATCCACTTGGAACGAATTCTCAGGACGACACCAGTTTCGAGATATAAATTCCCGAACTTTACAGAGAAATGCATTGGCGTTCTACTTAATTTGTTAACAAAACGTCGTTTCATGCACTGAAGCGCACAAGTAACTGGAATTCTCCGCAAAGTTCGGGAATTTGTATCTCGAAACTGGTGTCGTCCTGAAAATTCGTTCCAGGACGACACCAGTTCCAGACGACACGTGGGCAGTGCCGGGCACGAACTCCACGGCTAGAATTTGTAAACTGCAATATGGTCCGTAATGTAATTAGTTAAAATCTGCATTAGTGAATTTTTATTAATTAGTTGATTTCGCATATCAGTTTTTTGTGCAAGTATTGTCTGCCGTTTCGAGTAAACCAGCCCATGAACTAGAATTTTGATATCTGCCACAAGCAACTTATAATGATTTTTGAAAGTGTTCGCTGAAGCAACACACACACACACACTTATATATATATATATATATATATATATATATATATATATATATATATATATATATATATATATATATATATATATATATATATCGACAGCACAAGAAAGTACATATGTACTTGTTTGTGTGAACCCAGAAGAATAGAAGAGTGGCTTGCGCCGCTTCAACTTTTCGAAAAAAAAAAAGAAAACCTCACCCGCACGAGGCCCGATGACTGCTTATATGGTACCATCGGGGCTACCTATGCAGCCTCGCCATGTATCTGTATCGTTTACTCTCTCTTCGCACCTCAGTACTTCACCTTGTTCTAAGTAAATCGTTCAAGTTTTAGAACGCGACTTCGTCATTCCTGCCCGGGGCGCTGGTCTCCTGGTGGCCATCGTACGTCAAGCTAGGACCACTACCCTTTAGGCAACGGCGAACGGCAAGCTATACACGAGGAACGAGAATTCGGCGCCGTAACAGGTGAAACGGCTGCAAGGCTCCCGAGCTGAGACGCTGAAGGCGCAGCTTTGTCTTTCCTGGCTTCTCTGTCGTTTTGCACTCAGTCAAGCTACTCGCCGCTCGTATCTCTGCGATAAACGCTTGTAGAAAGCGTGAAATCTGCGCTGTTCCCTGATGGCCCTGAGCGCGCGATGAGCGGGCTGTAAAATAGGCTAATCTGAAGCCCGCTATTCTTGGTTCGAGTAAATAAGATGGAGATAAGGTTAGGTAAGCATGATCGGGTCACGGTTCTTAGAAAAATAAATCAGTGCAAAATGACGCATACGCAGGGAAAAGAGAAATGTAATTAACTAGGATGGAACAAACCTTACTTGCGCAAGTCCTCAGTTTTTCCTGCATCTACGCTTCTTAGTTTCTAGTGCATGCGTCGTCTTTTGCGCTGATTTCTTTTTCTGGAACTGAATATTAGTTCTTTTAAACATATATCTTAATTATTCTTTTCCCTGAAAACATTCTTTTTTATTTTGTAATCACGATATGTGACTGTATGGCTAAATTATTACTTGATAACGGTAACCATATGCGGTAACACTAAGTTAAGATAGGTAAATTTTTTTTTCCATTTCAAGTTTATTTTTCATGATTATAAGGATGCATGGAGCAGCCACCTAAAAGCCACTGCACTGTACAGCTTGATGGTGGCAACTGCCCCCTTCTTTGGCCGCATTAAAAAGTGTTTTACGTGGAACATACTTAATCCAGAACAAAAAAGAAAACACACACACACACACACACACACACACACACACACACACACACACACACACACACACACACACACACACACACACACACACACACACACACACACACACATATATATATATATATATATATATATATATATTGTCGCAGCCCAGTAGGAGACGGGAAAGCCGCTGTCGAGTACGTGTAAAAGCACTTTATAAGAGCAGGCAACGCGATGTCGTTGTCGTCTCTGTTTTTCTACACACGCTCTTCTTCAACGTCGTTTTCATCGCCTAGCACATACCCGCGGCGACCATATAGGATGTGGCAATATATATATATATATATATATATATATATATATATATATATATATATATATATATATATATATATATATATATATATGTGTGTGTGTGTGTGTGTGTGTGTGTGTGTGTGTGTGTGTGTGTGTGTGTGTGTGAATGCGCATATTTGGTCGAAAAATTGGATCAGTATTATTTATGGAAGGAAAAACTGTCTGTCAAAATTTTTTCCTATCACGTGGGCAGTGCAGGGCACGCACCCTCTTTCATTCGGTCCGATAGCATGGGGTCCTTTGTGCAGGTCCGGCTACGAGGATTGATAACGTGACGACTGGGACAAAGGGATCCTGCTTGCGGCCTCAGCGGGAAACCCCGTACGAAGGCTCTCGGAAACGCCTGTCGGGGGCGTCGGTTATCTCGTTTTCAGCCGACCGTAAAGTACGCTACGCGAGGACATTCTGCCGACACGCCGCGAAAAGAACTGGTCGCCCCTCGGCAGTCGCCCGTGTGCTGGGATTCTAACCAGGTAAGCATTCCGCCAGTGCTTAGAGCTCCCCTGTTTCTGGCGCAGGCTGAGGCCGCCGCCAAACGAAGGTTCTTCTGTGTGCGCCTCAATCGGGTGCGAAGCCAGCCAGCCTCCACTTGTCCCATGTGTGTGGAATGGCTGTTGGGAGAGACTGTGTCCTAAGCACAGCAGTGGCGGACAAGTGGCCTCCCCATGCCCATGTTCCGCCGCCCACGTATACTTAGTGCTTGCAACAATCCCGCTATGTATAATCTCCAAAAGAACAGTCGCCTGGAACTATAGAGTACATACCGTTGACGGATCTCACTTTCTGTTCTTCGCTGATGTCAATTTGTTTAGCAGTGTTAATGCTGTTATGTTGTTCCTGCAATCTCGCACCGTTGATGGTGTGTGAGCCACTATGAACAAGGGATCGTCACTCACATTCTGATGGCATAATGGGTGCGCAGTGGTCGGATGAAGTACTGAATCACAGTTGTCAGGGTTTCTTCGCTTATGTGCGCACGCGATTCGTATCGGTTGTGATGCGTGGATAGGCGATCGCACCAGCAGCGATATGGCGGCGAAACTTCCAAATCGCAGGCGGGCGCGTGAGCCTGTGTTCATTCTCCGTATGCGCGCTGCGACGAAGAAACACGGTGGTTCGTGTTATACAGTCGCAACTGTCATAGTGATTCTGAGAAGTTACGTAAGGACAGGTACTCAGGAACCTATTTTGTTGATTAAGACCCCTCCCCCTTCCCGACCCCTGGAAAAGTCTCCAAGGTCTAGCGCACTGTATTTAGCGTAATTAAAGTGGCAGAAAGGGGAACGTTGTGGCTTTTCTTGAACAACGTATGCTGTTCACTTCTCTTTACAATCTTAGCTCCCTCTTGCACAGTTAAGACCAGGACGAAAGGCAAAAATAATGTCCTTCCTTATTATCAAGTTATCGGATACAAATAGACTGGTGCTGACGCGTATGTGAATGTCTTCCAGCCGTGTAGTCCTCTCCCATTACCGCGTTGACCGAGTGCGCATCTGATGCAGCCTTTCGCACTCATTTCCTTCTCTCGACATTGTTTCCAGAGCGCGCAATGTCCGCGTTATTAGCATCAATTGGTTCAGCGCTATAAATATCTATTTAAAAAAGTCATAACGATGATGGCGTTATAGAGCGGCCGCACGCTGTTTTTGTGCCAGCCAGCTATACAGGATGTCTGTCGGAATAAACCTTGATCTGCTCATATCGATATTGTAGTAATGCTCGAGTACCAGCCATATCGGTCATGCGGGCTATTTCATGTTAGATAACAACAATCAACAGAATGCATAGATATAGGGAAACCTCAACGCAACAAAAGGAATTCCGCTCGCGTTTCAACATAGCAGGTTATGTTGCAATTAGCTGATGACTGTGATGACGCTCGCCTAAGCGCAACGGCAGTCAGTGGGACGTGGTGCATAAGTTCCTTATATAAACGTTTCAATTTCTGTGGTATTAATCGTTGTTTAGTGTTAAAGTGTAAGGCATGTACTGAGACTTGCCCAATGTTCCTCAGCGGGACCCTGTCTGGAGAATTCATATGGGCCATGAAATGAGGTTTGAAGGAACGATAAAGGTGTAGGAACGGTCTCACCCAAGGAAAATTTACCATCCACATGACTCTTTAAGAATGTTTACCAACCTACACAGAGAACCAGCGCGAAAAAGCAAATTTTGCATTTCAGTGGTCAATTCGTTCACTCATTTGGTTTCCCCGGCCGATTGGTTGTTTCAAGCCTCCTGGCTTTTTGAGTTTCTCAGTAATTCGACTCCATGTTAACCACGATAGCCCGTCAGTTAGCTACATTGGCAGGAAAGGCAAGGCGAGTGCCCTGGTCAGCTGGGAATTCAGAGTTGGAAATTTGTGCGAATTAAGAAGTTTCATTTTTGATGAGGGCAGTCTGCTCCTCTGTACATGATTCTGCTTCCTTCAGCTCGATAGCAAACTTTACTTGCCTAATTTAAAGCGACGAACCTGTTCATATCCGACGCGATCATTTCGGACAGCTGGGACCATGCACATTATTCTTCGGCGCTTGACCAGCTAAACAAAGAAGGTACGTATTCTCGAGCAGCGTTATCACGGCGAAAAGGTAAGGGAGCTGACAATTGGAGGAGAGGGATGAGGCGAGGAAGGATGTTTGACCATGCGCACGGGCACTTGCGTCTCTCAAGTGCTTACTTCAGGCAGCGTCAGCTTTTGTTCGTTTCTTTCTTCTTTTTTTCATCGAGTCTACATCTGAGAACAACGCGGACAAGCTAAGGCGGGAAAGTGAGAACATTTCTCGAGCGATATGTCCGCTAGATTTTCTTTCATTAGCCATTTAAAACATCCTCGTGCCACTCGTTGTGCAGAAAAAACAACCCCATGGACTCGACGCAGGTCGACAGCGGGGAGGGCGCGCTGGAAGAGCGTCCTCGCAGCGCCGTGCTTCTGGGCTGTTCTGCGGCGTCGATGGTGACCACCGCAGCCGGCCTGTTCGCCGGCATCTTCCTCCACCCGGCGCTGCTGCTGCTGCTTGTTTTTGGAAACGTCACCAGCGTGGCACTGGCCATGCGCTTTGGCTACCGGACTCACGAACCGTCGGCGGACGAGACCAAGGCCACCGTCGGCAGGGCGGTCGTACCAGTCATCCATATCCACCCGCCCAAGATGGTCACCGAACTCTAGCGCAGCCGCCGGACCGTGGAACGCCGGTGAACGTTGTGTTTGGGCCTAACATTCGGACTGCGCTGAGAACACGTGTAGGCAGTGTGCCCACTTTTCGATTACGTGACGAGTGTGAGCAACTTCGCCGCGCGAAGTTGCCTGCACTGCGAACACGCGTATACACGCTAGCGACTGCACGCGTGTCGTCACTTGAATTTCATTTGTGCGGAAGAACACTTTGCAAAACATAGTGCGCGATAGTATAAATACTGCGTCGGCGCGCTGGCGTTAGTCGTTCGCGAAGTCGGTTTGCTGTAACCCAGAAGAATCAGGGGAAAAGGCACTATGCTTTATTGATTCTACATTAGGAAGCTAATGCCATCGGACAAGAGGGCCTTCTGAGAGCAGTTTATTCCTCATCATCTTGCACACTGAAAAAAAAAGAAGGAAGAAATAGCTGCTACAATATTGTGCGTGCGGCATGTGCTAGACTAAAGTTTTAATTCTTTGCGTGTTTAGTTTAAACAGGGGTCAGTTTGTGTATACTGCTACCGTGGAAAAAAGAAAGGAAAACACAATGATGCTGGATCAGTCTTTCAGCGTGACAAATTACGTTTCATGCGTCTGTTTTCTCCTTTTAATGCATAACCATGCCGATGTTTGGTGTGCACTATTCGACCGACTATCCAGGAAAATGAATATAAAAAAGAACAAGAAACAATATATATATATATATATATATATATATATATATATATATATATATATATATATATATATATATATATATATATATATATATATATATATACGAGGGTTGACCCAGAAGTAAGGTTCCCATCAATTTTAGCAATAGACAATATTGTTTATTCTCATATAAATTTACATCATTGGAAAGATGAAACCTTGCTCTATTTTTATACATAAAGTCCATCGCTTTCCACGCATGTTTATAGGCGGTGCTCCAATTTCTGTATACCAGTGTCGTAGAACAACGCCGCCAACGCGTTGAGGAAGCGTTTCACCTCTTCTTTGACTTCATCGTCGCTCCGGAAGCGTTGGCCACTCAAACGTTCCTCTAACTTGGGGAACAAGTGATAATCACTAGCTGCGAGGTCTGCACTGTACGGTGGGTGGGGCATGACAGTCCACCCAAAGTCTGTCAACAGTTCCTGGGTTTGACTAGAGACGTGAGGTCGGGCGTTGCGGTGAAGCAGCGTAACACCGGCTGCGCGTCGTCCCCGCCGGCGGTTCTGGATAGCTCGCTTGAGTTTTCTTAGTGTTGGACAATAACTGTCTGAGTTTATTGCTGTCCCGCGTTCCATGAAATCGATCAGCAATATCCCCTTACGATGCCAAAATACACTGGGCATGACTTTGCCAGGAAAAGGAGTTTGACCTACTTTGCGACTGGTGACTGGGTGACGCCACTGTTTGGATTTTTTGCTTCGTTTCTGGAGTGAAATGAAACACCCACGTCTCCAGTAACAGTGGAGTCCAACAATCCTTCCTTCTTGACACTCTTTAAGAAACTGACGAGTGCAGTCAAGGCGTTCCTCCTTGTGGTCTGATGTCAATAGCCGCGGTACCCATCGAGCACAACAATTGTGATGCCCCAATTTTTCAGTCAAAGCTCTTTCCACTGCTACCTGAAGGCATCAATGTTGCCGGATTCGAGACCCTCGTTATGGAATGAACGAAAAGAAAGGGCGTTAACGGAGGGGCCCGATTTTTTTTATTAAGCATATCATAAAAATCCAACAAATATCGACACCAAGGACAACATAGGGGAAATTACTTGTGCGTAATAAATGAAATAAAGCAACGATAAATTAATGGAAATGTATATATATATATATATATATATATATATATATATATATATATATATATATATATATATATATATATATCCATTAAGAATAAAATGAAAATAAATAGTCAGTTCAATTCTTTTCCTAATGGTTCTTGCCGCTTCTGCTAGGAGATCTGCGAAAGCATTCAGGAAGGAAAATATTATCGAAATGAAAGTTCACTATCCTCTGCAAGCGGTTTGTTTGCCATGTAGGTCCGATCCATTTAATATTTGGTTGGAATACAATTGCAAAAAGTCAATAAACTAATAGCAATCAATCTGTTTTATTAATTAATTATCGAGAAGCGCGCGCGCACATAATGTTCGTACTTGGGCCCATAGTCAAGAGGATATTTGCCGCTCAAGAAGAAGAAAAGTCATCAGTTCAAACAGCTGTGCCGCATGGAGAAACGAACTGAACAAAATTTAAAGTTATCTCGAAGCAATCTCAAAACGCCCTAATTACAGCGTACCCTAATCGATTTACCGCAAGATAAGTGGATGTGTCGAGCGCCTGTCAACCGCAGTAAATACGGGCCAGAAGAAACACGCGCAGCGACTCTTGCAGCCGCATGTGTAACATCGCGCAACCAGGGGTAGACAAAACACGATGACACTCGAGTAGTACGCAGCGTCAGGCAAATGCAACGCGGCGCCTGCTACAATTCGCGGATGCAGCAGCACGAGCGTCGACATTGTGTGGATTTTGCAAACAACACCGTGTTGCAAGTGTAATGCCAAACCCGACACGAGTGGCAGCTTGCTTCGGCGTGGTGTTCCTGTCGGAGCGCCCCATTGGACCACTGCACAGCGTTAGCCATAATGTCACCGTCAACACCCTATACACGCACGCGGGAACCACTCTGGGGACACGGGCGGCAGCGGTGGCTGTTTACACAACGAGCGGCAGCGCTTCTGTTTACGACCTCGAAGTCCTGTGAGTGCACGGCATGTCTGCCGAGCTGGAACGATTTCGGTGGAGTTTACATCGCGAAGGGGGGGGGGGGGAGAGAGAGAGAGAGAGAGAGAGAGAGAGAGAGACGCTTTTATGTGCCGTGCCTTGACCGCGGGGAACTTACTTGAAAGAGAGAAGTGGCTTGTGGGAAAGGAAAGGTTGGCGCTATCTTCTGCAGCGGGGACAGCCATGTATAAGTACAAAAGGCCTCGTAAAATTATATATATATATATATATATATATATATATATATATATATATATAACGAAGGCAGAGATGTTAACCAGTCAAGAATCCGGTTGGCTACCCGACGCTGGGGCAAGGAAGAAGGGGAATAGAAAGAAAGGAGAGAGAGAGATGGAGGTAGAGAGACGGTCACGCGGACTGCATGCACGGCCGCCTTTGACTCGTGAAAGGAGATATGCTTAAGCAAACCCAAGAGGAGGGTCTGGGGAGACCGAATTCGCAACGCGCTGAGTGCGCATCTTGCAATAAACCAGCTGCATTGATCACCAGTCTCCTCTCATCAGCGGTCTACCAGAGCTGGTTTTCTAAGTCGCAGTCTAGACTCGTGATAGCGGCTCCGAACTTCACTTTTATATATGTACACGGTATTTGTAATCACAATCATCACAGCGTTGTTTTTAACCGAACTTTCCACGCGTCTATGTGCAAACCTTCAGTTTGCTTTCCGCTTGCGAAGCACACGCGCGCCAAGTACAGGCTTTTAAAGAGCAATCCTTCCTCTGTTTGCCGTTTTTTCTCCAAAAGCGGTGCGTGCGGGCGCGTTTCGGTGCCGCTTTCTTTTCCCTCCGCTTGCGCGCGGCGAACGAGGCGGTTGACCTGGTTGCCGGATAATTCACTCCGAAAAAGCATATATATCTAAATATACGGGCGGCTGTGCGCCTTGAATGCGCAGCTTATGACGACATCGCTCGTAGCCTTCGGACTTTGGCAGCGCGCCCGATGAGCGCTGCTGGCATTGACGATGGATTCTCGAGACTCGGACGCCGCAGCGAGAATAAGCAGGCCCTTTTAGTGGTGGCACTGCTTTAAGGACCGCTGTGCAGTGCGGAAGTCGGCAGCCGCCCTTATAGCTGGCGGTGCGAGTTAGTATTTCTTTCTGAGAGCGGGCGCCGGAACCATTGCGTTTCTTTGCAAACGAGACAAAGGAACTGCCTACGCTGCAGCGTCTAATAGTGAGTGCTTCACTTTTTTTTTAATCTCATATTGAACTGCGGCCCGAGCCGACATGGTTATAACGAACAGGCTTATGCATGCGCTAAAAATTGTTCAATGTATCAAGTAATTCGAAATACCCACACGCGCCTATAACAAACTTAAACGAACCCTTGTGATGCGTTCTTTATGTACGAATTTCTTATCTCAGCTGGGACTAAGAAGCAAGCAGGGACCTGTTGATTGAAAACAAAACGGCACGTGCAGTAGACAGCAGTTTTTGCCTGTGCCTTCGACTGTTTCTTAGCCTCATTAAGAATGGCGTTCTCGGGGTGCGAGATTGTGTGGACATGCTTCACTCGATAAAATAATAAATGCCAAAGAACAATAAAAATAACTCCTCTGAACAGTGCGTTCGCGACATGCAAACGTATTTATGGTGTTTGCAGCGGACGCTCAGAGTTCGATATATTCAATGTCCAGCTCACTAGTAGGGAGTTTTATTGCGTGAGTTTCGGCCAGGTGGTTTCGCATGTACAGTATACAGAATGATTCGCTTTTAGCGGTTTCGTTATGTCGGGGTTTGACTGTATAGGAATCGAAGCCGGAGCCGCGTGGCCCCCAGTCCGCACACCATTCCGCACGACGTATAGAGGTGCACCGTCTTTACAACTGTGCTCAAGAAGTTTGTCAAAGAAGCTGTGACAGTAGAAGATTCTCTGTGCGAAAAGAGGCAGACTGTATGCACTCGCTGGCCGTGAAGCTTAGCATATCTCTGCGAGAGCCGCTGACGTCACAACAGGCACGCAATTTGTGACGTCCTTGCCTCCATTGTTTTGCGCAGAACGTACGACCTTCGTTTGCGATATTCTTTGCTACTGCATACGCTGTCTTTCTCTAACGTATGTACGCCAACAGAGTTTCTGAGGGATAATAAGCTAGTCTAGTCTTAGTTAATGAAGTTAACGCCTGGCATGGTCAGAAATTATAGAGAAATTACGAATATATTTTTCTATCGCGAGCTTGTGTGGCAGAGCAACAAATAACTTCGTCTTGGCTAGGGCTTTTAATGTAGTTCCCTGACTATGCGACCTCATCATGCCAATCAATCTTCTAAAAAGTGTGACGAATAAATGAAATAAAATTTACATTAAAAATATAATAAGACGAATTTCCAGAAACATTAAGCTCACATGTTAAGGTAAATATACCGGTAGCAAGTATTTATTCTCCGCTAGCGATCTCCGACTATCAGGGAAATAATAACAGGGCGACCCACCCTCCTGTCTCAGACGATTCAGAGACTGTACTGGTAACGCCAAGATCCTCGCCTGCGTCATAGCCACGTTTTATTGTTCCCAATGCACGCAGCGTTGTTAAGAAGACTGTTGATCTGGAATTCCTGCTGCTTTCACAAACATAGTATTGATAATAGAAATGGGGCTTCACTATGATGTACATACTGACGTAATAATTGTCCCTGGATGTAAAATGTCTAGTAAGGACCGTGATTCACGTGGTGGATTTGAATATGCCGCGTCGGAGTTGGGCCCGAGCTAAAGCTTCCTCTTAAGAGGAAGCTTTAGCTCGGGCCCAACTCGACGCGGCCTGTTCAAATACATGTAAAACGCAAAAACATTTTTCTAAGATAACTCCTCGACCGATTTTAATGAAGTTTGTTGCATTTGAGAGAGAAAGTTAAATTCTAGTGACTGTTGCAAGCGGAATTTCAATTTCAGGCCTGAATTTTGTTAAAACGATATTCAAGTATTCCACAGTTTGAAAAAATAGAAGCACAAAGTTTACAAATTCATAGCTCTGCATCAAGAACAGATATCGCAGTTCTGTAAATGGCATCCATTAGATCATTGAAAGCGGACAAGTTCGATATGTCATTTTACATCTTGCGTGAATTTGTTACATTGTTTACAAGGGATCTGCAAAAGCTGTATTTCCATGGTATTAAATTTTTTAAGATTCATGTGTAACATATCAATTTTGTCCGCTTTGGATGTACTATTAGATGCATTTCAGAGAATTGTATCATAATTTTTTGTTGATGAGTTAGAGAGTTGTAAACTTGATAGTTTCGTTTTTTGAAAATTTTCGATTTTTGCCAAACTTCAATAAAAAATTGACGACCTAACTCGAAAATCCGAAACCCACAGTCACCAGATTTTATGCTTCTCTTTTAAATGCAACAAACCCCGTCAAATTTGGTGCAGTGGTTGCCGAGAAAAACGAATTCTCCTTTTACATGTGTTTAGATAGGAGCACCCGAGCTAAAGCTTCCTCTTAAAGAGCGGGCGGGCCATGTATAGAGATAAGCGTCAAGGCACAGAACGATGACACGCGCCGCAGTGTCGCGTTACCACAGCCTCGTGTCGCCAGAAGCGTCGCAGCCTGCCGCCGTTGAAACACTCGCAAGGCTTCTGCGCAGCCATGTAATTGACATTGCGCTTGCCCACGTGCGCTACACGCCGTGTCGGGCGATACATGCACGGTTGTCGAGTAAGGACGATCATGACCAGATAGCGATTGTTGCGAGGCTCGAAGAGATATGCCAGCGACAGGCCTTTCATTTGGACCCTGGTGGTTGCACTTTCATCCGCTTATTTTTGGTTTCGAGCGTAAAATGAGTCGAGATTAATCGGGCGACAGCGGCTAACTGCATCGTGCTTTGTAATATAGGCACTTGTGGATTTGATCGAGTTTCTATTCCAGTCAGAAACTCAACTGACCTAGACGTCTACAAGAGAGAACACGAAGATAGAAACGAAGGCCTGCTTAAAGAACTTAGTTAGCACAATAAAGCTGAATAATTATCCTATTACTGTGCATGGTGATCTTTTTATGTTCTTCACTTTCGTTAAAGTAGCCCTGTCGAAGCTCATGACGCCCAACTGCAGGGATCTCGTAAGTAAACAATGAGGACTTTGTCCCTGCATTTTATTGAGACAAGGCGTCCTGGCGTGCTGGTGTCGTCGAGTCTGGCTGCTCACGAGAGCACGTTCAGCCTTTGGCACTCTTTTCTCGCGTGGCCGTCTTGGGCTTTGCCAGCGACACCGCGACTGAAGGCGGCGCTACTACACCGACTTAGCGAAAAAAAAAGAATACGACAAATCCTTCGAATTTATTGATGCCTTCATAGTGCTTCACGTCGCAAAGCGCCGCTGTCGGGCTATGAGAGACGCCGAAGTGGATGACTCCGTATTAACTCTGACTACCTCGAGTCCTTCAATGTGCACAGAGCTATACGAGTACTTTTGCATTCTATTTCCCTACGCAATGTGGTCGAGGTGGCCGGGAATTAAACCCACGACCTCAGCGTCAGAAAAGCATGGTCACCGAACTACCGCGGCGAGAAAAAAAAATAAATGTGCGAGAGGGAGCGTGGGACAAACAATTTCGTTCAGTTTTTCGACGACGGTCTCGAACTTTCTCATTTAAACACAAAATGAAAATTTAGTAATTATTTTTTTTTAGATCGAATACAATATGTCCAGAAATGGCTGTTTCCGAGTGCAGTGAAGAACCTTGTTTAAACGAAGACTGCTATTTAGTGAGCTTCCATGTACATCGCGTCTGTAAGGCATCGCTCCGCTGGAGACGCCGACGTTTAAACAATAGCAATAACAACAAAAGAAAATCTCTTCGATGCTCTGAACCAGGATTGAGCCCTTCCATGGCTTTAGCAGCTGGTGTTGCGGTTGCAGCAGACGGAGCTTGCTGGGAGATGATGATCTGAGTGCATGAATAGCAGATGCGTAAATGCTACTGGTGCTCGTTTTGATTGAGCAGCCGCCATCGGCAGCTGTGAATGTTCCACGAAAGCACGTGTCAACGTCTTCATGAGGAATTCACGGTGAAAATCTGGGCATTAATACGTCGAACGAGGCAGACGAGCTCCCAACCGAAGTACTGCGTGCGCTTTGAGTGCAGGAAAAGAAGAGCGAATTCATGGGTTGCATAGCGAATGCACAGCGAATGCCCGTGCGTCTAGCGGAATTTACGGATGATCAACCACTACTGGTGAGCCTTACAGACACGCTAGAAATACTCGTGCATTAATCTGACTGTACTTATGTGCTTGTAACACGCGCTATGTGTAAAGTTAGAAGCCTTTCATTCGAGACTGGCAATGTGCAGTGTGACTACGCGTGGACCGTGGAGACGTAGGTCTGCAGCCATTGCGTGTTTACATGTGCGCGTCCAGCGTGCATGTTCTCTAAGACAGTTTCTTTTCCGTGGTGGTAATGCAGTAGTAAATGTCCGTATGCATGTGTGGACGACGTACAGATGGATCTGTCCTTGCACTTTAGTGTTCGCGCTGTGCCGAACACGCGATATGTGATCGTAAGGTTCTGCGTTAGCCACAATCATTTCAATTTTGTTGCCGCATTGTGTTTCAAGCCCATCAGGAAAAGCACCGTGCGTCGTTATAAACAAATGAAGTGGTCCTAGCGAGTCGCAATCTTTGTGATACGATGAAACATGAAACGGTGTGAGACTCACTCCGCAGCAGAAAAAATTACTTTCTTAGGCACTGCTACCATATACTGCATACACTTCAACTGCGTATAAGTGCATGATTGTGGCTAAATGTTTGCGCGATTAGACTTATCCGTGCCGAAAGTATCATTTTATTATGTGGTTCTGATTCCATACAAATAAATTATTTTGTCTCGCGAATGAATTGAGGCGCCGTAGTACTTTGATTCACTGTTACAAGTTTGAGTAGACTATATATGAAATGAAGATAATGTGTCACATGGCCGGTCACTTCATACAGGACGTTAGAACATTGATTTGCCGGTGGCTCTAAATATACGTGCTTCAGTGTGACGTCCTTAGCTTGACGGAAGGTAGCGGCCATTATTTGCTTAAAAAAAAGAAACAACATAATATCTTGGCCCTTAAAGTAATTTGAAATGTTTCACATCACAGTTGTGCACGCGTAATCAGGTCAATACAGCTTCGTACTTGAATGGGATTTTCTTACTGTTACTGCGATAAGAAATGACGGCGTGTGAAGCAACACGACGATCATACTAACGCACTGTCACTTATAGCTTGTTCGCTGAAATTCTTTTAGACGATCTTGACTTGAAAAAAAAAAAAGCAATGCGTACAAGCGCGTACCAGCGGTGAAGTATTACTATTCACATTAACAGTGAACACATTAACAGTCTTTCTTGTTTCTTTAGAACCAGTGCAAGAATAGCAGGAAATGCTGCATTAGTTGAATTTCGCAACAGGAATGCCATCTGATTCGGCAGAACGCGAGCGGAACACGCCCAAATACACCAATCAAGTGCCGAAGCAGACTGTGTGGCTGAGTGCCGGTCCCCCTTTGAATGGGCAATGGCGCTTCTTTCGCGCAAAGTCGGAACGTTTTGCGCGTATCGAGCAAAAATATGTCGCTGCATATTATCAGTTCACCGGAATCGGCACATTTTGTCAGCAAACAATCGGCTGAAATCGCCAGACAGTGAAGCGCCCCCGCTTACATTTCAATACGTGCCGCCGATCGACCACCTATCCACACTAATGCGACGGCGGTGCTGCCACCTGTAGCTCGATCTCGGGATGATGTGACATAACAGATACGAAATCGTTAAACGTAGCTTTAGGTACGTGTCGTAGTTATCTGTGCACACGCCAGTCACCGCCATTCTTCCCCGACAAGCATCATACATCGCCTTCGTTCTCGTGACCTCTTGCACTGCGCATCCGCCCGATTTGTTGTTTGCATTTCGGCATAACCTTGAACAGTGCAGTGCATAAACGTAAAAATTGCATGAGATTAAAGTTGTGATCTTTGGTGCAGATTAACATAAAACATTGCATGATACTTCACGTTGAATAGGGTGAAATCCTGTGCCGTTATCTGTAAAGCATGTAATTAACCGCCTCACTAAAGCTTCGCTTCGCATAGGTGCCAACGTGTGCGTTGGGACGCGCGTAATATTTTTTTTTCTTCTTTCGGTTCTTTTTCTTTTGCCCCTTTGTTTTCCCGATATTTCTTACATTTCTTACAGGCCTGTATTTATTACTGTTGACCGAGGTAGTTGGCTTTTTGGTGACCCCCACGTTCGTGTAACTTAACAAACGGGGAGAAGAAAGTGCGTTCGCAGCAGTGACAAACGTTTTTATATAGACTCCAGACATGCAGTGGCAAGAGGTACACATTGCGTCAGACGTATGGTTTTATTGATAGTCATCTGAGAGTTGTTCTGAACAAGAATGTAATGGCCGTCATAGACCGTGGTCGGTATTGTGGAACTACAATTGAGGCAAGTGCCTGCGCTTCAGTAACTTTTGGTAAATGGTTAACTAGGTGTGTCAAATTTAGCACTGTATGTGACTGAACTATGCGGGAAGGCTATTGGCCGATCTTTCTTTCCTTCTTTCTTTCTTTCTTTCTTTCTTTAGAGAGGTGGTGTGAGAAAATGAAGTATTTGGCAACAAAGCGTCGTGATAGCTGAAACCTTCAGTAAACATACTTGAGTAAAAACAATTCTTTCTTTTTTTGACGTCAGTCGTTGTTTTCACATTCTTCATCTGGTTCATCTCCTATTGTTTCTCTCTTGCGTTTTGGCTTGCGTCGTGTAAGCAGCAGGATTGTTGTAAGAAATGTTCGTTTGCTGACATATTTCACAGAAAGAAATGATTCGGCACTGCTTCTTCCGTCCGTGTTTGCTGTCGACGTTCAAAAGGTTATTCACAGCACCTTGACGAACTATTCGATTGGTCAAGGTTAGGTTTAATTTTATATTACTCTGGGTGAGTCTTGTAAAGCTATTAGTTAGTGACATCGTCAGACTAAACTATGCTGGTAAATGTTACAATAAACAAATCACGTGTCAAGCTGCTGAAAGTTTCTAGGGCAGCGGTCAATGAACATTCGTCGCAAAATTAACTGAACACGAAAAAAACGAATCAATGTCGTTTCACTTAAGTTATAAGATTAGTTAAAGCAGTCACGTTTTACGTATGCGGTCACCGCATGTTGTTTGTTGGACAGCATTCTCGAGGAACAACGCTTTATGTGTTTTGTCGCAGCCTCACATTGCATGCTCTACGTTTAGTTCCTTTGGTACTAATAAATGTTATTTCTCTCTCCCCACGACTTACCGCGTGTCCGCGTGCAGGCACGCATGTTCCAACTCTGGCGATGCCGTGCGATGCCCCCAAATACAGGGTTGTTATTTTGGCAGCACACTACTTTCTAGTGAGACTGGATCAGTTATTACGCACACAACTCTATGCCAATGTGTTTCTTCCCAACATCTCGAATCCTACGCGGTATTTGTTGAACGGAGATGAAAACAAGAAGAAAAAGATAACCCTGCTAAGTCTCGGCGCGCCGGGCAGGCAGCTCAGTCACGCACCCCTTTGCAACCGCGACTCCTTCAGGTCGTCAAACTCTGTGCCCTCTCTTTCTCCCATCAGGGCTGGCAAAAAAAAAAATTAAAAAAAAAAACGAAAACACGCCAGACAACTCGCTCAGTACGCTGCCTGGAGTCAACGGTCATGAGTCAGGGCATCAGTTCCACCGATCACCGCCGGTGGCAGTCTCGTTCGGGGGGAGATGCGCTAAAGACGCGAGACCCCTTTCGCCTCGCGAGCAAGGGAAGTCGCGCAGGCCTCAAACGCTCGCTTTCTTACTTCTCGGCAGCTGGCGGAGGACGCAACATGTTGTCCACTCGCGTCGCGGAAATATATGGCCCGGCGTCGACCGAATGTAAAGCACCCTTGCGTGAAATACATACGAGAACAGTGAAGGCGTCGCCGATAAGGCCGGCCTTGTTCTGATGGGAGCTTCGGAGAGCACGCGCCGGGGCCGTGTGGCGCAGACGGGAGTCCTTGGGGGCCCAAACAAGTGGGCGGTGTCGGCGGAACACTCGTGCGCGCGTTGCCCGTTCGCGAGCACGCGGACTCCGTGGACGCGCGTGCGCGCCGCGAGAGGTTTCTGTTTCTAGTGCCGCACGAAAGCGCCCCTCTCAGGCCGAACCGAACGTGATGTCACCGCCGCTCGTGTGAAGCGCCGCTCAAGGGGCAGGCGTTTACACCTGCACCGCGTCATCCAGCCGTCACTTTTGCTTTTTCTTCCCCCCCCCCCTGCATTTCTTCGGCATTTTGAACGCTTCACATGTTCGGTGAGTTTCTTTCTGCTCGTTCTGCTCCCTACCGCAAGGTTTCGGTAGATTGGAGTCCGTGCATTGTGTTATCATCCCCTTGCCCCTCCTCGCGCTTGAGATGGATGCACGCAGGCGCGAGCATTGTTGCCTCCGTGCCGGTGGAGGCGGTGTCTTCCCATCTGCACTTCCGTGTTCGGCGGTCCATGCTGCAAACGCGGCGGGTACGGGATAAGGGACGGCGCCTTGTCAGTACTAGAAGGGGTAATACAGATAGGGCTTTATTTATACTAAAACCCTCACGTTCCAGATGAAGTCAAAACAAGGAGGACTTTGGAGAGGCACTGCAAGAGTGATAAGTTGGGCTAGTCTTTGATACTAAACACTGTACCATCAAAAAAGAAAAGAAAAAAAGAAACAGGACATGGACGTCTGGTTTTCTGCACAAGCTTTCTTTCCGACGTAACAGTGTTAAGTCTCAAGACTGTCGCTCCACGCACGGGATGCGACAGGTGAAGTAAAAGGGACAGCGCGTCTGAGTCGGAAATCAGCGCTCCCCCATTTCCGTTTTCGGCTCCAGCATGTCAAGGATCCGCAGTCGACGCGGCGCAATGTTTTCCATTTTCTTTTTTTTTTTTGCCAGCTTTCTTTTTTTTTTTTCAGCTATGTGCGGAACTCTTTTATCGCGCATTGTGCGGCAAAGGCGAGCCACCGAACGTGGAAGCCAGCAGCGGGCGCCCAGCGCGAGCTATTAGTCATGCATTGTGAGAAAAGGAGCTGCGTCGCGCCGGCGCTGCTCAGAGCGAGGTGCGTCGCCTCAAACTGCGCGCCGCGATGAACGACGTCGCCCATTCACGTACGTACTCGCTTTCTCCTGATCTGGCATACGAGGCTCGTGGGTGTTGGCAACAACGTCGATCGCGCAATCATACGGTTCAGCCAACGACCCTCATGCAAATTCAAAATCACAGCATTTACATTCTTCTTTCTTTTCGCGCACGGTGTTGTCCGTTGAAGATTGTGCGACGTTGAAAACTCGTGAAATACGCCTCTTCTGTGCACCCCTGACTTCTATTTCTTTTATATGTTGGTGTGCAAGCTGTGCGCGTGTTTTATGTGTAGCTGATCCAATTACTGGGGGGGTGGGAGCGTTGAAGCTTTTGACACGTCGTTTTTCAATGTAAACAGGTCTGTTTTTCTGGAATCCCTTTTTGAAGCAACAGTGCTTTCGGAGCAGTGGCCGCTGCTTTGCCCTGCGTAAAAAAAACAGCAACATAATATTAGAAAATATGCGCGCAGCACTGCATTTTCTAGGTAGCGTTTGTGTTTAACGCCGGATATGTCGCGAGAGAAGTCATCTGCAAATTAGTGGGTAGAAAGTGCGTATGTATGTATGTATGTATGTATGTATGTATGTATGTATGTATGTATGTATGTATGTATGTATGTATGTATGTATGTATGTATGTATGTATGTGTGTGTGTGTGTGTGTGTGTGTGTGTGTGTGTGTGTGTGTGTGTGTGTGTGTGTGTGTGTGTGTGTGTGTGTATGTGTGTGTATGTATATGTGTATGTATGTATGTATGTATGTATGTATGTATGTATGTATGTATGTATGTATGTATGTATGTTGTATGTATGTATGTATGTATGTATGTATGTGTGTATGTATGTATGTATGTATGTATGTGCGTGTGTGCATGGGACATGATAACAACAGGTTACAGAACGTTTGAAAAAGCTGTCAATAAAATTTATGACAAATAAGCAAATATGACAAATAAGCACGCTTAGAAATGTCCTTGCGCCTAATTTTAAGTATAAATAAATTTCCTTCGAACCTTCGGCGATGCAGATTATTGTTCCAGAGGCGACGTTCTAACTCACCGTAGCAGTGCCAGGCTTGTTTTAAATCGCCAGCGCAAATATGTGGCGGCGTAATGGGAACGATGTGAGCATTATAATAGTAACAGCACGGCGTTCGTGTTGTCCACTTCTCTACTCTTGTGTCCTGTCTGCACGCCTCATCTCTTACACGCAAAAGTTGCAGCGACTTGTTCCCTTACTTAAATGGAGCGCGTGCCTCGCTCTATACTGTTTCCACGGTACCAAGCCGCAATCGATGAACGAACGCTTTATTATACGACGTCGGCAGCAGCGCAAGTTGCGGCTGTTCAAGGTAAAATCAATTAAATTCTCAAGCAGTTGCCCCGTATTGTGATAGAGGGTTGTTTAACTCGCTAAAGTAGCTAAAACGACAAGGAGCCGGCCCATCTCGCGCCGGTGGGGGAACGTAAGTATATCGGCCCATGCCGCCACTTGTTTCATGTCGTTTTATTTATTTTCACCTTAAAGGCCCGGAGGCAATTACTTAAGGGAGGGCTTTAATCCTTACGACAATGTCAGAACAAAGGAACAGTACAGCCAAAAGAAACAGCAAAAACAAACGAAAGGTCACGTTCATTATCGCGAAAGATTTTATCTTGCACCGCTAACTCTATTATTGAGCATCCGGTCTTTTATCACCGGATGCCCAATAATGGCAGAGTTAGAACAAAGTGTGCGCCAAATATGGCTCTCTTATCCATTTCAGCTGTTTTGACGCGTGTCGGTGGTGGGTAACCTTGGGGAAACATAGTACCTACCCTGATATCTCAGTGTAATGGGGAACAAACAAATGAACTGAACTGAAGTTCATACATCCCCTCCCCCCCAAAAAAAAATATAACAAAAGCAGTGTGCTGGAACGTCGAACTGCTTTCTGCGAGTAGTCATATTATTATTATTATTATTATTATTATTATTATTATTATTATTATTATTTTGAAAGGGGGCAGAGATAATTTAGTGGGGCTTTGCTATGCCGTATATGGCGGGTCTGTACCGGTTGCTACCACGTTGTCATTTTCAGTAAGGTCTGTTGCCGCGTAGCTGCTTGTGAACGGTCGTGAAGAGGGTGGGCCATGATTTCGTCTCTGTTTTCGGAGCAATACGGACGCGACTTTGGTACGCACCACGGGTGCACTCTTGAGTTCGTGCAGTGGGAAGTAAATTAAATCGCTGCTTTCGGATAATTCGGCGCGCATTCTCAAGTACTGCGACGTCTTCCCACAGACGTTACAGTCAGCGAACATAGCCTTGAAAACGTATGAACGGAACGCTACTCACACGTCCTGGGACCTGCCCTTCCCAGTTTTCTGTATACTATTAAGCAAGCGGGTTACATCTATATAAGGACCAACAATATTCTTGTTGTATATAAACGATATTGTCAACATCCCCTGACCACTGACATTGTCCTCTACGAAGATGATACAAATGTTTTTTTTCACATCTAATAATCTTTTGTCTCTCACTCGTACTGTTAAGTTATGGCTTCAAAATTTGTCCTGCTAGTTAGATGCAAATAAACTCTTATTGAATGTTAGGAAAACCAAATGCATTGTCTTCTCATCCGTTAATAAACCAGTTCACCTTGATAGCTCTATAACGTTGAAATCATGTCCATTAGAGCAGACTTCGGAATACAAGTTTTTAGGGGTACTATTTCATGAAAATCTTCGATGGACAAGTCACGTGAATTTTATAAAAGGTATCATTGCTAAATCAATTGGAATGCTAAATAGATTTCGGAAGTTGTTGCCAATAAGATTAAAACGGCAACTTTATTTCAGTACAGTACATTCCCGTATACAATATTGTCTACTAGTTTGGGGGGTTACATCAAAGTATAATTTGGAACGACTGCACATAAGGCAGAAGAAAAGTATACGATTCGTTCAAAATATATCTAGTCGTGATCATGCATTCCCATACTTTGCCGAGAACCGGATACTTCATATATAAATGTTGTATGAAGAGCTTTTGTTGGAATTGATTTTTCTCGAATTAAAATCAAATCGTGAGCTGTTCTTCATACATATACGGAGCCACCATATTTTCTCAGAAAAGAACTTCATAAAGATTAAAACGAGAACTAGATACGGTATGCAATTATTAAAATGGCAACTTCCAAACCTTCTGAATTGTTATCCACTGTTTTTAGATACAAAGAAAAGTTCTTCTTCTTTGCTTGCTTTCAGAAAACTAACTAAAATGTATTTCCTCCAACAGTTATAATTTTGGTGTACATTTGCTTTGTTCTCTTCAGTCCAAGTTCAGTCAATTGGCCTTAATAGTTATGTGTCATGTTGATGATGAATGTGTTGACGACTAATTCTGTCATTCTTCCTTATGTTACTTTATCGTGTGTGATACTCTGTACGTGCATTTTAATTTGTATGTGTTGGATATTTTGCAGTGTGTTTTGAAGTATGTTGCGCTCATGTTGTCTACTGCGCATGCTGTCTGGTGTCAAAGGCCTAGTCATGTGGCTTTTAGTGCCGCCTTTTGCCTTGGCACCAAGACAAACCGCTCTTGAGCGTTGTTTTGTCAATAAACGCTTTGTCAACAGACAAACAAACAAATGCGGCGCCATGTACCAATGGACTACATGGGATACTATTGTGGAATTTTATACCTCTCTCTTTATTTGTATCCTGTTTCTAATCTATTTTCCCTACCCCAGTGAATGGCAGCAAATCGAAAGCTATCAACTGGTTAGCCTCTGTCTCTCTCTCTCTCTCTCTCTCTCTCTCTCTCTCTCCTGCACGTTAATCTTAATCAGGGCTAGGTTTCTTTTCGTTCCGCTGTGAGCGAAAAGTTTCCAAGCCCGCGATAACTAGACTAGTGCGTCCTACAAGGTACTTCTGCCATTTTCGTTTGTTTTAAATAACCCGCCGTGGTTGCTCAGTGGCTATGGTGTTGGGCTGCTGAGCACGAGGTCGCGGGATCGAATCCCGGCCACGGCGGTCGCATTTCGATGGGGGCGAAATGCGAAAACACCCGTGTGCTTAGATTTAGGTGCACGTTAAAGAACCCCACGTGGTCAAAATTTCCGGAGTCCTCCACTACGGCGTGCCTCATAATCAGAAAGTGGTTTTGGCACGTAAAACCCCAAATATTATTATTTGTTTTAAATAACTGCACCGCCAACTCAGCGCACAGCTAATGTCAGCTGGCATTGTTTTCGTTTGATTGTGACGTGGTTGTAAAACGAGAATCTACACACGTGCGCTCGCACGCACAGCTAAACGTACATCGCCACAGGCACTTCTACATACAATGCTCGGTCAACATAGATGTTGAGCAAGTACGGGCCAGTATGTATTTAAGGTGAGAGGTGAGAGAAGTAATGGTTTTACGAGAGGCCCAGTTTGACGATTACGATCAAAAGACCGGTATTTCCACAAGCATAAGATTCGCCGTTGGTGTAGGGCTCATACTGGCTCTCACTAGAGTGCATCAAGAATGGCTTCTCTGGGCGACATTATCATAATCACCCTTCACGACAAGGAAAAGCGTCGCTAAGTAATGCTTCATCGATTTTGATTGCTGAACGGACGGCATAAAGATATATATGTATGGTCTAGTGGACATGTCGTAAGCAAGTATAGCGTAATGATAAAAGTTGCAGTGTTCGGAGTACCATTTTGGGCATGTGGTTATTCTCTCCACGACTTTACTGACGCAGCTGGTGTGTGCGGTGACTAGTTCACATAGAATGTGTGTGTCAACAGAGCGTCTCCAGTCGTGAAAAACGGTGCAGTCACGCTGCTGGGTTGGTTGCAGTAATCGAGGAGTAGCCGCCGTGACCTTGGCTGCGTAAGATAAGCTTACTACGTCACTCTGTAAGAACCTGGCGATGACGAAAACCAGCTAGTAGTCGGTAGCCAGAGCCTCTTTAAAGGGACACTAAAGTGAAAAATGATTTCTTCTGCATCAGTAAATTACCGTTCTACAACACCAAAAACACCACTCTTACAACGATAAGACGTTTGGTAAACCAGAAAAAGCGCAAGGACGAAATACGTGTGGCGACGCCTACTTAAGTTCCCGCACCTGGGGGCTGTGACGTCTTGGATTTTGATGGGATCTTCTAAAGCCTACTAATTATATATAGCGGTACAGATTGACTACATTGTTTTCTAAAGGAACCAAATATTAAACATGCCAAGTTTCGCGAACCTTTATTTAGCCAACGCGGCCCAAATGCGAAAACATACTTTGGCATCCCTGACGTCACGCTGACGTACCGGCGCTGGGGTTACGGCGCGAAATTCAAATACTGATACTTGGACCTTCATTTTCTCATCTAATAAACTATTGTTTTGAAATGACTGCCTGCAGGGTTCTCAAGCAATGCTTCATTAGTCTAAACTGATTTATTGTTTCGCTTTAGTGTCCCTTTAAGCTTTTCCGCTGCTAAATTAACATCTGAATTTGGATTTAGTGTGACGTGGACGTTGTGCACGGCCGGGTACTCGTTCATGAAAAATGCCTGGCCAGCAGCCTATCACGCAAAAATCCTCAGCGATGACAACCTCTAATGGTTGCGGAAAATAGGGCATGGGGAAAATAATGGGGAGAATGCGAAAATAAGGGCATGGGTTACTTTATTGTGTAGAGAGGAGAAGACTTTGTAGACATGGGACAATCGGTTGCGAGGTTCAAGCGGTTGGCAGAAGCTCTTCTACCGGTGTCCTTCAGGGCCGTCCATGTGACGTTTGATTTTCATTTAACTGGATGCCCTGAATCTAGGAATAATTTTCACCACTTTTGCGTTTAATTCTTACATAGGCGTCTGTCATAGTTCAAGTATTGCACGCAGGCAGTCAAGTTCACTCAGTCAGTCAGCATTTTACACGGACAACAGTTGCCTCTCTGATAGAGATAAACGTAAATACCTCGGCAAGAAGTGTGTGAGCGCCCGTCGAGTTAACTTCGACTTTTTAAGGCAAAAGCCTTAAGTGGCTCGTGGCAATGGTATCATACCCGAAAAAAGCGGCGTCTAGTCCAGTGAGGCAAAAAATGTCATCATCAGGAATGGCTGATACCCCCGTAAGCAGGCAAAAATGCAATGACAGAATGTGAATGAAAAAACGAAAGAAAGAACGAAGGAAAGAACGAAAGAAGGAATGAAAGAAAGACCGAAAGACCCTTTAGGTAGTGCATTAGGTGCTCGCATGTGTCGTTGAGGAGGTCGACCTACAGCGCCTTACGTTCACTTTACACTGCGGCTCATTGTCTTGCAAGAAGTCTGACCCCTCCAATCATATAACTTAACTCATTACCAAGTGTGTAGCAGGCTTTCGCCTTCACGTGTTACAGGAGTGTGACGTGCTGCCGAATTTTTTATTCTGTTCCTTCGGCTTATAGTTTTTCTAGATCATGATTTCCTGTGCTTCCCGGATCGGCATTCACTTGCACATATGTGCCCGCCGTGGTAGCTTAGTAGCTATGGCGTTGCGCTGCTGAGCTCGAGGTCGCGGTTTCGATTCCGACCGTGACGGCTGCATTTAGATGGAAGCGAAATGAAAACACGCTCGTGTACTTGGAGTTAGGTGCACGTTAAAGAATCCCAGATGTTAAAATTTAATCCGGAGTCCCTCATTTCGACGTGCCTCACAATCAGAGCTGGATTTCGGCACGTAAAACCTCAGAATTCAATTGTACATGTGTGATGCTTCAAAGAAGAAAGGAAAGTGGTTGTAAACAAGTGCTTGTCCTTTCATCCTTCTCGCTGCTGTTCTTCTTCCAGTTGCGAGATGAACGGGATCCGACTCGCCCAACCACAATGGTGTCGAAGTGTTCAAATACACAATTTCTACGTCTACACTTGAACGCACGCGTTTTGACTGTTCTCAGTTCAGAAACTTATTAAATTCTCGCATAAACGAAAAAAAAAATCACTTCACGTGTATAGAACAACCGTTGACTTTCCTGGTTTTCTGGCGGTGTTCTCAAGGAGCAAGATCGCACTCACATATCGCTCATTTCGTAGAGTACAAAAAATATTAGCGAAGAAAGGACGAAAACAAAAGTGAGTGCCAGGACGGGCTGGATCTCTTGTCATATTTTTCTCAATTCCTTTGTGTACTGAATCAAAACATGCCGGCAGACCGCTCCCCCCTCCCCCCCCCCCCCGCCCTTCCCTATTACAAGGTAACTCTTTAAAGTGATCTGGACCGCGTGAAACCGGCTGCACTGTAGTACGTTTCCAGATAAAGCTGCTGGCCGCATCCGTTGACAACAGGGAACAACAAAGGAACAGGAAAGATAGGGGAGAAGAAGAAAGGCAATTTATGCACTGCCGCAGTTTTTGAAGCCTACTGGCGTGGCTTACCGTCTGTGGTTGTGCTGTGCTTGATGCAGTGTAAAGCAGTGCTCACTCTCTCCCTTCTTATGCGCTTCCCCCTTTGTCGTCCCCCCACCTTCTTTCGGGCAGTAAGACCGAAGTGTTTCGTGGTTCACTGCCTCTACTCACTTATACTAATATTGCGCGTTTATATATGCCTACATATGGCAGGGGAAAGGCGCTCTGACCTCCATAATGCGCACCATTAGGGTACTTATGCAGATTCGCTGGCAATTAAAGGAAGGGCGGATGTGCATCATTAAGCCAGAGAGTCAAAAAAGAATCCATCTGAACACGAGCCATTACGTTTCTGGTTGTCTTGTGCACCTATGCCCGGCCCTTAGGAAAAAAAAAAGAAGATTGTTCGCGCGTCTCCAATAACTACTTAACTGAACGTATATAGCGCGCTTCGTTGCGCAGCATTGTTAACCTTCTCTATACGGACATGCTAGGCAGGTGCACTGGCTGCGGTGTTCTGCTTCCGAGTCCGAGACCTTGG
The DNA here is from genome assembly GCF_050947875.1 of Dermacentor variabilis. NCBI lineage: Eukaryota > Metazoa > Arthropoda > Arachnida > Ixodida > Ixodidae > Dermacentor > Dermacentor variabilis. The sequence continues at coordinate 61,072,932 of NW_027460280.1, read as the reverse complement.
GTTCGGACGCCAGTATTCCGAAGGGGGTGCAATACAATAACGGATGTCTGTCATAGTTCGAATGTTGCAGGCAGTCAGTCGGTCATTCAGTCACTCACTCACTAAATTACTCAGTCACTTAGTCAGGCAACATTTTCCGCGGACAACAGTTGCCACGTTCAAAGGTTGCAAGCTATGCGCTGACTAGCTTGAGCATGATGACAGTTACATGACCTACCGTTCACGGCAGCTGAGACCTTGGAAAATATCTCAACACCGACCGTTACATGACTTTATATGGCATTACAGTTGCTTCTTTGGTCTATATTCGGTTTCTCAAGCTGGCGGTGTTACTGAACTGCTTGAGTGTGTGTGTATGGGGGGGGGGGATAAGGTATTAGTTACATTATAAAATAAGTTGTTGGGTTTTACTGACGGAAAGGCAGGGAGGTCGCCCTGAGCTAGTGTGTTCTAGCCTGCTACTCTACACAGGGAAAAGAGAAGCTTAACTTCCCGAAGCTGCATGGTAGGCTTTGAGGGACGCCTTAGTGGAGGGCTCCAGATTATTTATTTACCGCATGACATTCTTCATTGTGTATTTAATGGACGGTGCACGAGCTTTCTTGCATTTCGTCACCCATAGAAATGCGGCCGTCGTGGCCGAAAACCGCGACCTCGTGCTCAGCAGTGCGGCGCCATAGCCACTCGGCCATCGCGGCGCGTATAGTTAGATTATCATAACTTAGAATTTGTACAATGATAACTTTATAGATAAATTACGAATATATTACGGTTAACTTGATAAAGTGTAAGCGGTTCGAACTGAGCTTATGAACTCAGAGCTCGGCTGACCTGCAATACACTCAATGCATTTTTTTTAATGACCGCCAAGCCACGCAGTTATTCTATCAACGCGATCAAAGAAGGGAACCACGCTGCCGTACTAGAAGCCGAAACTCCCTTCGATATTTTGGAGGGTAGAGAGAAATAGTGCACGTACAGTGCATTCGCTTAGTTAGTGTCATGTAATTGAGTTGGTGGTGTTAACACTTATTGTATGTGCAGATTGCTTGACGTATGTACCCTGCCTATTCATGTCTGTTCAGAATGCAAGTGTCTTTTTATACATGTTTTAGAAGCTTATGTACGAAAATACGAATGTGCAATCCACATTGCTTTGTAGTGGCGATCACAGCGTTGCGTCGAACGCACTCTGTTTCACGCCCGGGGGGCAAGGCTGTAACGAAAGCAGGCGGAAAGAGAAAGAGCGATCTGCATTGCTTTGTAATGGAGATCACAGCGTTGCGTCGAATGTACTCCTTGTTTCACGCCAGGGGGGCAATGCTGTGACGAAAACAGGCGGAAAGAGGGAGTGGTACAGAGAGGGAAGGGAGCGGACAACGTGAGGCGGCGACGAGCCCGGCATCACGCGCCTCCTACTTCAAAACGGCTGCCCGTGGCTTCCCCGTCTGGCGGCCCGGGGCCACGGGCCGCCAGACTCCTACGTAAGAGAAAACGATAATGAGGAAATAGAAAGTGTATGCTCCGTTGCATTGGGCACGTGGTAATTGGAACACACAGCCAAGTCTAACTGTGCCGTTGAGCAAGGTAAATATTGGGGATGGTGAACTTTCTGGGGACGGGAATATTGCTTGAAAAGGGGAGTATGGTGAAGAGACAAGCTAGAAATAGTAGTTTGCGTTGTTTTTGATGGCCTTCCGGTGCACGTCTCGGGGTCATAATTTTGGGAAGTTACCGCAAGCAAAACACGAGACTTGAAGAAAGGGGCAAGAGAAGCGGCACTGACAACTGATGATTTAATGAAATGAACGCGCCGAGCTTATATATATCAGACAGACGTGTGCACCCTAAAAGCAACGTAAAAACCGATAAAAACACAGAGCGACTTTAAACGTGCGTGCGATACAAGTACTAAAATAAATGCTGACAGACTACTGAGGTACCAAACACGTGTGTATCACATGGAAAGAAACAAAAGTTCTGTCTGAGAAACCGCAACTGAGGGCGAGCTAACGCAATCACTATCCTTAAAGCGTCGCATGGCCACTGCCTCTACAATCTCTCTTTCTAGCTGGCCATTTTTTTCTGCCGATAATCTCAGTCTTTGAAAACAAAGGAGAGCAGCCCAAGCAATTACGGCAATGAATAGCGAAGTTCGACCCTCCAGCAGCTCCCAGGGAACGTTCATGCTGACGCAAGCGAATGTTAATGTACCTACCGGTTTGCCCAATATAGTATCTGCCGCACTTTAGCGTAATCTTATATACGACACGTGTCGTTTAGAAGCGTAGACAATTTTTTTAATAATACTAAAACTTTCACCAGACGACGACCTTGCAGAAGTGGCCGCGGCTCTCGAGATTTTGTCAGTCTTTTCCAATTGTTTTAGCCAGTTGAACTTTATCCACGTGCTTCAGCATAATGGGTCAATCCAATTTTTACCACTGACCATACTTGCTGGGCCTTCGAGCCCAGGTTCAAAAAAGCATTGCTGCCTTTCGATTCATCTCATTCAAAGCTTATAAAGCGGGGTATAGCATCATCATATTTTAGATAAGCGCTTTTAAAATCATGTCACCACATAGTTTTCTAGTTTTCAACTTCAAGTGGGGCGTTTGGAAAAGGAAGGTTTTCCGAACTTTCTTTTGCTTTCGGTTGTCGAATCATTGCATTGCTTGTCAAGCTTCGGAAAAAGGGCAAGGAACCACCAATTTCTTATGAACAGGCTAGTAGGAAGAATTTTACAGTACTTCTCTACATACATAACGTTTCCATGCATTATCTTAAATATATTTCTGGTAAATATGGGGTCGATGTTGTTCGTTCAGCACATCGTAAACTTTGGAAGTTGTGCAGCATGGTGGAAAGGCGAACCACAGGCTCAGCCTCCTGTGAAAGCAAGCATGTAAATTCGCGCGTGCCTTGTACGACACGTGTCTTATATAAGATTCCACTAAAGTGCGGCAGATACTACATTGTACAAACCGGTAGGTGCATTAACATTCACTTGCGTGAGCATGAACGTTCCCTGGGGGCTGCTGGAGGGTCGAACTTCGCTATTCATTGTCGTAGTTGCTTGGGCTGCTTTCCTTTGTTTTCGAAAACTGTGATTATCGTCAGAAAAAATGGCCAGCTCGAAAGAGAGATTGGGGCCATGCGACGCCTTAAGAATGGTGATTGCGTTAGCTCGCCGTCAGTTGCTGTTCCTCAGAAATAACTTCTGTTTCTTTCCATGTGATACACACGTGTTTGCTGCTTCAGTAGTCTGTCATCGTTTATCTCAGTATTTGTATCGCACCCCTGTTTAAGGTCGCTCTGTGTTTTTATTGGTTATTACGTTGCTTTTCGGGTGCACACATGTGTCTGATCTATATAAGCTTGGCGTTGCATTTCATTAAATCATCAGTCGTCAGTGCCACTTCGTGTTGTCCCTTTGTTCAAGTCTCGTGTTTTGCTTGCGGTAACTTCCCAAAATTATGAGCCACTAACTGGCCTACACCCACACTCTGCTATGCCTCGGTCATGTTCAGTGTCCGAAAGGGCCCACCTGGCTTGAGCCGCGGTTAAAAATTTTAACGCATGCCGTCACGTGGTCTATATTCAATAGGACAGTGACATGGAAGTCGTGGTGACGTAGCAGATTCTTTTAAAGCTTGGCAACCATCGGCATGCAGTCGACTGGACTGCCATGTGTTGCAAGACGAGAAACTGTATACGTTATCAATGACGCGAACGAGTGACAATTGCAAAAGTGATCGTGTTTTCTGTAAATTTCTTTATTATGCGTCGTCATGGGCAGATTTATCTTAACCTTACGTTCATTGCATCCCGGCAATGAAAATTTATTGATTGTCGATGTGGGGAAGTCGAGGTAGGTGAACGGAGGGTGATTAAATAACCAACATAGAAAACAGCGTATATGCGAGTTGGCATGTTGGTAATCCATACAGAATAGAACAACAGAAGATGAGGAGGGAAGAGACAAGATGTAGCGTTAACTTACAAGATTTTATAGCAATGCCATGCGGAAATCAGGGAGCAATACATAAAAAGCTTGGGAACGCGCGGTTCTTTCGTGACTTCTGATTGTCAGATTTTCTTTCTCTTCTGAAACTTTTTTGTTTGTTTTCATTTGCTGCGTGTGCTTTGTTTTGAGCCAGGTTGCTGGCTGCCGCGCACACGCAAGCTGCTCTACCTTGAATGTATATTCGCACCGCATTGCCAATGAAATCTTGGAAGTCAGCGCTTCGCCTTGTCGCGTCCTTCCTCGTCTTTTTGTCTGCGCTGTTCTATTCAGAAGATAGCGCACACGCACGCACGCAGACTTATCAAGTTATTATGAAGGAATATTGGAGAGATATAGCCTTCAAATATAGAGTAGAATACTGAATAATTTGTCATTTCTACACAAAGTGAAATATAATTTTTAGGCGGAGTCAGTCTGGTAAGAAGACTTTGCTTACATTATCGGACACAGGTATGTAATGCCGTTCACAACTGGACGTCCTATCAAGTGAGTTCTTTCAGTTATCTGGTGCAACAGTAGAACTGCAAGAGGAGCGTGGAGTTTTCGCGAACAGAAGACGGGCAGTTGTAGGCGAGACGTGAAAAAATGTACAAAACGTTTCAAGCCTTATTCTCAGTCGAAACCACTGCTTCACAAAGAAGACAGACAGACAGACGGACAGACGGACAGACAGACAGACGGACGGACAGACAGACGGACAGACAGACGGACAGACGGACAGACAGACGGACAGACGGACAGACAGACGGACAGACAGACAGACAGACGGACAGACGGACAGACAGACGGACAGACAGACAGACAGACAGACAGACAGACAGACAGACAGACAGACAGACAGACAGACAGACGGACGGACGGACGGACGGACAGACAGACAGACAGACAGACAGACAGACAGACAGACAGACAGACAGACAGACAGACAGACAGACGGACGGACGGACGGACGGACGGACGGACGGACGGACGGACGGACGGACGGACGGACAGACAGACAGACAGACAGACAGACAGACAGACAGACAGACAGACAGACAGACAGACAGACAGACAGACAGACGGACGGACGGACGGACGGACGGACGGACGGACGGACGGACGGACGGACGGACGGACGGACAGACAGACAGACAGACAGACAGACAGACAGACAGACAGACAGACAGACAGACAGACGGACGGACGGACGGACGGACGGACGGACGGACGGACGGACGGACGGACGGACAGACGGACAGACAGACAGACAGACAGACAGACAGACAGACAGACAGACAGACAGACAGACAGACAGACAGACAGACAGACAGACAGACAGACAGACAGACAGACAGACAGACAGACAGACAGACAGACGGACGGACGGACGGACGGACGGACGGACGGACGGACGGACGGACGGACGGACAGACAGACAGACGCACAGACAGACAGACAGACAGACGCACAGACAGACAGACGCACAGACGCACAGACAGACGCACGGACGCACAGACAGACGCACAGACGCACAGACAGACGCACAGACGCACAGACAGACGCACAGACGCACAGACAGACGCACAGACGCACAGACAGACGCACAGACGCACAGACAGACAGACGCACAGACAGACGCACAGACGCACAGACAGACAGACGCACAGACAGACGCACAGACGCACAGACAGACAGACGCACAGACAGACGCACAGACGCACAGACAGACAGACGCACAGACAGACAGACAGACGGAGAGAGAGAGAGAACTATATTTAGGTCCTGAAGCGGTAGAGCAGCGGGCCGCTCCCACGTCAGGACGGGTAGGCCGAGCCACGCCGCCGCGTCGTGGGCCCTCTCGACGGCCCTGAGCTGATGCATAAGGTCTGAGCTCCTGAGCATGGAGCTCCATTCCTCTTCGGTCGAGCGTTGAGGACCCTGTAATGAGGGGCACTACCAGAGCATGTGAGCTAACGTACAAGCGGCGCCACAATCTGGGCAGGTTGAATCAAGAATACGAAAAGAAATATTAAGTGCGACACGAGGGAGCTGAAGGAGACGCATTACACCACGCTTTACACCCTAAATGCATGACGAATATTTGACTATAGGGCAGATAAAATAGAAAAGGTTCAAAACCTGGCGGCCCAATTCGTCAGCAATAATTACAAACCACTTACCATTATCTCAGAAATAAAGGCCACGACGATGAGAAACGCTACAAACTAGAAGACGCAGACTTAGCCAGTATATCGAAGTTAGAAGACGCAAGCTTTTTGCCCAGTATATAATATAATGAAGCTGGTATTCATAAAACGGAGTATCATTTGGAGCCAACGAGTGATTTACACGCAGAAAGCGCAAGTGCATCGTTTTCGACTAAGAAATTCTGCAACGTAGTTATGACTTATCAGTCAGCCTCTGGAGCAGCTTTGCATAGCTTAGCAAGAAATAGAAACTAAATTTTTACAAGAAAACCGCTACATGTGATAGCTAGCTCGCAATTCTAGCTCTTGGGCATCGCATTCTCTTCGGAGAGAGGGAGAAATTAACTTTTTTCACCAAATCCTTCGTCTGGTGTCCGGAGCTGCTTTTATTTTGAATAGCAGGATTTAGGATTTTGGTTATTGGAGTGTTTCGCCATATGAAACATAAGCATAGGAACGCAGTCGGATCGGCGCTTTTGTTCACAACAGTTTCACTTATAGGCGGAAATGCTATAGCAGGGTTCTGCTGTGTTTTTTATTTTTTTTTTATTTCACAATAACCCTAAAGGTCCTCTAGGGAGGGTAATACATAGGGTAAATGTTATATCGGCGAGGCAAACAGTGCGTAAATGTAAATACAATAGAAAAACAAAACTGGGACAAAGTTAATTACAGTGCATCAATGTATAAACGCACACACACACAAAAAAATAAAAAATTAAGATAGCAGTACAGCAACTCTAAATGATTTGTACAAACTATGACAACGTCGTGGAGGCTTTGGTTATCGGCGCATTAAAAAAATATCAGTTTACAAATCAGAGAGTGAAACGTGATATATTAGGTATGCATGGTACTGCGTAGAGCGTCTGTAAAATTCGAGGCACTTGTTTTCGTGACAATGTGCGATAGCAGATTATTCCACTCTTTCGCAGTGCGAGGTATAAATGACTGACCAAATGCGAGGGAATGACACATGATGCATTTGACTTTTCAAGAATGATCCCGACGCGGATAAATGGCTGAGGGTTCACACATGAACTCGTTATGAAGAGATACGTGATAGTAAAGCTTATGGAATAGTGTTAAAAACGAGATATATTACGGCGAAGGGACAAGGCTTCAAGCTCGGCGCGATTTTTTAATGCTGTTACACTCGTTTCTCGTGAATAATCTGAAAAGATGAAGCGTACAGCACGGTTCTGCAGGGCTTCTAAGTCAGTTATTAGGTATGTCTGGTGGGGATCCCATATGGCTGACGCGTACTCTATTTTAGGGCGTATTAGTGTTGTGTATGCCAATTTGCGTAAGTGTACGGGAGCAGGTTTGAGGTTATGTTTAAGGAAACCAAGCGAACGGTTTGCAGAAGCGAGGATGTGGTTAATGTGATTATTCCACGTCAAGTTAGGGGTTAGGTGTACGCCAAGATATTTGTAGCTGGAAACTTGTTCAACAAGGCTGTCGTTTAATATTTAAGATGTTGATGTTCGGGGTGCCTGATTAGTAAAAGACATGAATTTAGTTTTCGCAAGATTTACAGGCATTAGCCAAGTTGAACACCATACGTTTATTGCGTTTAGGTCAGATTGAAGAATGTCATGATCACAGTTAGAGTGAATATTACGATATATGACGCAATCATCAGCAAATAGTCTGATATTGGATTTGATGCAGTCTGGTACATCATTAATATAAATTAGAAAAAGTAGGGGCCCAAGCACACTTCCCTGTGTTACACCAGATGTTACGGGGACTAGAGATGAGTTGTGATTGTTAACCGATGTAAATTGCATCCTGTTAGAAAGAAAGTATTTTATCCATGTGACAACAGTAGAGTCAATGTTCAGCTGGGTGTAATGATTGTTAACCGATGTAAATTGCATCCTGTTAGAAAGAAAGTATTTTATCCATGTGACAACAGTAGAGTCAATGTTCAGCTGTGTAAGTTTGTGAATAAGTCGACGATGCTTTTGAATAATCTAGGAATACGGCATCTACTTGAACTCCGGTGTCTATTGATGAATGTATGTCGTGAATAAAGCCAGCGAGCTGAGTGTCACATGAATAGCCTCTGCGAAAACCGTGCTGTTGCTTAAATATGAGGTTATGTTCTTCAAGGTGGTTAATGACCTGGGAGTGTATAATATGTTCGACTAATTTACGTATGTTACTTGTTAAAGAAATTGGTCGATAGTTAAGCGGTGAAGAACGATCCCCAGACTTGAACTAATTTACGTATGTTACTTGTTAAAGAAATTGGTCGATAGTTAAGCGGTGAAGAACGATCCCCAGACTTGAAGAATGGCACTACCTTAGTCGCCTTCCAATCGTCACGGATAACGCCTGTTGATAGCGATTGTGAAAATAAGGCGGACAGTGTTTGGAAGATGCTTGGGGCTGTATTTTTTAGAATTGTTTTATTTAAGCCGGTATTATCAGCGGAAGATGAAATCTTAAGATTAGTAAGGAGATAATAAATTCCATAATCGGTAATTATTATTTCCGGCGTAAACAAATCAGTGCGAGTCATGGCGGCTAACGGTTCTAAACATTCGCGCGTGAATACCGATGAAAATGTTTCGTTCAGTAGTTGGGAACAATCAGTGTCAGTTATTGCTGCGCCGTCATGATCAGTAAGGACGATGTCAGGATTATGCTTGGGATTAATGACACACCAAAAGCTCCGAGGGTTAGTTGTTAACATCGATGACAGGTCCCGTTTATAGAATTGTCTGCGCGTGGCTTTGAGTAATCTTTGGTATTCTTTGTCACATGCTTTGTACCGACGCCAGGATTCAGATGATCTATTTCTGTCAGCTTGCTTGAATAACCTTTTTTTCTTGTTATTTAGGCGACGAAGGTTCAGCGAAAACCAAGGAGCAGTGTTATCGGATTTTATGGAAATGATCGAGATGGTATTTATTTATGAGATTAGTGAGTGCATTTTTAAGTAGTAACCAGTTTTCTTCTAATGTCCGGGACAAGTAATCTCTAAGAAAGTCGACAGAAAAAAGCGATAGTTCATTGTTAATACGATCAAAGTTAGCTCTTTTGTAACACCTAATCTGCTTGCAGATAATTTGCCTTTTGATAGGTGAAGGAACGAAGCGACCAGTTAAAACATCATGATCGGATAGACCACTAATATGAGTTATTTCAGAACATATATCTGGATTGTTCGTTAGGATCAAATCAAGAATATTAGAAGAGTGCGCAGAACATCGTGTCGGGCTTGAAATTAACTGGGTTAGGCTGAAATCGAGACAACACTGGAGTAACGCATGGGACTCTGACTGTGCGCTGATTGTGTGGACCATGCTATGTCTGGGAAATTAAAATCCCCAAAAATGATTACATTAGAATGTGGAAACCGATGAGTAAGTTCGATAAAAATGTGATGAAATTCTGCTGTGAATCCATGAGTGAGGTCCAACAATTACGTTACTTGATCTGAATTTAAAACAAGTTACTACGCATTCAAGGAAAGTGCTAATAACCACGGGCACTACAATATACTGTCTCTTTATTGAAAGGAGGACACCACCAACTCGGCGATTTTTCCTATCGCAACGAAAGATATTAAAATCAGTTTCACAAACGAATATGTTTTCATTAGGAGTAGCATCGTTGAACCAATTGGTTTCAGTTGATGCTATTACTGTTGCCGATTTTGAGTCGATTAGTGACGATAGTGCGACATTTTTAGAAATAACGCTTCTAATGTTAGTGTATAAAAAGCAGCAATCGGCCTCAGTACTAATCGTACAATTTGTTAATGTTTGTGGTGTTTGTGGAAGCTTAGGTGAAGCTGAAAGGTTGGCGCCATGTTAAACTGGAATCACAACCGGGGAAACGAGCTTCGCACAATTTGCTTGAGTGTCCCATGCGTACACTTCCTTGTTAATATTTCGTTTGTTAAAGATAAGGCTTACACGGTCTTTATTTTTTCTTTATGGTTTTGAGAACTGCCATAGTTTACGTCTTCTATCGCGAACCGCCTCGGAGTAATCGCGAAAAATGCCAAAGTTAGTATCTTTCAGCTTGTGGCCATTACTAAGCACTGTTTCGATTTCTTTTTCATTGAAAAACTTCACAATAATTGGTCGAGTGCGTTGGTTTGAAGATCGTCCAAGGTGATGCGCACGTGCGATTGAAGCTGTTGATACTCCTAGTTGGTCTTTGCAGAATTTGCTATTTGCTATTTGAATTTGCTATTGAATTTACTATTTGCTCGGACGTTTCCCAGTCTTCTGAATCACCCGCATCTTGTATGCCATAAAAGAGAAGATTAGAGCGCCTCGAGCGGTTTTCCAAATCGTCTATTTTGTCGTGCATCATCGATATATCATGCTCGCTGCTGCTGCAAGACTGAGGCGGCACTCCTGATGCAAATTTTGATTCTAAATCTTGGATTTGATTTTGCATTTTTTGCTAGATTAACGTCTTGGCTTGAGATTGGTCTCTCTGAGGAAAGTGACTCAAGTTTACCTCCAACGTCGTGTACGCGTTTCGTTAGTAATTCAAGATCATTTTTAGTCCAATGTGTAGGTGTAACACTTTGTTCACTGATTCTAACAAGTTAGAATTACTCACTTCCAAGCGTTGTACGGCATTGAATACCATGTCAAGTTTTTCTTCTTGCGCTTTCGTCATTGGACCCGGATTCACTTCAATGTCTCCGCCTAGCAATAACAGGCGCCAAATATGCAGTGCTGTACGCGCAAACCGCTTGATACCGCTGGACATATCAGGGGAGCCCGACACCGCAATGAGACAAGGATTGTTGCTACGGTAACATGAAGCTTGAAGGTAACTAACCTGTACGAGTGCAAACTGTGAGCACAACATTCCAACTGCGGTGCCGGTGGTGGATTCTGCTGTGTTGTTACATAAAGATGGGGCTAATAGATTCAAAACTTCAAGGAATAACTAGCAGGTAGGCATAACTAGCCTGCGTAACGATTGCTTAAAAAAAACTGTGTCCAGGAAAATTCCGCCGAGTATCGCATATTCCTTTGTTATGTATTAGTACCGGCCATGGTCGCGTCGTAGCTTTGAAGCTATCCAGCTGAAACGTTTTACGCGGTCACGAACGAGAAGTCAATAGGTGTATGTATTATCAGAGTCTGGTATTATGTACCGACAGCACAAAATGGCCTGCGCCTGCGTGTACGTTTTTGAAGTCCCGCGCAATGTTCTTTGAATTGAATTGAATTCTGGGGTTTTACGTTGAAAAACCACCATTTGATTATGAGGCATGTCGTAGTGGGGGACTTTGGATTAATTTTGACCACCAAGCTGGAGACTTGGCCAACAGTGGTTGAACATCGTCTGTCAACTATCAGATGTATCCAACTCGGCTTTGAAGCTTCGAGACTCAAGGTTGAATAGTTGTCAACTGTCTTATATCATGAAAGGTTCTTGAAATGGAATAAATTCCGTAGATTGTCGTTTCTGCATATAGATTATGACCTCCAGATTAATTTTGAACACTGGGGGTTCGCTCTTTATGTGCGCTCAAGGCACGTTACACAAGCGCTTTTGCATTTCGCACCTACTGAAACGTTTCAGCGTTTAGGTTCAACTGATATTGCCACGCTCAGTGTGTCGGAACGGAACGAAAACAAAAACGAAAAATAGCGATATTTCCTACCGGAACGGTAACGTAACCGAAACGTTGTTTACTATATTGTTTCGGAGTGAAATAGAAATATTTGTGATCGCTTTTCGATTCAATCCACTCAATTTCGATTTTCGATTCAATCCGGAACAACCGACATCATGCAACCTCAAAATTGGCTTGTATCTCAGGTGTCTCTATAAGAACGCATCTCGGGCAGGGACCGTGCGAGCGATAACCGGTCGAGCGCCCCACTAATCTAAGCCTGCCGCTCGGTGCATAGCAGATTGGCATCGTAGCAAAACCCAGGGCTTGCGCGCTGAAGAGCGTATCGTTTCGTTTTCTGCCGATACAACGTTTTGTAATGGAATTTTTATGGTACGTTTATGTTCGCTTAAGTTCGTTTTATCGGAACAGCGGCCTCGCATTTCGGTGAGTACGCTCGATCACGTGCTGCTTCTGGGATCATGCTCAGTGCCTTGACTCGCGGCACTGAGGATCATCTCAGAATTCATAAGTCACGTAATGAGAAAAATAAATACTATGTTTTGGTCCTTATCTTGCTTCGAAAACTTTTGCATGCGAAGCGAAACCATTATGAACGGGTATGGATCAATTTTTTTTCCTTGCACCGGGGCAGAACGGGAACGCCACGTTTTTCAGTGGAACGAAACTAAAACCAGAAAAAAGAAAACGCAGTGGCCTTCCACTCTGCGAAAAAGGATGACCAGCGAAGCTATGTGGGCCCCTCAATGGAGAACTGTATGTACCTCCGCCGCGGGTCGGCCCGGCATTGCACTATCTTCGGGATCGGCCCACGTATGGGGAGTACTTAAGGCCTCCTCCACCTCCGCTGCGGGTAGGCTCGGCATTGCACTGTCTTCTGGATCTTATTCTACACGCGGACACGATAGTGGGAAAGTAGCCCTTAACAGCTTCGCTGTGAAACATCTTCCGGCTGCCTGGGGCCCATGCTTGCCCTGTGCGATGAATGCCGACACGCACAGATATGCACTCGTCCTTCACCTCGCATATATTCGGTGAACGTATACGTTGAGCAGTTTGCACGGCGTCTGCAGTAGACAACCGCGCCGGCGCACATGTTTATAAAGTTATCGCTTCAGCAGTGCACATGTCAGCACACTTTGACTTTGGAGTGAAAGGGAGGCCAAGAAAGGGTGCTTGCACTTCGTTATTTAACCTTATGGAGCCCAGTTTTGTAAAGCCAACGAACAGAAAGCGCCGTCGGCGATGGTTGTAGCGAGAGCTGTCGATGGGGAAAGCTTGCGAAAAATTACCGGATGACCTCGAGGGAAGTACCAGAACGATTCTGACTTCAGAATATTAGGCAGAAATAGAACTGAGGTGTGTGGTCACCGAGAGAAATTCAGGAAAACTTAGCGATAGGTACAGGATGTCTCGGAGTGGCTTTATTTACATCATAAATAGGTATTTACAGGGTGTCGACTTTATACAGAACGATGGTATGACATGGATCACAGCATAGCAAACGGTGTGCCTCCCGAGAAACATGGGCAGGAGTACGTGCGTGTCGGCGCCACGCAGGGTACGGCAACTGGAGTTCACCTGGGGCGACAGACTCGGCCGCCACGCACCACGCAAGCACCGAGGCGCGCCCCCTTGGCGCTGGAAGTTCGGCTGCACCACTACGAGATTGCGTCATTCTACTGGCGAGTAGTTCAGTTCGCGGCAACAGCGCCCCTAAAGAGTCGCCAAATTCACGGGCCAGCGTGCCACCTGGCGCACTACATGACGGCGATGACTGGCGGCGGCGCCTGGAAGGCTGGCACAATGGGCGCGCAGTAGGCCGCGCAGTTCGTCGTCGGCCGCACGTGGACAGCGGCGGGCTGCGGCCGCACGCTCTTCGCCACCGGGATGCTCTTGTAGTCGGGCTGCGGTTTGGACACCAGCACGGTGCAGCGGAATTCCCCGGGCATGGCGTAGCGGATCACTGGTGGCCCGATGAAGCCGCTCTTGGCCCGCTTCGGGTAGACGAGCACGTGGCAAAGGCCGAACAGTGGCAAGATGAGCAGCGGCAGGAAGGCGGGGTGCACCGCCACCGTCAGATAGGTGCCCATCACAGCCAGGGTGGTCAGGACGCCGGCGCCCAGGACGGCCCAGGTGGACACGGCGGCCTCGCTCTTCTCGCTCGCCATGAGGAACGGCATCTGGAAGGAGGCAACGAAACGACCGGACTCAGTTGCAGTCGGCTGCCTCGCGAAAACGGCGCAGCCCCTCTTCATGCTGGCCGCCGCAGCAGCCAGAGAGGCCTGTGTGTGCACGGGCGCGGCTTCCGGGGGCCGTACTTATAGCAGATGCGTCGCTCTATACTGTTTGCCTCGTCACGCAGGGTTTGAAGGCGAAGGCAAGAAAAACAAGCACAGCGACAGAGGGGGGATCACGTGACCGTGATGGTCCTCGAGGCACCTGTTAGCGAATCGCCTATCGATTGTTATCGTGACCAAGTACCAAGTTTTCAGGAACAGCTCATGATAGCAGCAGGTTTTTTTTTTATTGTCGCAATTTCATCAAAAGGTACAAGCCGCCAGTTCCGCTTGAGAATAATATTTAAGGATTCCTCAGTAGATGCATTGAAGGCAACAAAAAGCGCAGCGGAAGAGGGAAGATGCGCACAAGAGAAGCAAATTAGATATGAGAGTGGGTTCAGGCAGGTCTTGTCCTGTTTTGCTATTCTTGTGTGTTCAGAATGTTGCGCATGTTCTGTATATTAACCATGCGCTTTCGATCAGAACAGCCCGCGAAACTTCGTGGTATTTATGTGTTCAATGCACCAGCTCACTTTGCATCGGTGCAAAAGGTGGTTAAAGCAAAGATATTTTACCCAACTGCTTTATCCGATTTTTTAGAATATCACGCTACAAAAAAAAAAAAGGAGGGGGGGAGTTTCCATCTTTGCAAGCCTTAAAAGTCGAAAAATGAATAATTTCAGGGGCTTTTGTCGTGCCAAAACCAAAGCATCATTATAAGGGACGCCGTAGCGGGGGACTCCGGATTAATTTTGACCACCCGGGGTTCTTCAACGTGCATCCTATATGCATGGTACACGAGCGTTTTCGCATTTCGCCTCCATCGAAATGCGGCCGCCGCTGCCGGGATTCGATCCCGCGACTTCGTGCTTAACAGCATAACGCCAAAAGAAGTCGAAGCATTAGACTGCAGTTTACAGAAGTAGTGACCGTTAGGGCAGCGCGGATGCGCTCTTATAATGCACTAGCGGTAGCCATATAAATAGAAGCCGTGGTTCATTAATAACCTAATTTAATTAATTGCGCTTTCTTATACGTAGACCATCACGGTAACAGGGTTAAGAGGCTAGGACGTGCTGCCATCGTCAGCTCGGCGCTCGAAAAACAGTGCGAGGCCGTACGTCTCATAGAGAACAATGGTTCGGTTATACTTTTTGTAGAACGGACACCAAATATCGTCTATAAAATGCTCGTCGCTCATTCTTATAGGACAAGTGAATGGTTACGTCGTAAAATATGTTGTCTGGGTCTTTTGTGATATGCACCATGGAGAACGCAGTTACGAAATGAAAGAAAAACAGAAAAAGAGAACACTCAGCGGCAATAGCCGCAAGTATACATGAAGCGAAAATTCGGGCGTATGTGCTGGATTTTGAACCTTTCGATGGTCTAGCAAAGATTTTCGATACACGATTCGACAGCGAACCAACATTTGTCATGAGTTAAGGAATGTCTCCGTATCGGTTTGCGCAGATAAACGGTTGGTCGTAATAATTATCTAATTTGATCACTTTGAAATATTCGGAATTCGCAAGGGGAAAAAAATGTTTGTTGCCCACGCACTAGCGAATGATTTCTCACTGGGTACTTTGTGTCGACATGAACAAAGACCACATAAACAATAGATGCCAACACAACGAGGGCATTCGCGAGCACTTCGCACAGAAGGTGAAACGCGGTCACTTTATGTTGCATCAGCCGATTCGCCTTATCCAGCAAAGCTGCCCAGCTTGAATTGAATTCCGGGGTTTTACGTGACGAAACCACGATTTGATTATGAGGCACGCCCGTAGTGGGGGACTCCGGTTTAATTTAGACCATCAGGGGATCTTCGACGTGTCCACAGTGCACAGCACACGGGTGTTCTTGCATTTCGCCTCCACCGAAATGCGGCCGCCGCGGTCGGGATTCGATCCCGCGACCTCGTGCTTAGCAGCACAACACCATAGCCGCTAAGCCACCGCGGCGGGGCTTCGTATGACAGAGTTCAGTGTTACAGACAAAGTCGCATAAGCAAAATAGAACCGTGCGATTATTAACCTGTGCTCGTTAAGCAAGATCAATACGACGCCAGACCGGGTTGCATGTACTCGCCGTGGCCAAACATGACCACGTAAATCGCGAGTCGTTGTGTGCTAACAAAGAGCAGTGCAACAAGTTGTCAATGTACGTGTGTGCATGATCGCTCTGTCAAGCCGCAGAAGTGCTACTGCGAGAGAACAAATATACGCGTAATAATATTCTCTACGGTAGCGATCTGAAACGAATCGCTGGAAAGGTGCAAGCCCAGCAGCATTGATCCGCTGCATATACCGTAAGAAAATCCTGTGTCAGAACGTATGCGCTCGTTACGAACTAGCGATCATAATTTTAGCACGTGACGACACAAGTTCCAGCAGCTCGCAGCTTACGGCCGACGCGCCACGGGACGAACACAAACGACGGAGAGGAAGACGGCCAGCACTCTGCCTCTCCGTCTTTCTTCGGCATAAGTTACGAACGTATTTCGAACAAGTCTATTTTCCCTGTTAAATGCACAACGAGAGAGTAGCCACTGACCTCGGAGGTGGCGGCGGGGCCCTTCGTCACCGGCGGTGGTTGCAAAACAGGAGCATGCGTGCGCGATTGTCGGTCTCCCAGCGTGCGTCTGCCTCGTGGCGCCGGCCGCCGGGCTATATACGCGGCGGCGCCGGCCGCGTCGCGGCGAGCGCATGGTGCAGGGCGCACCAGAGTGAGCCGGTGATAGCACGCCAGTTCCAACTAGACCCCGTAAGCGCGGCAAGGGAGGTTGCCTTAAAGGGCGCCCTCCCTCTTCGCAGCGCCGAAGGAGATAGCCGCGGAAATCTTCACGCGGGACCGGACCGCGCCGGCAACCCTTGCGAGAACAATCTACGCTTCGAGCGCCAGCCGGCGACGTGCCGCGGCTCTGGCATCGCTAACGAGGAAACAAGCGTCGCGTATCAATGTTGATAAAACTGCACGTCGCGAACATCCAAAAGCGGGGCAGCGCTTTTATGCCAAGTTGCTAGCATTCAAGGAGCGGCTACTCCGAGAGGAACAATGAGAACACAATTCGAGCAAATTTGTCGGAAGACTGAATGTGATAAAACCGGTCATAACTCGATGTCTGACCTCACTGCTAGATGCCAGCCTGCCTCCTCACTGCAGACAGCTCACGGCCTTCCGTCTGAGGGCTGAAGATATGGCAGGCTGACGAAATTGCGTCCGAAGGAAGAGGTGCTGAGACATTTGCACAAGTGATCGCGTAACGATATGCCGCGGAGTGATTCAAGCTAACTGCTTGCGAAGTGATTGTGATGGGTTCAGCACAGGAGTCAGCACGTGCAATTTGTACGCCGCGTAAATGCGAGCACGCTTGAGTGGTCGCTGGTTGGAGATATAGTATGAAATTATGAATTAGTATAAACGTAACTAATTGCTTGACATAACCCAGGACTAATTTCATCTGTCCACCCGGTACGCCTACCAAATGGGCCGGTTCTGAGGTATTGTATTGCAAGGTGTGCGGTCACTACGCGGGCCTTGAGATACAAAAGATGGTTATTCCATTGTAGCACTCATTACTCACGCGACCTGTCTTTTCGAAGGCTCAGGTAGTAATGAACATGCGTACCTTTTCAGGCTTATAGCCATATCCCATAAAAGGCTTAGAAACTCCTGATCCAGGGGTCACACTTATCAGCATTTCGCTTTGTTCCTGCCTTTATGGGTCGGCAAATGGGGTCCTCGAGTACTTGATCGACACTTTATCAGCTGGAGTTTCTTCACACCGCCTTTAGCAATGTGTCTGGGTTAGAAAATGCAACTATTTTGTTTCCTGAAAAGCTTTGTTTCCGCGATCTTTACTACAGACATTTTCAACAACAAAGACTTATCTCAAGCATCCTCCAAACATGGCAGATGACCAGACTTTACTACAAGAAAGATAAGGCGGTTGGTATCAGTCGGGCGATTAGTATTCGAGCCAGCTCACCAGACTGCGCATCCTCTCTTTGAGCGGCGCCGGTTCGTAACCGCACACGTCGTCATGGTGGTATCTTTGATTTGTAATTTTCTTTAGATCGTCATTTTCTCTCCAGTGGCGTGATTTGCTTTGTGCTTGTACGCACAATTTGTCACGGAGTTTGCAACAATATCCTTTCAAGTTTTAGGCCCCGAGCAACAAATAGAGTCGCACAAAATTGCATTTTCTGCGCCGCACAGACGACTAGCCGGGTATGGTGCGGAAGTGGGCCACGTCCCCTCTCACATATGGCTCGACAGTGCATTGAACAACTTGGGTTTTGCGTGTTTGCCACGACGAGCACAAGGGCTGTCATTGCCTCTGTCCCCGACGAGTAAGACATCAACTCTATCGAAATGAACCAGTCAGGAAACGACGTGTGAAACGAGCACTTTACATAATTTGCGGTAATTCAATACAAAGTGCAGCCTTTTCGAAAAGTACACAGTTCGCAGTGCACGTGACAAGGAATGTCGTCGGGCCGACTTTGAGGCTTCGACAGGACTACATGAGTTGCAAAGCTAAATTAAAAAAAAATTAAATTATGGGATTTTACGTGGAAAAAAACACGATCTGATTATGCAGCACGCCGTAGGGGGCGACTCCAGAAATTTGGACCACCTGGGGTTCTTGAACGTGAACCTAAATCTATAGGTACACGATGGTTTTTCTTTTCGCATTTCACCCCCAAAGAGTTGTAAAGCTCTAGAGCGAGAAAATAAATGACATTTCTATTCTTATGGTGCGATGGCGCGTCAGAACCGCTCCTCTGCAATGTCAGGTGACAGCTCGTGTGCGTTTGATCAAGACTTGTTGACTTTTGAGCTGCATTGTTGCTAGTGCGTTAACTAAGAAGCAGCGCTGGCCGTGCTATCGTCTTTCCATCGTGGTATTTGCTTTAACGCTGATTCGGCAAACTGTACCGAGTTTCTGATACGGTGGTGTACGCCTGCAGCACGAGGCTTGCTGGCCCAAGGCTTGTCTAGCCATTGCCTTCGTATCCGGTATTCGTATTCGTAACCTGAAGCCAGTGCGGTACGGCAAACAAAAACGAGCCGTCGCGAAGAGGCCCATTGCAAAAAAAAAAAAAGAAAAAGGAAGTGAAAAGCGTGGCAGTGTACACATCCGTCAAATGGCTCCAGTCGCACATGACACCAGCACAGTTCGTGTGGTGGGATATCGTACAACGAAGATGGGATTCGTTGGCTCTGGGCCCTTATCTTTCCTGCAGCCTGGTGCCAGTGGACGTCGGTTTACTTTTGCAAGTGTCCACTGTTTATTGTTTGCGGGTCTTGGTGGGTTCGAAACTAACATGAGGCCCCACAGTCGACGCTGTTGCTCATGGCCGTGAGCGCGATCGACGAGCTCACGTGTGTAAGCGTTGATCATAAGGAGATCACGTCGGTATCGTCGTCAGGCATTTTTTTTTTTAATGCGAAAGCATTATATGGTCCCATAAGGGAGAGATCCCGGCGTGGTAAAGCGACGGCACCAAAAATGGCCGACGGCGCAAAGACTAAAAACGCGTCAAGAAATGCAGGAATGACGTCGAACTCATCAGGGAGGTTCCTGTGATCAAAGTAAATTAATGGCTTCGAAAAGAAAATTTGGTACATTTCGGAACCGATCTCGGGCCTCCGCGGTGCGAGACGAGAGCGCCGCGGAGGCCCGAGATCGAAACGAATTCTCAGGATAATACTAGTTTCGACATATTATTTCCCGAACTTTGCGGAGAAATACACTGGCGTTCCTGTTACTTTTGTGCTTCAATGCATAAAACGGCGTTATGTTGGGAAAGTAAGTAGAACGACAATACATTATTACCGCAAGTTTGACGGTGCATATCTCGTAAATGGTGTCATCCGCGCAATTCTTTTCAAGTGGATATACCTTGCAGTCTCAGCCGCTAGAATTTGTAAATTGCGATATGTGCCATAAGGTAATTAGTTAAAAACTAAATTAGTGAATTGTTGCTAATGAGTCGATTATGTATTTCAATTTTTTGCGCAAGTAATGCCCGCCTCTTCGAGTAGAACAGCTCATG
Source organism: Dermacentor variabilis (assembly GCF_050947875.1). Classification (NCBI taxonomy): domain Eukaryota; kingdom Metazoa; phylum Arthropoda; class Arachnida; order Ixodida; family Ixodidae; genus Dermacentor; species Dermacentor variabilis. The sequence goes on along the minus strand of NW_027460280.1, from coordinate 61,052,740 downwards.
GGCTAGAATTGTGTTATCTGCCACAGGCAAATTAAAAAACAAAATTGAAAGTGTTCGCTGAAACAGCATGTATAGCTTGAAGGACTCTGGTTTGACCAATATTCAAGAGCCTAACATTTCAAAAGAATCCTTAATTGCTTTCAATAATTTTTTTACCTCGATCTTCACACGCGAGGATTACTCCACCATTCCCGCAATTGCAGGCGTTAACTAGAGGTATACGACGCCAATAAAGATTGATGCCTCCGACATCTCATCTCTGATTAAGAAGCTAAAGGTCTCTACCTCAGCCGGCGTTGATGGTAGTAATAATAAAATTTTAAAGCATGTAGTCACATATGCAGCCCCCATACTTTCACGCATTATTGGGCAGTCCGTATCAACAGGGGAACTACCATGTGACTGGAAATTCGGGAAAATCATTCCGATCTTTAAGTCTGGCGATAAGCGCAAGTAATTACCGACCCATATCATTAACAGGCATTACATGTAAACTACTAGAGCATGTCATAGCATCTAATATTGTGCAGCACTTAGAAGCTAACAATTTTTTTTTTCTATCCAAAGCAACACGGTTTTAGAAACGGACTTAAATTTCCTGCGAGATTGAACTTATCGAATTCACTAATGAGATATTCACATACCTAGGCAATGGATTCCAGATTGATAGCATCTTTATTGACTTTGCCAAAGCCTTTGATTGCGATTCCCACTCTAGATTGATAGCCAAACTATCATCATTACATTTAGACAGCCTTAAAATATCGTGGATAAGGAACTTTCTCGCATCCCGCAAACAACTTACGTTTGCTGACAAGCACTCATCTTCCTTGGCGGGTGTGGTGTACCTTAAGGTAGCGTGCTGGGTCCGCTATTGTTTCTCATCTATATCAATGATTTGCCGTCCGACATTACATCAACAATCAGATTATTTGCCGACGATTGCCTAATTTACCGCAAAATTAAGACACCCAACGCTATGAAAAGCTCCTCGCTCTTCGGAAATATCTAGATGAAATTAGAAGCTGGTGTACGCTATGGCAAATATCACTTAATACAGAAAAATGCAAATTAATGACCATCATCCGAAAGCAAACAAACTGTTTATTCGCTTACTAACAGCGCTTTCACAGTCACCCGCTTCTACAAATATCTCGGTATCCATACTACAACAAACTTGTCGTGGAAGGCGCGTATAAAACATGCTGTAGCAAAAGCACCTAGCACACTTGGTTACCTAAAACGAAACTTATGTGAAATCCGTTCAGCCACTCGTGAAATAGCGTACACAACTTCATTCGTCCACAGCTCGAATTCCCATGCGCCATCTGGTCGCCACATCAGGGATATTTGATCAATTCGCTCGAATTACTGTAGGCATTCCAGTGTTACTGCGATAAAGAAATCACTATCACTCCAATCTCTTGAATCACGAAGAAATGTAGTTCTGCTTTGCTTGCTGTACAAAATCGCTCAAAGTCAACACGCAACTACATCATCACTTTGCCGACCATGTCGCGCATCTCGCCTCTTGTATAACCCACATAGTTTCACTCGTGTGTTCGGCTGCACAAACGCATTTAATAAATCTGCGTTACTTTGGGCAATAGCAGCTTGAAACGAACTTCCAAGCCACATTGTTGAAACTAATAACCTGGAATACTTTAGAGAAACATTAAAAAAATGATTCCGTAGCGTAGTCATGCGCACATGTTGTTTCATTTGTTCCATGTGACTTAGCTGTCGTCATCCTTGTTTCTTGCCTGCTGGAGGAGTTGTGGTAGAACTTTAAGGTAATTGTACAACACTGCGAGGACAGCTTTATCCCTAAACGCGTAAACAAGACAAAGCACCGAAGCCCCTGGATAACCGGGAACGTAATTCACATGAAAAGAAAAACAAGAAGGCTGCGTAAAAGCAAATATACTCAGGTTTCGCGACTTCGAGCTGAGTTGAAGCAAGCCCTGCAGGATTCTAAAAAAAAATTCTTCAATGACACGCTTAGCCGCTTCCTCAGAACATCACCGCAAGGGTTCTGGCGGTACTTCAGTGATAGGAAGGAATAGGTACAGGAAATCAGGAAAGAAGGTCAGGTTCTGATAAATAAAAAGGATATTGTAGATACTTTAATCACTTCTTTCAGTCCGTAAGAGAAGTGGACGACACGTCCACTTCTGTTCGTGTTGTCCACTTCTCTTGTGTCCTGTCTGCACGCCTCACCTTTTTAACAGAAAACTTATCGTGGAGCAGGCATATAGCTAATATTTGTCCAAAGGCATGCGGGAGGTTATTTTTCCTGCGAAAAAAAAAATGAAGGGTGCTACATGCGATGTAAGACTAACCGCTTACAAAACTTTTGTAAGGCCACTTCTTGAGTACGCGTCAGAGGTATGGAGCCCTCACCAAACTTATTCAGAGGTACGCGGTGCACTTTATATGCTCCCGATATTGGAGGACTGATTCAGTCACAGAGATGCTCTGTTTTTCTAAACTGGACCTGCTAGAAAAGCGTAGAGAAAAAAAAATCGATTGAAATTATTATTCCAAATACTCCAAGGCCGAATAGCTATTAGGAAGGAAATATTGCATACTGGCACCTGGCAAACGGAGCTCCAGAACTAACCACAATCGATCTGGCCAAGCTTATGCCGCTCACACTGCTACGTTCAAGTACTCCTTCTTTCTCAACGTAATTGAAATGTGGAACAAGTTACCGATGTGTGTTGTGGGACATACTGATCCGTCTCAATTCAAACAAACTCTGGATGACTATGTGTGCTAGTGCGCCGCTTGATTCCGATGTATTCAGTGTTTGTGATTATTCCACATGTTTTTTTTATATTTATTCATAACCCTATCTGTAAGATTTTCGCAAGAGAGTTGACAGTATTGTTAAATAATAAATAAATAAATATGTATACATACGTTTGCAGTTCTTTGCCAAGAGTTTCAATGAGCCATGCGCGTTTCTGATCGCCCAGAGTAGTGGGTGTTCCTGGTTTGCTCGCTGTCAAACGGCGTCTTTTTTTCTTTTTTTTCAGTTGTTTGATTTGTTGTTAGTTACGTTCTCCTGTTTTCGCTATGTGTTGTTTTTCTTACCCCCTTCACGCAATGCTCCAGTTGGAGCCTGTGAGCTATGTTAATAAATAAATAAAGAGCATGTCTCTTTACTAGACCTACACCTGCCACGGTGTATGAGAGTATAAGGTCGCGAATAAAAATTCGCGATTTCGCTTCCTTCCCGCAAAAGCAGCATTCCTGGTAGGTTATGGTGAATTCCCGCGGCAGATTTGAAGCACTTCCGGCGCAACATTTTCACTTTTTTATTCTTTTTTTTTTCCGCAAGCCGTTTGAATGGCAGGTATACGGAGCACGGGCGCCAGGTTTCTCACTGGGTAGATCGCGAGCAAATCTTGAGCCAATATCAATCCTATGGAACAGCCCGACTGCTTTGCCGAAGTCGACAGGAACTCGGCATGGTGTAATTTCCTCGCCCATGAGATTTGCCTCTCCCAGTTCGTCTGGTGGGCCACAAAAGTCGTCGTTCGCGCAGTTGTGGACGACGCATTTGCACATAAATTTTACGAAACGCTGGCATTCGAGTGCGTTTCAGGGACGACGTCCACTTCCGATACACGTTTTTTTTTTTTTGTGCAATGACACGACACCGGCGTGTCGGACGCTCATCAGTGATGGTTATTCTTGCTGTACACGCCAAACATAGCACCATGCATAGCACCAAACACGAGAAAGAAGAGGACATCGTGGCCGTGCCGACAGTAAACGGTTAAAAAAAAAAAAAAGGCTGTCGGAACGCGAAGGAGGCTGGGTGTACGCGCCTCTTAACCTGTATTCGCTCTTGTTCCTTTCGTACATTCCAAGTTCTGGCGCCCTACGTCATAAATATAGGTGCTCGCTCGCGGACTTGGTCGACCGTTCCGAACCTGCTATTGTAATTAAAGCAACTTCGGATTGTCAAAATGGTTCGCACACTTTATACGGCCTGTCGTAATTACAGACTGTATATAGGTGTGGCACAATAACTCAAAGCTGGGCTGTAGTTGGCAGCTGTTAGTATTCGTACAATTTGCATTGCGCGGGAAACACGCAAACCAAGGAGAAGAATAGACACGAGCGCAAACACTGACAGCTATTAGAGAGACCACCGTGGCGGGACTTGACAAATTATAAGGTTAACGCGTGGACAAGAGTCCTGTGTTCATCATACCTTGCTGGTGAAGCAGCGCACTGACACGGACACAGTGAAGACAAACAGGAAAAGACGACACTCGCTGCCTGTTTGTCTTCACTGTGTCCGTGTCAGTGCGCTGCTTCACCAGCAAGGTATGATGATCACTCACCAACTAGCCCAACTTTCCACTTTAAGAGTCCTGTGTGCAAAAAAAATGCGCAGCAGAAGAACTGAATAGCTGTAATTTCGGGAGGAAAATTTCACTTTTACTATTACTCGAGCGTTAAGTCGCTCACTGCGCGTCGACGTGCTAAATATGCATTAGTCAACGGAATCGGTTAAGTCGGACCCAAGATATTCAAACTTTTTGAAAAAAAGACCCATAAACGTATGCAGTAGGCGCGATCATCGAGGACAACACATACCTGCACGCTGGAATAGCTGCGGAGACTTTCTCGTGCTACTATAGCCCACCTTCAGGAAAGCCGCGCACAGGACGCCGGCGGTGCCCGGAATCGCCGAAACCAGCCGCAGCTGCGCGCTCCTGGGCGTTGACGGTGGCAACGGTCGACAGTCCGTGCTTACTCGAGCGCGCTGTTTACAGCCGCGTTTGAATCTCCCGCGTTTTCATCAAGGATTGAAAGAGAAGAAGTTTAATACAAAATTTACTTCGCCGCTTTTTATTCAACATTTCTTTCGGCGCTCCAATCCGTGAAATATCTCATTTCGCAAAACAATATGCAAGATACAAAAGCTTAAAAATAAAAATAAAGCGAGTGTGCGGCGGACGATGCAAAATGCCGCTACATTTTCGACCAATTCTCTTCAGTGGGTATGCGCGCTTACTTGAGGTCAGCATCGTCGTCAGCATCAAAACGGGCTTGTTGGCTTCCATTTACACATGGCGCATACCTTCTGTTGGAGATTGGCCAAGGGTGAAATGGAATAGGAAAAAATACGCTTAGTTCTCACAAGAAAACAATGTAAACAACGGGAATGCGGCCGAATTGAGAATACTTTTAGTTTGTAAGTGATATTTGCTGTTGGCCAGCCGTCTTTGCTAATAATATGTCCAGCATAAGGATTGGCTGCAATTTTCTCTTACGAACAATCTGGTCTAAAAACTTTTTGTGAACGCTAAGCAAGTCAGACAAGATTTGGTCAATACGGGCCAGGTTGCGCTTTGTTTTTCTTGTAAATGACACGAGTCGGATCCATCCACATAGTTGGCCTAAGCTCATACGCCAGAACGCTTCACAATCAAGAATTTCTGTCTGTCGCAATTAACTAAGACGTTATGTGCCTAACGCTAATTATGGAGTAAAAGCGAAGCTTCCATTTTTAAGGACGACAGTATTCGTGCAACAGATGGCGACAGCGTTGTGCGCTTCCTCACACATGCTCATCCACACTTCGCTTAAACATGTAATGCTCTTAAATTTTTCTAAAAATTACATCCTCACATAACAGGCAGCTGAATTTTCCTCGGGTTAACTTTGACCGGAGGTCTAAATTGATTGGGACTCTCACTACGGTGTGGATGATAATCAGATTGGAATTTTGGCACATAAAACCCTAGAATTAATTTTTTTTCAAGATGAACATCGCATGTCGTCAGACAGTTATAACGATGAATTATCCTTATTGATTAAGCGTTGCTTTTCTGTTCGATGGAAGATCTCGGGCGTCTCTTATCCTTATCCTTCTTCGTATCATGGCACGATTTTAACCATGCCGCTATTAGCAGTTAAACGCGACTTTCACCGGTAAAACATTAAAAAAAAAGAATAACAGAAGCTTCATTGCGACTTTTTCTCGCGGTGACAATAAAAAACAATAACAATGCATGGGGACGTGGCAAACAAGGGCTTACTAGCTTCGGCGTTTTAGCTATTTTCACTGCCACAATATCGTCCAATTATCGCTCGTCATTTCAAGTTGCACAGATAAACAAATTTTCATTACGAAGAAGTTACAAAACTGTATGAAGGCATCGTTTTTTGTTAACTCACTGGTTAGTGGCAATCACTTGCTTGCATTGTTTTACTGCTGCGTTGTCGCTATACGGCGTTCGGCTGACAACAGAAATGTTTAATTTACTTTTTCCGTTCGCATAAAACACCGTAACTGCTGCCTTCGATTAACGTAACTGACAGATCTAGATGAAGGACTGATTCATACTCGACGACTCTTTTCAGTTAAACTCATTGTGTTATACCGATGTCACCAGGGTCATTATCTCAGTGGCCAGTCAGAGATATCGCCGTGAACTTCCCGCGCTCTCTCGTGCTCCCGAAAAGCCCCCACCGTTGAGTGTAGTGGTCTACCTTCCAGGGCAGGAACTCGGTGAGAGCTGTTTCGCAACTATACACGGTTGCAACTATCGCGCTACCCGATCGGGTCCCGATAAGTCTATAGCGACGACAGCGCTCAATGACCCATTGAGACTGAGAATGTTTGCAGCTGTAGCCGTCAATTCCACTTATGTTGCACGCGCCATTCTTGTATGGCGAGACAGAAACGCGACACTGAGTTTTTGCGCAGCATCTAGGTTTTCCGCGTCTTTGTTTTGGACTCATGACTCGCCGTGGAGGCGTAGTGGCCTTGGTATTGCGCTGCTAAGCCCGAGGTCGAGGGATAACATCCCCGCCGCGGTGGCCCCATTTCGGTGTGGGCGAAATGCAAAGTACGCCCGTGTTTGGATGCACGTGGATGTGGATGACCACATTCGAGTCTGATGTTATGGAACTTTGACTAGTTTGTCTATGCATGCAAGGAAAAGAAAACGTGATTTTAGGTGCTTTCTATATGTGTGATAGATTTACTTTAACAGAAGAGATACTATTGGAAACAGAGATATTAGGTGAACGAAAGACCCTGCTCACAATGCTCCAAACAATCGGTTTCTCTGTGTACAAGGCAGTCAGGCTCGTTGTGCGGGTTTTAGTTTGAGTGCAGTTTCGCAATCAATTTCGGCGAAAAAAGAAATAGTCAACTGATCGAAAGAAATAGTGCAAGAGCGGCACATACAGAAGGTCACGACACATAGGATATAAAGTATAAACAACAGGCCGTTTACGCTTGGAGGGATGTCGGCAAGCACTGTCACTTGTACCAAGGTTGCCGGTTACGTGCACGCCGGGCTCCGAAAGCCAGACAGTGCAAAGCACGCCGAACATCGAGCTATGGTCAAGCCAACAAGAACAAACAGTTGGCCAAACTTGTACGAGTGTTTAGTGGGGGCTGTTAACATGGGATTTTTCTCAGGAGTAAACGTCAGTTTGAAGTCGGCGCGTGTCCAGTCGTTTTCTCGTCTCTGTTTTTCGTCTGGCGTGCGCTGTTACGACAACCATGAGCAGCAAGAAAGTTCGTATAGATCGAATCAATGATTTGCATTTTGGTCACTGCGCTAGATTTATCGCAGTACTTTCTCAGGACGTTGCGGACGGAAAAAAATCTTCTTAAATGCGTCGTAAAACCTAACCACTGACAAAAGTTGCAACGAAAGTCGGCATGAAATAATGTTCATTAAAGTGTTAACTAATGCAGTGAACCAAGGTTCACTGCAGTGATTTAGAGCAAGGTTCCTTGCTCCACGCAAGGCTGGCGGAGAGCAGTATCATACCGTTAAACGCAATGTCATGGGATCTAAATAGCGCGAAGCTTGTTTGAGTTAGGGGGGGGGGGGGGGGGCAGCGGTAGCTATTGACAAACGCATGGTGTCGTCGCCTGTAGCTGTTACTTCTCTGTGTCATAACAACGAAGGCGATGTATGACATGCTTGTCGAGGGAAGAATGCTGACGGGAGGGCACACAGAAGTACGATACATATGTCTAAATACATTTAAGGCTTCTATGCCCTTTGTGTGACAGTGGCACGTACCCATTGGGGGTATTTGTCATGACTCCATGGGCACATACGCAATGGCACATACCCATGCAGTGACCCAAGAATGGTTAGCCCAAAAATAAGAAATTGAAGAAATCAAATGAGCTGTTGAATATCATGTACTATTCCATTAAGATGTCTGTGTGCTTTAGAGGTTCCCATGAGCCGACATTATGTATGCACAGGTCGTCGTGTTGTGTTTGATTATGCAGAAGCGAGGTGCGCTTAATGGCGCTACTTCGTCGCTCAATATTCAGTGCTATATAATTTATTTACTTACGTACTTATTTACTTATTTACACCCCCACCCCCACACGCACACTTCGGTGTTCGGGGAGGGGGGGGGGCACAGGCAAAAAAGCTAAAAAAGTTTCGCTTTAATTATAAGAAATAAAAACACAATGTAGCAACCCAAACTGCTAGAGGCAGCGCAAGTAGCACACATGCGATGGTATAGAGACCTGCTTTGCAGCTCGGCACTCACCTTGCGCTTCAGGCATCAGTCCTTGGGCTGTGCATGTTGACACGTTTTATAAGCGCCTGTTCGGGAGGCTTTTGTTTCGCTTTGTTTGGTTTAGGGCTGCGAGGTCTCCCGTGCTCCAGAATATAAACAATGCGCTTCGACGTTGGTGTATTTGTTTTCGGAACCAGACTCATCCGGTTGTCGACTGCCAGAAGTGAGCCGGACAACTCATGATAAAGCATCTGGGAAGCTGGCGCCGCCAGAAGAGGGTGAGGGAAGCGCAGTGGCGGGATCGCGCCAAAGAGCAAAACAGGGCGTCTTCACGAGAAAGGCGGAGGCCGCAGATTACACGCGCGGAGCTGCAGTGATAGCGGCGATGACTTTTTTTTTTTTTGCCAACCCCTGTGACCGCTTGCGAACACCGCTCACAGGCATGCGATATATTTGTGCAACGCTGCGTTATTAAACAATTGTTTTATTTCCCAACAGCTCCGATGCATGCGCAGAGTACTTCGAGCTGATACAGTTGTTTACGACGCGCTCACACTGCCCGGTCGACAAGTCTAGCATTTCTATCTTCCGCATGGCGCAAGTTTGCTTCGTTGTGCCTTTAAGAAGAAAAAAAAAGTCACGATTGCATTTTTTAAATATTTAATATGTTGGTTATTTTGCAGGCCGTTAACTGGCTGGACTGACAAATATTCATCTGTACATATGTCATGTGATATAATACGTGTCACCATACGGGTCATGACGTTCTTTTTTTTTTGTTATTGCTGTTTCAATTTTGTTTGCTTTATGTGCTCGCGCTGTGTACGTTATTTTGCGCGAGCGTTACATCGCTTTTTACGTTACCGTGAATTGCACTTTTCATTCCTTTCCCGATAACTCTTTGTATTGATTTAGCGTTTTTATTTTTTACACTGTTTTGCAAGCATGTGATCATTACGAACATTTCTAGCTCTCACATATCTGTTTTCTCTTGTCATTTGTTCAATGACGCCCCCCTTACTGAATGCTCCCCTTGGGGCCTGTAAGATACATTGAAATAAATAAATAAATAAATAAATAAATAAATAAATAAATAAATAAATAAATAAATTGTCTTGCGCCTAGACTGAAACACGGCCTAAATGATTCTACAGTTATGTATTACGCATCGTAGTAGTACGCATGTAGTACGCAACCAGGAATCGAATCCGAGGCCTCGGGCTCAGCAGCATGCAGAAGGCCGTAGATACTGAGTTGAGTGTGCAGGGCGCCGACTTCAACTATACCCCTTTGCCCTGACAGTTTAGTGAGGTGGGTGTACGGGATGGGGCAGGGACGCGTAGGACAGCCTCCAGACTCTACATGTCAAGTAATGTTGGTTAATAACGGAAACTCTGGCACGTATACGACGCTCTCCACGTGCAAACGATTTCTATCTTGAGTAGCGCTCCATGAGCGCGCAATCTACGAATGACTTCGCCTGCCCAGTGGCATCGAAGGAAGGGGCGAGGGAAAGAGGGCAGCCTTTGGCACGGTTGTCTATTCCGACCGACCAGGAGACTGAAGTGGGTGGCAAGTGTCTGTTGCACTCCCGCTGGACGTCCTCCTATCCAAACAACACTCACAACGCACCCCTGCGATTGCAGACGAGGTGCATGCCCTCGCGTGCCCACGAACGGCGGCGAGTATGTGCCAGGGCCATGGAAGGTGTTGGTGTCACCCTACGTTCGTACGTCGCATATTCTAGGAGGGGCATAATTATCGTGCAGAGTCGTTCTCTTTGCGCTCGCACTTCAAGATACATTTTGGGTGCCGTGCCTGCCTGCAGGCCATGCCAGCGAGGACATTCATTAGGCGTAACTGAAATCCCCACACTTGTACGCGCGTCAGCACTGATATTGGCCTATGTCGGCTGGCTTCCCGGAAAGTCAACGGCATGTAGCGTGGTCGCTTTGCTCCTCAGAGGAAAAAACTCGCGGTTGCAGCCACCTTTGACTTACAAGTGGCTCGCAGCCCAGCGGCAACGAAGTATTAAGCGAGGAGCAACTGACGGCGCTACGTAAAACCTGCACGCATAAGACGAGAATAGTAAGCCTATATTGCGCATTCAAGCCGTTTTCTGCATTGTCGTTCAGCACATTTGCAATGTATCCAACTAAGCCAGAAACAAATTCTTTTAAGACATTGCACTTCCCTGGGCCATCATTCTCACTAGTTCTGCGCATCTGTGCATGCGCAATGGAGTCGCATTGTGACCGACGCCGCATCGGCGTGCTCTCCTGAATCGGATATGATATCTTACTGAACCCTGTAGCGAAGTTGTATTAGCTAATGAAAAGGTGAGTGTAGTACATAAAACCATCGTCGTTCCGTGATCAATTTTAACCCTGTCTGTAGCGATATATGCCCAACTGCGCAGAATATGTTGGTTGGGTTATTAGTCATCTTACGATACAAGTGAAGGGAAAACATGGGGAAGGCGGGAGATGGAAATTCAAGACGATGAGGAAAACGAGAACAAGGTCAAAGAAGGATCCAGCGTTTCGACAAGTGGACTTGTCTTGTGCTTTTTGCTACAATAAAAGTTAAGGAGTATATAAATAGCAATATTGTTACGTGGGAAAACGCAGACGCGACGATATGTACAAGTATATTTACAGATCGATACGCTGCACTAGGCCAAAAAGCAACAGCCCACGCTAGCCGTACCTCGTCGTCGTCGTCTTCGCACCACTGACCTCTTCGTCCTTGGACATCGGGAATACTGGTCCGTAGCAATATGTATTGCTAAAAAGATGAACAAGTGTGTGTCGTAAGAAAGCGAAGCAGAATTGTCCGTCTTGTTGTTGTTGTTGTTGTAGTACTAGTATAGTAGCAGTAGTAGTAGCAGCAGTAGTCGTAGCAGCAGTACGTTGTCTTTCTGTTGCCTAGTCCTTTTTCGCTTCTAGTAAAGAAGGAAGCTGAAATAGCATCCTTCCTTATGCTGGTAACATTCTTTAACTGGGGCAGCTGTGATGCATCCAATATGTAAAACCTGTTAGTAGTCACTTATTTCAAGTAGACTATACTTTCATGTCACATTTTCCACCCAAGACCCGGTAGTTTCTTTTTTGCCAATCACAAGACGGCTGATTAGATTTTGCGACATCTAATATTGCTTCGTTCTTTTCAACCGCCAATATTGGATAAAGGACACCACCATCATGGTGTGCACGCTTGCAAGTGAGAGGCGTCAATTTTAGAAGTCTAGCTTTTACGAGCGGCACGCGTATTGAATGAACATCGTTCTGCGTATATTTGAACGTAGGTGCGCAGGAAACAATCCAAGAAGATTGTCCAGCACGTTGACAAACAGGGCAGTCAACGGAACCATATATATTCGCTGCTGTGGCCTGTTTGCAGACACAATCTGATGTCTGAGAACAAAAGAGTGCACTTCTAAAGGGTAAAAAATGGACGCTACTACGACTGCAATAAAACCCCTGTTTTTTACGATAACACGGGACCGTTTTGACCCCTCACGGGAGCCTTTTTCACAAAGACGCTCATGTGGCTCGCTTAACCCTTTCAGTGTCGTTTTTTTTTTTTTTCGCATCATGTCTTTCTTTTTTTTTCTCGGATAATAGAAAGCTAACACAACGGTTTATTTTTGGTTGTACAGAAAAGAAAAATGACGTGGATAATGACAAATGCTCCCTTGATGTAGTTTTCACATTCGTATCTGTCAAAAGGAACAGGGCAGGATAGAAACGCCGAAACATACCGGTACGTCAAGGAACGGCGAAAGGGCTAAATAGGCCTGAACCTGCCGCGGTGGCTTAGCGGCTTTGGTGTTGCACTGGTAAGCACCAGGTTGCGGGATCAAATCCCGGCCGCGGTGGCCGCATTTCTAGGGGGGTGAAATGCAAAAAACGCTCGTATCCGGTGCACAAGGGGCACGTTAAAGAAACCCAGGGGGTCAAAATTAATCCGGAGTTCCCCACTAAAGCGTGACTCATAATCAGGTCGTGGTATTCGCACGCAAAACCTCAGAATTTAGTAAATAAAACTAGTAAGTAGGCCCGAATACAGCGAGCAGGCGGGCAGCAGAAGCAGATCAGTGGACATAAACCGGCGGAAGATTGTCATTACTCTTACTCAGCGCGTGCTGAGTAACCTGTATTAACAGCGACTCAAGATAAGCGCGCTGTGATAAGCCCTTTTCTCTGGTAATAATACATACCTTCCTCCAATCGATATCGTGCCTCTTTGATGCAACATGCTCAGATAAACCGCTATATTTCACATGTCGCTTCCTTATACGTCGTAGTCGTGCACTTTCAGCCGTCTTTTAATGTCGCTGGTTCCGCCGATGTACCCATAGTAGGCATACGAAATAATGTATACCACACCTGGGGATATCTAATGCGTAGCATTACATGGCCAGTCGGTCGCACTATTCCAGAAAAACCCATTTCCAAATACAGGGCGGGAATGCGCAGTTTAAGCTCCATGTCTGCGCGGTTGATAGCTGCCATTCAGAGTATAATGACAAGCGACCCGCGCGCGACAACAACAGTCGCGCGGGCACAAAACGTTCTATGATCCCTTCCGCTTTCGCCGTTCCCCATACGGCGTACGTAGAAAGGAGGCGTTAAACCTAGGCCAGAAATGCCTAAGCCTACGCCCCTGGTTAACACCCGACCAGTGCATGAGGACGGAAGGTTACTAAAGGGGACTCAAAACGAGAGAATGTGCAACTCGTGCACGAATTACGCATGCACGCGCAGCCGTTCCCCCCCCCCCCCCCCACTGCCTATTAAGGCATTAGCGCGTTGATTATGACGCGACGAACATTGTGCAAACAAATTAAGCGGAACCTCTCGGAACAGGAACTGTCGCTGAGCATGTGCTGGTGGGCTAGTTGGTTAAGCATGATTACAAAGACGGCGCCGAATAAAACAACACACGAAGAAAGGAGACACGAGACAAGCACGTAGGCGCACTAACAACTGAGTGTTTTATTTCTTGACATAGTAATACATAGCGTTCTTGACATAGCAGCTATATATTACTATGTCGAGGAACTGTCGAAGATATGCGTAGCATTATATGGCGGTCGGCGTGGTGCAGAATGTGTTCGGCAAAAAAAAAAAGAATATACGAACATGGCAGATGACGATAATCGTTGTGGAACAAGATACGCCCAAAGGGTTCAATGTTTTTTAAAGTGTGCATATCTATAACCGGCGCTGCAACTGCGCTTCTAGAAATTTCGCGTCTGACGTCAGTTTTAGAAGCGCAGCCAGACGAACCTCACGTGAGTCTGTCGGCCGACGTGCTGACTGCGCTGTTATCGGCCGCACCAGTCGCATCTAACTGGAACGCCGAACACAAACAAGTGATAGGGGCTGCAAAATGGCGTTAAACGACGCAAACGCCCATGGCAATGTGCCTGCTGTAGTATACTATAGACGTCTCGTGAACATTGCATTACGACTTTTATGTACTACATACGCAGAGTGGTCATTTTTAAGTCTTACGGAATTTTGAGAAATTGCCCCTGCAGATAGCATAATCGTATACGATTATGCTATCTGACTTTGAGGTGAATTATTCAGAGGCGGACATGCACGATGAATCAAAACACATCCGATGTGTTTCGATTCATCGTGCATACAGCTCATCAATACAATACAATACAGCTGTATTGTATGCACATCGTGCATACAATACAGCTGATGATCAGCTGTATTGAAAAATATTCACTAATTATCTTCTGAAAATTCATTTTAATTAGGTTGTTGCGCCTTGCCAACTCACCGGCTACAATTTGTAAATTGCAATAGGTGCCACAAAGGAACTAATTAGGAAGTTAACTAGTGTTTTTAATTAATTGGATATGTGTTTAGATTTCTCCTGCAAGTAATTTTTGTCTGTGTGGATATTCCAGCTCAAGTACTAGAGTTATTTTGCCCACCACAGGCGGCGTTTTTTTTTTTTTTTACAAATATGATCACCCGGTATGTACACAGGGTGTACCTTGAGCCAAGAATTCAAAAAATTAAAGGCTCGTCGGAAGCGAATTGAACCGAACGCATACTATTCGCACTGGCCTATAGTAACTCAGGCAAATATTTGTTTTACCCACATTCACTCATTAATGAAGTTTAATTGCCCAACTTTTTCATTATTAGCTGAGGACCGAAAGTATGATACGCAGATTTGTAGAGCACCTTCAGAAACCACCTATCGAGTTGTTTCTTGTACGATACGTCTCACGTAGTCCTTTGTTCCAGGTTACAAAGAAAGCCCGCGAAATATTTAAAAAAAGAAGACACGTGACGGAGCGCTTGCCCAGTGGTATCGTGCTGCTCTCAAGCGTGCGTTCGGTGAACAAGGTCGGCTCCCGTCGGATGACGGCGAAAATGCATGCTGCTGGCCGAGCGCGGCCGATGAGATAAAGAACGCCCTGCTGCTTCCCCGTCGCCAGTCACGATGCGAATAGTATGCGTACGGTTCAATTCGCTTCCGACGCGCCTTTAATTTTTAACATCTTCGCTCAAGTTACGTGAGACACTTTGAATACTTTGTTTAGCGCAAAAAGACAGACACAAGAAAGACGACAGGACAAGGCGCCTTGTCCTGTCGTCTTTCTTGTGTCTGTCTTTTTGCGCTAAACAAAGTACGTGAGACACCCTGTATAGTCTTTCTGACTTCGTGACTTTGACGGGCACAAGAGTTTTTTCGTCGTGAGTGTACCGTCGCTTCGTTCCGTAACGATGGAAGGGCAAGAGAGTCGATGAGACTGCGGTTCATCGGAATGAATGAATGAATGAATGAATGAATGAATGAATGAATGAATGAATGAATGAATGAATGAATGAATGAAGAACTTTATTTTCACAAAGGATTTATATCGGAGAAGCGGACGCGGTGTGGCTCAGTGAAAAACTGGGGATGAAAGGCTTCAAAATAAGTTCGTTTCCTTAGACGAGCGAAAAAGCTGCCTCGTGGATTTCCGTAGGACCTATTTTGAATGAATGACCTAAAAAAAAAGAGAAATATGTGTGGGGCGTCTCATTTTTATTTAACATTTAATTTTAAAGGTTATGCAGCTTTTAGAAAAATGGCTTGGGGAACATAGCATAATTCAACCACATGAGTTGGACTACATTGAAAGAAGATTGTTACTTGAACGGAAAATCGCAATTTACAAGTAGCTTTCCAATTAATGGCTTTGGGTGCACATCTCAATTACTGAATTTAAGTCGGCCAATTCTTAACGCGTGCACACTTATTCGGATTCCTGATACGGCACCGTTTCTAGATTTCCGTCCTGAAATCGGGGGCGCGGATATATAGGCCAGTGTGCGCGTGTTTCGTCGCACGAATTGTGGGCGAGCATCTCGAAACTGGTCCAAGGATTTTGAATAGACGGAGGTGACTTCATTAATAAGTACTGCGCTTGGATTCCGCAATCGCAACCTGTGCTCTAAAATAATTAAATAAAGATTAAGTCAGCTTTGTTATTAGATAATCAAATAGCGCGATTCGTCGAGCACTCGTGTAGTTAGTTCTCTTTATGGTAGTCCAACAGACGCGGCGGAACTGCGCCTTCTGCGGCAGGCTATTTTACACCGAAGCTCTCTCTGGCCAAGATCCCGGGTTTTCGTCGTGGCGTGACGTCGACAGAAAAGTATCATCATCAATGGATCATGCCCCCAAATGCAATGGCTCACAGTCCCGCAAGGCAGAGGCCGCAATCGCTCAGCAAGTGAAGCGAACAGTGGATACATTCTTTGGAATCACGTGTACAACATACATAACACTGAAGCATACGTTTCAATAAAGAACAAGCTCAAAACAAGCATCCGAACCACACAAACGATGATAAGGCGCTGCTGCGCCTACGCGCAATGCGAAGCGCGTAGCGCTTCTCGCATTCGTTTCCCGGTAAAGATTACTGTTGCGCAAGACGCCGCGGCGACGGCAGCTTGACTGTAGCATACGAAGCAGGGAGTGACGTAACTACACTTTCGCACGTAAAAGAAGAACCCGCCTAGCAACTTATTTGTTTTGTGACAGTGCTATAGGGGAAGGCCGCGTATAGTGAGGACTCCTGTAGAGCAGCGTGCATACCAGGCGCGGCGAATTTCTCTTCTCTCTGGTCCGCTCTTTGTAGGTGCACGCCGAAACGTCTTAAGCTAATAATTAAGTGCATGCGAATGTCGCCACGTGAATAATTTCAACCTCCGTCGAAATGGGTAATCGTTCTAGTTGCCGTTTACAGCTTCGCTGTCCAACCACCTTGACAGCATGTATTGGAGACCATTTTTTTTTATAAACCTTCGTAGCCTAGCCAAGAAAGAAAAACAGAGTACAGCCTCCCTCACAATGCCCGTATAGGTTCCGAATGCTACAGATTCTTACATTCTTACAGCTATCGTCTCTAAAATGCTACACCGATAACGCATGACTTTTAATCAGCCGTATCATAAGAAGCCAACAAACACTGACACCAAGGACAACATAGGGAAAATTACTTGCGCTTAATAAATCAAATAAAGAAACGATAAATTATAGGAAATTAAAGTGGATGTAAAAACAACTTGCCGCAGGTGGGAACCGAACCCACAAGCTTCGTATTTCGCGTGCGATGCTCTACCAATTGAGCTACCGCGGCACCGTTTTCCCATCCACTTTCTTGGGTATTTATGTGTCCTAGTAGAACCCTGGGAGTGTTAGCCAGCGCCACCACTCACAGACCTTGGCGGCGGACGTGGAACGTCCTTTTTGCCGCAGGCGTCACGAGAACGTGATCTTTTTGGGTGAAGGCAACTGGTCAATAAACCCACATATGCTACCTGAAGGCATCAATGTTGCCGGATTCGAGACCCTCGTTATGTAATAAACGAGAATAAAGGGGGTTAACCGAGGGGCCCGATT
Organism: Dermacentor variabilis; assembly: GCF_050947875.1. Classification (NCBI taxonomy): domain Eukaryota; kingdom Metazoa; phylum Arthropoda; class Arachnida; order Ixodida; family Ixodidae; genus Dermacentor; species Dermacentor variabilis. The sequence continues at coordinate 61,035,277 of NW_027460280.1, read as the reverse complement.
TGCCGTGTGACACAATTATAAATGCTACCAAACAGGGTTTTTACCTAAAATTAGCGACCGCGGCCGCCGTGAGTCATTCAAGATACTTTTTATTCATATGGCGTTCTAATGAGTGCCATATTTTGTGACGTTATTCTCCCTCTTGCGCATATTTGTTTCCTTTTCTAAGTGACAAGGACTAGCCGGTGCCACCACAGAGGCGCCAACCTCTCCCAGTATTCATTTCAATAATAAAAAAAGCCTACCTACACAAGCCGGCCAACTTACAAAATAGTGGGCAACACAAAGGCAAACGCGCTTGCATGTCCAGGGTGCACGGTCTTCTTGCAAGCACCTGCAGTGTGAAATATGCATAAAGCAGTTTCGTCAATCTCTCATCAAATGGATTTGGCTCAGTAAGAAAAAATGAAATTATGGGGTTTTACATGCCAAATACTCGTTCTGATTATGAGGCACGCCGTAGTGGGGGACTCCGGAAATTTTGACCACCTGGCACTCTTTAACGTACACCTAAATTTAAGTGCACGGGTGTTTTCGCCCCCATCGACGTGCGGCCACCGTAGCCGGGATTCAATCCCGCGACCTCGTGCAGCCCAAGACCATAGCCACTAAGCAACCATGCATGGCGGATGACTTAAATTGGCTCAGTTGCGTATGGCGCTTCGATCTCTTTTCTCTCATCCTAATTTGACAAACAGAGATAATAATAAATAAATACAGCAAGGTTATCGCTGTGTATGATCAAGGATATATTGTGTATTCTTTAGGTTTTGTTCTCCTTGGCGTGCTGACAGTATCGCCAATTGCTTGCAGTGTCCGCCCCATGGCGAGGGCGCTGTGAGGGATTCATTTTCTCAATCGTCATGTTTGTTTATGCCTTCTGCATGCTGTGCCACGAGCGTTTGTGCCTCCCGAGACGATGAGCTTCGCGTGCGACCTATCGTCGGCTTGTTTGTTTGCTGTCGTTCGCGTCGCACAAAAGGTTGCTGGCGTCCGTGTTTACAAGCACGTCCACAGGATGACGAGACGCTCTTGCAGTTGTCGGCCACAGGAACCATCGCCTGATTGCCGTTCACTTCAGGTCAAGAGGTGTCGGGATCTGAACATATGGAATTACGTGCGCCTCATTTATGGCGGCATTCTTACGATTTGCCGCGGCTCCCTTATCCGGCACTCGTCGCCTTTGGCCGTTTGGACGGAGCCCGTACCGGCGGCTATCGCTTATCGAGATGGCGAACGAAGGCGTCCTGGGCATGGGCAAGTTCGGGTTTCTGTTTGCCGAGCATTGTTCTTTTAGGCGCGAGGTGAGGTACGTGAAAGGAATGACGTATATAGGAGATGGAAAAGTGGCAATTGTTAATTTTTTTTTAAAACTACAGTTGCAAACACAGAGCGAAGAAGCCTTCCAATACACCACGCTGTAAAATCGTGACATACCTCCACTTCGCCGTAACAAATGTGTTTGAAAGGAGCCCATTTTAGACCAAAATAGCGTGATAGATGTAACGCCGGCACAGTCAAGCCCTTCCTTTTTCATAGATCGCACCACTCCCTGCGCTGTTTGGTGTCGGCCCTTGCCCAGAGTTTAGAGTTGCGAAGAGCATGGCTGTGCATCTTCATTTTATTCCTAAGCTGTTCGTGCGCTCCCCCAGGCGGTCGTTGATGCATCGTCCCGTTTGTATAACTTAAGACTTGTCACGGCTCAAAGAGATCTCGTATGCATGCCTCCACAGGGCACAAAGCGGCGAGCTTCTTTGGCACCCTCGCCGCTGGCTGCGGAGCGCGGGGAATTGGAGCGCACAATCGTGCCAACTCGGGAGCTTTCAGTACGTGAGGAATGACATAACCGCTAGCCACCATTCTTTAGGTTATACCTGACTCGGGTCACATTGGACAACGGCTTTGATTTTTCACCACTTTGATTTTTTTCCCCCATTGTGGACGCGTTACGTAACGGCTGTCAGTTTAGATTTTCAGCTTCTGCGGCAGGGACTCAGCTATTGGGAGAAGCCAATAAAAAAAAAAAAAAAACCTGCTGGCGCAAAAAGTGATGCACGACATTGATGCAGATAAGCTTTTTTTTTATCGTATCAACAGGCTTATAAAAGGCTTTCAAACAGCACATTAACAAAAGAAAACTTGGGGTGTGGCTAATGATGACGTGTCCAAAGTGGGCTCTAAAGTGGCCCGAGTAAATATTTGAAGGATATCACACTCCACATGAAATTTTGTCGATACGTGTGTTGGTAAAGTTCCACAAAAATATATATCGTTTCTAGTGTGAAAAAAAAATCAAGGGCGCAATCACAGTGCAATCACTACCTTGGCATTGACGTGTAGTTCATGCCACAGCACAGTGCACCCTGGACAACTCACATATTTCTTTTTGATGGGTCTTATTGCGCAAATATTGTTGATTCATTTACTTAATGACACATTCATCGCCCTGCGATCGTTAAACACTGGCAGCCATATGCCGCGTTGGGATTCACGGAAAACCGCAGATTCAGGCGAGCAGCATTTTATCACCTCCAAGACGGCGCTTGCTATTTCTACTTAAGATGCCATTTTTGTTGGCGTTGAATTTCTTAGCCCCCAGATAATAGTGGCGGCATGGCAAGTTCGCATTCACAGAAGGCATATTATACAGGGCGTCCCAACTAACTTTAGCCAGAGTTTAAAAATATGCCGATGTACTCTAGTACGACACGACCAAATGCGCGTCGCTGACTATTGTGTGGGGCAAGTCACACTATACTTTATATTCTGCTTAATTTCGTAATTAGTAAAGATGAATTAACCAACTTCCGAAGCAACGAAGCTACGCAAAAATATTCCAATCAGAAAGTTGTAGAGCGCTTTGCGAAACGTCCGACTAGACAGTTTCTAACTTTCTATCTTTTAGGCATTAGTGTTTTCCCGCTTACTGCAGATGCCCGCGAAATACAAAAAAATAATATCACGCGACATGTCCGCTTGCGCGCCGTGATTTCAGTGCTCCCAAACGATCCGCGTACAAACGAACACAGCATTTGGCCGGGTGTGCTGCCGCTGCGCCTGCTTATCGCTACCATGAGCCTCCGCGAGGGAAGCACATCGGTGGCGTAAATCGCACAGCAAACGCCTGCGTCCCTGCCCTGTCGCCTTTTAAACGACAGCGCACCCTTCTAGATGCTATGTTCGTTTGTACGGGAAATGCTTGGGAGCGCTGCAATCACGACGGGCAAGCGGGCATGTGACGTGGTACATTTTCTTTATTTCGCGGGCATCTGCATTAAGCGGGAAAACGCTAATACCTAATAGATAGAAAGTTAGCAATTGTCTAATCGGACGTTTTGCAAAGCGCTCTACAACTTTCCGATTGGAATTTTTTGCCAAACTTCGTTGCTTCAGAAGTTGGCTAATTAATCTTGACTAATTATGCAATTAAGCAGAATTAAAAAACAGTGTTACTTACTCCATACAAAAGTGAGCAACATGCACTTGGTCGTGTCGTACTAGCGTGCATCGGCATATTTTTAAACTCTGGCTAAAGTTAGCTGGGACACACTGTATATTGAGCAGTGTGAGCATAAACTGACGGGTGCCTGGAAAAATTATTTTAAAAAAGTGAGTCATGTAAGTGCCCTGCGTCGACATAAGTAAGCCCGTCCTGCTTTCGCCGTAGTGCCGCACTTCATTAACCGCGTCGATGGATTTGAAGACCACGAAGAGGGACGAAAACACAATGGAAGGCAGTAAGACCTTGTGTTTCCTGCCCATAAGCCTCACCACGAGACTTCGATAAGTACCAATGAACGCCAACTACTCGATACGTGTGTGTTATTTATTCACGCATGCTTGTATGACGGGCGCGCATTTCTTAGACTGACCATAATTTTTTTTAAAATTTGCCTGTAGTAGATAGCACAATACTAGTTTTTCAGCTGGATTACTCGAATAGGCGGACATTACTTGTGTCAGAAATCAGAATTTACAGTCGACTAGTGAACAAATTCTCACTAATTAAGTGTTCCCCTAATTACTTTACGGCATATATTGCAATTTACGAACCGTAGCCGGTGACCTCACAACGCGATACCATTTGGAACAAATTTAGAGGATAAGACCAGTTTCGAAATATCCATTCCCAAAGTGTGCGATGAACGGCATTGGCTTGCCAGTTATTTTTATGCTTCAGTGCATAAGAAGGCGTTTTGTTAAAAAAGGCAAGTGGAACAACGATGCATTTTTTAGCTCAAGTTTGAGGGTACGTATTTCTAAATTGATGTCATCCTCAGAATTTGGTCTATGTGCATGACCGGCAGCAATTCGTAAATGGCAACGTTTGCCGTATAGTAGTTAGTGACAACATAATTAGTGAAGTTTTGTAAATATGAGTTTCGATTTGTTCGGAAAGTGAACCCGCCTCGTCGAGCAATCCGCTTCAAGCATTATAATTAGTCTTCAGTCTAAAAAGAAAAAAAAAGAACAATAACAGCACACACTCACGCATACCTGGTAATTGGCCCGTTTCTTACGTTAACTGCCATTTTGGCAAAAGAATTTACTTAGCCATAGCGTGAGGCATGAGCTCAACGACAGACGTTAAATAGTTAAATCAAATCGTGAAAGCAAATCCTAATTGTTTTTCGATTTTCTTTTTCTTGAATACTGCTGCTCGGAATACAGAGAACCGTACTTATTTTTATAATATATCTAAATCGTTCCACCAGAGCCGCAAAATGAATGGGAAAGTTATCAATAAACTATGCACATATGCCCACGAACGGAATGACATATCCAATCAAAATGATATAGAAATTGTGCACCCAGCAGCCCGTGATGCAGTGAAAATGAAGTGCGTGTCAGTGACAAGTAACGATGACTTCAAGATTCTTTGCTTAATTTTCCTCGCTTGAAACAAGTTTACACGAAGAAAACTTCCCGTACAGAGCATCAACAAAATGTCCTTGAAATCACCATAAGAAATATCTTTGTTTGCGGTAATGAACAATTCACGATCAGAGAAAGCAAATTTCCTTGGTTTCGTATTTTTTGCCCAGGAGTGTTTTATGTTTACTGGCTCTAGAACATTTCCAACAGTTGGCTATTGCATCAAGAAAGTATGTGGCGCTGTTGCGGTGTTCGCAAAAGAATAATCAGTTAAAAAGACCGAGTATATAAATACTGCGGTTTCTTGTATTACTTGGTCGCCAAAAACAATGGAAAAATGAAGTAATAAAGTTCATTGAACGACATCAAGTGTTAGAAAGTAGTGGTTATACAATGTAGAAAAAAGAGCATAATTATTGACGCAAAAATTCATTTAAATGATTTTTTTTGCAACTCTAGCTTTCGCTGTTGACGGACAAATGCACAGGGTGTTAAAAAAGTCGACATTTTTTTTTTTTGCGGTGAAAATATGTTGAACGAAAGCTTTTCGCATCAAAGTAAACAACCATGATTTTCCTTGCTGCTTTCTTCTTTTTTTTAATCCCTGAGTTCAGACATAACACCTGGTACATTTGATGGGATTACTCAAATTTGTAACCTGTTTGTGTCTGTAGAAAATATGCACATTTTACAGCCGAACAAGTTGGTCAAAAGTGCCCTTCAACAACAACAACAACAACAACAACAACAACGACGACGACGACGACGACGACAACAACAATAATAATAATAATAATATTGTTAATGATAAATAAAAAGAAAAAAGTGCATATAAAGCTCAAGTGATACTGCTAGAATAATCACAGGGCAAGCGCTCTTGCGATCGCATTGGCGTAAGCAAGTGTCGCTCACAATTAAGTTCCTTTTTCTAAGCTCTTCGGGCTTGTTTAAGTGTTGTCATTGGTTTAAATTTAGCATGCTTGTACGACGGCGCTCAGCTGCAATAAAACGAGGTCGCTTTAACGAGAGTGAAAAAGAAAGAAATAAATAAAGGAAGAAATAAAGAAAGAAAGAAAAAAGGAAAGAAAGAACGGAAAAAAGGTATTTGATGCTGGGAATGAAAACTGATGAGGTGGCTAAGGGCTACTGCAAAGCTCTACGCTCTGTCTAAGCGTCTCGGTTCAGTGTAGCGGTAGCTACGGGCGGCATATAGCAACAACATGGACGGCAATCAGAAAGGCTCGTCCATAATACTCCCGTGCCTGACGCCAGCCGAACCGAACGGTCATTGAATGATTAGCGGCATACGATGGAGCGATCCCTGTGTCTCTCTTTCTTTCTTTCTTCTTCTTTTTTTTTCTGTTACGACCGGTGACTTTTGCTGCGCCGAGCGGAGTTGGTGAGACGAAGTAAAAGCTACTATGTGACCGCGCTCTTGGAGCAACCGACGTAGTGTCTGCTGCTAGCACTGATGTCGCCATATCGTGAGTTGTCTTTGGTGCTGCTCGCAGAATGCCGCTGCCTCCCGATGTCTGGCTGCCGGAACCCGGGGCTGCCGCGAGCCCTGTTGTACGGCTTCAACGCGCTCTGGTGTCTGCTGGTCGTGGCGTCCGTGGGCCTGGGATCGGCGTTGCACCAGGGCTACTACTTCATCAGCATCGCCTGCGTCGTGCTCATCGTGGCCACTTGCGGTGCCTACAACATCCACCGGACGTGCACCGAGCAGAACCGCCAGCAGCCGATGGACGTCACTTGCCGCGGCCCGCCGCCGTCCTACGAGGAGGCCATGATTGGACAGACCGACGAGCCGCCCGACTACGCGGAAGTGGTGCGCATGCTCCGACTGGCGAAGCAGCCGCTGCAGAGCAGCACCGCGGAGTCGCAGCACCTGCTCTCCTGCGAGCAGCACTCGCTCGCTGTCCAAGCCGAGAAGTAGCGGTGGGGAAGGTGAACTGCAGTGCCTGACTCGGTTGGTGTGCTCATGCGTGTGGCCCTCGACGGAGCTGGCTCCGTCCTCGAAAACACGCATTCGGCGGGCGATGACGAGCCGTGCGCAACGTTGACCGTTGAAAAAAATGGGGCTTCTCGGAAGCGGTGAGCCAACACAACGGACACCCGGAAGAGAAACGCGAAGGACAGAGGGCACCGAACGAATCCGTACACATTCTGTGTGCTCCATGTGTGTTTTTATTTGTTTCTTTACACTAATCGCGCAACGCTATCAAGCGCATTTCATGTGTTCGGTTCTTGCCCCACCCGCCCCCTTACTCCTCAACCCACCGCCCTCTCAAGTACACGGATTTCAGCGACATTTAAGTCTAAGGAAGAGTTTCACCCATCTTTCAGCCGCTCCCCTAATTTTAGGAGGTAAAATGCGCCAGTTTGCTTTCACGGGTGAAGTCAGCTGATCTTCTTCATTCAGAACGTAACGAACAGTTCATATACCCTCTAACTGAAGGGAAACACAAGGGTAGTGAACTTTACAGCTAGTATGCCAGCGACCGAATGTTGCATTTCCCTAACCCGTCTGAGACTGTCGTAAAAAGCCCGTCGCATACTTCCTCTCTCTTGCCTTTCCAAAACGGAGTAAAAGTACAAAACAGAGTCTTCGATGTTGCGTGTAAATATAGATATGTTGCGGATTCTCGAGTTATCGAGAAAGTGGCAGTAATATCCACTCGTCAATGTGAGATGGTCATGGTGCCAAAGGGCAGCTGTAAAGGTAATGCTCCTCGAGAGAAGTCTCTTGATTCTACAGCATTTGCACCGTACGAGTCGCAGTGCTCCATGTTTCACCGCTCAAAACAGCACGCCTAAAGTAGTGCAATAACAAGCACACATATTTTAGAGTCAGTGAATTTTGAGTACACCCTTGTATAGTGTGTTTGCTGCTCGCCAATGGCTTTCAATAGCACTTCAGTGTAGTCCGATAGTGAGTTTTTTGTGCCATGCAAATGGAGATGCTCTGTGATAGAAGTTAATCAGCGGTTCGTATTCAGTAGTGCGTAGCAATGTCTAATACATGCATGATGAGAGAGCCGGTCGGCAAAAATCTATTTTAAATATATATAAGAAACCCTATAAGAAGTAATGGACACCACGAGCTGGCATGTACAGCGCAGAATGTAACGGCTAATTCTACTCGTGCTCGAGGAATCAACCTTGCTGCTCTCAACAAACCGCCATCTCGCTTCTTCCGTTCCTTCCGAGGTCGCTCCCAAACAAACACGCAGAGCCAGAAAGTGAAATTTTCACGCATTCAGGCAAATGCACTTTTAGAAACGGAACTTTCTTTGGCCAATCGATAAAGCAGCGCTCAAAGCAACCGACCATTTGTTGGCGTTCCTGCTTCCGCCAATGACCATGGTCGTATTCGTGGCTGATGACGTGTGTAAAGAGAGAGAAAAAAGAGGGAGAGAGAAAGCGGGCCGGTATAGCGCGTGTTCTCGGACCACCAGGTAAATCACGCTTAGGCGGGATAATAGAAGCCAAGAAGTGGCATTGCGTGCCCTTGTGAGAACTATTTTTTTTTCTGTAGTTTACATTGCATCGCCTCGTTAGCACTCAAGTATACCTCATTTAGCCCATAGGCCCTGCATTTCCAGATAGGAACACAGAAAAAGAAAGAAAGACCAGTAATTTTTTAGGCCGGTGTGAAAGAACAGTATTTAACCAGCGCGAAGGTCTGACACCAATTCGTGTACCAGATTTTAAGCGCCCGTATAGGAAAAACATCCGCAGATTTCCGCGGAAACTATTGCTGTCTTCGGCTGGTCGTTTCTGAGCACTCTGGAGCGCTCTCGCGAGCGGCGTTGTCTTCGGCTGGTTGAAAGAGGGTGCGCGCCCTGCGTTCGGCTGGTTCTTCTCGAGTGCTCTCCTCTATCTTGGAGCGCTCTGAGGCGCTCCGAGCCCTGTCGTCGGAGCAGTAATCGAGATTGAAACGTCATCGCAGCGCCGCGTCGCTGCTGTTGGCGACGGCCCACCGTAACCTTGGCAACCTAGGCCACTGCATGCTGGCGTCTCGACGAACGTTCGTCCCGCCGGCACATCCGCCGGTTTTTCGGGCAGCGCCGGGAGCTTTGGATAGGCGAAACATCGGACGTTGGAAGTAGTCACGTGGTTTCGCATCAGCAATTTCCTCCTCCGAGAGCGAGTCGCACATTAGGCTTGCGCGCTTGTCCCATACCTTTGAGCTCGGGAAACGACCGATCTACCCGACTCTGCTTCGGGGCATACAGGCGACCAGTCGAAGATACCATATGTGTTCCTGATGGCGTTTCCGACTCATGCTTCTACCGAGTCCAGGGTCTGCTGCGTGGTCCGATTAACCTGGTCAGTTCTCAGAACCCAAAGAGGAAATTCGCGGCTATTTTCTTTGACAGATATCCAGGCAGTTGCAGTGTCTTTACCGCGACTTGCGGTTTCGGCTTCAGTAGCCGCTAGACAGTGAGCAGGTTCAGCGTCCCGCGCAGATGACGTGTTCTGTGCGACCACGCTTCGCGTTTTGTCATTTTGAAACGTTGCTTGCACCTCCACGGGTCGGTACTGCAGGCTGTTTTGCGTCTAACCGTGTAGGTGCCAGGGATGCTTTTGAAAAGTTCTCAAGTAAATTTGTAAATGATTGGCAGGATTATTTCGTGCGACTGCATGCTTGCCCGCTTTATCGTGAACTGCGATTTTGTAAAAGCTGGAGAATAACAAGGCATATTTCCGTATAATTGTTATCGAAGCGGAGTAGTTTGCGATTTCGCCGATTAGCTGTTATACGATGTGCCGTTACTGTTTAGTGAATGCACTGCTTGAGTGGATTGAAAATTTTCTGTTTCGAGCAAGACAGTTCTCAAGTGCCCACATGTTAAATTTGCATTAAGAGCGTCAGTAAAATATTCTCAAAGCCGTTAGAAAAAAAAACTTTAACATGTTGTTGTTTATTAAATGAGATCCTGGAAACATTTTGGCAACCCGACAAGCTGGCTCTCCCAAACATTAAAAAAATATGCCTCATCGGATAAAAAATGTTAAAATAAGTCATAAGCAAAGGTCTTTCACATGCATCTCATTTACAGAATCATCATTTCTCATGCATTTGCATATTCATGCTAGCTTTCAGAGTGCTGTGAGCGTTAATCACTCACGTCGTGCAGCTCATGAATGATATAACTAAGCAAAGCGAGCATTGCGCCACCTTTTCTTGCTCCATAGGTTACAATGCACGGAAGTTTTTGGCGAATTTTCAGTTACCTGAAGTAGATGAGCTGAATGTTCGTGTAAAAAGCTACAGCCATTGACAGCGAAGTCAGTCGGGCAATCGTATGCTTTATGTTTTATATATGTTTTGTTTATTCTTTTCCTTTTTTGAATAACTTATTCGGTTATTCAACTGCAATACTCTCTTGGTCAGTCCTGTATTGTAAATAAAAATAAAATAAAGGGTAACTCCATGAATGTGCCCCGCTTCTCAGTTCGTCTATGAATTATTTCAAGCGTCACAAACATATTACGTATGAACAATTGTCTCGCAAATGAAGAGAAATATTGTAGCTCACATTGTAGCCAACGGTTTTTACGTCCGTATTTTTCATCTAACAAGCAACTATGATAGCAACTTGAATAAATGTTCTAGTAAACACCAGAGTTTAATTTTAATTTTTAAGCTGCAGATCCTAAAGAACAGGAACCACAGGAAGGAAGTCGGCGGCATGGACCCGCCCACTTGTACCCCTTATTATGATCCCTTATTTCCCCTGCTTCAGACATATATGGGCAATCACTTCTGTATATCGATAAACAACAGAACGAACAAATAAACATTCAGCTCTCTATGGTGAATTAAATTGCCTTGTGAAGCTGTGTCCTCTGTATATATGACTCTGCACGTGCTTGGATGTTCCCAACATTGGGAACATCTATTTGTGTAGGTTCCAGATAGGCCTGTAGAAAAATTAGGCAGCAGAACTGTATACGTATATAGCTACCATTTAGGCATAGCGGACAACTTCTTGATTATATTGTTTGAATACAGCGTGCAGAGAGGAACTGCTATGGACTAATGTAATGGCGCAGTGAGGGTCCAATACCATTGAGAGAGTGGGCGATACTTGCGTCCCAAAAACAATTGCCTACCTGTTAGTTTTTTCGGTGAGAAACGTTGCACTGTAACATTTCTCCAACGAATTCGGAAGGGATTAAGCCGTTATCGTACCTGCGTCTGAAAGATTGTAGTTCTGGTGAAAGAGACTTCGATAGGCCCTGAAACGACGTCTTTTCTTTACATGAGGATGTGGTTAGGTGATGGCAGATGGAAGGGGCACAAGCTGCTTTTCGTTGCGAGATTAAAAGAAACCTGGCCACTATATTGTAGCGTACCACTGAGAAATCTTGGGACATGATGCGCAGTGATAAAAGAAAAGAGAAAGGGCAAATACAGGAAGGTTTGGCCCGGCCCGTTTTCTACCCTGTATGGGTGGAGTGGAAGGAGGTGTGCAAATGACGAGTCCAACAACAGTATTACACGCAACAGTGACTGTGTAACAGGTTCTCATGTAAGCTGCATAATTACATATAAATTTCACAAATAACGAGCGGTGGCACGTTAAATGTGGATATAAACTGCGGCTGTGCGAGTATGCGTGTGCACCATGCCTTGGCTGAGGATTCGCGGCGTATCTGAGAGGAGCAATGCTACTTTTTATTTTATTTTTATGCATGACGAAGGCATGCGTGCTTTTTGACGTTGTTAATGTGGACGCAACGCAAGTCGTCACGTGACTTATCTTTAAAAAAAAATACATATTGCGTGTTGCATGTTACCCACACGATTTGAAGCCGAGTTCCAGCCAACTCGGCTTCAAATGTTACCAACACCATTGTGTCTGCACAACCACGTGCGGTCTACTGATGCATCCGATTTCCCACCGAAAGCACCGCCGCAAGAGGACAACTGCGCGGGGCTGCTCAAACTGGACATCTCGTTCTGCGCACGACCCAGACGAATTACGTCATCAGATGGGCATAAAAAGATGGATCGACCGGCTTCACCTTTCAGTGGACTCGGCGGCACCGTACGGCACACGATGCTGAATTTCGTGTTCTGCTTTGTACAGGTTGGTGAGAAACAATTTTGTAGTAGTCCTTTTAGAAGTAACTCTATTGGATTACTGGTGCTGCCGAGTCCCCACTGCTTGTTCCAGTGTTGTGTTGACCTATCTCGTGTTATTTTCGTGTTACTAAAGCTTAGTGGTGACATTGAAGAGAACCCAGGGCCCGACCAAGACAAACTGGATGCGATCTTAAGTACTGTTACCGCAATTAAGACATCACAACATCAGTTGGAGTCAGGTCTACTGAGTGTCCAAGTCAGGCTTACGGAAATAGAGACAAATCTTGCTTCTCTCCAGCTTTATAATGAAAAGGTTCTAAAATGCGAGGAAGCTATTAACACTATGAATCGGGAGATGGCTCGGTTAAGCAATAAATTAGAAGACCTGGAAAACAGAAGTCGCCGGAACAATTTAATCGTATACGGTCTCAAAGAGGGAGACAACGAAAGCCCGGCAATTTTGGAAAAACGCGTGATGCATGACATTTTCAAAGACATTCTTGCAGTTGAAGTTAAATCTATTGAACGGATTCATCGTATCGGCAAGAAACGTACTGCACGTGAACGCCCAGTAATCCTTCGTTTTTTCGATTTCACTGAGAAAATGTCTGTTCTTCGAAACTGTTCCAAGTTGCAAGGTGAACAGATATCAATCTCGGAAGACTTCTCACCAGCAGTACGGGAAATGCGCCGGAAACTATGGCATTCATCCCAAGAAAATCGTACCAGAGGAGACACGGTCAAGCTTATATTTGATAAACTGAGGATAAACAGCGATCTGTATGCCTGGGATAGCACTGAAAATAAGAGGACACTCGTGAAGCGCGAAAGCCGTATGACTTATGAAAACAGTCACTCGAGCTCGTGACAAAATTCACCTCAACTATCGCTATTATGTTTGAATGCAAGAAGCGTTGTCAACAAAACCGAAAAATTAGAAGAAATAGTGCTGGTATACAGCCCCGATATAATTGTCATCACTGAAACCTGGTTACATCCCCACATTGACGATCCAGAGGTGCTTCCCAATTCCTATTCCATCGTTCGTTTCGACCGCGATGGCTATTAAAGAAGGCTTATCATTTAAGAAAGACGAAGGAATACCCAATCACGAGAGTGTGTGGTGCAGTATCACTATCAATGGAATGTCTGTGTTTGTTGGCGGCATATACCGACGACCAAATGCGCCAACTGACTATCTTGCTGAATTGCACGACTTTCTGAGCCGTAAAATTAACGAGCGTACTAAGCTAATCTTAGTCGGAGACTTCAACTTAACTGGGATTGACTGGGGAAATCTGACAATTGGTGGAAACGAGCACAATAGTTGTGAAATGCTTCTGAATATTATGTTTAGTTTTTCTTTAACTCAGCTTGTTAGGGAGCCAACGCGTATACAAGGGCAAGCAAGCTCCATTCTTGATCTTGCTTTCGTTTCCAAGACGCTAAACCCTGATATCAGTATCGAAAATGGAATCTCGGACCACAAAATGCTTTTACTTACTTTTGATAACCTAAGTTTCAGTCCCAACCAAATCACCAGTATATCTCGTATATCTGTCAAGGATTACAGCAGGGCAGACGATGTCAGTGTTATTGATTACATTGAAATAATGCTAGATAATCTTTTACAGTCGGGATTTCAAAACTCGAATGACTTATGGTTAAAGCTGAAACGAATAGTAGCGTACTGTGAAGAAAAATTTATCCCATCAATAAAAAAACGAGTAAACAGGAAGACACCTTGGATTACACGCAGTATTATCCACCTCAAAAGAAAGTTACAAAGAATGCGTAAAAAGAAAACCAACGTCGATGCTATAAATGCTCTTTCGCAAATGCTCAGAGCAGAAATTTCTTCAGCAAGAAGCAATTTCTTCACAAATACGCTGACCAATTTTATGACACACGAGCCAAGAAAGTTCTGGCGTTACCTGGCAAAACCGGGGGCGTCTATCGACCAAATGGAAATAGACGGAGCCATTACGGATAACGCAAACTGTATTGCGAACGCCTTTAATCACTATTTCCAGTCTGTGTTCACCCGTGCTTCTACATCAGAGTAAGCGGAATACCACTCCCGCATGCCTGACCTTGTCATAACAGAATGCGGCATTCTTAACTTACTGCTACAGCTTGATGAAAAGAAATCGCCTGGGCCCGACGGATTGCCCAATGCTTTTCTAAAACGATACGCGCAACAGCTGTCTCCCCTTCTTCAAAAAATTTTTTCCGCATCCATGGCAACAGCAACCGTGCCCACCGACTGGCTTTGTGCGAAAGTGGTCCCAGTGTTCAAAAAAAAATGGGAATAGGCTCTTGGTAAGCACGTACAGGCCTATATCACTAACTAGCTCTTGCTGCAAATTAATGGAGCATGTAATTAACAAAGCAGTCATAACTTACCTGGAAAGCAACAAGCTTTTATATGTAAACCAGCACGGCTTTAGGAAGGGGCTATCAACAGTCACGCAATTACTTGAAATTACACATGACTTCGCGGCTGCTATTAACTCTGGTTTGCAAGTGGATGCAGTGTTCGTAGACTTTGCAAAGGCTTTTGATTCTGTCCCACATTGTAAATTAATAGAGAAGCTTAAAATGATTGGTATTAATTCAAACATAGTTTCCTGGATTGAAGCTTACCTCTCGGGCCGTACTCAATACGTAGAAATAAAAAATGCCAAATCAATTAGCCTAGACGTTTGCTCTGGTGTTCCACAGGGATCAGTATTAGGACCTACACTTTTTTTAATCTATATAAATGACATTTTTTCCTGTGTCACTCCAGATGTTGTACTGAGATTATTTGCAGACGACTGCGTTGTGTACACTACCGTTCGTTCACAAGATGACCAAAATAATCTGCACTTAACACTAACTAACATTTAGCACAATTTTATTTTCTGGCGACTTCTTTCTGCCAGGCAAGGATGATGATTATGATCGGCCTACCCCATGGAATTTGGAGGCAGCACCCCCAATAGGTGTCGCTACAATAAGAACTCAGTAATATTTCAAGGTTTGGTTGACTAAACTTATAATACGAGCACTAGCTGGAGAACACGTCGCGTGATATTTTCGGAAAAGCTGGGACCGACATCACGTTTGTGCACTTGTAATTTCAGGCGTAGTCGAGTTGCTGTATCATATAAAAACTCTTTGCTTGTTCGTGGAATACAAAACATGCGACTTCTCCAACGCCTTCTTGGCTAATGCACATGCTCATTTATGAAGCACCCAGCAATAGCGTACAGTACACATATGCCGTACCTGTTACAGACAGGAAATAACATGTAGCGATCACACCACACTTGCAGTGTCAATGAATTTTCTACGGAAAAGCGTAGGTATTGCGCTCGGCGACTTCTACAATAGGAAGATGCGCCATGAACAGCTTTCGAGATGCTCTAGGACTGGACTACTTGGCCTAGTTGGTTTGACATTATATCTTGCAAAGGGGAGCGTGTTTCCTGTCTAGGTCTCCTTTTTTTCCGCAATACTTCTCCGCTACTTTTTCCAAGATATAATTTCGAGATGCACTTCTGGTCAGTGAACATAGGACTATTGTTTTATGTTGAAGAGAGTTCAGAAACAAGCGCTACGACGTAGCAAAGAGGCAAAAGGCATGAGACGACGATTGGCTGTGAAGGACAGACGGTCGCTTTTACTCCATAAAAGAAACGGCGTTCGTGTAACCCCTGTGGGACTGCTGCCGTGGCTTCTCGGAGTCACGCTGCGGCAGTATGCCACTTTCGGCCCTGGCAGCGGAGCCATGCCTGACTTCAGTCTCGTGCTGCGCCAGCGGCGAGTAGACGACGCTCGGGAACGGGTCACTGGAGCTGCGCTCGTGCACCGGGTGTCGGCCCATGACCCAGGTGGCCACGAGAGCCGTGGCGCAGAGCAGCAGCACGGCCGGCAGGATGAGCACCGAGCCCACGAGCCAGCTGGTGGCGGCCGACACGGCAACGCCCGACGCCATCATGAACACTGTCAGGAACAGCATGAACGTCATGAGCACGTTCAGGTACGATAAGCGGACGGTGCCGCCGTCGTGCCGAAGCTCCAAATGGCTCGTGGAGAACCTGGACATGGCATTGCATCTCGTACGGACATCGCATCGCAGATATAACGCTCACTGCACGCAGCGACGCACAGTGAAGAGCGCATGCATGCCGGTTTCGGACAGTCTTCGTCCGCTTCCGCTGATTTGCCCTCTAAGCGCAGAGACGGCAATCGGTGCGTTAACTAACACGACGCTGGGGTTACATTCTTTGAATGTATTTGCGTGGTTACGACCACTCAGACGGTTCCAACAAAATCCGGCAAAATTAAAAAAAGAAACAATCTAAGTACTATCGGTCTGCTGGTTCGAAGCAGTTACGACTGGCACTGCAGTGCAGATACGGGGACTCGGCAAAGTTCCGCTGTAGCGTAGACAGCCTGTAGCCGCTTACAGTCAATAGGTATTTAGTTCAGACATGCTGTAAACAAGTTGCGCATCGACGAAATTCCAGCCGTTACAGTGTGTTCTTCCAAAACAAACCCAAGTCGTTATCCTCCCCTAGCGTGGATTACGTATACCTGTCTTCCAGTTCCGCATGAGCAGACGCTTGTTGCCTGTTTGCTTTGACCATGTGGAAGGAGCTCGGCGTTTGGACGGGATATCATCAAACACTTGAGTTGACGTCATGCTTTTATTATTCTGCAAGAAAAAAACACCTTTTTGAGACCTCTTGTCTCCAATTAACAATAAAGGAAATATTACTGTCGCTCCATCGTCTGTATAGAGAAGCGAGCTGCGAGCAAAAATTTAGAAGACATCACTTTTGTAGATGATCTCACGCAACGCAATTTCTGCTGTGGGATGAGAAATAATAGAACATGTCTTCGATACGCTACATATTCTCGAGCAGTTAACGTACAGGTCGCCAATGAAGAGAGCAGTAAAACAGTGCAGTGAAAGCCTGCATCAAACATCTGGTATGGTGTGGCCCTCTTCCGGTTGCTGCTGCGTCAATGGGCGGCTAACTGGCTCCATATCTCACCTTTGTGTGAAAATTATGTACCGCAAACAGTGCGAGAGAACCTCTTGCTTACAACGACATTGAGTCCCAGTCAACGCAGATGATTCAGCAGCGCCGGTGAATGCAGGTAGTAGGGAACCATTTTTATCGGGAGCATCTATGTTGATGACGATGGTGGCATCCTTTTTCAAAGAGCGCGCATTCACTGAGGCAAATAAAGAAGCTTTGTGTTGGGGAAAATAAATGAACAAGGCATCTCTAAAATGTAAGTCAGCATACGCGTAAATATTCGCTTAGTTATTTTTTTCTCCTTTTCTTTCTTACGTGTAGTATATAGCCGTAACTAGAGAATAGGGGATGATAACTGCTGACTGTGCCAGAAGAAGATGAGGAGCAAATATGCAGCAGTTTTGCGAGGTGTACTAGTTGGTCGATGTTGTGACCGCTTGTGGTGAGCTGAACGATGAACGCTTCTTTGTGTGCGTGTTAGCGCATACTGCGAGACTCTTTTCTTCTAATCTTTCAGTATCCTTTCCTTCCACTGTGCAGGGTAGCCAACGGGATTCAGCCTGGTTAACCTCCCTAACCTTCCCCTTTCTCTGAAATATTTAGAACGAGCAACAGGTGACATACAGAAAAAAAAGGGAGAGACAGCGAATTCCCTTTTGTAGGAGTCAGTTGTTGCAATATATAAGTTCTTCGAAATAGGATGCGCTTCAAAAACCACAAAGTGTTCTGTCTCTTTTTTTAAAATCTAAGTGATTACTTGTTCTGTGAAAAGGCACCCGTCATCAAAAATGATTTTAACGGCTTGAATGCTGGTATATCGTGCTGGTAAGTCTGTGCATCGAAAAGTTTGCGTGAGCGCCGAAAGATGTAACCCTTTCGCGTCCTATAGTGGATCAAAGTGCTGTGAGAAAATCACCATTGGGTGCTCATGAAAAAAAAACACAAATTCAACACTTTACAGGGAGACATGGGTTGGACGTAATTCCAAGTGTGGGAGGCTCAGTGCCAAATCTGCTTTGTAAAACGACCGAGGAATATGAACGGAAACCGATGGCTGGCTAGGTGATTTAGGTACGTGTACAGAAAAAAAAAATTATAGTGACGTTTCACTTCGCGAACGCGGGTTCCGCGGAAGCGTGTGGGGGCTGTTCCCTTTTTGTGCATTTACCCGGATTGTCGCAAGCCGCCTAGCACGTTCTTCGGGAGTCTCCTGGCCATGCCGAGCCCGCGCCTTTTGCCGGCCTTGTTGAGCTCGTGCCTGACGCTCGCCGACAACTTCGGGGTCCGTCGACTTGCGCTAGGTCTGCCACCGCTTGCGTTGCTACTCCGTCCTTCTCGCTCGGCGCTAGGCCTCTCGATGGCCAAACGAACCCGGTACATCCATAGCGCACACAGAGCCCGTAGCAGCTGCCAGGGGAGGTGAACGGGGTGAACCCAACGCGCCTCCGACTACTCCAATCTTCTACCGGACGACATATACTTTCTAAACTTCAGGTTAACATTCCTGCTAATCATAACTCCCTAAAAACCCTTCCCATGGCAATTCGTCAAACGCTACGCATTCGACCGCTTCCCCGTAACATGCGCCCCGACCAAAACCGTGAGCGACGAAAAGCCAGAGCAGCAGCCCTTCATAAACGATACGGCGATGAACAGAATGCAATATGGGTAGATGCTGCATGTGATCAGCACGGAGCCACAGCGGTTGCTTACACACCGAACACCCCTCCCTTAATACAGGAACTACCCCCGGGAACAGACTCAGAGGAGGCGGAAGAGATCGCTATAGCGCTAGCGCTCGGCAGCTCCAATGCTACCTACATCTTGAGTGATTCTAAAACTGCACTGCTAAATTATGCTAGGGGCAGAGTTCACCCTGCCACCCTCCACATACTGACCCAGAACCCTCCCTTCTCCCGCAGCGCTGAGCTCATCTGGGTGCCCACGCACTCGGGAAACCCTGGCAATGAGGCCGCCGATTCTTTAGCCCGAGGGTCGAGAAACCGGGCACAGGCGGACCTCATGGGGGGTTTCTCGAGGGTGCGTGCGTGCACCTTCGCTGACTTCATCGCGAATGCTCGTGCCGAGAGGCAAATATACCTCCCCCCCCCCCCCCCCACTCTTCCCTCACTACCAGGGAGCAACACCTATGGCGCCGCCTGCAAACGCGCACGCTACCTACTCCATCCCTCCTATCCCATTACCGACCCATCCCCCCTTCTTGCCCTCTGTGCAATGCGCCGAAAGCAAACCTCACCCATATACTCCTGGCCTGCCCGGCTTCTCCTCCCCCCGGCGGGCCGGTACCACACCAAACCTGGGAGGACTAGGAGACCTCACTACGCTCCACAGACCCGGCAAGGCAGAAGATCGCCGCCAACCGGGCTGCCAGCGTCATGGACATGTTAAACATGAACGTTTGAGTGCAGTGGGGTCGTGCGGGGACCCAGGGGGCCTGGGAGGTCCCAAATTCCTTTGCAAAATAAAGTTTTCTCCTCCTCCTCCACTCCTCCGCGACGCCCCGTCTCCGCCGCGCGCTCATCCGTACCTTCCAAGGCGTGTTCCTCGTCCTCCCCACCCCCCGGCGCTCTCTTCCTCCGGTGCTCGCTTCCCTCTCCAAGCTCGGCGGCTTCCGATTTATTCTCGCCGATTTCACACACGGGGCATGTACGTTTGCGCGTAAAAAAGAAAAGCGGTGACTCTGAGTAGTATCGCACCAATCTGGTAGAAAGCGTCAGAGAAAAGGAGAAACCGCTCAATGTACAGGCGACATGTAGAGGAAGCCAGCCATTCAAACATATCGAAGAACGCAGAATGATATTATATGGGAAAAATTTTATGGCAGTTCAAAGGGCAGTGTCGTACTGTTCGAAGCCAGATCAGGGTGTATGAGAACGCCGAAGCTATAAGAGAAAATTTCCAGATCCAGTCCCTTCGTGAATAGCATGCGGAAATAGCCATTGAGCGTGCTCAGTTAGAATCATCACAGCATCTGTCCAGCATTAAATGCGAAGAATCGAAGTATGAAACGAAAGCAAACTTTCTATTTAGAATAATTTTTAGCCTAGTGTATCAAGGTATTTAAATGTGAAGGTATGCCACAAAGGTAAAAGTTGTCAACCACTTTAGCACACGCTAAAGAGGACGAAGGCGAAAGCCTGCGCGCTCACGAGAGATTCATTACATTACTTGACATTTTCATTCGAATGCGTTGTCACTTCCTATTCCTTGTTTTCTCCCACCAAAGATCGTGGGTTCGAGTGTCTTAATCAACTCTACCTTAATTACCGCTGTCTAATATCGCCACTATTAACACAAAAGGTCGTGGGTTCGAGTGTTTTAACTCTATGTTGAAAAACTGTGCCTTAATTACCTTCGCCTAATTAATACCGAAGGTAGTGAGTTCGACTCTCGACCTTCATGATGCCAATTGGAATACGACTTCGAGATGTGGCCGGTTCGCCCATATATCCAAGCATGTACGACTCCTACTAAAAGTCGTGGGTTTGAGTGTCTTAATTAACTATATTTTAATTAACTGTCACTTAATTCACTCCGCCTTAGTGAACAGCAAATGTAATGGGCTCGAATCTCGAACTTCACGATGACAATTCGAATCAAACTTGGACAGGCCGCTTCGCCCATATCTCCATGTTCGTTCATGGCTTCGAGTTCCTTAACTTCGCCTTAATTAACACCAAAAGTCGTGGTTTCGACTCCTACCGATGGTCGAGAGCTCGACTCCCGCCAAAGGCCATGGTTTCAAGTAACTTAATTACCTCTATCTTAATTAACTTTGCCTTAACACCAAAGGTCGTGGGTTCGACTTCTACCAAAGGTCGAGGGTTCGACTCCTAGCAAAGGTATGGGTTCGAGCGCCTCAATTGACTATACCTTAATTGTCTGCGTCTAATTAACGTCGCCTTAAAGGGACACTAAAGGTTACCAGAAAGTCAAGTTAAAGTGGTAGAGCAATGTTCTAGAACGTCTAAGGCGTCAATATAATCGCGAACAGAGCTTTAGTAACCGAGAAATTGAGGTAAATGCATGAC
This sequence comes from Dermacentor variabilis, assembly GCF_050947875.1. Classification (NCBI taxonomy): domain Eukaryota; kingdom Metazoa; phylum Arthropoda; class Arachnida; order Ixodida; family Ixodidae; genus Dermacentor; species Dermacentor variabilis. The sequence continues at coordinate 61,014,215 of NW_027460280.1, read as the reverse complement.
ACGATTTGAGACCCCCCAGCGACATTCCGGTACTAGCCCGATGACGAAAGCACTCCTCATAATTTGTGTTACTAATACCCAACTACTCGTATTGAAAATATCATTTCATTTGATTATAAGACGGAAGAAAATGCTACTTGTCTACGTCTATTCGATTCTAAGAAAAAAATAACATTTTGACGTTACCCTTCTGTAGTATGGGTGGTCGAAAGGTTCCGTTTCCGCTCGACACTGCGCGCTCGACTCTGCGCCGCGCACGCTTTGGAGTTTCAGTAGTTTCGTTATCGCGTCGTGCTGTGCGGGTTCTGCTGGCTCGCGAAACTTTCATTGCGAACAAGCAGTGAGAATGCCACGTCCTTGTGATGTCGTGGGAAGCCCTCGTTGCTTTACCGCTCCGGAGAGCCGGTGTCGAGGCCGCCGTCGTAGTACGCAACGACGCCGGCAGCGCGAGCCCTCAGCAGCAGGTCGCGCTCGTCAGTGCTCAAATCGCTGAAGTTGAGCCCAGCATCGCGAGCCAATCTGTCGTTGTCAGGGTCCATTGCGACGAGCGTCGAAGTTTGCGTCATAGAATAAAGTACCGGCTTATGGTCGCGTGTTGCTCCATCCGCTAGCCACCATACTCCCGCTTTCGCTCTGCTGTCGGCTCTGTCTTGGCTCTGTTTCTGGCCTCGCGTTTGCGTTTTGCGCAGAAAAGCCGTAGCGCCGTCTGCGGACGCCGTTCTACTCACCGATGGCGCAACGTCACTATGAGACCATGATGTCAGTACTCCTCGATCGGAGGGCGGGCGATTTGAACTGCGCTAGAGGTACGCGGACGCTTCAGAACGAATTTTCTATTAAAACAACTGTCTCCTTGGCACGAAACATGCGATTCGAGGTTTCTGGGATGGTATTTCAACAGTCCACGTTCACTTAATAGTAACCTTTAGTGTCCCTTTAACACCAAAGGCGGCGGGTCGATTCCTCCCGAAGGTCGAGGGTTCCACTCCCATCAAAATGTTGTGGGTTCTAATTAACCTCATCTTAATTAACACCACGAGCCGTGGGTTCGACTCCCACTTAAGGTCGAGGGGTCGGCTCCCTGTGAATTTTGGTGCCATCGGATTTTTCGACCAATGAGTCATCAAGGCTTTCGCCCTAAAAAAGAACGAGCTCGGTGGAATATGTGCTACGAGTCTGTTGCAAAAAGGATGCTCATGATCATCACGGGTAGCACCAAAGCCTACACTTCATGAACTGGCATTTAAACGTACTTTGCATAAGCACCAAGCGTCATTTAGCTGCGTTCGATATCGGTTACCAATAAAGAAGACGAGATGTGTGCTGGCCTGGCACTCTATCCAAATGAGTGCACATACCATCCGTCAAAGGTGCAGCAGCAGCCACAACAACAACGACAATGAACGACGAACATCTGCGCTGCGTCTTTTCTCGTCCCCATTAATTAATTTGTGCCCATATTTTTAGAGCGCAGCTCTTAGGCATCAGTTCCTGCGGCGAGCGTCGGCGGCGTCGGTGGCGTAACCGAGCGAACGATTACAGGGAAAGATGAAAGAGTGAACGCAGAACGGTATATGAAAGACGCGAACCGCGAAGGGCGGAGACCAATAAGAGCGGTCCCTTCAGTGACTTGCGAGCGGGAAATTGGTGTCATGCAGACTCGCCCAATTCGATGCATACTCGTAACTGGTCTCAGCCGGACCGTTAGCTTCGTGCTATCGTCTGCTCGTGTCAGCTTTCGCTCGCGCTTGTTTCGCTTTTAACGCGACAGTGTTAAGGGCCCCATGTCACAGAAAATCCGGTGTCGGCGTAGGCGTCCAGCATCGGACGTCATTCCGGAAAAAATATTTTCTTTAGCACAGGCGCTCCATGTGGCGCAAGAAAGTTGCTGAACTAATTGTATTTCTGAAGCTAAAATACGTAGAAAAATCGTAAAGTACGACTTTCACACAACCTACAGTCATGATAGCTCTCGGATTGTAATTTGAATATATACCAGAAAACATAATTCTGTTACGCGAGAACTCAAAGTGCTTTTCCAGCGTTTCTACCATCCATAGACCGGCGACGGCGTCCGCCATTTGCGCCCGCCCGCTTCCTTGAAACACTTCCAGATGGCGCTTGCCTCCGCCGCATCCGGGCCCATGCAACAGGCCGCGTTTCTACCAGAAAGCACGCCTTCGTGCATAGAGTTCGCCGCGAGCGTTTCCCGGTAAATATTATAGTCACATACACTGCAGTTGCCGGAAAGCGTAAGGAGCACTCAGGGATCTTTGACTGCTATCGCGTTCCACTTTTAAAGACGAAGCTTAAGCGTCCTCCAAATTTTTTGGTTTGGTTTCGTTCGCGCTTGTTTCGATTGTCATGGTTTGAGATTGTTTTGTAATATGTGTGCGCGACGCGAATTGTGTAGTAATTTCCAAAAACCACGCGGCACCAGCAATTACTCTGAAACCTTCGAGGAGTGAAGTATAAAAGCCGACGCGCTTAACTCGCAGATCAGATTATCGACGATCGCCGACTCTGCTACACGTCTCTCTCAAATTCTTTTGCCTCAGTATATCGCGAAATGAAAGCACGTATACAGCTGCGCTTACATTTCGCATTAGGGAGTATCGTAATCGTCGGTGAATTTCTTAGCGTCCAAATATGTGCCAGATCGTCTACAAGGTCACTGCTGCCTTTGAAAAGGCAACAAATGAACTGGCCGGCCACATTTAATTGACAGGAGCGCCGGCAGCAGCCAAGTGTCCAGGACAGCGGCTTCATGCAGGATTTTCAGACTCAGTAGTCACAGTTGTACAGGTAAAATAATATGGAGTTCACACAGTACACTAATTCCCTGGCTTCAGCCATTCGCAGCCAGTGAGTTCTTCGCGTGTTTGGCGCGACCGCAGGGCGCAAGGGTATCACGTTTTGCTCGTACTCTTCACTCGCTGAAGCGTGGCGCCATCGTGTGGCTCTGTCGACACTCATGCTGTTATCAGCGATGAAATCAAGGTTGAGATAACGGTCGCATAGCTAGAGTGGAGTCGTGGGAACTCCGCTGATATCACGTATTTCATTGTAGAGTATTGATTGGTCATTGTAGAGCTATACAGCGTCCGAACAAACCAGTTAAATTTAAATTTTGTCCAACAATGTTGACTTATTGTCATTTGAGAGAAGATTTCAATTGATTGAATAATTTAACGTACCAAAGTGACGCTTGGGCTTGAGAGACTCTATTGTGTGTGTGTGGGGGGGGGGGGGTGCTTCGGAATAATTCTAACCTCCTGGGGTTCTTTAACGTGCATCCAAAGCATCATCGTACAGGAGCATTTTTGCATGCCGCCCCCAGGAGAATGCGAGCGCCGAGGCTGAGAATCGAACCCTCGACTTCGCGCTTCAGCAGTAAATCGGTAAGCTTTAGGTTGGAGCGGGTGTGCTGTAATCGAACGTAACTCACGAAGCGCTACCTTGTCCAAGTACTCAACTAATTCGTCTTGAAATAGCGCCTGAAAGTTGAGCATTATATGGTTGAAAAGCTGTGCAAAAAAAAAAAAAACGGCACGGGAAAGAACAGACAGCACTATATATGTATACCGACAGTTTATTGCGCAACCAGGATATACAGGGTGTTTCAGCTATCCCTCGCCAAGTTTAGAAAGAAAGACAGAAAACTTGGTGTGCGTTACGCAAATTCAACCAATAAAGGACTGCTATGTCACCTGCATGGTATAACACCAGGTGAACGGAATTGCGTCACGAGCACCAACTTCTCCCCGGGTGCTCGGTAGGCCAAGCCCCGGAGAAAAAATACAAACAAAAAATCGAGTAGCTGCAGTGGCAACGGTTTTGTTGATGCGCGAGGGGGGAAACGCCATTCCACTTGTCTGTTATGCGCGACGAACACACGACTTTTTCCGCAGGCGCCAAGGGAAACCAACATCACTTGCATTTTTTTTTTTCAAATTGTTTTCCTCTTTAATATCTTGTTTTCAACACCCTTCGGCTTTCAAATGACTAGTTGTACTCACAACGTGTGTGCAACGCACGTGTTGCCAGCACACTATGGCGCGCGGCTATTTTGTTTCGGCAAAACATAAGTAGGCAGAAAAATTGGATTATTTATTAAGCTTTTATTAGCAATCTATCGCACAGCAAGGCATTCAATACCCAACACAATATTGAGCTGAGTATATCATTATTCAGTACAAATGGGCGCATTCTGTACGCGATCATACATGTATAAGACAGCTTCCTACAATTTCTCATAGACAGAAAATTGCCACAGAGGACATGTTTGTTTGCTGTGCACAACACAACTCTACTGAAGTAATTTTTGTTGCAGCAGTTACTTGTGAATAATAAACGGATTATCAAGAGCAGCTGATCCACATCTCCCGCATACCAGTAAAAACAACTTCCTTTCTTTTTATTCCGTACAACGAGCATACTTGCTAGTCGAAAAAACATGCTATACCTAGTAAATTTTCTGCATAGCTCTCCTTGCGCTAATGCGCCGATAAACATTTAGCAAATTATATTGAAAATGTCTGTAGTTTTTTTTATATTTGGCTTTGTTTCGCGATACAGCAGGTCAGAGCGCTAGAGCCTCATTCAAATCCGTAACACTGCGAACAAGCTAGGTACTATTATGAAATGCCTCACGAGCATATTGCTGATGTTTCTTAAAATTTGTAATGCACTTCGTTTGTTCTATCATCATCTAGACATAACCGGCACATTTCCTAGACAATAACAACAAATAGCACCGTGTTTTCTTTATTTTTCTTTTTGTTGTCGAGAAACAGCGAGTCCAGAAGAAGCATGTGTCGATCAGCGGTTGATCTTCAGTTGAGGTAGGGCAAGTACAGAGTGATGCACAAAGGCATTATTCATTATTGAAAGCGTAACTTCGGGAGATCGAGAAATATTTTTAAAAGTAACTCAAATCGGCTGCGTTCAATGCATCAGGGCAAACTTCTCAGAACAATTCTCTTTTGTATGGTTTTCAAGACCTTCCTCTAATACGCTGAACGTACACCCGGCGACGAAATATTGCGGGGCACGAGATCTGAGAAAAAGCTGAATATATCCGCAACCTCGCAACGCAGTCTGATATTTGCATTTCGGGCCTCGACTAGAATATGCGAACAACATTGTCGTGTACGGTTTTACTGGCTAGTGCTACGGGCCGCTCGAGAATTGAATGTTTTCGGAGATCCCGTAGTCCGTAAAATTTTGTCGCCGGGTGTACATTATGCACGTTCTTTAAGAGAGCGCATAGGGTCAGTTTCGTGCGACCTGTTTGAAGTACAGGTCAAATCTCAGAGGTATGTTACGAGTTTAATCATAGGCTGGAGGTCATCCGTCATGAGAATTTCGATGTCGACACAATAAGGAGGCGAAAGCACTTGAGCTTTTCTAGAACACTCGTTTCTGGCACAGCATGCTTTCTTTATTAAGATTATAGAAACTGACCTTGTAACGTTCAACACCCGAACTCTCTCGAGTGAAGCTTGCCTAGCAAGATTCTTTGAGGAACTATCAGGCATTGTTTGGGATATCATTGACCTTAGTGAGGTTAGGACTGCTGAGGCTTATACAGTGCTGACAAATGGCCCCGTCCTCTGCTATAGAGGTCTCCCAGATAAGGAGCAGTACGGGGTAGAATTCCTAATCCATAAGGACATAGAGGGCAACATTGACGAACTATACAACATTAATGAGAGGGTAGCAGTGGTCGTAATAAAACTGAATAAAATGTATAGATTAAAAGTAGTACAAACCTATGCTCCAACCTCCGGTCACGACGATGAAGAAACAGAACAGTTTTATGAAGATGTTGAATTAGCGACGAGAAAAGTGCGAACTCAGTATACTGTAGTAATGGGCGACTTCAATGCAAATGTGGGGAAAAAGCAGGCTGGTGAACAAGCAATTGGCAACTACGGCGTTGATTCCAGGAACACTCGAGTAGAGATGCTGGTAGAATTCGCGGAAAGGAATAAGCTGCGAACAATGAACACCTTCTTCAGCAAGTGTTGGAACAAAAAGTGGACCTGAAAAAGCCCCTAATGGTGAAACATGAAATTGATTTCATAGTTTCTGCCAATCCCAGCATAGTGCAGAATGTATAAGTGTTAGGTTAGGTAAAGTGCAGTGATCATAGGTTATTGAAAGCTATATGATTCACCTCAATTTGAAAGAGAGAAAGAGTAAAATTGGTCAAGAAGAAACAGGCCAACCTAGACGAAGTAAGGGCAAAAGCAGGCCAATTCAGATCGGCACTTGCAAACAAATATGCAGCTACAGAACAGATAGATGAAGATGAGATAGAGGCAATGAACGAAACCAAACTAGGCTGGCTTAGAAGCAGCAATTGAAGTGTGAAGTGAGGCACCAAGGCAACCAGTAGGTAAGCTCTCTCAAGTAACAAAGGACCTAATATAGAAACGACACAAAATAACAGTGTCCAACTCAAGAGACCAGATAGAATTCGCGGAACAGTCAAACCTTATAAACAAGGAGAAAGTAAGGGATATTCGACATTATAATGTGATAAAGACTGAGGAAGCAGTAAAATATGGGCGCAGCCTGAAATAAGTGAGAAGAAAACTTGGCATCGGACAAACCAAGATGTATGCACTGAAAGATAAGCAGGGTAATATCATCAGCAATCTCGAAGATATAGTAAAAACAACGGAATAATTACATACTGACCTGTACAGTACCTAAACCAGCCACGATACCTATGTTCGAAGTATTAATGAACAGGTTGCAGATGCTCCTTCTTTAACTAGCGATGAAGTTAGAAGGGCCTTGCTAGACATGAAACGGGGAAAAGCGGCAGGAGAATATGGAATACCAGTCGATTTAATCAAAGATGGAGGAGACATAATACTTGGAAAACTGGCGGCCCTTTATACCAACTGCCAACGACTTCAAGGGTCCCAGAGAACTGGAAGAATTCCAACATTATACTAATCCAGAAGAAGCGAGACGTTAAAGAATTGAAAAATTCTAGGCTCATTTGCTTACTTCCAGTATTACATAAAATATTCAGCAAGATAATCTCCAACAGACTAAGGGCAACACTGGACTTTAGTCAACAAAGGGAACAGGCTGGCTTCAGGAAAGGATACTCTACAATGGATCAAATCCATGTCATTAATCAGGTTATCGAGAAATCCGCAGAGCACAATAAGCCTCTCTATGTGGCTTTCATAGATTACGAAAAAAGTATTTGATTCAGTAGAGATACCAGCAGTCATAGAGGCATTGCGTAATCAAGGAGTCAAGGACCGGTTACGTAAATACCCTGGAAAATATCTACAGAGATTCCACAGCCTCCTTAATTCTACACAATAAAAGTAGGAAGTTACCTATAAAGAAGGGGGTCAGACAAGGAGACACAATCTCTCCAATGCTATTCACTGCGTGCTTGGAAGAAGTATTCAAGCTATTAAACTGAGAAGGTTTAGGAGTGGGTATCGACGGCGAATACCTCAGCAACCTTCGGTTTGCCGATGTCATTGTTCTATTCAGCAACACTGCAGACAAGTTACAACAAATGATTGAGGACCTTAACAGGGAGCGTGTAAGAGTGGGATTGAAGATTAACATGCAGAAGACAAAAATAATGATCAATAGCAGGCCAAGGGAACAAGAGTTCAGGATCGCCAGTCAGCCTGTACAGTCTGTGAAGGAGTTCGTTTACCTAGGTCAATTACTCACAGGGGACCCTGATCACGAGAAGGAAATTTACAGAAGAATAAAATTGGGTAGGAGTGCATACGGCAGAGATACTCAGTTACTTAATGGAAGCTTACCATTATCACTAAAAAGAAAGATGTACAATCAATGCATTCTACCGGTGCTGACGTATGGGGCAGAAACTTGGAAATTAACAAAGAAGCTCGAAAACAAGTTAAGGATCGCCGAAAGAGCGATAGAACGAAGAATGTTAGGTGTAACGTTAAGAGACAGGAAGAGAGCGGTGAGGATCAGAGAGCAAACAGAGATAACCGATATTCTAATTGACATTAAGAGAAAGAAATGGAGCTGTGCAGGTAATGTAATGCGCAGGGTAGGTAACCGGTGGACCATCAGATTTACAGAATGGGTGCCAAGAGAAGGGCAGCGCAGTCGAGGATGGTAGAAGAGCAGGTGGGGTGATGACATTAAGAAATTCGCAGGCGCTAGTTGGGATCGGTTGGCGCAGGACAAGAATAATTGGAGTTCGCAGAGAGAGGCCTTCGTCCTGGAGGGGGCAGTGGACATAAAATAGGCTGATGATGATGACGAAGATTATTCGTGGCTTTGCCGAAAGAAGCCCCCCCTCCCCACCTTTTTTCATATTAATGAAACCACTGAAGTCAAAAGAGTCGAGCACGTACTTGTATAACTTTATTGAAGTAAGCTCAAGAAGATTCTAGCATCCCACGATCTGTGTATGGTATAGCCATGTAATAATTTTTAAAGAGGAGGGTGCAAGTGTGGGAGTAATGATTGTCTGCACAAAGAATATGTTGCACAACGTTTATGCAAATCTTAAAATATGCCGAAATATTTTTTTTAAAGAGAGGATAATCAGGAGACCGCCCTAAGAACTATCGGCATTATAAACAGGATGAAATATTAGTAAGAGAAATATTTCCTAATTTTAAAGCTTCAGGAGCTTCCTTTTTGCAGCCGACATTCTTTCACGCTGTTTTTTGAAATCGAGATTGACGTCATTTATGTGCAGCATAAGCCACGCATAGCAGAATAGCTGCAGTAGGTGTACGCGACGCTTATTAGATGAAAAGATTTCTTATAGTACAGTGCTGTTCAGCTTATCTTTCAGTACAGTGGAAACACCGTCCAACTGCGCGACCCCACCAACGTACTCCTGAAAACATTTCTTTATGTCCTTCCCTTCCTCTTGCGATAATGGAGTGCCACCTGGCTCTGCGAGAGTTGGTAGAACTCTGGTCTCACATGATACATCAACCTCTCCAGTGCTTCTCCCGTGGTAATCTTTCGGCAGCTCTAACTTCGCTGACTTGCGGTACCTTTGTGTATCATTTCACACTCGGTTGATGACGTCTGCGGTCTCTGGTGTGCATATTTTCCGCTTTTGGCCTCGTTGCGGTGCATGTGTAGAACCTGTAGAACACCTGCATCATTAGAACATCTTGTTGGCCTAGTTGGCAAACTTTCGCCAAAGTTGCACGTTGTGTGAAGGAACACTACATAAAGACACACATGGCAAGCGCGGCGTCCTGTCTATGTTTGAAGGTCATGTTCCATTGTAAAGCTAATCCCATTGGCGACAAGTACGTACCATAGCACATCGCTTCACATTTATGGAAACACGACATGAAAAGCCCGTTAATTATCAAATTTCTAGTGCAGATGACAAAAAGCAGAACTGTTTTCGTAAAATAGTACTTTCAATTGATGCAGGTCAGTTATGATTAAATTCGGTTGTAGGATTTGAAGTAGAAATATGTCTCCAAAATTTAATAAGTTCCAAGTTTTAGTGAACGTTGCTGTACATGTAACATGTTGAGCATTGCTGGTTTCTCAATAGCTGGCTGAAAATACTATACTCGGGGACAACTTTCCGTGGCTATGAAGCGTAAGCTACGGAGGCAAAGCGCGCACAAGTGAGTGCGCTTTTGAAAAGAGTCCCGCGTATTCATCCACGTTAGTTTAAGCTGGGGAAGCGAAAACATAAACACCTTATTAGCAACAGCCAAATAAGACAAAACACACCACTGAATGTAAAAGTTTACCTATTTTGCGGCTTTTCCCTTCCGCGTCTGGGCAAACGCGAAACCGTCCGACGTGGAAGCTGCGTCGATTGAGCGTCTCTTCCGAACAACCAAAGGCACTGTCAAACGCTCGAGGACTACTTGGCGCGGTAACACACTTGCAGAAGCTGCGCCCGCGTAACTCTTCTCCCTTTTTAGCCACAGTAAATTGTCCGTGAGTATCGGCATCAGTTTTGTAAGGCTAGTTTTTTTGATCAATTATATTTTTGATTTTCCTTTTAAGGATTAGGGGATTGAGCGTTTCATTTACTTTTTTAATTTTTCTGCAAAATACCCATAAGAGGAAAACTAACTTCCATTAGTTTAAAGCTGCTGGACAACGACTACTCTGCTGGCACGAATTTCTACTCTAAAGCGGCAAACCATGCAAACTTGGGGAGAAGACGGCAGCGCGGGGCAAGAACTGGCTTCGCCGTATCGTATGCTGTAGAGCCAAGCGCGGCGCGACCTTTTACGCACTTTAATTCGCTCCTTGTGAGCGAAAACTGTTCGGATTTTTAGTTTAGCCTATAATCGGGAACATCGCGCACGGCAGACGAGCAAGCGATAATAAAGAGAAACTGACAAGCACGCGGTTTCTTGGCACACGCGGAGCAAATTACGCTGCGCAACGTCACGTGGCAACCGGGTGCCGTTGCAAACGAAGTGGACAAAAAGAGCGCTCGCCGTGCTCATAGCACTTGCGCTGTGCCCTGTCGATTGGTTTTTGTACTAAAATACTGAACTACAAAAGCAGAGATTCGAAACCACTATAACTTCGCTTCCTAACCTTCATCGATCAGGGACTGTTCTTACATTCCAACAGTCGGCACAGCCAATTACAAGTCTTGTTTTCGCCGGGTCAGCGTATATAGTCCCTTTATGTACAGGGATCCGAGCAGAGCTAGGTGGTAGCCGTTGCAGTACGTAGTACATCTGCTCCATGTCAGTCGATCCCGCCAGCACTCTAAATTTAGCGTAATTTCGCCATATGTCGCATCTGAAAAATGAGCAAAATACCGCATGGTCATGATTAAAGAACACTTAAAGCGAAACCAAAGTTGAGAGTACAAAGAAGCAACGAAAAAATCCTGTCCTTCTAGGCACAGGTTGAAAAATTAAGTGCACCTCGGCCGTCGTGAAGGTAACTCGAACCTCTTCTTGTAATTCAAAGCACAAACGATGACTGCTTGATGATTAATTTTGTTTGCTTGTTTTTGCGTCTGCAGCGTTCATGAACGTTCAAAGGTGGTCATGTCACAACAATAAACTGGTCACTGTAATGCTCTCCAGTGGAACCAATCTGTGCAGCAAGCATTGAATACCTTCGGTAACTATAAATTACAAGTTTTTTACTCGTCGAAAGAATGAGGAGCAACCACTAACATATCATCATCATCATCATCATCATCATCATCATCAGCCTAGTTACGCCCACTGCAGGGCAAAGGCCTCTCCCATACTTCTCCAACTACCCCGGTCATGTACTAATTGTGGCCATGTTGTCCCTGCAAGCGTCTTAATGTCATCCGCCCACCTAACTTTCTGCCGCCCTCTGCTACGCATCCCTTACCTTGGAATCCAGTCCGTAACCCTTAGTGACCATCGGTTATCTTCCCTCCTCATTACGTGTCCTGTCCATGCCCATTTCCTTTTCTTGATTTCAACTAAGATGTCATTAACTCGCGTTTGTTGCCTCACCCAATCTGCTCTTTTCTTATCCCTTAGCGTCACACCCATCATTCTTCTTTCCATAGCTCGTTGCGTCGTCCTCAATTTCAGCAGAACCCTTTTCGTAAGCCTCCAGGTTTCTGCCCCATATGTGAGTACTGGTAACACACAGCTGTTATACACTTTCCTTTTGAGGGATAGTGGCAACCTGCTGTTCATGATTTGAGAATGCCTGCCAAACGCACCCCAGCCCATTCTTATTCTTCTGGTTATTTTCTGGTTATGTATAACTTGCACTGCTTATGTCGTTTTCTTACTTTTTGTATAATCTATACTTTGATTTCCTTGCATTGTACAGCTGAAATATTGTACTGCCCAACTGCCACGCTCTCAAAGGAGAGCAGCAGTATTGAAAATAAATAAAATAAAAATAAAATTTCAGTCTCATGATCCGGATCCGTGGTCACTACCTGCCCTAAGTAGATGTATTCCCTTACCCCTTCCAGTGCTTCGCTACCTATCGTAAACTGCTGTTCTCTTCCGAGCCTGTTAAACAATACTTTAGTTTTCTGCAGATTAATTTTCAGACCCACCCTTCTGCTTTGCCTCTCCAGGTCAGTGAGCATGCATTGCAATTGGTCTCCTGAGTTACTAAGCAAGGCAATATCATCAGCGAATCGCAAGTTGATAAGGTATTCTCCATCAACTTTTATCCCTAATTCTTCCCACTCCAGGCCTCTGAATACCTCCTGTAAACATGCTGTGAATAGCATTGGAGATATCGTATCTCCCTGTCTGACGCCTTTCTTTATAGGGATTTTGTTGCTTTCTTTGTGGAGGACTACGGTGGCTGTGGAGCCGCTATAGATATCTCCCAGTATCTTTACATATGGCTCATCTACACCCTGATTCCGTAATGCCTCCATGACTGCTGAGGTTTCGACTGAATCAAACGCTTTCTCGTAATCAATGAAAGCTATATATAAGGGTTGGTTATATTCTGCACATTTCTCTATCACTTGATTGATAGTGTGAATATGGTCTATTGTTGAGTAGCCTTTACGGAATCCTGCCTAGTCCTTTGGTTGACAGAAGTCTAAGGTGTTCCTGATTCTATTTGCGATTACCTTGGTAAATACTTTGTAGGCAACGGACAGTAAGCTGATCGGTCTATAATTTATCAAGTCTTTGGCGTCCCCTTTCTTATGGATTAGGATTATGTTAGCGTTCTTCCAAGATTCCGGTACGCTCGAGGTTATGAGGCATTGCGTATACAGGGTGGCCAGTTTCTCTAGAACAATCTGACCACCGTCCTTCAACAAATCTGCTGTTACCTGATCCTCCCCAGCTGCCTTCCCCCTTTGCATAGCTCATAAGGCTTTCTTTACTTCTTCTGGCGTTACCTGTGGGATTTCGAATTGCTCTAGGCTATTCTCTCTTCCACTATCGTCGTGGGTGCCACTGGTACTGTATAAATCTCTATAGAACTCCTCAGCCACTTGAACTATCTCATCCATATTCGTAACGATATTGCCGGCTTTGTCTCTTAACGCACACATCTGATTCTTGCCTATTCCTAGTTTCTTCTTCACTGTTTTTAGGCTTCCTCCGTTCCTGAGAGCCTGTTCAATTCTATCCATATTATAGTTCCTGATGTCCGCTGTCTTACGCTTGTTGATTAACTTAGAAAGTTCTGCCAGTTCTATTCTAGCTGTAGGGTTAGAGGCTTTCATACATTGGCGTTTCTTGATCAGATCTTTCGTCTCCTGCGATAGCTGACTGGTTTCCTGTCTAACGGAGTTACCACCGACTTCTATTGCGCACTCCTTAATGGTGCCCATGAGATAGTCGTTCATTGCTTCAACACTAAGGTCCTCTTCCTGAGTTAAAGCCGAATACCTGTTCTGTAGCTTGATCCGGAATTCCTCTAGTTTCCCTCTTACCGCTAACTCATTGATTGGCTTCTTGTGTACCAGTTTCTTCCGTTCCCTCCTCAAGTCTAGGCTAATTCGAGTTCTTACCATCCTATGGTCACTGCAGCGTACCTTGCCGAGCACGTCTACATCTTGTATGATGCCAGGGTTCGCGCAGAGTATGAAGTCGATTTCATTTCTAGTCTCACCATTCGGGCTCCTCCACGTCCACTTTCGACTAACCCGCTTGCGGAAAAAGGTGTTCATTATCCGCATATTATTCTGTTCTGCAAACTCTACTAATAATTCTCCTCTGCTATTCCTAGAGCCTATGCCATATTCCCCCACTGACTTGTCTCCAGCCTGCTTCTTGCCTACCCTGGCATTGAAGTCGCCCATCAGTATAGTGTATTTTGTTTTGACTTTACCCATCGCCGATTCCACGTCTTCATAAAAGCTTTCGACTTCCTGGTCATCATGACTGCATGTAGGGGCATAGACTTGTACCACCTTCAATTTGTACCTCTTATTAAGTTTCACAACAAGACCTGGCACCCTCTCGTTAATGCTATAGAATTCCTGTATGTTACCAGCTATTTCCTTATTAATCAGGAATCCGACTCCTAGTTCTCGTCTCTCCGCTAAGCCCCGGTAACACAGTACATGCCCGCTTTTTAGCACTGTATATGCTTCTTTTGTCCTCCTAACCTCACTGAGCCCTATTATATCCCATTTACTACCCTCTAATTCCTCCAATAACACTGCTAGACTCGCCTCACTAGATAGCGTTCTAACGTTAAACGTTGCCAGGTTCAGATTCCAATGGCGGCCTGTCCGGAGCCAGGTATTCTTAGCACCCTCTGCAGCGTCACAGATCTGACCGCCGCCGTGGTCAGTTGCTTCGCGGCTGCTGGGGACTGAGGGCCGGGGTTTGATTGTTGTATTCATATAGGAGGTTGTGGCCAAGTACTGCACCAGGGTGGCCAATCCTGCTCTGGTGAGAGAGTGCGTTACCGGTTCTGGTCACTGGGATCAGGCCGCACTCCAGGCCTGTTTGTGCAATTTTCTCAACACACGGTTTTTTTTTGTATTTTCCGGTGGAGAATTGCGCGGCACCGGGATTTGAATCACGGTCCTCTTGCACTGGAGACGGATACTCTACCGTCCCCGCAGGAGTTAAATTAAAAATTGAATTATGGTGTTTTGCGTGACAAAAACCACTTTCTGATTATGCACGCCGTAGTGGAGGACTCCGAAAATTTCGACCACCTGGGGTTCTTTAACGTGCACCTAATTATAAGTACACGGGTGTTTTCGCATTTCGCCCCCATCGAAATGCGGCCGCCGTGGCCGGGGTCCGATCCCGCGACCTCGTGCTCAGCAGTATAACACCATAAGCACTGAGCAACCACGGCGGGTCCCGCAGGAGTTGTACGCCTCATTTAACCTACAGTGGTGCCCTATTTGATCAGTCAAGGTGGACCAATCTGAGCTCGGTTATACCGCATGGATGGCACTCGGCTAGAGAACCTGGTATTTATGACCTGCACATGTGTGGCCACACATAATTGAGGATATATAATTTTTTTTTCTTTAGGAGGGTTTCCGTACAGTGATAAAAGGAAGGAAAATACATTAAAAGAAAGAAAAAAAAGGGGAAAAAAAGGAACATAACATGTGATTTGAACTCACGATCCTTCAATGTTGCCCGGAAAGGTAGCTCAGTCGGTTGGTTCGTCAAGCCAACGGTTACTTTCAAGCGCCAAAGCTCCTGCTCCGAGCCTCATACTTATGTGGAAAGGGACTGATGATGTTCGCGGCAGTCGATTTTTGAGTGGTTGGAAGGCATAATTTCTTTGAAAAATGGCCGCCAGAGGAGCAGCGTGAACTCGAGCGGCTTTATAGACTAGGAAAACTGCCTTAAAAGATTTAGACTTGAGGGGAAGCTTCGTTAACAAACTATAACACGGTGATCAGCACTCGTATACGACGAGAGAAATTACTGAGACGTGGAAAATTCCCTTGAAATAAATCTGGTTTGCGAGACAAATGCTTGTATGTATTGAATCTCTTAAAAGATGAGGGGGGAAATATGCGCTCACCGAGAGGGCATCGTCAGCACGAGACCACCACCAGGCACCTTACTGAGATGTAGAGAGCTTCGCGGCCGGAACGAAGTCTCCCCTCTCCGCCGGCCCAGGGTGGAAAACGCGCTTTCCGATCGCTCAAGGTTGCGCGGACATTGTATAGCTCTAGCTTCTAGGAAAAAGCTTAAACAGGTGCGGGGGCGGCACGCATAGCGTGGGAAGCTAGCCGCCGGAATAGCTATCTCTAGTACTGCTGCTGGCGAGGGCGAAATACCTTCGTGTAATTATAATAACCCTAATAGGACTTCTTTCAAAGAAAAAAAAAGAGAAGAAAAAGAAAAGGGAAACGGCTCAGAAGGCTATACTACGAGAGCTATGATTGATACTTTTCTATATATATGTATTCATCTCATCTATGGGATCGCATGCGCGCGCTGCTGGTTTTAAAGCGCAACCGTGGTAGGGAAACGGAAGGCGATATAAGCATGCGTGTCCATGATACGCACACGACAAACTGCCTTACAGTATTTAGAATTGATATATATATACACACACAAAAGCCAATATAGGCTGCTCGACACTATCTCGCGCGTTTTTATAGCGACGTACATCAGAACTGACTCGTCGTTCCACAACAACCATTTCCTGAGTGATCGCCAGATATATGCCGAATAACTTCCTGTCATTCAATAAGAATGTCTCTCTTTCATGCAGCCTACCAATTCGCGCTGTTTCGGTTTAGACAAAACAATTTATCATTCGAGGCGCACTTGCCAAGTTTGCCTCCAATTAAAACTGCCTGCGATGCCTATAGTGCAGCTCTTATCTCACTCAACATACACAGCTCTATATACGTGCATCCGGTGCAATGCTTTCCGTTGTATCAGCAATTTCAATGTCATGGCCGATCATGTAAGCAAAAGTAGCTGTTTACTATTTACAATATCCAGAATTGATCAAACGTGAAGTTGTCGCCGGCATTCTGAGTGGTTGGAAGGCATAATTTCTTTGAAAAATGGCCGCCAGAGGAGCAGCGTGAACTCGAGCGGCTTTATAGACTAGGAAAACTGCCTTAAAATATTTAGACTTGAGGGGAAGCTTCGTTAACAAACTATAACACGGCGATCAGCACTCGTATACGACGAGAGAAATTATTGAGACGTGGAAAATTCCCTTGAAATAAATCTGGTTTGCGAGACAAATGCTTGTATGTATTGAATCTCTTAAAAGATGAGGGGGGAAATATGCGCTCACCGAGAGGGCATCGTCAGCACGAGACCACCACCAGGCACCTTACTGAGATGTAGAGAGCTTCGCGGCCGGAACGAAGTCTCCCCTCTCCGCTGGCCCAGGGTGGAAAACGCGCTTTCCGATCGCTCAAGGTTGCGCGGACATTGTATAGCTCTAGCGTCTAGGAAAAAGCTTAAACAGGTGCGGGGGCGGCACGCATAGCGTGGGAAGCTAGCCGCCGGAATAGCTATCTCAAGTACTGCTGCTGGCGAGGGCGAAATACCTTCGTGTAATTATAATAACCCTAATAGGACTTCTTTCAAAGAAACAAAAAAAGAGAAGAAAAAGAAAAGGGAAACGGCTCAGAAGGCTATACTACGAGAGCTATGACTGATACTTTTCTATATATATGTATTCATCTCATCTATGGGATCGCATGCATTTCCGTCTGCGCGTCAGCTAGCATCAATCGGCCCATGTACAACTATCAACAAGTAGCTTCAGTTTCTTACAACACCGCAAAACAATGCACCGCGCCAAACCAAAAAAGATATTCACTTGAAAACAACCGCGGAAGATCTTTCGTCTCGTCCTATAGCTGTTTTGATAATGACAGCGCTTGTTTCTTCGTAACGACTGCAGAAAAAGTGTAATTACTTCCTCTCGTCCATTGCGAAAGAGAAAAATTTCGCCCTGCTGTTCCTCCCCGAGTCGCCACACCATACAGCCCCGCAGCAAGCCTTGTGCCCTTTCCTCAGAGTTTTCGAAATTGCCAGAACGTTCTCGGGCATAGAAAGAAAATGTATAACTGCAGAGAATACGAAAAAAAAAGCGTGCACGTGCGTAGAAAGCGGCAGGAGCAGACGAAAAGAATGGCAGCCGAAGCGATAAGAGTGAAAGCGCCGCCCATGGGCGCAACAAATGAAGCGAACAAATAAAGATATAAGAAGTCGAAAAAGAAAATAGCCAAAATCACGTTTTATTTCTACACATAGTCCCATCACTTTATTGCCATGTAGGTTGATAAGATAGAGCCACATATGTAAAAGTGACCGAATTTTCCTTTGGCTACCAGTGGCATGGCGACGCTTCATTGCTAATACCGAAACTAGCCCCACTGTCCACCGACTGCTTAAAGCATATTTTTATTATCCGTAGAAGTAATTAATTAACACAAGTTAATTAACGAGCTTTCAAAGTACTGAGAGAGAATAAACATTTTTATTGGGTGAATGCAGCTTTGGAGAGGCGTCCTCATTCCAGAATGCCTTGAGCTCGGGCCGCGTCCTGGGCCCTAGGAATCAGCCGTTGCTGATTCTCGAGGTCGGAGCTGGCCAAGGCTCTCTCCGAAAGCTCGTTGGTGTGCTAAGGGTTCGGAGGATTTCGTGGAGTCGCTCTGCAACCCCCTACTACGTGTCTGAGGGACCCAGGCTCTGCGCAGAAGCGGCATTACGGAGAGAATCGGGTAGGGGCTATGAGGTGATTCTGGTTGGGTGAGGGAATGTATTAACCTCTAGAGCTCGGAGGGATCGCTCCTGCTCTCTAGGTAGTGACTTGTGTGGGGGTGCTTATGTTCTGCGGTTTAGCTTGTAGTGTTGTGTGATGTCTTGGTACGAGACTAGAGGGTGCATGCGCTCGGGTTCAGATTCCTCGGCGTCGGCTCGGTGGGTCAAATCTCGAGCCACGTGGTTGGCGACCTCGTTGCCAAGATTGCCGTGATGAGCTGGCGCCCAGATGATCCTGACTAATCTCGTTGGCGGCTTTTGATTGATGATCTGGAGCGTAGTGGTATGAATTCTGCCGGTAGCAAAGTTGCGGCACGCCTGTTGGGAGTCGGTCACTATCAGTCTCTGTTTGGGAGAGAGTGAGGGCTATGGACGCTTCCTCGGCTTGGAGGGGATTGTTTCGGGTGAGCGAAATGCTGCTCCGATGTTCTTTGTTGACGACTACGGTGGCTGTTGTGGCTGCGCGTCTGGGGTAAGACCCCGCATCCGTGTAGGCTGCAGAGGGTAAAGCCCCGTATTGCTTGCGTATAGCCAGGACCCGGGCCTCCCTTCGCTGTGCGTGGTGCACTGGGTGCATGTTGCTAGGTAGAGGACGTACAGTGATGTTGCTCCGGATGGCATGGGGTAAGAAAATAGACTTGTACACCGCCTCAGACTTGGTACAAGTCTGAGGCGGCGGATGGCTGAGAGGGGCAGAGAGCCCCAGGCGTAAGAGGATGGACCTCCCCGCTTCCGTAACCGCCAGCCTTGCCCGCTGACTGGATAAATGTGCCTCGATCAGCTCCTCGGCCGTGTTGTGCACACAGTCGTAGTAGGCGTTCTGTGGACGTACTGATCGGCAGGTCGATCTCCTGCTTATAAGCCTTTTTGATCATTGTGTTTATTTTCTTGAGTTGCGTCGCGTTGAGTAGTGCGTACGGAATAGCGTAAGTTATTCTAGATACGACGAAGGCTTGGACTAGCCGAAGCGTGTCCACCTCCCCCATGCCTCTTGTCTTGATTGATATTCGCCGGATCATGTGGGTAACTTGGGCTGTTGTATTCTTAAGCTTGTGAATTAATATTGTGTTGGTGCGATCCGACTGGGAAACCATTCCCAATATTTTTACGCTCTGAGACGGAACGATGGTGTGTCCCTCCAGTTGTATGTTGATAGTGAGCGAGTCGGATAGGTGCTTCTTTTGCGGTAAGACCAGGA
The DNA here is from genome assembly GCF_050947875.1 of Dermacentor variabilis. NCBI lineage: Eukaryota > Metazoa > Arthropoda > Arachnida > Ixodida > Ixodidae > Dermacentor > Dermacentor variabilis. The sequence goes on along the minus strand of NW_027460280.1, from coordinate 60,994,826 downwards.
GTAGCTCCGACTTTTGGGGGGCGCAGCTGAGGCCGCATGACTTAGCATAGTCGCTTACCACGTCTGCCGCTTCCTGCAAGCAGCTCTACATTGCCCTGATGGACCCTGTGGACGACCAGATAGTAATGTCGTCGGCATATAGGCCATGCCGGGTCCTCAGGATGTTATGGAGGAGCGGCAGAAGGCCTATTAGGGCGATATTGAAAAGGAGAGGGGATAACACTGAGCCCTGTGGTGTGCTGAGCCCGCCCAGTAGAAAGGGGTTTGTGGCTTGGTCCCCGACCTTTAGGATGGCTTTTCTATCTGAAAGGAAATCTCTGATATAGGAATATGTCCTGGCCCCACAGCCTAGCTTGTTTAGCCACTGTAAGATAGCTGTATGCTTGGCGTTATCGAACGCCCCTTTAAGATCTAAGGCGAGGATAGCCGTGGGGGAGTTGCGTGTCGCTGGTACAATCACCTCCTCTTTTAGCTGAAGTAGGATGTCTTGAGTTGAGAGGTGTGGACGGAATCTCATCATCGTTGTTGGAAGTTTCCCCGAGTCCTCTAGGAATGGTTGTAGCCGGTCGAGGACGATGTGCTCTAGGAGCTTTCCTACACACGAAGTGAGGGAGATCGGTCGTAGGTTCTCAATGGCTGGTGGCTTGCCTGGCTTCAGTATCAGACGAACCTCGACCATTTTCCAGTCCTCGGGAAGGTTTCCTTCCCTCCATACTTCGTTAAGATGAGCAGTAAGCTCTAGTAGCGAGGGGCTGTCAAGATTGACAAGTGCCTGATTGGTAATTTGGTCCGTTCCCGGGGCTGTGTGGCGTCTCAAGCCCATTATTGCCGCTGTTACTTCATGTAAATGAATGTCCTCATCTAGGAGCTCGTTTGGGTACCGGTGTAGCGGCAGAGGCTCCGATGGCTGTGGGAGGAAGTATTGGGCTTTGAGAGTCAAAAGGAGGTCCGCCTCGTTTCCTGGAAATTGGTGGATTACTCAGGCCATATTTATTTATTTTTTATTTATTCAGAATATCCCTAAAGGCTCTCTCGCAGGAAGGTATTACATAGGGGGGGGGGGTGCAGTAACGCATACAGATGTAATAAGTTAGTAATAAGTTGAAAAAAAACGGGAACTGATAAACAATAATCACAAAAAATAATAATAATACAAGGCCAATAAGATTATCGTAGTAGCAATAATAATCAGAAGTGTACAAAAAGAGAATACGAATCACAAGCACACAAAAATGGAGGGTAATCTGGGTCATAGAAAGCACTCAGACCATTAATGTATAACAAATCAGAAAACAGTACAACACGTGAATTTAAAAGGAAAAGGCAAAACACCGCAATAAAAATAGGAACAATAACCATAAAAATATGCATGTTACATAGAGGACAAGAACATCTTTTAACATCACTCTTAGCGGACAAAAAAATGGGGGGGGGGGGAGATGACACAAGAAAGGTTTACGCACTTTCATTAATGATTAGAATTTTCTGGAATTCATTTATGTCGATGACGGTTGCGATGTGTGATGGCAAGCTATTCCACTCGGTTGCGCGATATGGCATAAGTTAGTGTGCGACACGTGACGCGTTCGATTTTAAAAGGGTGATCACGGCGGGGAAAGATGGCAGGGGGTGGCCTAAAGAAGTCCTCGCGAAGTGATGCATGATGGTAGAGCTTATGAAGAAGTGATAAGCGAGCGATTTTACGGCGACATAACACATGCAGTTTAGCACGATTTTTCAATTAAGTGACGCTGGTGTGGTGTGAGTAATCCGAAAAAAATAAAACGCACAGCACGGTTCTGCAGGACTTCGATGTTTTTAATAGTGTAGTCTTGATCGGGATCCCAAATGGCTGAGGCATATTCTATTTTAGGACGGATTAAAGCGATATAAGCCAGTTTACGTAAGTGCGATGGGGTGTGTTTCAAGTTACGTTTAAGAAACCCAAGTGAGCGGTTTTCTGAAGCAAGGGTGACGTTAATATGGTTATGCCAGGACAGGTCAGACTGAAAGTTAACTCCAAGATATTTGTACGTGGTCATAAGTTCCACTGAAGTATTATTTAGCAAGTAAGACGTTGGAATGCGATTGTGGTGGGATTCCGTGTTGCTGCTGGCCGGGTTGATTAAGTACCTCAATAACTTCCACGTCTCAGAAGTACTCAGTCTTCCTCTCAAGCTGTCGCAGAGGGATAGCCAATTTCCTCGGCATAGCGTGGTAGCGTATTCCTCAGCCTCTTGTGAGAGTAGTGCGATTCGCCTCTTGAGCTTGCGATTTAATCTTTGCCTTTTCCAACGCTTCAACAGGCTACGCTGGGCTTCCCACATGTAGAGCAAGCGAGCGTCGATGCTCGGAGTGGTGGTGGATGTTTCAAGCACTTTGGTGTGCCACGTCCCTCCGGATCCGCTTTTTATGCCCTTTTCTTCCCTCTTTCCCTCGTTGAGGGAATTCACTGGCCAATCACAAACGCCGAATCCTCCACCACTTCTATCGCCCCTCACTGGTCTCCAACGTGGTGCTTCTGTCTTCTGCGTGCTGCTCGGGTCTCCAACGTGGCACAATAGGAGGCAACCACCTGCTGTCGACGCTCTTCCCTGGGAGTTCTTGACGATGACCCTGTCATCGATCTTTGTGACGAAGCCTTCATCGTAGCCTCTTCGTGACGGTCAGGAGAGGCGACGTTGCTGTCTTCAAGCGAGCTGCCTTGAAGTGAATGATGAGGCGTGAACGTCAACCGTGACAACTGCATGTCGCTGGTGGGGCAGCCCCCGCTCTGAGGGACCGCCAGGCACAACAGCCGCGGGTGTAGCGCACGGCAGAAGAGGCTGCCGTACGCGAACGTAAGCGCGAGTGCTATCGTGCACGTAAGGCCGATCCCCTGTATCGGCAACGGCATGCAGAAGCCATGCGTATCCGTCGACAATCCTATCCGGGCAGGCGCATCAACGGGAGGGAAGCCAGACGTCGTCGCCGCGCTGATCCCGAGGTTCGCAACCGGGAGAACGCGGCCAAACGCCAGCGACTCGACGCGGAACCTCCTGAAGAGACGCAACTCTTCAGGTGGTTCCGCGTCGAGTCGCTCGACAATCAAATCACATATGCATAGCATCGGGTCGCTCAGCATTTCTGGGGTTGGTTGGTTGGTCGTTGGAGTTTGATTCAGTTTGCATTGAGGGAAAGCTTCGTGTTCAAGCATCTTTCTTTAAGAAAGAGGCCTTGATTCTTTAGTCTTGCCACAAGTTAACTGAAACACCTTGCATATTGTTAGATACGGGACCTTTTCCTGAGCCTCCTTCGAGTTCATCAGATCACAGCGAATCGCGCCACAGCTAATTAAGGATCGCAGAAGCACGTATACCACATTCCCGAGGCGCGGCACGTGCTAGCAAGTTGGCGGCCCCCACCTCGTACGCCGCATTTGGAGCTATTCACTGCTTGACTCTTCCCGAAAGTGAAGCGAGAGCCTGGCACTGTTCCAGATAACGTGGGTCCAAGAGGCAAGACGGGTGTAATGCGCCGTGAAGCCCTGACAGCAATCCCCCCCCCCCCCGTCCGCCTTTGTCACGGTAGTTGCAGACCGGGAAGGCAAGACTGCAGAGAGAAGGAAGCACTCGGACAATTGGGGACGAAGGAGCGACCCTCTCCGCCGGGTGTGACACAATCGCACGGGCGCCTACCATTGGCCGAACGTGCCGTGACTTCGAGACACCGAAGGGCTTAAAAGACACAGAGCGGGAGCAGCAAGAGAGCATTCCTTGATTCATCTCTTTCGAGATTCTTGCCACGGGCCGCAGCGTCCGAGTTGCTGCCGGCCCGTAATGATTCTATGATTGTTAATTTCTTGTACTCCCACTGTACATAATGTAAATAAACCTCCAGTTTTCATCCCAAAGTCCTCCTCAACTCTGACAACTGGTTGCAAGCGGTGGGATCGCCTCCAAATGCAACAATATACACCCAGGAAACGGTAAAAAGAAGAGAACAAAGAAAAAATTAACACACCAGCTTTGTTTTTACTTGGGTGGATTGCCAAAAAGCAAGATTTAATTCGAAGTATAATAAAATCACATGGTCAGGAGCACAGAAAAGTTAACAAAAATAATAAAACGTCATTGTTCAGCATCAGGTGCAATTACTACTCCAGAGAGGAATAAGCAAATGAAGTGCAATTGTTCGCTTAATATGCATGACTATGAACATAACTAAGATGTTGAACTGTTTTGTTGTCGAATTCTCAGCATGTAGGAGTTGTTTTATCAGTGGTGTATAATAAACCGGTTTCAATAATGAATAAGGCCAAGCAAACCAGTTGAACATCTGCACTCAGATTTCTTTTAAAGCACCACGCGGCGAAGGCGAAAAACGTATAAGGCATAAAATAGTCCGTGCCATCCCCATGCGACTTTGTGATAGCAAAACAAAAGCAACTCGCGACTCAATAATTCGCACAGAGACGACTTTTACTGTATAAAAGGCGTACAGTACGTGCGGCCTTGTCATGGCTCCAGTCTACCAAATCGTCGACGCTCTGAGACGCTAACGAACCATAACACAGCTCCGCGATTGCTTCTACCAGGGTGGCTTGAACATAATTTCGCTTGCAACGCAGATGATGACAGAACGTCACGCTTTATCCCCGATCGCAATACCTTCTTCTGTTTGTTCCATCGCGGCCAAACAGTTTCTATACGTTGCACTGTGTCTACATATTGGTTCCTTGCTTCTGCCCATTTATGCTATATTCCGCAAGCATACAATATCACGGAACCGCCCTACGTTGTTATTGCTATGCCTGCAGCGCGAGACATTGCAGCGCAGCCGCACCACTATACGGAACCGCCGAAGCTCCTCGCTATCTTCGAGCGTCTGCGCCGCGAGCTATCTTTGTCGTTGCCTATAGCAACCGCGATAAGGCACTGAATCATTTCTGTCAGTTCCGCCGCACCGAGCAACGCCTGCGAACAGACCACAGCTGCAGCAAGCATCCGTTCGACGGTGAGTGGATTCTTCTAGAAATATTTTTCCAACTTGAGTTTGTAGTAGAACGTTTCGCTAGGCAGTTTTTTTTTTGTCGTTCTTAAGCCACCGTTCTGGGCCGTATAGGCAGTATGACGCTTTCTCACCATGAAAGGCGGCATAGTTCCAGAATGCACATGTACTGGATTCAACGATCAGGCACAGGTTGTGTACACTGCTCGTTGGTTGTGTACACTGCTCCTTCTTGTGCCTCAGCGTTGAATCTGCTCTCTTTGTATCTTATACTTCAGCGCTGAATTCACTATGCATTATTAAATAGAGCGCTTACGAGCAATATTTGTTAATCTTGGCATAGTTCCGTTTTACATGCAGTCTCATATTGTGCCGATGTCTAACTGAGCCGAAAGACAAGAGTAGTATGCGTAATATTACCTGTTTAACAGCAACGCATTGCGAAAGGCAACGTGGCAGTATGACGCCCTAAGAAATGCGGAAACGCGCACAAGGCAAAGATAATTGCGAACAGATGCATATTTAAGCAATTAGGAAGCTGAAGCTGCACGTTTGATTCAGACTTGTTGACAGACGGCTCAAGGCAAAGAAAAAAAGAACCTGAGAAATAAGTGCCGCGTAGTATGTGCATTCTTTTTTTTTTCGTTTTGACGTATGCGACATAGCAAGTGACCGCTTTTGCACACGACTCGAATGGAGTGATAGCTGCTGTAGATAAAGAGGCCATGCGCCCTTTGCTTCTTGCAAGCAATAAGGAAAAACAGTGCAATCACTGCTGTACTTTTAATGGCGAGTTTGTTGTAGGCCTTCTTGTGTTTAGCATTTCTTTAAACGCGCAGACAGCTGAACACGATTTTACTTTCAAAGACGTCACATTTCCGCTTTCCCGGCACTTTAGAGGTCTCAAGGGCAAGGCGATGCATTCGGGTAGCAGTTTACACTGAAATTATAGGTAAGGTCCCTCGTTATTTCTTGCTAATGCTTTGAACAAGTTCAGTTGTATTTCCATTTCCCAAGGAAGTAGTTCAGCCCCAATTTTGACATGTCAAACAAGTTGTTGGAGGATTGGTATTAAAATATATATATATCTAAAACTTCTGCGATGTTTCCCATTTTGTTATAACCACGGTTACAGATGCTGCTCTTTATTTCCATACGTGGTAAAGCAATACGATATTGTAGCAAAGATATTTCCCGAAACGGACACGTCACGTGTTTTCGCGGTATCTCTCTCCGGTGAATATTGCGGTGAAGGGTTCACATAGCATGCGCCGGTAGTTCAAATGCTTGTGAATAAGCTCCTAATGGTCCCTGCTCGTGCGACATGTATACAGTGCTTGAGAATACATCTTAACTGTTACATATACATATAACTGAACACATCTTAACAGACGATAAATTCGGTCGCTGAAGTGACATTCACGAGCTCTGCTTGCCAAGTTCTTCTGCAACCTTGCTTTTGTGTTCGGTATAATTGCTTGTTGCACCTGCTTTTGAATACTTACAACAGGTATAATTAAGGGAACTGAGTAATACTTGTTGGGGGGCTAGTTGGTGCATGTTTCCAGAAGAGGGTTGTAGCGCCGAAAAACAGAACACACAGCAAGCGCCTGTCCTGTCTCGCTTGCTGTGTGTTGTTTTTCGGAGCTACAACCCTCTTGAGGAATAATTAAGGGAACTAATACAACTCTTGGCTCTAGTGCAGTTCTTAGTCTTTAACTTTTTTTTTTATTTGCGCGTGTGCTTATGCTTCACAAAATAATGAAACCACGAAATTAAAGAAAATTGAAGGGCAGCGAAATAAGTGTTTTATAGCGCGTTCGTTGACTTTTTTTTTTTTATTAGAGAAGCCACCATGGCGGATTGTCAGAAGCCGGGCTGCCAAGGCAAGCTGCAACCGAAAGGCGTGATGGCATTTTGTCCAAGCTGCCGCTCAGTCAACTGCTTGCAATGCAACGCCATCCACGAGGGAATGGGGTGCAAGGCGTACATGAGGAGCATCTCTGCCGACGTCTCACCAGTTCAAACGTCGGCCAGTCGAGGGGCCCAGAAATTGGTTGGTTGGTTTAGCTGGCGTGATATCTTACGCGGAACTTTACGACATGCACTGTACAACGGCGGAATGCGAACGTTGATCGCAATATGGCGAGGTACTCGGCGTTCGCATCGTCATTAGCTGCTGCGGTGCAAAGCTGGAGGCTTCCATCTTTGCTCTCGCAACTCAGTTCCTTAACAAACAGCGCGCGTGCCCGCTTCGAAAACCGGTCGGTGGCTCCACTCATATTGAGTTGTTGCCAGTTCTATAGTAATTCTGGTAAAAAAAAAATACGCATGTTGCCCAAACGACAGCTAAAAATTGCTACTATCCTCAGCTGCACCTGTGCTCCGTAGTTTTTCGGTGATAACTCGATGGACAGTTCAATTGGGCGTTAAGTTATCAATAAGCTTTCATAGACACACTTGCGCGCGGGAACGAAATCATGCCGTCGTATTGCAACTAACGATTTCAAGAAATTCTGCCGCAGTACAAAATCTTTAAAAATGGCGTTGTGCTCAGAGGCGTAACGATGGAAAAAAGAAGGAACAAATATTTGACGAACGTGTTTTTTATTAATCTAAGTTAAGCTTGTGAATTCGAGGAACAAAATCAAACTCCTGGTTTCCCCCGCAACTCATTCTTAAAGAAGAGTTCGACCTTTGGCTTGGCTTCGTTGAGAGTTAAGGCAAGAGGCTCGTATCTTAGAACGCGAGGTCATTTACCACGAAGAGCAACGCAACCTCTTTTCCGAGAATTCACCTTAAATTGTTTGTAAGGTGAAAAGCACAAATTAGAGCGGTTTGATCGCTGCTTCGAAAATCTAGTCACTCTTGTTCGCTTGGGTAAGTCGGTCTAGGAGCGGCCCGAGGCTATACTGCGTGCGGTGTGACCATGCATGACGCGCGCTGCAAGAAGTTCTAGATAGGCAGGGCACCTGTCTTTCTTTCGGGGAGAGTTGATTCCTCTTTCCGAGTCATGCCGCTGTCGCGCGTTAACAGCGTGAACTATCCAGTTTCTTTCAAACGATGCAGTTCTCAGTCAAATATGGACACTAAAAGCACACTCCCCTTTCTTTCACCTATCGCCAGCAGACCAAGAAGCGCTAACAAGAGCTGATGCTAAGGCCCGATACGTTCGCTAAAATATTACGGCGACAGGTTAGAAAATTAATCCTGACGCGAAAGCGCTGTTCAGCGTCGCGACGTAAGGAGAGAATATGGAAGTTGCGCGGTGCCCGAGAAGTAGGCCGATGATTCTGCAGGTGCGCATATCCTTGACGTGTTCAACCCCAGGCTGAGACTGCCGGTGAATGTTACAACAGCTGGAGTCATCTCGCGCGAACCCCTCTCGACTAACTATTTAAAACTACCGTTAAATAAGCGGCAAAAAGTCGTTGGCTAAATGACCTAGCTAGCATTCAGCAGCCGTGTGGAGGCTTATCTTCATTTGCTTTAGGAGGTCCTTAATACAGCATGGGAGTGCTGTGCAGACTTGATCTCTCAGCACTAATATCCAACACCTATCAGGGGCTCTGGTAGTGCATTTGGAGTGCGGGATCAGGAGCCAGAGCTAATTTCACCTATACAAACGTTTTTTTTTTGTCACATTGAAAGCATGGCTCAGTTGGTTGTAGTAAAGCGGGAGTCGGTCCTGAGGGCCTGCCGGCGGAGTGGGGTAGCAGTGCCCTCTTGCAATGGAACCTGTGCAGGCGCCCTCCCACATGTGCTCTCCCCTGGTTCCGGAGCCCATGACACCTACTGAATGTGGTGACAAAACAGTGCGGAACATGTTATGCTTAGGTTTTGTGCATAATTGTGCTTGCTTTGTCACAGCACACCCCACACTACGCCACACCACGTCCATCAACTCCTGCGGCGACCCCAGGACCATCGCAGAAGAAAGCGGCGACACCTATGGCAGAGCCTGTAAGTTTTACCACCGGCATTGAGTCTCCATAACTATAGTGACTCGCAAACATCAAGCGTAATTGAAATAAAACCTATTTCGCCTCAAAATACTTAGGCTGCCTGACCCATATGTCCTTTCTTCAGTTTTTATAATTTGTTACTTCCTGCATTATATTGTCATGTGGTGGTGACGGTTAAGAATACAGTAGCAAAACTGAATGGCGAAGCGCTCTTTATTGGGTGAACCTGTGCCCAGAAAAATAGGCTGCACTTGCAGCACAACGATAGCGGCGAACACAGCCGGCGATGGTCGAAAATCTGATCTGCCGGTCAAGCGCGTCGGCTTATATACGCGAGTCATCTAAGGTTCCAGCAGGTTCCAGAGTAATCGCTGGGACCCGCGTGCCTTCAGTAAAGTTCTACACCGTTTGCGACGCGTATACATTGAAGTCAGATTACACAAGGTTCGGTGACAACAGACAGCGGATAGAATTAAAGTTTTAGAAAAAGCTCATAAAGGGACTTTAGTTAGAACCATCAATAACATTCCAGAATCTCTCCAACATGCAGGCGTGTGCTGCGCTGTGCGATAACATTTGTTAGTATATAAAACGAGCTCATCTTGGTGGTTTCGCGACTCGACCACCGTCTTTAAGCAGTACTGAAACAAATTTGCTATCCCGCTTTTTTTTTTTTTTTTGCTTTATCAGATAGCTGTCGAACCCGTAACTACAGCGTCGTGCAAGAATTAATTGAATGTGCCAAAAATCGCCAATCGCACCCTCCCTTTAATATGACTGTTTAAAAAGAAAATTACCATTCCACTCTGTGAAGATGGAATGGCAGTGAAAGCTGACGACAGTCAAAGCTCAGTTAAACTGCGTGATCCCCCATCCCCCAATTGTCCCGACCTATACACAGATCACTTGCAAACAACTCCTGCGCCAGGAAATTTGGCGCGCTTTTTGAATTCGCCGCAATGAAATATAGGTCGCTATAGGAATATAGGCGTCATACTGCAATTACGGAGTCGGCGGATGTCTGAGAAAGAAAAGCGACACGAATATTTCATCAGTGCTCCTTTAAAGTATATAGCACACTTTCGCCCTTAGTGATGAGTTTTTCCATTAACTGCTGCTTGTCGCCATCTATCAAAGGAGTCTGTTCTCGGGTGACTTCGTATCGACTGTTGATTACATGCCATTTATGACAGTCTGAATTGATTTCTTACACTGTAAACCGTCTATAAGGTATACTCGCGAGCTGTCTGTGACAATGTAAAGAAAACTGCGGAGACAAAGCGCGCACAAGGAAGATCGTTTCTTAAAGTCCCACATTATCATTCGCGCTATCGCTTTAAGCTGGAGAAAAGAAAACAAACACCTTAGTCGCAAGACAAAATAAACCACTGAGTGATATATTTGACTTATTTTTCTTGTTTATCCCTTAAAGGCTGGGGCAAATGTGAACCCGTCGCACGTAGATATACGCTGATTCATTATCTGTTCCAACAAACCAAAAGTGCTGTTGAACCCGACCGGAATACTTCACGCAGTCACACATCCCTGTAGATTGTCCGCAAGTATACCTGCTATTTTTACTTGTACATTTACTTCATTTTTCGACACAGTAGTGCCTTTTGTGATGCCATTTTCTTTTGTTGTCCCGACCTGTAGTTTAGTTGCGTATAACTTAAAGAGAAGCGCGAAATTTTTATTCACCGTATTTATTATATACTGGATTTTTAGAGCAGTTGAATAAATAGTTAACGCTGACGTACGGGAATGAGAAAAAATGTCAAAATTACATCATCATCATCATCCGCCTGGCTACGCCCACTGCAGGGCAAAGGCCTCTCCCATACTTCTCCAACTTCCCCGGTCATGTACTAATTGTGGCCATGTTGTCCCTGCAAACTTCGTAATATCATCCGTCCACCTAACTTTCTGCCGACCCCTGCTACGCTTCCATTCTCTTGGAATCCAGTCCGTAACCCTTAATGACCACCGGTTATCTTCCCTCCTCATTACATGCCCTGCCCATGCCCATTTCTTTTTCATGATTTCAACTAAGATGTCATTAACTCACGTTTATTCCCTCACCCAATCTATCTTCTTATCCCCTTAACGTTACACCCATCATTCTTCTTTCCATAGCTCGTTGCATCGTCCTCAATTTAAGTAGAACCCTTTTCGTAAGCTTCCAGGTTTCTGCCCCGTAGGTGACAACATGGTAAAACACAGCTGTTATACACTTTTCTCATGAGGGATAATGGCAACCTGCTGTTCAAGATCTGAGAATGCCTGCAAAACGCGCCCCAGCCCATTCTTATTCTTCTGATTATTTCAGTCCCATGATCCGGATCCGCGGTCACTACCTGCCCTAAGATGATGTATTTCCTCACCACTTCCAATGCCTCGCTAAGTTTACGATAAGTATACTTATCGTATACTGCTGTTCTCTTCCGAGACTGTTAAACATTAGTTTTCCGCAGATTAATTTTTAGACCCACCCTTCTGCTTTGCCTGTTCAGGTCAGTGAACATGCTTTGCAATTGGTCCCCTGAGTTACTAAGCAAGGCAATATCATCAGCGAATCGCAAGTTGCTAAGGTATTCTCCATTAACTCTTATCCCCAATTCTTCCCAATCCAGGTCTCTGAATACCTCCTGTAAACACGCTGTGAATAGCATTGGAGAGATCGTAACTCCCTGCCTGACGCCTTTCTTTATTGGGATTTTGTTGCTTTCTTTATGGAGGACTACGGTGGCTGTGGAGCCGCTATATATATCTTTCAGTATTTTTAGATACGGCTCGTCTACACCCTGATACCGCAATGCCTACAAGACTGCTGAGGTTTCGACAGAACCAAACGCTTTCTCGAAATCAATGAAATCTATATACAAGGGGTGGTTATATTCCGTACATACATTTCTCTATCACCTGATTGACAGTGTGAATATGGCCTATTGTTGAGTAGCCTTTACAAAATTCTGCCTGTCTCTTTGGTTGACAGAAGTCTAAGGTGTTCCTGATTCTATTTGCGATTACCTTAGTAAATACTTTGTAAGCAACGGACAGTAAGCAGATCGGTCTATAATTTTCCAAGTCGTTGGCGTCCCCTTTCTTATGGATTAAGATTATGTTGGCGTTCTTCCAAGATTCTGGTACTCTCGAGGTCATGAGGCAATGCGTTTACAGGGTGGCCAGTTTTTCTAGAACAATCTGCCCACCATCCTTTAACAAATCTGCTGTAACCTGATCCTCCCTAGCTGCCTTCCCCCTTTGCATAGCTCCCAAGGCTTTCTTTACTTCCGGCGTTACTTGTGGGATGTCAAATTCATCTAGACTATTCCCTCTTCCATTATCTTCATGGGTGCCACTGGTACTGTATAAATCTCTCTAGAACTCCTCAGCCACTTGAACTATCTCATCCATATTGGTAATGATATATCCGGCTTTGACTCTTAACGCATACATGCGATTCTTGCCTATTCCTAGTTTCTTCTTCACTGCTTTTAGGGTTGCTCCGTTCCTAAGAGCATGTTCAATTCTATCCATATTATACTTCCTTATGTCGGCTATCTTACGCTTGTTCATTAACTTGGAAGGTTTTGCCAGTTCTATTCTAGCTGTAGGGTTAGAGGCTTCCATACATTGGCGTTTCTTAATCAGATCTTACCTCTCCTGCGATAGCTCACCGGTGTCCTGTCTAACGGCGTTACCACCGACTTCTATTGCGCACTCCTTAATGATGCCCATAAGATTGTCGTTCATTGCTTCAACACTAAGGTCCTCTTCCTGAGTTAAAGCCGAATACCTGTTCTGTAGCTTGATCTGGAATTCCTCTATTTTCCCTTTTACCGCTAACTCATTGATCGGCTTGATAAGTGCCAGTTTCTTCCGTTCCCTCCTCAAGTCTAGGCTAACTCGAGATCTTACAATCCTATGGTCACTGCAGCGCACCTTGCCGAGCACGTCCACATCTTGTATGATGCCAGGGTTAGCGCAGAGTATAAAGTCTATTTCATTTCTAGTCTCGCCGTTCGGGCTCCTCCACGTCCACTTTCGGTTATCCCGATTGCGGAACAAGGTATTCATTATCCGCAAATTATTCCGTTCTGCAAACTCTACTAATAACTCTCCCCTGCTATTCCTATAACCTATGCCATATTCCCCCACTGACTTGTCTCCAGCCAGCTTCTTGGCTACCCTGGCATTGAAGTTGCCCATCAGTATAGTGTGTTTTGTTTTGATTTTACCCATCGCCAATTCCTCGTCTTCATAGAAGCTTTCGACTTCCTGGTCATCATGACTGGATGTAGGGGCGTAGACCTGTACGACCTTCAATTTGTACCTCTTATTAGGTTCACAACAAGACCTGCCACCCTCTCTTTAATGCTATGGAGTTCCTGTATGTTACCACCTATAACATTATTAAAAGGAATCTGACTCCTAGTTCTCGTGTCTCCGCTAAGTTCCGGTAACACAGGACGTGCCCGCTTTTTAGCACTGTATATGCTTCATTTCTCCTCCTAACCTCACTGAGCCCTATGATATCCCATTTAATGCCCGCTAATTCCTCCAATAGCACTGCTAATTCTCCTCACTAGATAACGTTCTAGCGTTAAACGTTGCCAGGTTGATTTTAATGGCGGCCTGTCTGGATCCAGAGATTCTTAGCACCCTCTGCCGCTTCACAGGTCTAACCGCCGCCGTGGTCAGTTGCTTCGCAGCTGCTGGGGACTGAGGGCCTGGGTTTGATTGTTATTCATATAGGAGGTTATGGCCAAGTACTGCATCAGGGTTGCCAATCCTGCTCCGGTGAGGGAGTGCGTTACCGGTTCTGGTCACCAGGATGAGGCCGCACTGCAGGCCTGTTTATGCAATTTTATCAACAGGCGGATTTTTGTTAATCCGGTGGAAAATTGCGCTGCACCGGGATTCGAGCCACGGTCCTCTTGCACGCGAGGCGGATGCTCTACCTCTACGCCACCGCTGCAACCTCAATTATACATACTATGCTAATTTTAACCTTTCCGGTTTGAAATCTAGGGCTGGAAAAAAGTTGCGTGTATGCGGTAAAACTTCAACAATCTCTTGTAAGGCACAGGCTACTGTGTACGAATAAATCATGTTATAATTTCTGTGATAAGTGCGTGGTAACTTTACATAGAACGCGTATACATGTCGTTATCGCTAGTTAGTCGGCGGTACGGATGGAAGCCCCACATATTCATGTAATATAAACTCAAGTAACAAGTCTTAGCTTCATTGCGTGGGTAATCTTGATACAGCTTCAGGAAGTGGGGTGTAGGTAAAGCGGTATTTGTTACCTGATCTATATACGATACAACGTTGACAAGACTGATTTCTCGTCAGCGCAGACGAGAACGCGAGAGTGCGTTCTCGTCTGCGGTGGTTCCGGGTTCGATCCCCGCAGCAGGAGGAATTTCTAACTGCGAATCTTGCTTTTTGATGGATGCCAAGTTTTTTCCTCCTCTAATAATGGTGTACACTGAATATGCGCTGCTGATTCCTATACTTGAAGATTCATATACAATTGCAATTCTAAAAACCATACCGATTTTCTTAGTTCACATAAAAGTTAAAAAAAATAAGCATACAACACTTAATGCACATTTTAGCCTTCGTTCTGGCGCCAATCGCCAATTATTTGTTTCCGTACAACTTTCAAACAGCTGGGCGCGCACACGTAAACTCACCATTCCTCTCTCAAGGACCGACGCCGCGAGACAACTTCGCAGTCTAGCTCGCAAGATCTCCTTAGCAGAGTGGAATACCGCACATACAAGGCGCACAAGACTGCACAGACTAAACTCGTCACTTCAACTCAGACCTCCGGCCGGTCTGCACCGACGCGAAGCGTCTCTTCTGTGTTGGTTGTGGCTTGGAGTTGCCTTCACGAATGCCTACTCAGCACTAATTGGTATGGCCGATAGTCCTACATGTGATGTTTGTGGATGCGAGGAGAGCATTGACCACTTATTGTGCCATTGTCGTCAATTTCAAGCACAAAGACAATCTTTGTTCAACACATTGAGGAAATTCGATGATCGACCTCTGAGTGAACAGACAGTACTAGAGCACCGTGCCCACCGATCATCGGCTCAAAGGGCAGTGAAGGCGCTTTTGTGCTTTCTCAGAACGTCGGGTTTGCGAGAGCGGCTATAACTCAAGTACTGTCCGTACTTGAGTTATCTACACCTTCTCTCTCTCTTCCCCTTCTCCCTTCCCCCAGCGTAGGGTAGCCAACCGTGCTCCTGACTGGTTAACATCCCTGCCTTCCTACATTCCTCTCTCTCTCTCTCTCTCTCTCTCTCTCTCTCTCAGTTCACGCGGAAGAGTGCGCGCAGTTATGAAATATACACACGGATAATGAACTACATTGCTGACTCAAGCAAACTTGTCCCAGTGCTCTACAATCAATAAATTCGTCCCCAGTGACTATATTTGTTGCCAAGAACGCTCTGCAAGGAAACCTCCGTTGTGTTGATATCAAGTATTGTCATTCAAATCATCGCCCAAGTATCGCCAGAGAAGCACTCTAGGCTACTGTATTAATGAACAGCCTAGGTGAAGGGCGTTTTTCTTTACGGCAGTAGCATGTGGTCATTGCTTATAGTATTGAAAGCACGAGGTCGCGAGTACGATTACCGGCAATGATGGTCCCATTCTAACAACTATGCGAACGAGCCCACGTAGCGATGTTTCGGTGCACGTTTAAGGAGCGATGTGGCTCTAAAAATGGCCCTTTTCTTATTAAGAATCAGTTCTTTTAATATCTTGTGGGATTCTCAGACCCGTGCTCCTGGGACAAAGGAACGGCAATACAGTAGTGCAAACAATCGCAAGGGCATTTATTGCACCTTTCATAGATCAATGCCCGCTAGCCGAGTTGCTATCCACAAAACATGCCGATGGGCGCGCGACAAATCTAGGAAGTCCGACTCACCGCGACCGGATAGCGAGCGAATATGTTCGCCCCATGCTGGATCCCAACGCCTAGTCGTTTGCGCGTACGGTCACGCGAACGGTGGCGCGTTCGAAGGAGGCCACGCGAGACGGTCTCGCAGAAGCATGGATCGGCGCATGCGCAGGACGTCCGCGGCGCTCGCCGACCAGCAGCCCGAGAGGAAGCGCCTTGTCCTTTCGGCGCCCAAGTAACCCCGCTGTGAGGCGGCGATAGCCGCGCAACACTCGCGCCATCTCTCGTACTGCGCTTCAACCACACCGACCACCGCAGGCCCCAGACCACGCGGCGAAGCCGGATTACAGGAGACGGGAGCTATGCGGGGAAAACAACATATCAGGGGACGCGTGAGAGTCGCGCATCCCCACATCCTTGATTGAAAAATTACGCTTCAACATTGTTTTCATGAGTAAAAAAATTGAGGAGTTTCTCCAATTAGAAGACTACGAAAAATGATCCTAATCGAGGCATGGTAGCTGTAGGGACTTCATTTTTTCATTCGTGCTCTAGTGATGAGGCTCCCTCTCACATGTTTTGCCCAGATAGTCAGCTTCCCTGGTGCGACAACCAGCGAGCGCCGGTTGAGTCGGTACTTGCTCGTTATCCACTTTTCAACAGTCCTCACGCGAAGGCTGTGCTTCCTGCACATGAGAGGCTGGCAAGCGAAAAGCTGTCGTTTCCCTGTATTCACGACAAATCCCAATGTGCGGATGAGCCTCCTAACAGCAAGATTTGGTTGCTGCGCCCCAAAACTTGTTTTATTTCACGCACGGTTGTGGAGCTGACCACTTCTGTGGCCATACCGTTATTAAACAAAGGCTTTGAGGAGCATCTACCGGACTTGGGCATCCTTCCAAATCGAGAGTTGATCGCTCTGACCAACCAGGGAGACCATAGAAGACCAGAGGAGAAAATACGACTGATCTCTGGAACACAGACAGATGAAGCTAAATATCTTAATTGCACTGTAACATTGTAGTGAAATCCCCGCTAGAGGAGGAAGCTCGCAAGCGTTCTGAGGGTGCCATCTACGCAGTATGAGAATCTAAAAAATTTACATTTCTGCAAAGATTACTCTAGATTATGGCAGAATTTCATGCGAACTGGTCATCCGCAATTGCAATAAGAATGTTTATAAACTTCCATCATCGCTTCACTTTTGTTTTTCAATTTTGAGGTGTTTTCACTATTTCTGCACGAATCTTCTTGTACCTAATTAAATTCTATCTCGGCCAAATTTTGCATGAACATGCGCAAGAATTTAAATGTAAGCATCTAGACATTATTGTAACTTGGAGCAATTTTGGTCATGTGAATGTTATGAAACCAATAATCAGCGTTCTCGATAACTATGGTCGAATATTTATTTTCTCCGAGTATCTAAGTTAAATATATTGTCACGTGGTGGTGACGTTAAGAACACAGTAGCAATACTGTGAAAGGCAAAACTAGATTTTATTGGGCGAACCTGTGCCCACAAAACAGGCTACACTTATAGCACAACGAAAGCGGCGAACAGAGTCGGCGATCGTCGAAAATTATGATCAGCGGGTCAAGCGCGTCGGCTTTTATAGAGCAGTCGTCGAATGTTCCAGACTAATCGTTAGGACCCGCGTGCCTTCCACAAAGTTGTACACCATTCGCGTTACGCGATGAAATCAGATAACACAAGGTTCGGCGACAACAGACAGCCGGGTAGAAGCATCGATAACTTTCCAGAAACGTCGGATACATGCAGGCGCGTCCGTCGCTGTGCGATTACAGTTGTTAAGCGGCGAAACGTGGTCGCCCGATAAAGATAAGGACACGTGTCAATATAATTTGACCTTGGCAATTATTGGTGCATAAGGAGCAATGCAGGCTATTTTATAACTTTCTTGGGCATGGTATGAAGCCCTAACCTCGAACAGGATACCCTACTTTCCCTACTTCCAGGGCCAGAGTAAAATATCCAGGTAAGATATTCGAACTGAAATCATGTTCGAAAGTAGAAAAACTAGATATTGTGAATAAATTGTATCCAACTAGCCTTATTAATAACGAAATGGATCTCTGAGGCGTACCTCCCCTTAAGCACCTCAGGTTGTACAAACCAATTCGGAGCCCCATACTACGGTGCTTATCACAATCCCAAGTATGCGTCTTTATCACGGCAATCGTTTTCAATGTGTCAAATTTAACATTTACAGTTAAAACAAATCACCGCCCAAGCACTCCGCAGAGGTGGTTAACCAACGTGCGGCTCCGGTGTTTATCACTGGGTTAATCCCGACCGTTCATTAAACGACAGATTGGAAGGCTGCCGGATCCTCGGTACGCATTTGATGCTTGCGCTCGGCTGCACAAGTCTGTTCTTGTGCCCGGGCTGCAGCATCGGCACGGCGTAGACGAGCTCGTTCCCGGTTCTGCTCACGGCGTTGATCGAAAGCTACCTGCTCCTCAGGAGTACGTATGACGCGTGGCCTATCCATTTCGGAGCCGGAGAGAAACTGCTGCGCACGCTCTCGGCTGCGACGTAGAGAAGCGACTTCACTACTGGCGCAGCTAGTTCAACGCCACCTATATAGATAGCTGAGGGCTTTTTCACTCCGATTCATGACGTCATGTTACCTGGCCCGACTGCCATATAATCTAATGGGGTTGCTCCCGAGTAGGCAACAGTGAGTTTGACGTCACCGCTTTTATCACGCCAGCCTTGTCAATGGAAATTTCGAGCCAGGTAGCGTGATGTCGTAGATCGGAGTAAACAGGCCTTGTGCTACCTGAGTCGCATTGGCTAATCGCGCGTCTCTTTTTCTTTTTTCGCGCATGGGGTTGCGTCAGAAGAGCTTTCGGCGCACAGGCGACCGACAGACGGACGAATCGGCTAGCCATATACAGCTTCGCTGTAAAACCATACTGGTTTCGCAGTGCTTTTGCCGTGTGTGTGTGTGTGTGTGTGTGTGTGTGTGTGTGTGTGTGTGTGTGTGTGTGTGTGTGTGTGTGTGTGTGTGTGTGTGTGTGTGTGTGTGTGTGTGTGTGTGTGTGTGTGTGTGTGTGTGTGTGTGTGTGTGTGTGTGTGTGTGTGTGTGTGTGTGTGTGTGTGTGTGTGTGTGTGTGTGTGTGTGTGTGTGTGTGTGTGTGTGTGTGTGTGTGTAAATTTACTGCCGCAAATTATGAGGAACTGTGGCGCCGGGCACAAGGTTATACTTGTTGTAATCAATATTGTGAAATACCAGCCTGAAATTCCGCATAAGTGGTGTACTATAATAATGAGGGCTGAAAACATATTACTCTCTGCACATAACCGAGAAGTTAGATTTCGCTACTGATGCGTTTACTCAACGTTTTTTTTCTTTTCTCCTCACAGGCTGTTACGACGGAGGACGACAGTTCCGAAATGTATGTTAGCTGCAAGGTCGCAGAGTGTGAAGGCGTTGGTTACGTGGACAAGGACACCACCTTGTTCCGTTGTCCGATTTGCAACCACTACACATGCGTGCAATGCTCGGCAGTCCACGAATCTATGACCTGCGCAGAATACCAGAGGAACAAGGACAACGTGCCAGTGCCCGTATACAAGGCTGCTGCATCGCCCGAGGTCAGAAACAGTATTTTAGCATTCTTTAGCCATCTAAGGGTGTGAAATGTTTATGCGCAGTGGTACTGATAATTTCTTTGCAGTAAAATAGTTGATATGTAGGGGATGGCGTTTAGAGGGTCGAACATATGCTGCCTTCTAATCGATTAACATTTTCAAAGGGACACCAGAAATAAATATTTAGTTAGGCCTTGCGGAATACGAGATAGGCCATAGTCTCATATTGTGAGCGAATAGTACGCAAGCCAGAAAAGACGCAAAGAACGGCGTGCTGGTTGCGATGACACATTAAGTTTCCGCCCTGCAGTCGAATGCTAACACTCCCCTGCGTTCATATTTCTTTGTTGAGCCACAAAGCCACGCTTTCACATAGAGTTCTATCAAACAGGTGAACGCCCACATGCGCTGCAATGCAATGATAAGGTGATGTCTGTCGTTTCTTTTAGCGAGTTAATAGGTTCGCGCAACCTACCATAAACATCTTCCAGTTTGCCCTGCATAGCTTTGTCAACAGGTCAGGGGAATCTCATAAATACGGCAGGTGTCTGGGAGGCAGGAACATCTGCAGCGTGTACTTGCTCCATGCGAGGAGCAAGCATTACCTCGGTTCTATCCAGCTACGTGGCACTTGCATATTTTACAGCGAAGCTGTATATGGCTAGGGTTCCATGCGTTCTTGTTCTCCGTGAACAAAAACCACCATCAGTGGCTCATACCCGCGTAAGCATTCATGCTCCCGTATGCAAGCAAAAAATGCAATCGCGCGTAGCCCCCTAAGGCTGATGCTACAAGCACTCAGCAAAGTGGAGCAAACAGTGCTTAAATTCTTTCTAATCACGCATACAACATACAGAACAGCCTATCGAAAACTGCCATCATCAATGACTCATAGCCCCGTGAGCAATGGCTCATATCCCCGTAAGCAAGCAAAAAATGCAATGATTCATAGTGTCGTAAGGTTCACGGCTACTCACTTTGCGTGAATTAGCTGCGATGACACTACCCCTGTTGTCGGTGATTTCAATGTGGATGTGTCGGTACCGAAAAGGGAGCGGTTTACGCGTTCCGTGTTGCAGACATATCCCTTGCGATGATACACCGATACGGCTCAACCGACCGCCCAGTGGCGTACGTGCATCGATTTCACATTATCAAAGAACGTGATTGCAGTTGCGAGTGAAGTGACCACGGATCAAGACAATAAATGTGTGCGCGTACCAATTTCGTCACGATGACCACCCGTCAAGACAATAAATGACTGCGTTCCTTCGTTCCAAATTATGTGTCACCTCCGTGTCGTGCGCTAAACACCTTCGGTGGTCAACCACCTTCAGAGTGGAATGCCTCATGATTTTTTATTTAAATTTTGGTAGAAGCCACGTGGGACACAAGGTGTATCTCGGCACCTAGCGTCCGTTTGAAGTTTTATGCACATTGTATCTCACCGCGCTCCTTTTTTTAACCATTGTCACCTTTACTTTTGTTTCTGTTTTCTTTTTGGTTATTTACTTGTTTACATGTGTTTGTTATCCTTACCTCTTTCTCTTTCTTTGTTTTTTCTTTTTTGCTTTGTTCACAAGTGTCTTCAGCTTGCCCGCGTGATGCAGTTGCCGGTCGGCAGTATCTCTTGCCTCATTTCATACCCAATAACTCGCAGCATATTTACTTTGACTATATTGCTTGCTTCCTGCCTTTTTTCTGCCCATATTTCTGTTCCTTCGAATAAGCCACCAATTCATAGTCAGCGTCCGTGTTGTCTTCCGTAAGCCCTGTTTGTCTGTGCCGGTCACTATGTCGATTACGCGTATTGTTAAATTCTCAAGCGAACTTGAACTCATGGACCAGAGTGGTTGAGCACTTTTCTGATTGCTGGCACTGCGTGCAAGACTACCACCGACTGTAGCGAACGAAACCATCACCACCATCACCCCCACTCGTTATTCCTGGGCACGTTAAGAAGCCCGAAGGGCTCGAAATCGATCCACCTCTTCCATTAGGACGTCTTTCGTAGCCAGTCGTAGCGAGAGCGTAGTTCACGCGGCCAGAGCATGAATAAGTGGACGAGAAACAAGCGAAGGGCCAGGAACAAGCGTTGTTACATGTCCCCTTGCATGATTTATTTGATGCCCATTTCGTTGCCTTCTGAACGCTGCTCGCTCAGAGCCTTTGCACTGTGCCCCAGGAAGGAGACGAGGATTCCGACGCCCAAGAGGAACAGCCCGAAGCCAACGGGGATGCGGAAGGGATGATCGTGGAGTGTCAACACGGAGGGTGCGCGGGTTACGCATACGTATTCAAGACGGCTACTACGGCTCAGTGCGAGAAATGCAAGCACTGGACTTGCGTGGCATGTAAAGCCTCTCACGAATGGCAGACTTGTGCTCAGTACAAGGGCATCGACGTTCCAACGGAAACCGTCGCACGACAACCACCGGTACGAACTGGTAATTATAGAGTTCGGAGAGAGTTTTGATTTTAAAGACAAAAACTGTGCGAGAAACAGAAGTAAAATAAATGACGCAAGCTTGTCGGTGTTTTATTATGTTGACTGTTCAAGAAATATTTTGTCTTTCCTAAAAATGTGCCTGGGGCCGTATTCCGTATAAATATCCATATTACTGTCCACTATTCTTATATCCGTCGCGCCAAGTGGCCGAGTATGGTGATAACAGTGATCTCCAAGCCAATGACGAAGGTGAAAAGATGAAAAGCACGTATACCTGAAAAAGATCGCTAAGAGATACGGCCTCTGGTTACGGCAGTATGTCTCCGAAGCGTTATGAAGTTCAACGATCTTAAGGACTGTCGCGGCATAGCGGCAAAAATTTCGCCCGAAAGGCGAAGTACTGACAGCGATAGGAAGCTTTAGCGTTGCGCTTGAACTCTTCGGATAGTGTTCCAGCTACACGAGGATGCGAGACGTCGACGCAGCACGCAAGGCAACTCGGTTGCCTTGCGTGCTGCGTCAACGTCTCGCATCCTCGTGTAGCCATGGAACGCGCAGGGCAACTGCCGCTGGGCAGAAGGAACAGCGCACCGGCTGCGGACAGGCGTCTCACAACGCTGGCGCGATAGAGGACGTCGCCAGTTGCGCTGCAAGCCTCGAGTGGGCACGAGATGAGACTGACCATCGGCGTTAGTCGGCGTCCGGTGAAACATTCGTGTTAGCTTGACGCTTACTGTTCGTTTCGCTCAGTGCAGTGCATACACGCAGCAGCTCGGCAGGAACGCGCGTGTGCTTACAGTGCGCGCGGCGCTTGTGCCGGCAGCGGGAGACGGAACGCTGTCCTGGCGGAGCCGCCGCGGTGATTGAGCGTTCGCAGTGCGTCCACGTCGTTTTCGAAGCCAAGCGCATTCCGCGCCTCTGAAGACCCTCTCATACCCTACGCGCGCAAGCCGCGCGTCCGCCGTCGATGGCGGAACAGTGCGACTACTGCGGCGCCGACGGCGATAATGCGCCTCGAGCGTCCGTGCAATAAAACTGCACTTATTTGGTCGATATTTTACGGAATCTCTCAATTGTTGGCAATGTAGTTAGTTCACCTAATTGGAAGCGTAAACGATAAATGTGCGAGTTCCCCGTTTTACCCCGCTTTATGCTTCTCAGCCTGAAGCGGTGTCGCACTGACACACCTTAGCGAAGATTGATATTGTAATGCTTAAATGTGTCAAAACAGTGCTGGATTGCGTAGTCACTGAAACTACGGTAGAAAAAAAAATGTTCGTGTTAATTCATTGCACTTTTAGTTCTCGCATGTTAAGCTTAGAAGTCGTTCCTTTTCTAATTATGAAGCGTTACTTTTCTGTCTCAACCAGTTTCTGGATCAAGCAGAACTCTCTCAATGTATATCTATTTGGAAGAGGACTTTTGAAAACAGCCGAAGGCCTATCTTCGATTAGGTGCAGCAAATACTGGTCTTCGTATTTGTGGGCAACTTTGTATAATCATCTTTCGGAATGTTTCATCGCTCATGGCTGTACACAGGCTTCCGCGCTTTGCGCTGTAGCTGTAGTTTGTTTGTGGTAATCTCAGAAAACGACAAACACGAAGTGACGCCGCGACTGCGAAATGTCATATCAAGCTTAGTATGGAGAGTTTACTATATACGTTGCCTACTTTTACAACGTAGCGTCGGCAATGTTCAGTGAATGAAACTTCAAGAAATTGACTGTATAGATGCACGATATACAATGCTCTGTCAAGACGCTTGGTATTACTGAAAAAAATAATTATGGTGCAATAGAATTAGCAATAATATAACGACAGAGAAAGTGAACAGACGGCAGTACAGAGTGGACCACCATAGTCATATTTTATTTCGTTAGGTTTGAAAAGGTGACACGGGCATGTGCTGCTCTAAAGTGCACCCTCAATGTTGCGAGGCAGGATTTCAAGCGCCCAATACTATCGACAAAGAGGCGCTACCATGTGTGGGAAGTGTAAAACTGCTCTTCATTTTCCAGCCTGCTATATCGATATAAGATTTTCATTTCATTTTTCAAGGTGCCGAGCAGCGCATCCCAGGTACCGGCGAGCCGCAGGACAGGAAAGCATAAGCAAGAAAATGGCGCTGACAACAGTGGCGGTGATTTCGTTTCAGCAGCAACAAGCAAGTGGAAGAGTTTGTCTGCTAGTGTGAGTCCTTACTCCATTTTATGAAAATGTTGCCCAACACTAGCAGATGGATGGGAAAAAGAAACTAACCAGGCACGTATGCTCTATGCGCTGTAATTTCCTTCTTTACATGATCGCGCGTTTCGTTTGCATTTTCCCCAGAACACGTAATGCTTCGATAATGTTCATTTGCTGGCTTTATCGAATGTCTGCACGATGTCTAAATGTCTGTACAATTTACTGGATAATCGGACACCTTACAACTATAGCATTTTATTTAGTAGACTCAAGTTCTTTATTCGCATATCCCCACTATGGTCTTCAGGATCCAACAGATCTCGCTCGCGGACAAACGAGATTTGCCCAGGATCATGTGCACCCAGCCTGGTATGTGGTCTCGTGGACTCGCAAACAAGTATAGAACTGTACGTGACTGACTCATTTAAGCTCATTCACCCGCAGTAGTTTAGAAGCACTAGGACTTTCTCCGAGTAAAAGCTTCGTCTAACTCGACCCACTCTGACTCACGGGAGGCGCTGAGTGAGTCCACGCATGAGTGAGTTCGCCGGCCCACGTGATCTAAAGCTGAAGGGTTCGCGTTGTAGGTGCACACCCATTCGGCATAACGCTCGTGAAGAAGATAAATGAAAGGCAAGCAGGTTAACGGGACAATAAAGAGAAATACCAAGTCAGTTTAGTCCCGTAATGCATTAACTCCCAAGTTTATTTTCGTTTATTTTGCGGTATTTTTGTTCATTACTACAAGAGGAAATGGAAGTCAAAGTTCCATTCGCCCCCCCCCCCCTTTTTTTTCCAGAGCCCCAGAACTGATACGTCAGTGTGACGGCACAGATTTCGAAATATTTTTTTTTTCGTATTTAGACCATTGTGCGACCACTACAAGTTCTCGACTTTTTAAGTTCAGTCTTTGGCTCAACTATAATGCAATAGTGCGCCTTTCCCGGCTTACCGAGCCTCATCTTATGATAAGAACGGCTTTCTTTTTGTGAAAGAGTAATGTACTAATACTGTAGAAATGTTTTTCTTTAGTGACCTTTTAACCAGGACTGAACCCATTTAACTACGCTGCATTTATAACAGGCTAAAAGATTAAGAGAAGAAAAGGGCAAGTTATGTGCACTAGGGTTGCCCATGTAATTAAATTTCTCAGCTATGCATCAAAGGCGGTCGCTCAGTCGGTTGCCTTCAGGAGTCGCAGCAGCACTTTTGCAGTCTCCAGCAGCTGTGATATGCGAGACCACGGTTCCAAGATCTCGTCCATTGAGAAGGGTATTCCGTCTAGTTGACTTAAAGCGGTGAGGTAGGCAAGTCTTTCATTTTCCTAGGACGGTCAATGTCACAGAAGGTGTTCTACAGTTTTTTCCCCACCACAAGGATTGCATTCGGCGCTATCGCCCATACCAATCATTTCTGCACGTTACTGAAAAAAAAGTAACCGATTTCAATCACTTCATTTAAAAATGAACTTGAAGTAACCAATTACTGCTCCACGGACGTAATTGACCAATTACTGAAAACGTAATCGACTACTTTCGCGTTTCTTTCCTCCCAACTTTTACTGAACATTGCACAGGTACAGTGAATAGAACGACCTGACTTGGATCTTTCAGTGCGTATCCTCTGCAGCCATTCACACATTGTTTATCTTCACTAACAATAGCTTTTCAAAATTTTCGTCAGCCAGCTTACTTTGTGTGTGCGAGAAAGAGAGAGATATCTGCGCCCTCCATCTGTGCACGCTGGAGAGAAGGGCGGTGTTCAACGTGCGAACTCCGACCCAGAAAATTAGTGAACAAAAGTTGAAGCGTCTTGGCTTCTTGGTTGCGTCTGCGAGCAGCCCTCGCCAAGAGCAGAAACCAGCAGGAGCCGTTGTGAGAACAAAATGAGTATGTAATACATCAGCTTTTACAACATCACTAACTTCGCGACATTGGACATTAAAAAAAAGTCTTTTGAACGAATTTGGCCAGAACGGCAATTCCCCTCAAGCACTGGACAGTTAACCTTGGCTCCGGAGGGCGTGCGGCACACCCACGCACCACGCTGGCCGAAAGCAGAAAGCCCCCTGATCGTTAGTTCCGTTTACTTGCGTTAGTGCGTCCACACGCAGAGCAGCACGTGGCGTCACCGTCACAGACGTAGTGTCGTGAAGCGGTGGACGCTTATCGAGCCTTGTGGCGAACAGTCATGGGATCTCGGCAACCTCCGCGAGGTCGGGAACTATTCGATGACATTATAGGAAAAGCGAAGTCTAAACTCGTTGAGCATGAGCGTTCTCACGCGGTGGCACTCGTAGAAGCGTGAAGTCATTTCGAGATGCACAATGTGATATTTTGGTATACGAGCCGCGCAACCTGCCTGCGAAACTTACCCGTATGAATATGCGCAGTGACGATGTTGCTGCGTGGCACTCGTTCTTCTGTAATTCCCATCAAATTCAAGCGCTCAGAGCTGTGTCACGCCTGTTGCAGATTGTGTCGTCAATAAAGCAGCTGGTTACATGCAGTTTGTTACTAAAAGTCACTGAAGTAAAGTGAGTGTAGCCGAGTAGAATGTAATTAATCAATTGCAAAACTTCCAAAAATGTAATTGATCACAAGTAATTGCGTATATGTAATTTGTTCCGTACAAGTTTTATGCTTTACCCGCCGTGGTTGCTCAGTGGCTATGGTGTTGGGCTGCTGAGCACGAGGTCGCGGGATCGAATCCCGGCCACGGCGGCCGCATTTCGATGGGGGCGAAATGCGAAAACACCCGTGTGCTTAGATTTAGGTGCACGTTAAAGAACCCCAGGTGGTCAAAATTTCCGGAGTCCTCCACTACGGCGTGCCTCATAATCAGAAAGTGGTTTTGGCACGTAAAACCCCAAATATTAAAAAAAAAAAAAAGTTTTATGCTTTGGTGAATGCAACGCCCAGGTGTAAGCGAAAAAATGAGGGTAATGCTACGGGGAAGACTACGCAACAGGCACAGTTGCCTAGAAGGGTCCAGTGGATGCAAACGATGAGGAGTAATGTGAAGTAGCCCCTGTAGTGTCAAATCATGTACTAACTTGCTTCAGCGCTGGGCTGCGTCAGTTCACGATAAAGGTATAGCAACATCGACATGTGCTTTTCGAGCAGCAGCATCGGCCAGGCCATTGCCGGAGATACCGCGATGTCAGGCAGCCACCAAAACGCAGTTGTCCTTTCGCGATCACATGGTGGTGCGTTTCTCGCATCTCCGGCATGAGTTCACAAGATCCTGGACGTACAGCTGACAAAACAATGTAGGGCTACCTTTGAGTCGCACAACATTGCCCACCGATTAGCACGCTGATTAATGTTGCTAGCTTGCTGGCTTGTATAATCCACGGCTCCTCGGAGGGCAAACAAGCTCCGAATCCGTCAATGTCATGACGTGAGAAGTCCTGTATTTGATGTTGATTGATCTGGAAGGGATAACCACTGCGCTGGTGGAGCTGGTATTACTGAAAGAAGTGTCGGTGCTAATACGGAGTCAAAGCAGGAAGCACGCAAACAATCCAGAGTTGCTTCCTTCAAGGCAAAGGCAGGCAGACCCACCTTCTTTCGTATGCCTGGGTCGCGAAGGCTCATGATTCGCCAAAGACTGCCGTTGATTCCTCTGTTATTAGAAAACCGAAGAAAGGCGCAGCGTGCGTGCCCAACGATCGAATAACGTCGTTTATGTCTGCTGAAAGCCACCGCACGTCGGCGACGAAGCTTTGCTGTTAATCCGAGGTAACATCACTGCAGTTCCGGGAGAGAAGCTTCTCATGCGACAACAGTCACTATAAGCAGTCAAACTCTTATTAGTGGTATCCCTCTGCCCCTTTCCTTCAAAAGGAGAAAATGAGGTTTCTACCACCGCCAGCATATTAGTGGGCTTTTTCGCAGGGAGCTCTGTCACGTTCCCGTTCGGCTCCAGGTTCGCCTAAAGCATGACGTCACTTACGACTTGTGGCCAAGGATGTGCACCATGTCGTACTTTGCCAACAACCGTGTTCAAGGGATGCGTGTTATGATTTAATGTTTCATCGCTCCATATCACCATCAGTGCTTTGCCACCTGCGATATCTGCCGCATTCTGTAACTCGGCGTGCTTTTGACTCTGCAGAAAAGCGCCGACGCACAGAGCGAGCAAGAGGGCGCGGAAGCTGCGGGGGACGATTGTTCCATGGATTACAGAGCTGCGGAATCTCAACTTTACAGAGACCGCAAAAAAGTGCAGGTGAGTCTCAACTTCTCTTTCTGAGCGGTATCATTTTCCTTTTTGAGAATCCTTTGTTTCCTTTTTGAGAATCTAGATGGACAAGTGTTACACCCTTTGGAGTGTATATCTTCCACACAACAATAATCGTCATTTGCCTTGCTTGAGTTTCCTTTCTTGAAAACGCCGCGCCCGCTACTTTCCTGTCAGGAATGCTGTCCATGCTGATAACGCGCATGCCGTTCGTTACTGGGAAGTACCAGGCTCGCCGCGTTAAAGAAAGGAAATGCGGACGAGACAGATGGCGATTATTGTTGTGTGGCAAAAGGGTGTAATTTTGCTTAAGAGTAGAATTTTAAGGATCTTTTAAGACTCTGCAGCCACCTGGTCATTGCGTAAGCTGCGGTCGTCACGCAACACATGCAATCAATGGAAACCCACACCGATAGCTTGTTACTTTCGGGCGTGCCGAGTCGGGCAATGAGCGGAGTTATTTGAAGTCACTTTTGGGACCGCCGATGCAGCAGGGCGGGGGTGCACGATCACGTGGCACTCTTCGTTTTTATCCCGTTTCGAGTAAAGCGCGGAAACAATAATTACGCAATGCATGGTGTTTTGAAAAAGACTGCGGGGATGTCGTTTTAGGACGCAATAATTGCTTGCGATCGGAAGTCGCGCCCTTAAGTTAAAAAAATCATAACTTGTTTAAATCTTTTCTCGTTTTCTGCGTAATTTAAATGATCTCAGTAGCTGAAGGTAACTGATTAGCTGAAACACCCTGCCTAATTGACAAATTTTTCATATGCACTTTGCAGTTTCCTTTTCGTGCACTGAGACGAAGTAGTAACATTTAACGTCATTGTTCTGGCCTATACATGTGTCGCAACTAACATGCACCAAGCATTTCTTTAAAAAAAAGACGGATCATTTCACAATCAAATACTTATTTATAATTGCCGAACTCGTGAAATAAAGTTCTAACTGTCAAGTTCTCAATACCAGCGGAATCATCCCGAAAAGCTCGAAAAAATAGCCGTCTTTGACACTCAAACTGAAAAAAAAAAACTTAATCACACTCCGCCATTACCTCTCGCCAGAAGTGACGCATGACCTTGAAATGACCTTCGAGATAAGGCAGTGAACGCGCCACGCTGAAAAATCTCGCAGACGGCGTGCTAGAAGTTACGCCATTATACGTCATAGCGACGACCACCAGGTGCACGCGTCGTCTGCTTATGGGCTGTTTAAAGTCTGCCAACAAGGAATTATGCAATTACCAGTTCTGCGACGTTGCCAAGATTTCCAGTGTTATATAATACTTATTTATAACAAATGTAGCCATAGCTACACGTCCTTGCAGTTGACATTTAAAGGTTTTTTGTTGACAATTATGTATAAGAAACATCGAAGCGGGATGTTTTCAACTTGTCGCTATTTCCCGGCTAAAACGGACAAGCCGCAAAATTTGCAACAATATAACGCTGACTACGCACCCATCCGCTCCTGAAAGCAGCGTGCTCCAACAGGCTCACTGCGAGGGAGCTGCTTACGATAGCTGCAGAAGGGTGTTCCAACGCGAGAGATAAGTGTGCGCGTAGTGTTCATACTATGCGCGCTCGTTCCAAACCAATTCGAAGGTTACGTACATTGAACTAGTCATCTTATTCCAGGCTACGCACTGTCATGGGTGCGACGCGACAAATAAAGCGGTAGCTCATTCAACCAATTCTCCCCCCCCCCCCCCCTTCGCTTCTTTTTTTCTCGCGAGCAACTCCCAATGAGCCTGTCTGTGGGCGTTGCTTTGTAGTGCGGGTTCCGAGGGAACTTTAGTGCTGGTGGGTGCCTATAGTCGCGTAGTATTTTTCATTTCGCAGGCTTTATTTTTTCTGCCGAAAAAAATCGCGACGTAACAAGCACCTTTATGAAAGCATCCCCGTTATTCTCTAAATGTCTAAGTTCATAATTCACACCTTGATAAATAGAACTGTAATTAACAAGTTAGATAACTGGCCATAATTGATTACTAACAAAAAGAAATGCTGGCGGGAGATCAAATGGCGGATGGACATTATGTACTTGTTTCTGTTCGCGTAAAATTATCCATGTCCACGAAAAGTTCGGTGCATGATAGTTCGAACACTGCGTATACATCCCGATGTTTTCTAGCTCCGTTTAGTATTTACACAGTACGTGGCCGTCTCAATCTGTTTTAAGGGTTTTTTAGACTATAGCTGTAAATGGTGTAATATTGCCGTGAATTATTCATTTACATTGTTAATCTACCTTTTGTAGAGTAGAGGCAAAGATGAACGTATAGGATGAGATTGTACGCGATTCTCGTGGCCAACTATGAGCGCACCATTTATGTCGGTGCACCTTTAATTGTGTAGACCGCATTGCATGTAGATCTGCGCACTGTGCACAGCTCACGTGTCATAGACATGCGCTAAGATTCGGCGTGTCATGGCAAATAAACAAATACTTACAGGCCTACGTGCATACATACACACAATGCCCAGATGATGCAGATTCCGTGATTCAGCGGTGTACCTAATTTATTTGCAGATTGAAATGTTCCCCGATGACTGACGGGACCAGGCCCGGCACGCCTACTGGATGCGGAATTTGCATCATTTGCAATAAAGGCTTCTTAAACAGAGCTTTTGAATGTCTTATTGTACGCACTAAAATCCTCTTGCCTATTTCTATACCATAGGCTAGTGAACGCTCACAATCAACGCGCAATAGCTTTGCCAATTACACACATACACACACAAATATTTCACACACTCGTGCATAAAAGTTAAGGCAACTATTCAAGGACAAGGTTTCAATTATTTCGCAGTTTCTCTAAGGGAATTGCTTGAACAGACGGCGTTTAAGGGGTGAGCTAAAGCTCTCCCTCGACCACGTTGCACGTACACGCTTGCAAGCGCTCAAAATCCACAGGAGTGAGCTTTGCGCAGAGATGTAGGACAGATCCGATTTTGTCATGGCAGCACGAAATAGCTTAAATGCAGTATTCTTAGCGGCCACTTTGTATGAACAGGCACTTGTCTGCATACGGTGACTAATAGAAAAACTAAATCTGAAAATTAAGGAAACTGTCAAAAACCGATAGTGTGTCGGACAAACCTATAAACACGGAAGTGCGAGTCGATATTCTCAAATAGAAACAACTCATCGCAACGCGTAGCAAATGTAATGTACAAATATGAGCACCCGTGTTTGCTAAGTAGTCGCTTTCCAGTCCGATAATTTGCATAATTATTAACAGTGCGCTGTGAACAAAAAGGAGTGAACATTCTTCCGTAACTTCTCCACTATAGGAAAATACTTGCCACGCTTGCAACCGTTCCGAGACTCTTCTTGTTGCTGAAGGATGCGAGCACAATTTATGCAGGTAAGCGCCTCTTGAAAAGTGATAGTCACTGATTTGTATCTACTTTTTGTAAATATATAGAAAGAATGGTCTCTCGGGTGTAATATTAAGCCAGCTGTTGAAAAGAAAGTTGATTGGGCTCGTAAGAATGAAGCTTTCCAACTATTGAATGCAGGCGAACATTTTTTAAGGCTACATGATATGGGCGCGGGGGTGATGGGGTGCATTTGTTGGCGTAGTTTATAGTTCTTTAGAGTCCAGTACCTACTGGAAGACCTACAGCTGCATTCCCGAGAGTTCTGACAACGCCCTTGCCTCACTCTACGGCGCTTGCAACACGTTGGGATGATTCGATTAATTTGAGGCGAGAAAGTTGGGCGTAATACGCTCCGTTCAGCGTTAGTTCTATTAAGCGAAGAAAAATGGGGAACACTACGAGTAAAATATGGAAGTACTCCAGCAGTTACTTAAAACAGTCGATAGCTTTAGAACACCAGCGCTTCACAACGGTATCATGGCAAACCACGAGGGATGGATAGCTGTGGCTATGCATTTACGGCAAGTACTGCGGCATACTGTGCGCGAACAGCACAGAGTCGGCCGAGCAGGCGCAGGAGGTTCCGCGCGCTATATATATATACTGCATGCTGCACACCGATGTGAACTTTGTAATCAGGAGTAGGACGGCAGAGTTGGTAGAGAGCTACTAACGCAATGTTGATGAAAATTGGCTTTTGTACCATGCCCAGCAATCTTTCGTATAGCGAATGTCGGCAAGAAGCTCTGTATTTATTTTATTTATGTTATTGTACCCTCAAGACCGAGGTATTACAGAGGGGAGTGGGTAAAAAAACATACATAAGTAAATAACAAAACGGCGAAAAGTGGTTAGCTAGTGCAGCAAATTTGATTAGTTAATTGTATCCGGGAGCGACGATGTCTGATATGGCCGAACGAGACGTTGAGTGGTCCTTGCTTGCAGCAACTGCGCCGGGAAGGTGGTTCCATTCCTGAGAGATCCTAGGAATAAATGATTCGTGACACGTTCTGGTGTGGCATTGAATTATTCCAACTTTATGGCTGGGGCGAAATGCGAAAACACCCGTGTGCTTAGATTTAGGTGCACGTTAAAGAACCCCAGGTGGTCAAAATTTCCGGAGTCCTCCACTACGGCGTGCCTCATAAACAGAAAGTGGTTTTGGCACGTAAAACCCCAAATATTATTATTATTATTAACTTTATGGCTATGATCAATGCGAGAGGAAATGTAGGTAGGAGATATGAGATTATCGCGCAGGCAGGAATTGTGGAAATATACTTCGTGAAATAAAGCAAGGCGAAAGCACTTGCGTCGGGCTGAGAGCGGAGCAAGTAGCAAGGAGTTTTCCTATGAAAGTTACGCTTGCTGTGCGGCTACAATTGCCATAAATGGAACGCGCGGCATTGTTTCAGATTAGTTTAAGTGATTGAATAAGGGTTTAGAGGTTCGGGTCCCACATGGATGACGTGTACTCCATTTTACTCCTAATAAACGTTTCGTATGAGATTGACTTTGATGATGTTGGAGCAGAAGAACATTTCGGCGAATATATCCTAGCATGCGGTTAGTATTGTTAATTAACTTATCGATGTGTAACGACTAGGAAAGTGTCAAGGTTATGTGGACGCCTAGGTATTTTTAGGAGGTTACGACTTCTGGGGGAGTATCATCGTATATCGGCGGAAGAATATTTCTGCGAGTTACACGCATACATTTGCATTTAGTTACGTTAAGTTGCATTAACCATACCTCACACCAGTTAGAGGTAGCGCTAATATCGTCTTGTAGGAATCTTTATCAGATTTGTCTGAGATTTCACGGAGGGTCACAGTCTTCTGCGAGAAGGTAAATGTTAGAAAAAAACATCCTTGCGTAAATCGTTAGTGTAAATTAGGAAAAGAGGGCCTGTAACTGATCCTTGAGGCACACCAGAGTCTACGAGGTTAAATGGGGACAGACGGTTATTTGACGCAACGTACTGTAACCGATTAAGGAGGAAATGTTCAAGCCATGCAAACGGGTTAGGATGAAGACTAAGTTTACCAAGTTTCAACAGAAGCAATGTATGACGCACTTTGTCGAAGGCCTCGCCGAAATCAAAGAAAACGCAGTCTGCGAATGAACCTTTGTCAAGAATAAAATGAAGTCTGAGTTAAAGAAAGAAGTTGGGGGGGGGGGCGGAGTTACGCAAGACAAGTTTTTTCGGAAACCATATTGTGCTCTTGTGGAAAATTAATTATTGTCAAAGTACTTTGCTAAATGTGAGTACAAAATATGCTCAAGGACTTTGCAAGGAAGGCTGGTGAGGGAAAGAGGGCGGTAGTTGAGGGGTGACTTTCGCTGCCGGACTTGTGAAGTGGGACCACCTTCCCGACCTTCCGATCTGCAGGGAGCTGATCGGTGTCTAAAAATTGCTGAAAAATTCTTGAAAGTAGAACAGATGAATAACTAACAGTATTTTCAGAAATTTCGCGTTAATCAAATCAGTACCAGGACTTGATGACAACTTCAGACCTTTAATTAGATTTTTGACCCCAAGAGGTTCAATGATAACAAAATCTATAGCTGGGTAAATTGCAACATTCAAGAGTTGGAAGCACAGGATCAGTACATACAAGGTTGTTACAGAATGCAGAATTAAGGACATGGGCACATACATCACCGAGTACCGGTGAACCACTGGAATCAATCAGCTTGTTCGAGTTATCTTTGGAGGGATTAATAACACACCAAAACGTTTTAGGGTCATTCGCAAGCATTGTGGGCAAAATTTGTACTTGGAATGCCTTCTGGCAAGTTTTGTACCCTATATGTAGGTATTGTTCGCCTCCTTATAAGCATCGCATTTCGAAGCCCGTGTACTTTTATTCGCTATTCGATAGTCTTTTTTTTTTTCGGTTGGAAAGCCTTTTTAACTGGGAGGTTGAAACAGGGCCTTTTAACATTTCACGATATTACACCTGACGGAATAAACTTATCGGTGAGCTCATGTATTCTATTTTTGAACACGATCCATTTCTCATCAACCGTGCTATCATCAAATTGGCTTAGGAGAGGATCAAAAAGTTAGATAGCTCAATATTAATGTCGTCAAAATTTGCCCTATTATAGTGAGAAATTTTTTTTTCAACAACTGGTTTTAATGCAAGTAACAATATGTTGTACGAAAGACCCAGGTGATCGCTTAAGCCCGGTAAGCTTGAAACATTGGTAACTATGTCAGGATGAGAGCATAAGATTAAGTCAAGGAGGTTAGTAGCACTGTCTGATATGCTAGTTGGTTTCAATACTAATTGTGTTAAGGAAAATGAAGTGCATAGATAAAGAAAGTCGTTACTTTGTGAAGAAAGCGGGTAACAGCGCGTAGGATCGGTAGTCCAGCAGATGTTGGGGAAGTTGAAATCCCCCAATAATATAATGGGGTTTGGAGGATGGCGCAAAGTAAGTGTGTTAAGCGCATCGTGCAGCTAAACGGTGAAAGTTGATGAGTAGGAGGGAGGGCGGTAGCGAACAGCGATCGTAATTTTACGGTGACCGATATGAACGCAAGCGCACCCAATATCCAGGTTACCGTGAACGAGATGTCACTGCAGGGGCGTTGAAATAGCGAGCAGTACGCCTCCGCCTTGTCGAGCAGTGCGATATGGTGCCGACATGTGGTGGAATTGATTACGACGCTTCCTTTTTTTTTGTTTCATTGAAAGGAGCGCGGCGATATCTGATTTTCTTATACTTGTGCACTATTAGCGTCAGTAAGAAACCATTTAATAAGGGATTTTAATTGAACCCCATCCAAAGTGAGGACACTGCGGCGGGCACCCCAACGGAGCACACATTCTACGGGAACGTGGACCCCATCGCTTCCTTCCACCCAACTATAACTCGCCTCACTTTCACCTACCGAGTGGCTGACTCGGACCACATTAACCGAAAATCAGATATCTGGCCGCTTACATTGAATCAGCAATTATGAGAGCGACCACCGCGCAAAAGGGTCGAGAGTTGGGCGAGTTGGTACGGTAACATAATCTTGGATTATAGCGCGGGGTGACACACACACAGTCTAGAAGAAGACAGGACGAGCGCTAACTCCCAACTAAATATTTATTGAAACTATTGACACGTATACTTGCTTATCTTTATCGGGTGACCACGTTTCACCGTCTAACAAATGTTATCGCACAGCGCAGGACGCGCCTGCATGTATCGGAAGTTTCTCGAAAGTTATCGGTGGTTCTATCTAAAATACCTAGATCGGCTTTTGCGAAGTAGCGACAAGTTCCTCCTCTCCTGCCACGTTTTCCCTTGCTGCTCGCGCCGGCCACCATATTCATCCTCCGGCGGCGCGGTTGTACGCTCTGTATGCACATGAAGGAAGGAAGGAAGGAAGGAAGGAAGGAAAAAGTGGAGAAGGAAAGGCAGAGAGGTTAACCAGTTCAGCTTAACCGGTTTGCTACCCTACAAATGAGAGAGAGATGGGGGAGATGAAAGATGGGGAAGAGAAAGAGGGAGAGAGAGCACATAGCACAGCACACACATCGTCCGTTGGAGTCCATCAATCTGGCATGGTACGTGATATCACTCACAGCCGCTTGTCCAATCCCGTCTCTTTCAAAAACCGAAGTAGTCCCTTCGTCGCCTTCACCTGCGATGTCTTCTGTCGGCGGCACGTGAAAATCGTGTCGAGGGACAATGGTCTAGCGTCAAGGTGCGCTAGAACAGATGCCAGGGACTGTCGCTGAACATTATATTCAGGACAGTCGCACAGAATGTGTTCCAGCGTCTCCTCGCAAAGACAGGCATTGCAGAGAGCGTTGTCGGCCATTCCAATGCGGAAGGAGTAAGATTTCGTGAAAGCCATCCCTAGCCATAAGCGATAAAGCAGAGTCGCCTCTCTTCGGCGGAGTCCAGTTGGCATATAGAGATGCATCAAAGAGGGCAGGTGGTATTGACGGTTGCTCTGGTTGTTCTGGCTGTTTAGTGTGCACCATAGAGAGAGCGTGATCTCCTGTGCAAGCACTCGAAGTCTGCTAGCTGCGTCGGATCGTGAAAGCGGTATGGCCTCTTCTTGTGCGTCGTCAAGAGCTGCCCGAGCGGCATTATCGGCGTCTTCGTTTCCAGTGACGTTTCAGTGGCTGCCAAGTCACTGCGGCGTCACGTGGTGTCCTTTCTCCTGTGATGTATGGAGTAGGCATCTAATATCGAATACGAGCTGTTCGAATGGCCCGCGACGCAGAGCTGATAGTACAGATTGTAGGGCTGCCTTTGAGTCGCTGAAGATTGACCATTGTCGAGGTGGCTCCCGATTGAGGAAACGAAGTGCAGCGCGAAGAGCAGCTAGTTCAGCAGATGTCGATGTTGTTGGGTGGTCAGTCCTAAAGCTGATGGTAATAGCTTTTGCTGGGGACAACCACAGCACCGGACGAACACTGGATGTTTATGGAACCATCAGTATAGATGTGTTCACTGTCCGCGTACCTCTGGTGCAGAAGAAGCAGAGACAGTTGTTTCAGCACAGGCGACGACAGTTCAGACTTTTTCCCGATTCCTGGTACACTGAGATGGACTGTGGGGCTGATAAAACACCAAGGGGGTATCGATGGTTTAGATGCAGCGGTGAAGCCCGAGGGAAGTTTGTCGTTGTACTTGATAGTTTTAGAGAATGATGATTGGTACCTGTCTGAAGGTAGTGCTGCAAGGTGGTGATAGGGAGCACGTGCAAAATGTCTGATGTGCGTTCTCAGGGCTTCCACCGTAATGTGAGTTCGCATTGGATGGTCCAGAGCAATCGCAAGAGTTGCCTCTGTTGACGTGCATCTGCGCAAACCAAGGCAGACTCTGAGTGTTTGAGCTTGTGCTGCCTGCAGAACACGAATATGTGTCTTGCAGGTGTTGTTCAGTACAGATACACTATATCTTAGAAAACCAAGAAAGAGAGCTCTTTAGAGCTTAAGCATTGCGTCTACTGACATCCCCCACGTCTTTCCTGTCAAGTATTTAAACAACTGGGAAGTTGCTGTCAGGCGCCGTTTCATGTAGGCCACGTGTGGGCTCCAACAGAGGTCTCGGTCAATAATTACGCCAAGGAATCTGTGCGTTCGGACATAGGAAATGGTCCGCCCATTGATTGAGATGACATAAGGCGTCATCGATTTGCGAGTAAATGCTACTAGTGCGCATTTTTCTGGTGATATGCTGAGACCCTGTTTACACAAGTAGTTCGCTGTCAAAGTGGCCGCTCTTTGAAGTCGCGCACGTATCTGAGGACGTGTGACTGCCGAAGTCCAAACACAGATGTCGTCAGCGTATATTGAAATTTTGATGGTAGTTGGCAAGTATTCAGCAAGTCCAACAAGAGAGAGGTTGAATAGCGTCGGGCTGAGAGCACCGCCTTGAGGAACGCCCCTGTGCTATAGCGTCGCGTCGTTGGGCCATCGTCAGTTAACACAAAGAATGATCTTGCAGATAGGTAACTTGCAATCCACAAAAAAACTCGACCACCTAGGCCAACCGTCGCAAGGGCGTCGAGAATGGCCTCATGTGATACGTTATCGTATGCCCCTTTCACATCTATGAAGCTGCAGATAAACGCTTACGGGACCTTTCGTGCTGGACATATGAAACGAGATCAACTACATTGTCGAAGGAAGAGCGGTCACGTCGGAAACCAGCCACGGAAATCGGATAAATCTTGTAGTATTCAAGGTACCATTCCAGGCGGTCAAGGATCATCCGTTCCATTATCTTTCCTACACAGCTGGCCAGCGCTATTGGGCAGTAAGAGGTGAGTTTTAATGGGG
Organism: Dermacentor variabilis; assembly: GCF_050947875.1. NCBI lineage: Eukaryota > Metazoa > Arthropoda > Arachnida > Ixodida > Ixodidae > Dermacentor > Dermacentor variabilis. The sequence continues at coordinate 60,956,252 of NW_027460280.1, read as the reverse complement.
ATTTGCCCTGCTTTAAGAGTGGCACCAGGCGGCTTACTTTCCATTCGTCAGGAACATTTCCCTCCTGCCATGAGGAGTTGTAAAGGCTCAACAATTCTATCCGTGCGGATTCTCCGAGATAGCACAAGGCCCGGTATGATATACCATCTGGACCCGGAGATGATGAGCGCCTGCAGAGAGCTAGAGCCGCTTCGAGCTCCTCTATTGTAAAAGGAAGGTCCATGCGGCAATCACGGGAATGGGGGACGTCAGCTCGGGCTGGAGGATCTGGACGAGTCGCTTGGTCTGCGATCCGCGCACAAAAGTCTTCTGCGACATCGATGTCTTGCCGCCCTTGGAAAAGCGCTAGCGCCTTGAATGGAAAACGCCGTTCCGGAAGGCAACGCAGACCTTGCACCGTTTTCCAAATGTGAGACAGTGGCTTGCGGGGGTCGAGTGTCTGGCAAAACGTTGCCCAACGTTCCGGCGCTAATCTATCCATACGACGCTGAATCTTCTTTTGCATCCTCCTGGCTGCCCTAAGGTCATGAATTGATTTTGTACGCCGATATCGACGTTCCGCCCGGCGACGAAGCGCTCGAAGTCCCTCTAATTATATGTCGAAGCCATTTCGCGTGGAAGAGATCGTCATCATGCGAGTGGCGTTTTGCATCGTAATTTTAATCGTTTGCTCTAACCCAGATGGCAGGCCCTCGCGGCAGGCATCTTCCATCTCAGATTTGAAGTTGGCCCATTGAATCGTCCGAATGGTATTCCGTGGGCCTGATGTAGACGACAAGCCTTTGATGTTCAGATAGGTTGGAATGTGGTCACTCCCATGTGTCCCAATGTCTGGAAACCACACATCTGGCGAGAGAGTTGGAGACGAAAGCAAGGTCGAGGCAGCTGCCGTATGTCATGCCTCGAAAAAAGGTGGGGCTACCATCGTTCAGGAGAGTAAGGCTATAGTTGTGGGCGATGCTCGCTGATCTTCGTCCTCTTGCAATTGTCCTTGTACTTCCCCATGCTGGATGGTGTGCATTGAAATCTCCTATGATGACCCATGGGGTGGGACAAACACTCAAGATATCCGCAAATATTTTGGTATCGAAATTGCTGGAAGGCGATATATACACGCCTATGAGAGTAAACAAGAGTTTGTTCTTTTTAACTGTGATGCATATATATTGATTGTCGTCGTGGGGCACACTTGGTTGCAAAACATAGGTGAGTTCACGACGAACAAAAATGGCGATTTTGCTGCATGCGCCATTTGTTGATGACATGATAAATTCGTATCCTGACAGTCTTATTGGTTCCGACAAGTTGGGCTCACAAATGACGATGAGTGGAAACACATTGGTGTACACAAGCTGACGAAAATCTGAAATTAGTGATTTTAGCGCTCTGGCGTTCCACTGGATGACGGACGCTGCCTTGACTTCTTTCCGGAAGGATGGGGTATGGGTAGCCATCTTTCTAGTTGAGGGATGCGAGCACTGGGCTTAAGGCGTCCAACACTTTAAGTGCGTTTTGAGCAGAGGGTGTCCCCATGTCCACTAAAATTGCTCGAATAGCCTCCATGAGAGAACGTAGCACCGAGATGACTTGACGGTCTGTTTTAGGTGAATCATCCATGGCCGGAGAAGGATCAGGTGGGGCCCCGACCTTCTTAGGTTCCTTAGCAAGGGAGCGGCTCGGTATCGTAGGCCATTCCTCTAACGATAGTCTTTTCTGCTTCCTTCGTGGAAGTGGTGGGCCTTTTCGCGGCGCGACTAACTGGCACCGCAGTGGAGTGGGTACTGTCACTTGCACGGTACGCATTTGCAGTCATGGCTTTGCTGTGAGCGGCAGTAAAGAAACGCGGCAAATGAGTTAGGCACTGACAAGAAGGGAAACGTGTCAGTAATGCGTTGCAGCTGTTATTTGCGTGCTGTTTCGTCGTAGACGGTGCGAGCGGTGAAACTGCGTAGCCGTAGTGCGGCTACCGAGTTCGCGAGGGAATAGTGCATGCGCGTATCTTTGTATACGCAGAGTGTTAATGCAGATATTTCGATCAGTCGCTCGTACGTAGTACAATACAGAACTGTGCCTGCAGCTTTGGATATGAAGTGTGTTATTGCCGCAGTTTGTGGGCGCAGCTTGTGTGCACAAAACCTAAGAAAGCAACTGCTGCGGCCGGCAGCGTCTTTTCCTTTCGTTTTGTACTGTAATAAAACCACTACCGAATCTCCGGTATGTTGCTGTTTAAATATTCAGCAATAGCTCAACTAAGTGATTTTAAGTAGGGTGTCGCACTGCGCGGTTACGCGTCATTCACGCTCAGGAGCGAACCCACGATCTCAAAGCCAGATTTGCCGTTCATAGCCGAATCTGGTTAGCGCTAGTCAGACTGATGCTGAGCTTTCGAAACGTGCACTGCGCCGGCAGTTGCGCTGTGGTGACCTATGTACGCCCGTGAGCAAAAGCACACGGACCAGTGATTGCGCGATAAAACTCATTTTCCCCTCTGTACGTGAATGCAACCTGACATGAAAGGCTGCAGTTCAATCTTGGCATTACGAATTTTATAGTGCACTCGTCAGTTTCCGTTTATGCGTGTTAATTACGAAAAAATTCTGTTTTTTCGGCGACCCTATGGTCCGTATACTTTTGCTCACGGGTGTACATAGGTTGTCACATGGTTTACGGAACGTGGCCAGTAGATATGGCGTCAATACGGTTTTCTCGGCCCCCCGCAAATTGTCTATGATGTGACCTATGATAAATAGGAAACTTGAGCGGGGGGGGGGGGGGGCAAAAGAAGAAAGAAATTAATGCGGCGTTAGGCATGTGTCCCCTTTAGTGCCTTGTAACACTGTTACAGTTTATCAGATTCCACTCAAGTGCGGGAAAGCTTACATTGGACAGAGCGGCAGGTGTATCAATATCAGACTAAAAGAACACAATCACTTAACAACCCTAATACTTCACATCTAGCTTGTTTTAATTGCGGTTGTAAACCCTTGTTGGAAGACACAAAAGTCCTTTAAGACACAAATGCAAACCACACGGGAAATAATTGAAGCATTTCGCATTAAAAGATGAGAGACTTGTGTTAGCCACGCGTCAATATCTCTGTTAGAAAGCGAATTTCAATATCTTCTCAGCATGTGCGTCTATCGAAAGTAGTGCCTTTTGTTGTTCTTTTTGGTTCCCCTACCTCTTGATATGTTTAACTGATAGTCTTTATACCTTGTCACGTTCGTATGCTACGATATTTGCGATCACCTATACATATGTTGATAGTTTCATTAAAGATATAGTTGATAGTTAGCGCTCGTTCTGTCTTCTTCTAGTGTGTTTGTCACTTCGCGCTACAATCCAAGAATATGGGACCATCGTGCCTCTGTGCTCAGGGGCTTGTTAACTTGCTAACCAATATTAAACATTGTTTTTGTATTTTTCAAGAAAATGCATCCGGATGGCCGTGGAAAAATGCACAGTCTACGAAATTGTGGCATGTCCTGCAAAAGTGTCGTATCAGCAGCATCAATGTACAGGTGTTCTTAAAGAACACGAATATAAAGATGTAAGTGTCGCACCAGGAAGCGAATTTCTTGCTTTTTGCTTTTGTTCTTCGCATCGAGACTTTGGAAAGGAAGTTTAGATGAGAATAAATTTGTTTCGCGCCTTCATATTTCATAAATATCCGGCTAATATGTTCGATGACAAGCCTTGGCTTTCGGCGATGGCGTCACGTAAAGTAGCATGAGGTTTCACATTTTAGCGCATTCAAATTCACTTCAGTATGAAGCCTTTTAATGGCACGGGCTTATAAACAAATTGTGGCGGCACCTCTGAGCAAAGTGAGTTCACTGTTTATTCCGTTTTTCTCGTCAATATATGGCATCGTTAGTTTGTGGTCTCGGTGTTCGCAAACAAGGCACATACATTTCGAGCTTCTCAATAAATCGAGTTCACTGAGAACTGTGAGCTTAGATCAATAAAGTTTCAACGTCACAAATCAGCACAGCGCTGCCCAGAAACGTCGTAGTGGAGGGTTGCAGAATAATTTTGATCACTTGGTGGTGTCTAAGGCGCCCCCAAAATGCGGGACAAGAAATTTTTTTCGCCCCATTCTGCACCCATCTCTATGCGGTTGTTGATGTCTGGTATCGAACCCGCCATCTCGTGGTCACTAATAGAACGCCATCTCTACTGAAGCTCCACCGCAGGTGAACGCTGGAAAAGCATCGGCAGTGCGTTTTAAATTCGGAACGCGAATGCCAACCACTGTGTCGTACATGTGTAACCAGTCAAAAAATAAGTTATCGCTGCTCCTGCGGTTTTGCGTGGCCTCGCCTTCTTGCTCGCACTATTAACTTGTTGGTACAAATATTATTTCAGACACACGCAGCCTACTAGCCATCACTGCCAACGGTGAACTTCAATATTCTCAAATCCCCGCAGACGTGTTACCGAATTTTTTCTTAACTGGCTCCGAGCGCGCACTTTTTGTGATGCACAGCACTTAATTAACGATGATTCATCTCTAAACGCAGAACACAAGCAGCAGCAAAGTTGCAATATCAAAGACTGCAAGCAACACATTAATTTAAATGCGAAGCATTTTTTTCCTAGTCGAAGCAGAGGTCAGAGCAAGGGCACGTGCAAGGACGCGCCAATTTCGTCTCCCCAAAATGTGGCCGATCCCGGAGACACCGCAGCTCGAAAAGCTACTGGACATAGTGCAAACGAACATCGAATATCGTGTGCGGCCCGATTGGCTAGTATCTGATATAGTGGAAACAAACGCCTTATACGCGTATAGTGTGAATTAAGACGACCCTCAGTGGCAGGTGAGGCGCGTGAGCGTAGGCGTGAGCTCGAACACATACAGGCCGGCGTTGTCATGCTGTCGTCGTCATTCTGTCACCATCATTTCATTGCTTTCGTGACAATGCGGTCATTATTTCGTGGTCATCGGCTGTCTCGGTGGGGACCCTGGACTAGATGAAGTCCGGAGTGACCCACACTGCTCCTAACGGGAAGCCTTTTCAGAGTAATAATAAAGTTTCTCTCTCTCTCTCTCTCATCGTCATCTTTCTGACGTTTTTACTCTGTTGCTGTCAATGCGTTCTCATTCGTTGTCATATCATCGTCGACGTCACGTCGTCGTCCCGAAATCGGCGTCATGCCCTCCGTGGTCGTTGCATCATCGCCATCTTGTCGTAGCGGTTGCACGGTCGTCAACCCATTGTCGTCACACCTATGCCGTCACGCCGTAGTCGTGAATCCACCTTCATCTCTTTGTCGTCATGCCATCGTAGATACGCCGTCGTCGTCATCGCATCGTAACCATTTTAACATTGTCATCCCATCGGTATCGCTCGAGCATCGGCATCACGTTGTCACGCCGTCTTCGTTACACCATCATCGTTGCGGCGCCGTCTTTGTCACTCCAGCGAGGTCATATTAGGGTCGTCAGCTAGTCGTCGTCATACCATCGTCTATACTCTGGCGTCTTCATCCTATGGTGGTCATGTAGAAGTCGTCACACCATCGTCGCCACTCCTTGCACATGTTTATGTCCTCAGTAACATACATAAATGGTTCGAATGACACCATAATCAACGATGGGTTCTGATTAAATCTTTTTTATATCACGGTGACTTTTTAGCGACTTTGCTGTAGCCGACTTCTCATGCTTCAGTCACTCGTGCGTATAAACTTGTTCGGAGTAGGGACGCCTCTTGCGTCCTTTCACTGTCATAAGACCTGCAACAGAATGTTCAGACACCGCCAAGCAAAACTTTCTCAAGAACATAATTTCTTTAACTATTGACACACCATTCGAAAACATAAAACTAGCCCAAATTCGTACACTTTACGAAAAAAACTGGCAGAGTTGGCAGGTATGCTACATACGTGGGGACACGAGCAGTGCTTTGTAACGAAGAATACTCGAAGCTCTTAAACCATGCGCTGCACACGACATGTACTCCGTCAGCCACTGCCATAACGTTCCAGATTTTATGTTGCAGTCCTCTGCACTTAGAAGCGACCAACCATATTTAAGCATGCGTCATTGAGCACTTTTGTTTCAACGCGACCGGCGAAAGCGTTATGGTCAAGACAGTACTTGTGGGAGCACTGTTCCGCATCAGCACACTTCTACTACCGTAATGCTTCTCCCAAAGATAAGCTGCAAATGTGTTCAAATGGAAAACTTGAATGTCTTACTGTACAGACTGTAAAAGCTTCCCATTGTCACAGTTGTACAAAAGATCGTGTCTGTATTTACCCAGGTCCGAGATTGCTTTTATTCCTATCAGCTCTGAATCCAATGCGGAGAAACCGGCGGCACAAAGCAATATTTCTATGTACCTACGTACATAACAGGGCCTGTCCTATTCTGTAATTCTCTTGAAACTAACCATCTTATTGACACCTGTAATTGTAGTGCAATTGTATGGGTTAATGACAAACTGCAAACGTAATTACACGTTACCTGTTGCTTCACTGAAAGGCAGCATCTGACAGTTCTCTTCCTATACGACAGAAGTAACAGGACATTCGATTGTGTGTGTATTTGTTGATTTCAGCACGTTTCCCAAGAAACGCTCCAGAACATGAGAGAGAAGAGTAACTGGTTTCTCGCTGAATGTTTCAACAAGAAATGTTCCACTCAAAGGGAGAAAATTTCTTTTCGTGCAAGGAAAGGAATAGATTTTTACGTCTGTCCATTTTGCGTAAGACGGAACTGCTGGACGTGCCGTGCAGTTCACGACGGCATGACGTGCGAGCAGTACATGAGGAAACTTGTGGACGACATGGACGCTGGGAAGCTCGAAGTAAGTGGTCGTGCAAGCGGCTTGAATTTATCGTCGTGACGCTCCGTATTTATTGCTGGCAAAGTGAAAGAGGCGTTGCTTGGAAAGCATGTGCGTGGTTCTTTTATACCGCGAACAGCACTCATGAGCAAGGCAGTGGACCGATCGTGTTCGTCCGTCCGTCGGTCACACTTTGGCTCAGGCACATTCGTGCTCTCTGCAGTTGTGTCCGTACGAATGCTAAGCCGCCGTACGGAACGCTATCGCGGGCAAGCGTATATTTTAGGGAGAATAAATTTTGCGTACCCAAGCGGCTTTGCGTACGCAAAGAAACCTTTGCGTACTCAAAGCGGCGCTCCCTGTTTGCGTTCTTTTGTACACCTGATTGCATTCTTTGTACTTCCGGCAGTTTGCGCCCCCCAAGCTTTGAGTGCGCAAAATCTAAAACTCCATATTAAGCTCATATTTTTATTTATCCTGGTTTTTTTAGAACTGCTTTTCAGCGGTTCATAATAAAGGCCTTGAGACGTCTCTAACGTAGGCATTCATTTGTAGCGCAAGATACAAGACGAGTCCTTGCTTGGCTAGTTGGTGTTTATATTGTACTAAAAAAGGTTAAGCGTGAAATGAATACGAGGATCGAGGTAGAAGAAGCATGCTGTCCCATCGCAAGACCAAAGCATGAGGCACATAAATTCCCTAGAATGATTTGACCATTGAGTAGCTTAGCAGATTTCTGCAGCATGAAAATAAGGCGTTTGATGTTTACTTGCAGCTTCATATGCGAATCCATGACAACGGCAGCTTCCATGTACGTTTTGATGGTACTTCTGCAGAATGTCTGTAGAAAATAAATCTGCATGTTTTATTGTCTCTGTATGCCTTGCTAAGAGAAAAGATAAAGCTACAATTTCGCACATTTGCGCAGTTTTACCATTATTAAGAAAACAATGCCTCCGCAGCATTGGCATTTCGTGTTTAGACCCTGTATATAATAGTATATATGTGTAGCTGTTACTGAAGTGTCCTCACATAGTGCATTTGCTTCCCTCGTTAGGACCCCCGCGAGAAGGAAAAGCGATTGCTGCAGCACTTCGCTGCTTACGAGCAAGACGTTGTGCCCACATCCCAGGAATTTGAATGTGCCATCTGTCTCGTGGAAGTAGAACCCGGCAAGGGGATTATTCTCAAGAACTGTCACCACAAGGTGTGCGCGTAAGTACATACCGAGTCAAACGGATACAAGGTTTGCACTTGGCGGTACTGTAGAGGATCCTGTCAATTTTGTAAGCGCACATCCTTACCAGCTAGCTTCGGACGCCTGAAATTATCAATGGAAAGGCAAATTAAACATGCACGCATGTTCACTAAGTCACGTTAGACACCAACCATTGACGCTTTATTTTCCGCAACTTCTGAAGCGTCCGTGACCAACAAACGCCATGCTGTCAAACTCCCTGAGGGCATACAACTCTGTACATGTATACAAACGCCATTCATGGTAACACCGGTCAACACGAATCGCAGTTAGGTAAGATATAATATATATAAAGATAAAACGCTTACAATAAAAAACTTCGGGTAACCAATTTTTACGTGGCTGCTATTTTCACGCTATTAGAGTATACCAACAACCGCTAACGCCAAGCCGCATTACCAAGAGGATGAACCTCTCGATCATTTTCGCTCAAGGCTAGGAACACCTGTGGCACTCAAGCCATTTGCTGCCGAAATAGGCGCCAATCGTGCGTGTATTATGCCCAACAGTAACCACATTCTATGTTCAGGTCTGCCTCACCTGCCTCTGTGAAGCATTTACAAGTCTGAATGTGGAGACCAATGGTGTGTTGTAGTGGGCCACTTGGTTCCGATATATGGTGGAACACTGCACTGCGATGCAGAACTGAGGACAGGACGTGATGATCTGTGTCTTGGCGTCTCAATTCATCGCGCCCTGTCCTGAGTCTTGCATCGCAGCACCATGAATACAAGAGCCACAGCGTTTGATTTTGGCCCTATGAAACAAAGTGTGAGGTGCACTTTGCGGCTGTGAGGCAACGATCCTCCACATGCCATATTATTCTTTGCGCTCCTTTGCTGTACGTGCAGTGACGACACATAAGTAAATGACGTCGCGGTGTACTGCAGCTCAAGTGCGAAGCTCACATGTGCGAGCTATGTGTGCGACTACACCTACGAGATCGATATTGCAGCGTATGTGATGTGTCAGAAGGACAGTTAAAAAAAAATGCTGTCAACGGCGATGCAGATAACTTCAGTATGTTGAGGTAGCACAGACGCCACGCATCTGAAAAAAATAGTGAAATTGGCATTGCTTCGACAACCAACACGTGAGAACCGCAACTCGCCGCAAATGAGTTGAAGCAGCACAACTCTATTAAACGTGCATGTCTGATAGCGTCGTTCCAAGCGACTTCGAAGCGTCACCATTGTTTCGCGAGCCTTCATTCGCTCTAACAGCCGTCGGTTTTCCCACTTGTGTACGGTAGCAGAGTGTGAGTGCGCGCGCTAAAGAGCGTGCAGTCGCAGATGAGGCGTGCAACATTCTGTGCACGTTTCTGCAGACCGAATTCCCCCCTTTGTGTAAGTGCCTGATCAGCATGCCCACTATGTGACCGAGAATACATTAAAAAATTAGCACGTTGTAGGTAATTACTCGACTGCGCACGATAAAAAATTGACGTTAGACAAAAGTGAAGATGTCAGCACTGCCACTAGGAGGACTTTCAACTTGATATGGATACGGCCAAGGTATATAAATGGTAAAAAGAGTCTACGCGAGAAAAACAAACTAAAGGCCAGCACACTAGGGCTGTAGTCAAACATTGCGGGCGAGTGCGCAATGGCGCAATAAACAGATTCGCGTAAAATAACGTTCCTTCAAGCGTATACTCGCGTTAAGAATAACTAAGCGTACACGTTGTTCTTTCTCCGGACCATTTATAAATACTCAACCATGCACAGAATTACTTGCCTGTCAACACTTGGTATATTGAGGGCTCTTGTTCTAGCATGCGGTATTTTCAGAGAATGCCTGGCCAACACTGCCAAGAACTCCCCAACAGCAGAAGTTCAATGCCCCTACTTCGATGACCAAGTACCCTGCCAGATGACTGTTTTTGACAGCGACCTCAGGGCGGTAAGGAACATTATGAGATGATTATTGCGCGCGCCAATCTTTTGCTCTAGATTTGGGAAAGGGCACGCCTAACTTAATTTCAAACCCTAATGTAGCTTTCATCATCAGTCAGCCGTTGTCTGCTTGTACATGGTGCAATGCGAGCGAATTGCCGTTGTCGAAAGCGCCAACGGTGACCAGAGCTTCGGTTCTTGTGGGTCACAGGAGTATCGGAGAACGATCCAGCAGCAGCTCTGGTCATAATGCGTGCAGTAGCGCCGGAACTTATAGAGGACTACACGCCATACCTTTGTTGCGCCCGTGTTACTGAAACTGACACATCGAAAACGATGTGTGCATTGCAGTTGTGATCTCTCTGTTGTGCACTATTGCGCACAGACGTGGCGCAGACGCTAATGCCCAATTTCGCAATGCGGAGCACAAGTTCTTCATTTCAAAAAATATTATCGCCATTTCCCAGTGCCTGTCCAAGGACGACTACGACGCACTGCAGGACAGGAGCCTGCGCGAGGCTGAGAACAAAAGCAAAGAGCCGGCGTTCCATTGCAAGACGCCCGACTGCCGGGGCTGGTGTTTGCACGACCGCGACGTCGAGCTCTTCCAGTGCCCCGTGTGCGGCAAGGAGAATTGCCTCCGCTGCGAGGCCATTCACGAGGGCATGAAATGCGCCCAATATCAGGAAGACTTGAAGATCAGGGCCCAGAATGACGCAGCGGCCAAGGCCTCGCTTAACTTTCTCGAGGTGACCCTTTCGCCCTCCTCCATTTTTTTTTATCTCGAACTTTCATACACCGTCGCGTGACGCCACTTTGATTTCGTGTATGGTGCGGACGAGCAAGGTCTCTGCCGTTGTGAGGTCTGCGCAGGCACATTTGACATCACAAACAGGCCACTTTCAGGCATATGCAGGTCGGCAAACTCCCTCATGAGTAGGTTCCCTGAGACTCGGACCAACCCGTGAGTCTGAGTGAGTCCGGCTGAGTAGAATTTTGATGAGTCTGAGTCCCAATGACCCTACGAGGGCGAAATGCAAGAACGCTCGTGTACCGTGCATTGGGTGCACGTTGAAGAGCCCCGGGCGGTCAAAATTAATCCGGAATTTCGCCAACCAACTACGGCGTGCCGCATAATCATATCGTGGTTTTGGCACGTAGAAACCCAGAATTAAATTTTTAGTCCAAGCTTGGCTAAGTAAAATTTCGGTGAGTCTGGGTCCCAGCGAACCCTAAGCAAAAAAGCAAAAAGGTATTTTTGTGAGTGAGCTTGAGTGACTTCCATTTATGTTGCCGAACTATGCTTTCATATGTTACTTCTGTGCGTCGTGACGTTTCGTGTACCACTATAGTCCTTCCGGATGAGACGTCAAGGTTTGTCTTCAGGGGATCTGCATGCACAAAGTCCCAATTACACGCTCTGTTTTGTACTGCTGCAATGTATGGATCAAAAAGGTTTTTTTAATTATTTGGTGGTGAAATTTATTGGGGAACACTGCTCGCAGCCAACTTGACAGGCTGAAACACTCAACAGAGGGCAATCCAGAACAAATCGACATGCAGTTATTATTAAGCATAGGGTTGTAGAAGTAACGGTAACAGAATGTAGAGAGATAAAAGAAATTACATAGAGCGCCAAGGAAACGACAAACGCCTGTCAATAAGATAATGTTAGCTAACTTTAGCATATGAAAGCACAGCTTGTACATTTACTTGATTTGGTGAATACAAGTGTTTGCTTCCTTGCACAAAGGGTCTGAAATGGCGTTTTCTTCAGCGCATTCCTTCATTGCATTTCTTTTCTCCGAGCCTAATCCAGCCATGCGTGTGAGTATGTGTGATTTAAAGCGATTAGTTATCATCATCAACATCAGCCTGGTTACGCCCACTGCAGGGCAAAGGCCTCTCCCATACTTCTCCAACAACCCCGGTCGTGTACTAATTGTGGCCATGCCGTGCCTGCAAACTTCTTAATCTCATCCGCCCACCTAACTTTCTGCCGCCCCCTGCTACGCTTCCCCTCCCTTGGGATCCAGTCCGTAACCCTTAATGACCATCGCTTATCTTCCCTCCTTCTTACATGTCCTGCCCATGCCCATTTCTTTTTCTTGATTTCAACTAAGATGTCATTAACTCGCGTTTGTTCCCTCACCCAATCTCCTCTTTTCTTATCCCTTAACGTTACACCTATCATTCTTCTTTCCCACGGCGGCCGCATTTCGATGGGGGCGAAATGCGAAAACACCCGTGTGCTTAGATTTAGGTGCACGTTAAAGAACCCCAGGTGGTCGAAATTTCCGGAGTCCTCCACTACGGCGTGCCTCATAATCAGAAAGTGGTTTTGGCACGTAAAACCCCAAATATTATTATTATCATTCTTCTTTCCATAGCTCGTTGCGTCGTCCTCAATTTGAGTAGAACCCTTTTCGTAAGCCTCCAGGTTTCTGCCCCGTAGGTGAGTACTGGTAAGACACAGCTGTTATATACTTTTCTCTTGAAGGATAATGGCAACCTGCTGTTCATGATCTGAGAATGCCTGCCAAACGCACCCCAGCCCATTCTTATTCTTCTGATTATTTCCGTCTCATGACCCGGATCCGCCGTCACTACCTGCCCTAAGTAGATGTATTCCCTTACGACTTCCAGTGCCTCGCTGCCTATTGTAAATTGCTGTTCTCTTCCGAAACTGTTAAGCATTACTTTAGTTTTCTGCAGATTAATTTTTAGACCCACTCTTCTGCTTTGCCTCTCCAGGTCAGTGAGCATGCATTGCAATTGGTCCCCTGAGTTACTAAGCAAGGCAATATCATCAGCGAATCGCAAGTTACCAAGGTATTCTCCATTAACTTTTATCCCCAATTCTTCCCAATCCAGGTCTCTGAATACCTCCTGTAAACACGCTGTGAATAGCATCGGAGATATTGTATCTCCCTGCCTGACGCCTTTCTTTATTGGGATTTTGTTGCTTGCTTTATGGAAGACTACGGTGGCTGTGGAGCCACTATATATATCTTTAAGTATTTTTATATACGGCTCGTCTACACCCTGATTCCGTAATGCCTCCATGACTGCTGAGGTTTCGACAGAATCAAACGCTATCTCGTAATCAATGAAAGCTATATATAAGGGTTGGTTATATTCCGCACATTTCTCTATCACCTGATTGATAGTGTGAATATGATCTATTGTTGAGTAGCCTTTACGGAATCCTGCCTGGTCCTTTGCTTGACAGAAGTCTAGGGTGTTCCTGATTCTATTTGCGATTACCTTAGTAAATAGTTTGTAGGCAACGGACAGTAAGCTGATCGGTCTATAATTTTTCAAGTCTTTGGCGTCCCCTTTCTCATGGATTAGGATTATGTTAGCGTTCTTCCAAGATTCCGGTACGCTCGAGGTCATGAGGCATTGCGTATACAGGGTGGCTAGTTTCTCTAGAACAATCTGTCCACCTTCCTTCAACAAATCTGCTGTTACCTGATCCTCCCCAGCTGCCTTCACCCTTTGCATATCTCCCAAGGCTTTCTTTACTTCGTCCGGCGTTACCTTTGGGATTTCGAATTCCTCTAGACTAGTTTCTCTTCCATTATCGTCGTGGGTGCCACTGGTACTGCATAAATCTCTATAGAACTCCTCAGCCACTTGAACTATCTCGTCCATATTAGTAATGATATTGCCGGCTTTGTCTCTTAACGCATACATCTGATTCTTGCCAATTCCTAGTTTCTTCTTCACTGTTTTTAGGCTTCCTCCGTTCCTGAGAGCATGTTCAATGCTATCCATATTATACTTCCTTATGTCAGCTGTCTTACGCTTGTTGATTAACTTCGAAAGTTCTGCCAGTTCTATTCTAGCTGCAGGGTTAGATGCTTTCATACATTGTCGTTTCTTGATCAGATCTTTAGCCTCCTGCGATAGTTTGCTGGTATCCTGCCTAACGGAGTTACCACCGACTTCCATTGCACACTCCTTAATGATGCCCACAAGATTGTCGTTCATTGCTTCAACACTAAGGTCCTCTTCCAGAGTTAAAGTCGAATACCTGTTCTGTACCTTGATCTGGAATTCCTCTATTTTCCCTCTTACCGCTAACTCATTAATCGGCTTCTTATGTACCAGTTTCTTCCGTTCCCTCCTCAGGTCTAGGCTAATTCGAGTTCTTACCATCTTGTGGTCACTGCAGCGCACCTTGCCAAGCACGTCCACATCTTGTATGATGCCAGGGTTAGCGCAGAGTATGAAGTCTATTTCATTTCTAGTCTCGCCGTTCGGGCTCCTCCACGTCCACTTTCGGCTATCCCGCTTGCGGAAGAAGGTATTCATTATCCTCATATTATTCTGTGCCGCAAACTCTACTAATAACTCTCCCCTGCTATTCCTAGTGCCTATGCCATATTCCCCCACTGACTTGTCTCCAGCCTGCTTCTTGCCTACCTTGGCATTAAAGTCGCCCATTAGTATAGTGTATTTAGTTTTCCCTCTACCACCGATTCCGCGTCTTCATAGAAGCTTTCGACTTACTGGTCATCATGACTGGATGCAGGGGCGTAGACCTGTACAATCTTCATTTTGTACCTCTTATTAAGTTTCACAACTACCTGCCAAAGACCTGCCACCTTCTCGTTAATGCTATAGAATTCCTGTATGTTACCAGCTATATTCTTATTAATCAGGAATCCGACTCCTAGTTCACTTCTCTCCGCTAAGCCCCGGTAGCACAGGACGTGCCCACTTTTTAGCACTTTATGTGCTTCTTTTGGCCTCCTAACTTCACTGAGCCCTATTATATCCCATTTGCTGCCCTCTAATTCCTCCAATAGCACTGCTAGACTCGCCTCACTAGATAACGTTCTAGCGTTAAACGTTGCCAGGTTCATATTCCAATGGCGGCCTGTCCGGAGCCAGTGAATTCTTAGCCTCCTCTGCTGCGTCGCAGGTCTGACCGCCGCCGTGGTCAGTTGCTTCGCAGCTGCTGGGGACTGAGGGCCGGGGTTTGATTGTTGTGTTCATATAGGAGGTTGTGGCGAAGTACTGCACCAGGGTGGCCAATCCCGCTCTGGTGAGGGAGTGCCTTACCGGTTCTGGTCACCGGGATCAGGCCACACTCCAGGCCTGTTTGTGCAATTTTATCAACACGCGGATTTTTTTTTAATCCGGTGGAAAATTGCCGGCACCGGGATTCGAACCACGGACCTCTTGCACGCGAGGCGGGTGTTCTACCTCTACGCCACCGCTGCACTTTACGCCACCGCTGCACCTATACTGATTAGTTATACTGGGCGTATAAGGGACGAACTAAGTGCTGTCGGTAAGTAAATGCTTATCAAGGTACGCCTAGTAGGTGAGCTATAGCGGAAGGCCGGGAGTTGAACATTGCTTGAGCTGTCTCAGTTCAGGTGATGAGAAGTAGTGAACAGGGGGAGCTTTTCTTGACGCAGGAAATGCTCAAAACCCAGCAAGCGATGCGATGCCCTCAGTGCCGCGTTGTCATCATCAAACGGTCCGGGTGTGATTTCATGGTGTGCAGCTCATGCAAGACTCAGTTGTGTTGGGCCACCAGAGGAGCTCGATGGGGCCCGAATGTGAGTGCCATGGTCGTTTTTCTTTCTTTATTCCTCCCCTAACCCTTTATCCCTCCCCTAACCACAACCCTTGGCTCAGCGCAGACGGGCCCTGAACTCGAAAGCCACCATCATTTTTTTTTGTTGCTACAGTGCGAGAGTGGGATTGTATCAGGTTGGACGCGCCGCTAAGGGTGACGCGAGGGCTGCTTTCTTTCTGATTCGGAAGGAAACGGCAAGTTTTTTTGCTAGTATGTCCAGTTATTGCAAAGGACGCTTCGATTTCACGATTTCTTGGCACTCATTGCAACTATCGCAAGGAAAAATGTATAACGATACATCGAATGTCACCCACCTTTAGAAAGCTTTAGTAAAGCGAAAGCCTTCTAGGCTCATGGTGAAGTTTGTGTCAGCAGGCCTGACCGCCGGAGTGTCCGCCAGAGCGTCATCACGCCATATGAAGACAGATTAAAGACAGATCAAAGAATGAAAAATGATTGATAGTGACAGTTAGTGAATGACAACATTACAATGGAGATTGGTAGAGGTTAATAATGACTAATAATGACTACTGACGAGTTGTAATGACTTCTGATGACTCCAAATTGACCAATATGTCTAACGACGGCTTGTAATGACTACAACTGATTAGAAATGGTTAGGAATGTCTAGTAATGAGTAGTAATGACTACTAATGACTACGAAATGACCAATATATCTAACGACGGCTTGTAATGACCACAATTGATTACAAATGACTAAAATGCTTACTGTGAGCAGTAATGACTAATAATGACTGAAATGATTTGTAATGACTAGTGATGACTATGAAATGACCAATATGTCTAACGACAACTTGTAACGACTACAATTGATTAGAAATGACTATAAATGCTTAGTAATGACCAGTAATGACTAATAATGACTAAAATGACTTGTAACGACTACTGTTGACTAGGATGTGACCAACATGTCTAACGACGGCTTGTACTGATCACAATTGATTACAAATCGCTATATATGCTTAGTAGTGAGCAGTAATGACTAATAATTACTGAAATCACTACTACTGACTAGGATATGACCAAGATGTCTAACGACGGCTTGTAATGACCACAACTGATTACCAATGACTAAAAATGCTTAGTAGTGAGCAGTAATGACTAAAATAAAGAATAGAGAGAAAAGATGCAAAGAGAAAGAGACGAATAATAAGAGGAGGAAGAGTATGCTTTCGCTGTTCCCCTCCTAAGAGAGATCTTAAGGGGCCCTGTAATTTTGGAGTGCGATTATGGAAAAACAAGTCGCGCTTTGACCTCCAATTATCACTATCTAGCACATACTACTACAGTGGCAGCGATACTATATTATATAGCTTGCAGTGCTACAGCATATTGGCTCACTATATCGCTAATGCGACAAGGTAGATAAAAGATGGACGGTACCTTGCGTATAAAATAGTTCTGTGGTAGAAATCAGCGTGATCACATCCTTAGGCCTGCATTCTTTTTTAAAGTGGACGGTGAGCCGAGACGTAAGCGCACGAGCCAGAAACTTTGCATCCAACACCTACTTCAAATGTTTAAGTTGCGTCATGTAGTCGATGTAGTCGCATGGGTCACAGTCCTGAGCCTCCTCCTGATCCATCGAAATTTGGATCTGTTCGTGAACCGCTCTGATCGCGCAGATGTAGCCATAGACGTCCGAGGACCATGTTCATTGCAGCATCATATAGCTATAAGAATCCAGTTTGGCTCCTCCTTTGCAGGGTGTCGGCGACACAAGCGGTGGTTGCAGATGCGGTGTGGGCGGCGTCAAATGCCACCCGACGTGCACGACTTGCCACTAACTTCAAAAAAAGTCGGCGTAAGTCGCGATCACATGTAGACTTCGCTTTCTCGTTTGTTTTCGTGAGCGTGAAACACAATGCGGCTGTTTCCACAATTGTGTTGACTTGGAAACAATGTTCATTTTTGCTTTTCTACGTGCGCCTGTACTTCTTTCAATATATATACAGGTTGCCCCACATAACTTGAGCCAAAGTTTTAAAAATGAAAGGCACTCCGGACACGAGTTGAACCGAATGCATAATGTTGGCACAAGCCTAGAGTTACACAGGCTATTTTTCATTTTCCCCTTATCTAATGTATTAGATTTAGGTGCACGTTAAAGAACCCCAGGTGGTCAAAAATTTCCGGAGTCCTCCACTACGGCGTGCCTCATAATCAGAAAGTGGTTTTGGCACGTAAAACCCCAAATATTATATATATTATTATCTAATGTATTACTTATGTTTAATTAATCAACTATTTAAGTTGGCTGCAGACCCCAAGTGTGATACTCAAAGTTGTAGAACACCTTGAGAAACCTCTCAATAAATTGTTTTCGACACAATATATCTCACGTGGTCCTTTTATCCGCGTTCCAAAGAAAGCCCGTGAAGTATGAAAAAATACCATGTGGCGGGGCTCTTGCGCACTGTTATTGTGCTGCTCTCACGGGTGCGATGGATGGACAAGGTCGGCTGCCGCAGGACTGGCCCGCGACAGGGCGTTATGCCTAGTGCAGGTATGTGGGCATGCGGCTCTTATCGCATGACGGTGCAAATGCATGCTGCTGGCCGAGCGTTGCAGAAGCGATAAAGCGTCTAAGGCGACGAAATAGAAAAGACGAAAGCAGTACGTCTTGATTCTGCTTGAAAGAAGGAAAGGGCGAAGCGCGTGGGAACGATGGCGGGCGATGACGACTGCTACAATTTTGCCTTTGTATACAAATGACCTTGTAGTAGTTTTCGAATTGAACGATGATTCTACAACTTCAAACCTTAGGGCTCGAATAACAGCGGATAAATCAAACGGGGGCAAAACTAACTAATAGTAAAAGAAACCTTGCCTATATTCAAGGAAGATTACGCATGTCTTCTTCAGACGATGACTCTTTTCGCACTGGCCCCGTCTTACTGTCGTGGTCTACACTTACTGTCTGCCAGACGTTCTTCTTAAGGCGTAAGCCTTTAGTGGCTCATGAGTGTCCGGGCGCAGTCCGTAGTGGACGCAGGAAAGCGGTGATCGCCGGCGAGGGGAGCAAGGAGAGAAGGCGGCATGACAGTAGCGCTGTGCGAGTGGGCACGTGGGAGAGCGCGGACATGCGCGTGGGGGTGCGCGCACATCGGCGACAAACGTTGCAGCCATCGGCTGTGATTGCATCCCATGCTCGCGGCCACGGCAGCGTCCGTTCGCAGAACAGTTCTGACAACAGCAACAGAGGCAGACATAGATAGGCTTTCGCATATCGCAGTTTAGCTCAGCAAAGTGCCCATAGATTTTTGATCTCGCACCCTGCACGTGTGCATCGCTCCGTGGTCGTAGTATCGGGTGGCCGCGTCTGGCTTCACACTTGTGCACCGGCGCGTCAGTTCCTGAGAGAATGCGCCCGCAGGCTGTTCCAGTTTACCGGACGTAGATTATACCTTATGTA
Organism: Dermacentor variabilis; assembly: GCF_050947875.1. Classification (NCBI taxonomy): domain Eukaryota; kingdom Metazoa; phylum Arthropoda; class Arachnida; order Ixodida; family Ixodidae; genus Dermacentor; species Dermacentor variabilis. The sequence continues at coordinate 60,937,270 of NW_027460280.1, read as the reverse complement.
TGTACCTCGTTTGAACCAATCCCAGCGAACTGCAATATATCCAGTGCTCTTCAGACGCCCGTACCCCTGTGTGTTCTCCAAAGCAACGCTATTTGGCTGTGACCAACGTTGAGCAGCAGATATGGCTCACTCCAATGAGGAAAGAGCGGATATGGTTTTGGCTCTAGGTGCGTCAAGTGGACATAGAAGGCGCGCAGTTGAGCTATTTCAGCGCTGGCATCCAGGTACGCGTCCGAGCTCGATGACGATTGTGCGTGCATATGAAACGCTGAGACAGACTGGGACTTTTACGAAGAAATGACATAAATCTTCAATCCTGGGCGAGGACGTGGAGACAGATATTCTGACAGTCTTCTTCAGACCCGCATGCAAATGTTCGTAGTGTGGGTGCTGAAGTTAGATGGATGGATGGATGCAAAACTTTAATGAAGCTCCTGAGGTACGCGATTCAGCGCTCTGCGGGCCGCTGCCACGTTGGGACAGTCAGGCCATGCCCGACCGCCGCATCGTGGGGCCTCTGGACAGTCCATAGTTGCGCCCTGGCATCAGGGCTCTTGATAGCGGAGAGCCACTTGTCCTCATTGATTTGTTCTGTGCCTCGTAACAAGGGGCAACGCCAGAGCATATGGTATAGGCCAGCGAAGTCATGTTCTGTGCCTCATAACGAGGGGCAACGCCAGAGCATGTGGTATAGGCTAGCGAAGTCATTGCAGTGCCTGCAAGAACTAGTGCCAAAAGTATCGGGATAAAGCTTGTGGAATAAAGCCGGGCTGGGATACGAGCCTGTTTGCAATAATCTGAGGGTTAATGCCTGGGCTCTATTTAACTTCTTGTGAGGAAGGGGTCGGTTGATCTCTGTTCTCCACCACTGCGGGCCGGCGGTGGAGTTCTGCATGGTCGCGGAAAGCGAGGCCTCGCGCCTTGGAGTGGGCCAGCTCGTTGAGGTTTGTGGGGCCTCCCATGATGGATCCCATGTGAGCGGGGAACCACGTGAGAGTGTGGGTGGCGATGCTTTTGCTGTCGAGAATGCTCAAGCTGTAGTGTCAAAGTCTTCAGTGTGGAGAGTACTTAAGAAGAGGCAACTTCATCCATACCACGTGCAGCTGCACCAGATGTTGGAGCCCCGCGATTTCCAAAATCGAGAGGGCTTTGTAAACTGGATTATAATCAAGACGGAAGAGGACCCAGGCTTTGTCAACAAAATACTGTGGACCGATGAAGCTACCGTCTCACGTAATGACCAAGTGAACATCCACAATGCTCACTATTGGAGCGACGAAAACCATCACTGGGTTTTGAAGAGACATCATCAATATCAGTGGTCGGTTAATGTGTGGTGTGCAATTTACGGTGGCACTATCATTGGCCCCGTGTTTTTGGATAACACGCTCACAGGCGAAAGAAAACGCGGGCAGGTACGATATTCCCGTTACTTAATAAACAACGGCCATGCTTGAGCCTCCGTAAAGTGATACGTCGCCCTGTGTGGCCTATACGATGGCCCACGTAACTTGTGCCAAAATTTTAAAAAATACATACATTTGCAAGTGCCATGTAGCTGGACAGAAGAGGTCATGTTGCTTGTCATCACTTGGAGCAAGGCAGACTATTTTGCATTTCCATTAATTACATGATTAGTAATCAGTAGTTAATCAATTCGTTATTATAATATTCATAGCAAAAGCGTCAATGAGAAAATTGTAGATCATCCTGAAAAATTCCATTCCCAGCTTTCTGCTGCTCAATACGTGCTGCATTAAAGTTTTTCCCAAACCTGAAAGAAGCCTGCGAAAAGTGCCGGAAGAAGTTTAAGTTTAAGTTTATTCATATGCAAAACATAGGTACATAAATGTAATATACAGACGAGGGTCCCAAAGTAATGATACTGAAAACGGGACCCTCGGTTAGTAACTACAACAGAATTGTAAAATTGTTGGCAGTATAACAGATAGCATAATATATTAGTTGCAAGAAAAGCAAATGATAACGAAAGAAAAAAGAAAAAAAAACCAAACAAACTATACTCTAATCGATGTAGTGTATTAGAAATAACAACGGAAGTGACAAAAATTATACAACTGTTAAAGGCAAAAAGGAAAAAAAAAATAACGAACAAAGAGCAAAAAAATGGGGCGCAATGTGAACACTGCAAAAAAAAAAAAAAAACGGGTGATACTTATTAGTTAGGTGACTGTGAAAATACAAATATTTATTAGGAAAAATTATCAGACGTTAGCAGAAAATCTTTTAGCGAAGCTTTGAAATGTAGGTAGTATTTTAAGCGAAGCAGAAAAACGATTCCAAAGTGTAATGGTAGCGAATGTAGATGTTTTTTTTACCATATTTAGTGCGAACTGATGGCAACAAAAAAAAAAAATTATAATTAGAAGCAAACCTAGTAGGATTTGTATTTCTAAGGGAGCTGCTTTGAATATATTGAAAGGTCAGCTGGGAATCGAGCAATTTATAAAACATTATTGCTAAATTGTAGTTGAATAATCTTTTTATACATAAAATTTTGTACTGCTCAAGCAGGCCGATAGCATTAGAGCGCGGTGAACTGTGGGTGATTATACGGATTGCTTGATTTTGTATATGCTGGACTGAAGACAAATGGCATAAATATGTATTACCCCAAACGATTAATCCGTAGTTAATGTGTGACTGAATGAACGCAAAGTAGAGTGAAAGCAAAGCAGAAGGAGAAAAATAGTGTCGTGCCTTGATAAGCGCACACCCGCCGTGGTTGCTCAGTGGCTATGGTGTTGGGCTGCTGAGCACGAGGTCGCGGGATCGAATCCCGGCCACGGCGGCCGCATTTCGATGGGGGCGAAATGCGAAAACACCCGTGTGCTTAGATTTAGGTGCACGTTAAAGAACCCCAGGTGGTCGAAATTTCCGGAGTCCTCCACTACGGCGTGCCTCATAATCAGAAAGTGGTTTTGGCACGTAAAACCCCAAATATTATTATTATTATTGATAAGCGCACGGATACCAAAAGCGCACTTCAGCTTGGCATGATTGATGTGCAGGTGCAACTTCAGATGGCTGTCTAGGATAACCCCTAGAAATGAAACGGAGTCGCTAATGGGAATAGAATGATTGCCTAAGGTTAACGAAGGAGGAATAATTAGTGACTTTTGGTGCGAATGGAATACTAAAAATTTCGTTTTAGATGGATTAATGACTAGATCGTTGTCATTGCACCAATTCATTAGGTGGTCAAGAGTCTTATTTAGTTTGATTACTAGAGAAGAGATACACTTATCAGCTATAGATATAGTTGTATCGTCAGCATACAGAACGTAATGACTTAAGTCAGTGACGTCTGGCATATCATTAATGTAGAGAGAAAAAAGCAAAGACCCCAGTATTGAGCCTTGTGGTACCTCTTGGTTAAGTTTTTTAAAACTGGAAAAAGTTTCACACGCATAAACAATAAATTCCCTGTTAGACAAATAACTTTTTAAGAAGGCTAGGGCAGGGCCAATTATTCCATATGCTTCCTGTTTACGAAATAAAATCATGTGATTAATAGTATCAAATGCCTTAGTAAGGTCTAAGAAAACTGAACCAACGAATTCATTATTGTCAAGACTATTCTTAATAAAATCAGTTAAGCAAAGTAGAGCTAAGTTGGTGGAACTTCCAGACCGAAAACCGAACTGGCAGGATTTAATTATATGGAATTTTTCCAAATACTTGCTTAATCTCATCAAAAATAATTTTTTCAGTTATATTACTTAGGGAAGAAAGAATCGAAATTGGACGGTAATTTGAAATTAATTCTTTATTACCTGTTTTTAAAAAACTGGGACAACCTTTGCACGCTTTAGCAATGGCGGAAATACACCAGATTTAAAGATCAGGTTAATTACTACGCTCAGGGGTTCACATATGGCATCAGCGACTAGCTTTAGGTGGCGCACTGCAATACCATCTAATCCTGGACTTGTGTTACGAAGATTACGCATAATAGAAAGCACTTCATGCGGCGTGACAGGGTGAAGAAAAAATGAATGGCTCAGGGGTTCTATTTTAGGCTGAAAAGTTGTTAGTTTGTTTCTCTCAGGTAATGCGAAATGATCAGAAAAAGCGTTTGCTATCTGAGCAGGCTGACAAAAAGTAAGATTGTCGCGTACAATTTTAGAGATAAACTTGGGCGGCTCATTGTTGAAAAAGTCATTCAGCAACTGCCATTGTTTTTTAGTGTTCTTTTTATTATTCAAGAACGCTGTTTCAAAGTAAAGCCTTTTGGCTTCTCTGAGAGTCCTGTTAAGAACGTTGCAGTATATTTTGTACCCCTTTCTCAGAGAACAGTTAAATGGTCGTCTTTTAGTCTTCTTATACAAATTACCTTTTTTGCGCAAACTCTTCAGCAGACCATCTGGCATCCCAGGATTATTGGGGCGTTTAAATCGATTTTTACATCGCACAGTTCGAGAGCAAGTACTAATAGCTTTAGTGAATAAATTGCAGAAGAAATTAAGGGCTTCTATAGGGCCTTCAATAAAATTGAGATCTGACCATTCAGTGGAGCTAATGGTAGAAATTAATTTATCTGTGTCGAGTACTGTAGCGAAGTAAGGGGTCACAATGTTGGCCAAACGTGTTTCGAAGATTGCAAAAATCGGAAAGTGATCAGTGAGGTCAGTGTCGACAACGCCCGCCAAAATGCCCGCGAAACACGAAAAAGTGTCAATCATTTTAAAAGTGGCATGCCATAGTTATTTATACATTTTTTTATTTTTGTCATCATAAATCTGGAAATCAGCGTTTGTAAGGTACAGGCACCATAGTCCCGCCTCATCGCCTCTTGTGGTTCCGGTGAAAATCGGCAATATTATTCTTATCAAAATGGATCGCGTTCCTTGTTATATACTTGATGCCTTCTATCGAACTGTAGCTCGGCTGCTCTGCGCTTTACAAGCAGGTTTACACATTACTGTGCATTAATATGCGACATTTAACGAGTATGGTTGCTCCTGTTATATTTATTCATTTTTCTGACGTTCGAAGCAGATTCCGCACTGCGTGGTAGCCATCGGCACTCAAAGTGGAGAGCTTACGCTTTCCGCCCGGGCCACGACGTATAACCTTCAAATGACCTTATCAGTCTCCGGCTACATTGCGTATAAAGAACAGGGGATAAAGTTACAAAGAACGCCTCTTTTGCTTTACATACCACGTTCTTGGTACTCACTGCAGTAAAATTAGTGTCAATTCGCCGAACTTTCATGCTGTTGTCTTCCCAACTATTCCTGTATCCAACTGAAAACTCAGCGTTGATTCTTGTGTACTTTCTTCTCTTTTTCTCTCTTGTAGGAAGCGGTGCTGCGCAGCAGAAGGTTCGATCCCTCTCGATATCCTGGTTGAAGAGTAACATTAAGAAAACTCGCCAGTAAATGAACACATATACGTTCAGGTGTTTTTACTTCGAAAATCAGTACTTGTGGATAACAACAAAAGCAAACATCTTGTAATAGTTTGCTGGCTACAAATTTTGTATAAGGTGACCGGGAGAAAGAAAGTGTTGTTGAAGTTCGTGAAAGAGACTTCTTTCATTTGGCAGAAACTAATAAATTTCTAGTGTTCACCTAGTGCTATACTTTCATCGTTATGTCTATTTCAGTCATGAAAGGAGACAATTTTTACCCACCAAAATGTAGCATGACGCTACAAAGGTGCGGATTTCTCAGAAAGAAAGCTTCGCAGTTGAGGAAATATTCGGCCTCGTTCGGGATTCGAACCTGGGACTAATGCCTTTCCGAGGCGGTCGCTCTACCATCCCAGCTAACCAGGAGGCTAGCAGAGTGTTGCACGAGGGCGAATTAACCAACAATTTGAAGCACTAGGGACACTAAATATGGAAAATCAGTTTTCACTATTGCTGCACCTTGCGGGCCCGGAAACATGTTTTCCTTATTTCAGTCATGCAAGACCTACATTTCTTCTAATTGCGTTATCCCATTTAAAGTGAACACAAAACTTTACAGTTTCATACTTCCGCCATACCTGGAGCACGTGAACTACGCGGGAGCTGCCTAAGGCGCATCTGATACAAGAAAGTTCGATATTTGTTTCGAAAAAACAAACTGTTGACTGATGGACAAATGTACAAATAAGTTGTACTTATCGTTCGCACATAGCAAAAATGTGGTTTATTAGTGACGATATGTCCACAGAACGTGCGCTAAATCGGACTTGCACTACGAGCAGGAATGCAGCACCACAATTGCCATTTTCGTTTGTTACCATGTTAATCACCTTGGTTCGGTTACTTTATAACAGAGCGGTTCGCTATTCCGATCTTTTCTTTGCCCGGACGCTGCAAATTACCAGTGCGCCTCGAGCGCGAATGTGCAGACGTATGATCACTTCCGAGATATCGTTACTGTGCATGCGGAATAACGCGTCGCCACAACGCTGATATTATGTGGCGGTGTGTCGGAATCGCCACTGAAAGCGTTCCAAGGAACGCAGGCTTTATTATTCCCTAACGTGCATTGGGTGCATGTTAAAGAACCCCAGGTGGCCAAAATTAATCCGGAGTCTCCCCTTACGGCCAGCGCCTCAATCGTATCGTGGTTTTGGCACGTAAAACTCCAGAATTAAGTCTTTAAATGTGTCTCCCATATATAATCTCGGAACACCCATCATTGTAACCAGGGGCATACTTTGTAACGATCGTTTTCCACTCTCCCTACCCTTTGTCATCTTCGCGGACGCCATCGCGCCGCCGTCAGCGGCCATGGACTCGACACAACCGATAAGAAAAATGCAAAAAAACAACAACAACAACAATGTGACATTACGAAATTAGACCCCTGCACCCCAAAGTATGAACAAGACATCCACAAATAAAAATACAGGCAGCCCACTAGCACACCTAACAAAGTCCACAACTATCTTGGCCAGCGGTCGTTGTCGGCGCTTTATTGTTGGACTCAGTTATCGAGGTCTACGGCTTTTGGCCTACATCAAAAAAGTTTTAAAAATTCGTGGGGCCGCAACATTCATATGGGGACGGATTACCAGCAGGCTGCATGCATGGGCTACATACATTATGAAATCACACTTTTTCTTTTTAATACGGCACCACAATACGCAGACACAAGGCGCGCGGCGAGCCTTTCCTCCTCTCTGGCTTGGGCGATCCGGCGCGGCGCTGCTTGAAAGTATTGCTGTCGCGTGCTGCGGAACGATTTCGGAATGTTTTAGATCGTACTTTGTGAAATTTACGCCATCTCCATTCATATAAGGTCGTCAGGGAAGCCTTTCGGTGCATCGGTAACTACAGTAGGCAGAAATATGTCTTGGGGGGCGCAAAAATGTGACGCGCGTAATAAGCCGCGGTGTACGCGCATTGTCAGTGTTGTGCACTATTTTGCCTATATTGGTTTTAATTCAACAAAGAAAGCAGGTGTCTCTGTATTACCAGCATTAAATGGTAAATCAGCTCACTGTCTGATCGCTTGGCGTAGGGAGTAAAACATAAAACATAACAGCGCATGCTCGTGCACGGCCAACCTAAGGCAACCACGAAACATTTCAACCACGCATTTCAAGTCTAGTAGGCTTGAAATTACTATATGTCTACGCTAGCCTTCCTGCATGAAGCCGATGGCGCTGCTCAACACAGCAATCACTGCGGTTGGTGAACCAGCACGATACATATATAAGCTGTGTGCTTCGGCATTGCCTTTTTGGTCTATATACAGCCATAATGTATGAGAGGGATCGCATAAAAAGAATGCGATGGCTATTTTTGGGGACATTTCCGTAATACGTGTGAGCGGGAATGAACACAAGCGAAAAAAAAAAAAATTCGGTTATCCTCTTTTTCGGAAAAGCAAGAGAAAACGGGCTAACTCCGCAATACGACCTCGCATAGTCACGCCGCACAACGTTTATAGATTATAACCGCTGATGCCGTATGCTTGGACCATGCGCTATAGAGAACAAAGATATCTGTAATCCAGCACCTACCGCTACTTAGGACGCTCGCGCAGTTCGTAAACGGTCGCTTTGCTGGACAAGGTTTATTCAGACTGTAAGGTATGCTGCTATTACTAGCCAAAACTATTTTATTCATGGGCGGAAACCTCCTCCATCGAACCAAGTAGTCACGCAATGTAACCTGCAGCGAACAGTTTGAACGCTTGTCAAAGTAAAACAGCACACCTTCGACCGTAGCAGAACGGTACCCACGCTGTTACAATTGTCGCGTATGTTTTATTGTTCCTAAACCGCAGCTTAGAACCAGAGGATAATACTGCAATAAGGGCACACTAGTGAATGGAACATGCAGAAATACACAATTGATCTCTGAGGCTGATTGTAGGCTCAAATACATGCGCGCACACATCGCGCTGCGTGCTCCGTCCGCCTCAATGCCAGCAGAAAGTCCGGCCATAGCGACTTGAACCACTTTAATACGTCTCACAGAACCGTTTAGCGCGTAGAAGATGCATGTCATGCTAAATAGACCGCGCGAGCGCGAGAACAAACGCCAAGAACTATCGCCGAGCGTAAATACCTGCCATGCAAAACGGAGCGTTCGCCCAAGCCAGCATGCCGACTGCCCATAGATGGCGCTACTGCGTAGCAATATGTAGAGTTACTGTATATGCTACCACAGGTAGCAGAGTTGCGCGTAGGTCCGCCATCTTGCCTGGGAAGCAACCAAATCTATGCGGCGAAGCCGCACTCCGTTTTTGCAGGCGGCATGCCTACCGTATCGTCGATCGACCGGTGGTGGTTTTGCATCGCTTTTGGACTGCTTGTCCGCCTAATCGCAAACAAAGCGCATCGAAACAGATGACTGCATAAGATCGTCAAGAAAAAGGCGCCGAGATCGGTCGCCACCGAAGCTTCGGCCTAGCGTATCCGCCGAGTCCGTCTGCACGCTCTCGGCGCGCCTAGGCTCAGGAATCAAGAAGTCTAACACGGATAAATCACTCTATATTTCAGCTTTCGCATCGGTGTTCTTAAATAAACCATTTTTTAATGTTTACAATGCCAGCACAAGTAGCGATGAGCGCCGATGTGACGCGTCATAAACACAGGTATATATGTGCTGTCGCTGAAGGCTCCCGGCACTAGCCTGCGCTTCTCTGAAGAAGATATATGACTAGACAGACGTGTCGACTGAAAGGCATCACTGAACTAAGAAAACGTTGCATATCCTTCGCGTGAAGAACAAGAAACAGCTATCCAAATCAGTAGTAACAGCCCATACAGCGTCTCGGGTCGGCGGTTCATTTAGGACTTTTTTCAAAGGTAAAATGCCAGTCGCAAGTGAAAATAGATATTGTGGCACTTCCGAGCATGCTACTGAATACGGATAGCAAAATTTTCTTTGTGGTACAGGCGTGAGTTTTATATGCAGGGCGATAGCGCATCTACCATGACTGAGCGAGACATCCCAGAAACTAAAACTGCTTCTTGATCCTTGACATGGCATATTATCCACTCATGCTCTCCTCCTGGCGTGCGTGGCGCAGTGGTAAAGTACTGGGATCTGTAGGTCCGACGATCGAATCCTGGTCGGAGCTTGTTTTTTTTCTTTTTTATTGCACCAAATCGCTCTCTGTTGCTTTTTGTATTCCAACAAAATATATACAGTGTCCAGGCACCGCGTATTTAACGCGCTAGAGTTATTTTTCGCACCAGTACTCAGTGCCTCTGAGTACGCCGTGCCTGCCCAGCATCCAGCGCGCGGCACTGGGCCCATAATCCGGCGCTGCACTGAACACTGGATAATGGGTACTCGGTTTTGCATTTGAGATACCTGCTTATGTACCGAAGCTCTCAACGTGTAGGCAGTCTAAAACATTACTGGTGAATCAATGACCAACCATTAGTATTTCGACACGGGTATCCCATTAGACTTGCTGTAGAAACGTACCCACCTACTAGCAGGCACTGGATATCAGTCACACCTGCAAGTACCACTCCATTATGTGCCTTTCACTACAGGGATTCCAAAAGTAACCTTCTGTGGGAGTGTAGTGAAGGTTTTTCTCTCACAGGATTGACATAGCTACATTGACATAGCTATATAGCTAGCTCTCCGCAGCTAGCCTGCACGCGAACAGCGAACGCCAAGGTCGGCCGGATTCGCTTTGAATTTAATTGACTGGCGATAACTTGTGTCAATCCAGTTCGCTGCAGCGGCGGCGTCGGGAAATACAAAAATTGGCCCGAGCATCTGCTTCTCCGCAATGCACGGTTGCCTGACTGCCACGTGATGACGCTCTGCCAATAGAAGCGCTAGCGGTGTGATAAAACAGACGCGCAACTCTGCTACCTGTGGTAGCACATACAGTAACTCTAGCAATATGGTGGCGTCCATGAAAAAACGGTGTACACCTCCCATGCAACTGCCGCAACCGCCGCTGCAGCCGCACCGGCACCTCCGACGCGCGTGACGTCATAACCACAGAAGCGCAGGACACGTGTACAGGCAACACCCTCTATAGAGAACTAGGAGGTGTTGGTACAGGCGCCGTCGCCACACTCTTTCCCCCTTCGTTATTCGTCAAACAGGATTTCAAACAAATATCGCGCATGAAGGCCAACTTGATACACTAAGTGCACTTTCTAATATGCCGGGTGTTTCAGCGAACACTTTCAGAAAAATTTAAATATTGCCTGCGGCAGATAGCACAATTCTAGTCCATGAGCTGGTCTACTCGAAGAGGCGGACATTACTTGCGCAAAAATTGAAATGCATATTCGACAGATTAACAAAAGTTCCCTAATTAAGTTTCTGGCTAATTATCTTATGGTACATATTGCAATTTACAAATTCTAGCCGGGGAGTTCGGAAGGCGGATCCACTTGGAAGGAATTCTCACGATTACATCAGTTTCGAGATATTAATTCTCGAGCTTTGCGGAGAAATGCATTGACGCTCCAGGTACGTTTGTCCTTCAGTGCATAAAACGACGTTTTGTTAAGAAAGTAAGTGGAACGACAGCGCATTTTTACCGCAAGTTTGACGGCGCATATCATGTAAATGGTGTCAGCCACACTATTCTTTTCAAGCGGACAGGCCTTGCAGACTCACCCGATAGAATTTGTAAGTTGCAATATGTGCCATATGATCATTAGGTAAAAATTTAATTAGCGAATTTTTTGTTTAGTCGATAATGCATTTCAATTTTTTTTTTGTTTTTGCAAGTAATGTCTCCTCTTCGAGCAGACCAGCTCATGGACTAGAATTGGGCTATCTGACACAGGCAATTTTTAAAAATGTTTGGAAGTGTATATATGGTGTTTCTCTTACGATGCCAAATTTGTGTGATTCTATTTGGACTCAATATATTCAGCTTATTTTTGGAAGTTGGCGGAGTGCTGTAGGCCTGCTTCACCTCCGCCGCGGGTCGGCCCGGTATTGCACTGTCTCGGGATCGGCCTACGCATTCCTGTCCACGCGCCCTGATACAGTTGTAAGCCGGCCAGGGTACCACACCTGGTAACGCGTGCCCGGTATTGCGCCATATCCGGGACCGGCACGAACAAACCTGTCGCCCATACGGACGTAAGCCGACCAGTGTACCATTCTTTCTACCCCTGGGAACGCATGCGGGGGATGCATGCAGGCCTGGGCTAAGCTATATAAACAGCTTTGCTGTAAAAAAGACGACAGCAGAAACAGTTACATTCTTGCATGCCTGCTTGTTACGATCAGCCTCGGTCAATCAGCAAACACAAGAGCTGGTGCTCGTGTTTCTGATTTGTAGTACATGTAGAAAGTGGATTTGCGGCATTCGCCCTTTATAACATCCTTTTTGCGAAATCTAAATCTTGTATATGTTAACGCTATGAAATTATTACACATGATTTAATAAAAAACATGTCTACAAATTAAAATAGAATTATTAAAATGAAAATTAATAAAATGATTAATAAACATCGGGCCCCTCGGTTAACCCCCTTCCTTCTCGTTTTACATAACGAGGGTCTCGAATCCGGCAACCTTAGGTAGGTAGCACGTGTGGGTTTATTGACAAGTTGCCTTCACCCAGAAAAATCACGTACTCGTGACGCCTGCGGCAGAAATGAATGAATGAAACCACGTTTATTCCACATGAAATGCGTCGAAGACGCTGCGGTGGAAAGAGGAGGGGTGTTGTTGGAAAAGGGGAAGGGTAAGGCTGCCTCCGTTTTATTAATGAACGTCCTGGAGGCAGCTAAGTGGGGGCGGCATGACGCCCTCATGACGCGGATGTTCCACATCCGCCGCCATGGTTTGTTAGTGGTGGCGCTGGCTAACACTCCCAGGGTTAGTTCTAGTAGTGACACATAAATACCCAAGGAAGTGGATGGGGAAACAGCGCCGCGGTATAGTTCACTTAGAGCATCGCACGCGTAATGCGATGACGTGGGATCGTTCCCCCCTGCGGCAAGTTGTTTTTTCATCCACTTTCATTGCCATTAATTTATCCTTTTTTTTATTTCAATTATTAAGTATACAAGTAATTTCCGCTATGCTTTCCTTGGGGCCATTGTTGGCTTCTCATGATATGATTAACAAAAATCGGGCCCTTCGGTTAAACCCCTTTCTTCTCGTTAACACTGTGAAAGTTGTCTTCGCAAATTGTTATATAGCAATGATTAGTATTAATTTGGTTAAGTTCACGGCCTGGAAAGGTAAGGGATACGCGTCGACGTTCGACTCGTGTCTGTGTCCAACTTGTCTATAAAAAGAGGCGGTTACATCAAACATTTATGACATTTGACGTTTTTGGTTCTTCGAAAAGAAACTTAAGCCTCGCGTTGCAGAGAGCCAGCACCAAACGATGATTGCGCTGTAATCGCTGGGAGGGGTAAATGTGGCATGCGCAATACACCAAGAAGTCCATGTTTGGAACTAAAGCGGAGCAATACGGACAGGGTGCGCGTGTCGAATAATTTTTCTAACGCTGGTCCGTGCTAAGCTCGGTCGTGTTGAAAAAAAAAAAACACTTGCGGAACATAAAATAATCGCTTTTCAATGTTTACGCCTAACTTTACGCCTAACAAAATCAGACATAATCAAGAAATTTCCCCGCACTTAGTGGAATAGAGAAAAGAAGGTAAACGAATAGGAAGCAACAGGACAGAAGGAACGCCGGTCTTCTGCTGTCACTCTGTCCTGTTGCCTTTTATACGTTTGCCGTATGTCCTCTTTTAAACTAAAAGTTTCATCAGCCTGGTGGCGTAGTGGCGTTGCGCTGCTAAGGCAGAGGGCGCGGGATCGAATCCCGGCCACAGCGGCCTCATTTTGATGGGGGAGAAGTGTGGAGACACACGTGTGCCGTGCAGTGTGTGCACATTAAAGAATCCGAGGTGGTCACAACTATTCCGGAGTGTCCAACTACGGCGTGCCTCATAATCATATCGTGGTATCGGCACGTATAAAACTCCAGAATTTAGTTTAATTAATGCTAGAAATATCGTAGCAATGTCACGGTTCCAACTAGCCCAACTTTCTGTATTAACTACTGCAACTACCAAATTGCTTTCAAAAGAATGTATGGCTATACGCCAGATAAATGTTGCATAACCAAATACAGAAACGTGTTTTCCTCGAGTCAAATTGTTTAATGAGTAGAATTTAGGCGCGCACTTTGGGAGGGCGTGCTAAGTGTACTGCCGCACAACAGCAATGTCTCCCTGAGAGTAGGACTTCACGTCCGGAGCTGTAACTCGGAATTTTTCGGCCACCTTGTTGGTCGACCTGTGGTCGCCGCGGCTCGTCAGGATTTCTCGTAAGCCTTCCGAGCTCTCTTCGGGCGGCGCCAGTACGCAGTGGTAGTCCACCAAGCTCCTCGGCAAGTTTCCGAGCAGGAACCACTTGTTCACCTTGGTGTCGTACGCCAAGATGTTGTCAAAGTGGAAGTCGGGCCTCTCCGCTTGTCGGCCTCCGATGATGAAGATCACGCCGTCTGAAGAAGCAAGGTCGCGTGTTGGCCAACTACACAGGGGCACACGGTGCACTACTGTTGCAATGCACACTATTAAACGCTTTACGCGTTGTTGAGAAGCGCGGCGAGAACGCGCGTGTTCTTTGCTCATAAAGTGAACAAAGTGCAATGACTTTGTTCACTGCAGCGACCAGAGGCCATGTATTAATTACAAGCGACACTGGACAAAATTTGGCTGTATTCGCAAGACGACGTACGTTGCCGCACAGGCTTTTGGCCGAAAGAAAGACGGCGAAAATACCATGCGAGATTTATAGTGTCAGCATTTAAGTGTAAGAGTGCAACAGAACCGTATCAAGTGTATCGATCGGTGTCTTTTTCCACAGAGTACGCATGATAAATTTTCGGGAGGAATTTCCCGACGTTTTTTTTTTTTGTTCTCTCAATACTTTGAAGTGAGGTAAATTCCAGCAGGGGCAGACGCAAGCGCGGCCAATGTGCCATGAAGCATAAACTCTCAAAGTACGACTTTATCTGCAGAGCACGCATAAAGGGAGCCTTGCAGCACGGTTTAAGCTTGCTAAATAAACCTACTCGTGCAGTAGATAATATACCTTGGCCATGTATCAGCCGCCATAACGTAGTAAATAAGAAATATCGCTCTAACGGTCACCTCTCCTTGCACACCGCTCTTTCAAATCACCGCCATCGTTCTTGCTTCCATGACATCAAGGGTGGGCAGCACGTGTTGGCTGAATTGCTTTGGATTTTCCGATCAGACATGGCCGGATTGCGAATAACAGGTCCCCACGCATGCACCGCGAACCGCGCACGCCAGTCACGGCGGCAATGCATGCTTTCACGTGCAATCGCCCGCGTTCGAACATGTTAGCGGAATACTTAATTGCGTTCGACAGTAGCCTCACAAAAACAGCGCAGCGTCGTTTACGAAGTCGGTATATATAGTACAGCGCTGGTCAGCAGATGAATAAAAAATATTGCCGCAAGGTGGTGGCGGGAGAATATTATTCTCGGGAATTGTCGGGACAAAAAAAAAAAAAGAAAAGCTGTGGAGAGATCGATGGCATCAGGGTCTTTACAGATGTAAGTAACTACAATATACAGATAAAGAGATACCATAAAGATACGCAAAACACTAGGACGTAGCAAAGCATACGCAGCTGACTATTTGTCGCCAGCCCGTTCCAAGTGGATCCCAACAGAAATTGTCTAATCACGAGAAAAGTGCATAGCCGTGCACGACATTATTATGTTTCAGTGAATCAATATCCAGCATCGAAAACATTGCACAGCTTTAGTGACAGTGAGGCGGCGAAGGTCAGCTGCGAAGAGAAAAAAGGAAAACAAGGAAAGTGGAAGCACGGCGCATCTTACAAAGCTTCCTAGGTTACAGAAGGCCAGCATGCATTGAACTGTGACGTCACGCACGACGGCAGGGAGCCCATAGACTTGAATAAGCAACGCGAGCTCCTGCATGTTCAGGGCGCACGGACATTTTATCGTCGTATGAGCTGGCAGCCTTTGTGCTTTTGCTCGCAATAGTCTTTCTACCCTCATCAAACGGCTTATGGTAGTCTCAGTGAATAAACTAGATCGGAAAAACTTACCCGCGAATGCTCCCATAAAATTAAAAAACGAAACACTGTTTTCTCCGACATTTCAAACTCTCAACTACGGGATCCGAGGTATTACGATAGAAATAGTGATCACTGGTAGATTACACACTGTCGAATTGACTACGGACAGACGTATGCTCTGAAATTCTTTTCGTCGACTGTTTAATGAATCTCTCATACCTGAAATCGATATTACAAAAATTAGTTTCACACAGTTATCTAAGTTACTTAATCATTGAAACAACTGACAGGAATGCCATTCTAATATTCTAATGCCCTCCCAAGCATAAACAACATCCTACGAAAATACCACCCAATATTATCAAGTAACGAGCGTCTGAGAAAAGCGTTCCCGGATGTACCAAGGGTTATCTATCGCCGCAACAGAAACCTTAAAGGCGTATTAGCGCACGCAAAAGTCAGCCAATAACATTTCCCCGTAATAAAAGCATGTTGTCGCCCCAGGTGAAAAACCTGCAGGCACCTTCAAAGTGACAATACCGCCCACGGCGGCCGCATTTCGGTGGGGGCGAAATGCGAGAACACCCTTGTACGTAGATTTAGTTGCACGTTAAAGAACCCCAGGTTGTCCAAATTTCTAGAGTCCCCCACTACGGCATGCCTCATAATCACATCGTGTTTTTGGCACGTAAAACCCGGTAATTCAATTTTTTATGTGACATCAAAATTAAATAGCACCGCAAATAGTTATACACACGAAGTGAAAACTAGCTTTACTTGTAAGAGTTCAGATGTGATTTATATGCTTGAATGTTCCTTCTGTAAGAAACAATATATCGGTGAAACGGCACGATCAATGAACGTCAGGTTAAACGGACATCGCGCGGACGCAGCTAAAAAGCTTCCTAAAGCCATCGGCGAGCATTTAAACCAACCAGATCATAGCTTTGGTGACTTTAAACTCTACACCTTGCAGTCAAATTTCCGTTCTGAACGAGAAAGAAAATACAGAGAATCATACCTTATTCATAGATTCAAGACATTACAACCAATAGGCATAAACGTTTCAAATGGAGCTGTAGAACCTATTCGCTATGCTAAATTTCAAGCTATAGGCAACAGCACTTAAGTTATTTTCATTTCATTACATAGTGTTTTTCCCTCCTTTTCTTTATTTATTTATGTATTTATTCCATTTATTTATTCCGCTTTTCTTTTCACGAGCACCCGTTTTCTGTCGCTCCTTTTCTGCCGTTTTCTGCCATTCATATCGTCGCTCTTTCAGAGAGCCGATAGCCCACTGACCTCCAGCGAAGAAGATAATAGAGGGGTGCTGTGCACACGGCCGCTGAAACGCCGACTGACACACACGGCCGTGTCTACGGCCGTGTGTATAGCACCCCTTTATTCTCAATTCTATACCCTCACCGCGAACACACCTTCGGTGGATCGTTGTCTCACCTCCCCCCCCACCGCCTTAACCCCTCACCCCTTTAGAAGAACCTTACCTATATATACTGCACTGAGAAAAGCATATGTCGACTTGAAAAAGACAAGTCCACTTGCAGAAGAAACGTTGGCTCCCGCTTTTACCTTGTTCTCGTTTGGTCATCGCCAGGAATGACATATGTATTATATCGCTCTAACTTTTTATAGTACTTTTTTATGAACTTAATCCAAAATATGGCATTACCTCTCGCCTATAATCTTTCGTTCTGTTTGAACTTGCACCGTGTGTTTGTTTTATAACTCGCATTGTCTCAGTGTGTAACGTATTCTTGAAGAGTGTCTACCTGTTTTGTCCCCTGTGTTGACATTGTTGCTTCATTGCTGTGTGTGCCAAAAACGAGACCAAGGATGCCGTCAAGTAACGGCTCTCTTCCTCTGCCCCTTTGACAACATATGACTGTTGTGAAGAACAAATAAATTGAATGAATGAACGCTTCGGGAGGTCTTCTTTTCTTTGTGTGCCATACGTCAACGTGCGAGGACATGCAGGGAATTGGTCATTAGCTCAACCAGCCGCCTTAAACCACAACTTGCACGTAGAGTCCACTGAAAGGTACAGTTATCGTACGGCTTTGCGGAAGCAGCGTTGGGGTAAGATTCGCGTTGAAATGGCGTCTGCGCGGAAGTGCCCTTGCGCCTATGGGCCTCACCGTGAGCGACGGCGACGGTGCTGTGTCGGGCGTTGGGCATGGGCGCGCTGTTTACCCAGGTGTTGCGCTCGTCCACGAACATGAGCGTGTCCTCGACCGTGGTGAAGATGCGTCTTCTGCCGGACCGGTGGCTGAGAAGGCCGCCCACGGCGTACAAGGTGTCGCCGCACTCCACCAGCGTGAGGCAACTCCGCGGTGACGGCAGGAAGTTCACCGCGAACGACCACCTGCCGGGACGATAAAGTTCCTATCACACGGTCGAAGGAAACCCGCTGCCGTAACATAACAGTTCAGTGGAGCGAGACAAAGAAAAAAAAAGTAAAAGGAATCGCCCAAGCAAGGGACAAAGTATGTCGCTTTTCCCTGACGATGGCTTGACCATTGAGGGAGGCTTGTCCTCTGCCTTTTACCGAGGTCCTCCCAGATTTTGTAACGAGGCGACTCGTAAAAGACGCACGAGTCATTGCGTCGCGTTCATTCCAGTATTGAACATCGTCAAAAACGACGAGACACAAAGCAGACGCTATCGTGCTAGCTTACAATTGATTTCCTCAGTAAACCAGTTGGACTGGAATTAAAGCGTTGGTTGGACGGCAAACTGACAACATGGATTTGGCGCGCCCTGCGAATACGAAAGCACGGTGGAAGGGCACATATCGATCTCCATCGATTTAAGTTATCGAGCCGCTTCGCGACCCCTGGCTGAGCATGCCGCGACCAACTTGGCTGTTGTAATCCATCTCTAAGGAAACACAGTCGTTAGTCAAGGCACGTAAGCATTATCCCTTTGAGAATACTTGTTTACAGTGGCAAATGAAAAAAAAATGGGTATGACCGTGTTTAGCTGGAGCAAAGACCAAATATTGTAATCATCAGAAACGGTCCTGAAAGAACATTTTTCAACTAGAAAACGTGGTTACAGTGAACCGCAAGTTGGCTTTTTTGCAAGGTTAATTTTGATGCAGCAAAGCCGAACCAGACCTTGATTCAGGATCATGTTATGGACTCCGAGATAGAGCACGTACTGCCCCATCTGCGAGTCCATGCCCACGTGCTTCTAGTTATCAAATCTGCCACAACCGGAAGTGTGAGATTGAAGTTCTCCTTTCCTTTTTTTTTTCTACAATCTTTTGCAACCTATTTTCCCCCCACTCCCTTCTGCTTTGAAGGTATTCAAATGAATTCAGATGCATCAACCCACAAAAGAAGCACCGCATGACGAGGTCAATTATACACTCCCACCTCCTCCATTCCATTTTTCTAGCTCCGAAAAAGCTGTTAGCTGCAAGGAAGCTATAACAAGCTTTAAGAACGAGCAAGTCTAAACTTTGAGGATATAAAAGGCAATCTTTACCTTTCTGTTTCAGGATTGTAGACTTCCACGTAAGCAGTGGAACAGGTCCTCCGGCCAATCTGTACGATGCCGCCGGCAACCCAAAGCTGTCGTTTGTGGCTGCAGAACCCCATGGCCATTCTCGGGGAATAAAGCTCGCCACTGAGCATTGTCCACTCATCGCTCTCTTTGTCGTAGCGTTCAAGGCAGCTCAAAAGTCTGAAAACACAATTTAGCGTGCGTACTGCCTACACAGTGCATCACTGGGTCGCATTGATTGACTAAGCCGGTGGTACCATGCACAGTTAATAAATATCCGTAACTTCCTTAAATCTTGAAGAGAGCGATAGAAGGAGAGGAAAAGCTTAATTCCAACTAGCACGCGCCCAAACAAACGGCGCGTCATGAAGAGCTGGACCTGATGCATTAAGATACATGAAGCTGACCAATTAGATGATAAGGATAGACGGAAGAGGTACAAGTGTGATGCTCAAGCAGCTAGTCATCGCTTAGGCTTACGACATAATAAGATTTTGCTATCATATTTGACGAAACAGCGCTACAACAGACGAGAACTAAGGAAGGTACACAGAAGAGCTCGGCGTAGTCTTCGTCTGATTTAGCGCGGTTTTGTCCAATACGAACTTTTACCAATTAGACGACGTTTTCCTGCTACTGAAGTCTTGCGAGTTGGTATTCTGTTAGGAAGAAGAAAGAATAGCACATGAACCAAGTATTGAGAGGTATGCCCAGTTTTTGCCAATTAAGTAACAGTGAAAATGCCGAGGCGAAACTAATGTTGCCATGGAAGACAAATAAACAGGCTACTTTACACCTGCACAGAAGCACGAAGTATTTCTAGTGACAACGTTAAACTTGCTCTTCACAGCTAAAGATTTGCTTAAGAAATGCCATCATTAACACGTAACTGCGGGAAAAAGAAACATCCGCTGTCTTAGGGTGAAAGCTGACAAATGACGTATGCTGCAATGACAAATGCATTTTTTGTTCTTTAATCCAAGATGATCCAGATCTTGCTGACGAACAACCATGTCCCAACAGCACATGCAGCCAATTTGATGGAGGTTGTTGTGGACAAGCAAGAGTTCGTTCCCGGTGTGATTAGTGACGCAATAAAGCAAGTACGATCAGACCACTGTCAACCTCTCGCAGGGAACGACTAGAATGGGCGTGTCAAGGAAGATATGGGTCTTAAGGAAGGAAGCATATTGAGGAAGAGCGAGCGAAACACAGATGTTGCAAGTTTAGTATTTAAGGTTTTAGTGCGTAAGCATCCTAGGGCTACTTTACTCGGAAATCTGTCCGTCCGTCCTTCCGTCTGTCTGCAACGCGTGACACGACGCACTCTACAGGTATACATGGACATGGAGTCCTATGGGGGTATATATGAAAATGCCGTACGACGGCCTATGACTACTGATATTTATGATTATCAATTTATATATATATATATATATATATATATATATATATATATATATATATATATATATATATATATATATATATAGCAATGACAAGGGCAGCATAGGGAAATTATTTGTAGTACTTCGATGTCATTGCTTGTTGACTTAAGGTTTGACTATATATGTACAGGGTGTCCCAGCTAACTTTAGCCAGAGTTTAAAAACATGCGAATGCCACGTAGTTGGACAGCACCAAGGTAATGTTGCTTGCCGTCGCTTGGAGCTACTCAAATAATTTTTTTTTTCATTCCGTTTATTTAGATAATTAGTCTTAAATAATTAATCAACTTCTCAAATATTATAACTCGATGAAAAGTGTCAATGAGAAAGTTGTAGAGTGACACGAAAAACTCCCGATACAGCTTTCGGTTGCTCAATACGTGCTACATGCAAGTGTTTTTCCGAGCGTGAAAGAAGCCCGCGATTACACGTAATGTGCCTCGACAATATTTCGTGCATTTGCGAGCTTCTTTGACGCTCGGAAAAACTCTTACGTAGCACGTATTGATCAACAGGAAGCTGTATCGGGTGTTTTTCCATGTTGCTCAACAATTTTCTCATTGACACTTTTCATCTAATTGCAACATTTGAGAAGTTAATTAATTAATTAATGAAGTGTGTGCGTGTGTGTGTGTGTGAGTGAGTGAGTGAGTGACAGGAAAGATTGCTTACGCACTATATGACAAGTCTCACTAGGTAGTTTCTGCAGGAATTTTTATGCTTTACTAACGTCGTTGCGGTTCTAAGTACGTAGGAGGACTACGTGCTCATTCTGGGATCAAACAATTCAAGCAAGCAGTCTCCAGCATCGAAAACGCTTGCCTCGAAAACGCTTGCAATACTGCATCGAAATCCGATGCAATATTACGAGGTCCAGTGCCTGACCCGGAATCCGCATGAAAAAATGATCGAGGACCTGTGAGAAACCGCGTGTAGCTGGCGAGCCGCTTTGTGGCCACTCCTGGACCAGACACATAATATCTCGCTGTCAGTGCACTTTCACAGGATTATGCTAACCTGTTCGCACTGTCCACTCCACCGACGACGTAAATGTTGTCGTCCAAGATCGCGAGGCCATGGTACGCTCTTGTGTTGTTCAGGGGTGCCATGATTCCCCACCTGCCAGAGCTCACCTCGAACCAAAAGCAAGATCGGCTCGAAGCTTTCTCAAGGTTCATTGGGCTGAAGTTTTCAAAACCACCTGAACAAAGAGGACCTCTTGGTAAGAAAATTTCCGTTGTGATTGAAGTAAATGCTGTTATCGCAATTTAACTTGCCTATGATGTATATGCAGCCATCTAAATAGACAGCTTTGTGCCCATAGCGGTGAATTGGAAGCGTTTTTGTTTGGCTCCAAATGTTCCCTTTGATGTTGTAGCTTAGAATCGGGCACTCTGACGGGCTTTCGTTCGCTTCAATTCCACCAATCAGGAACAATGTGCCCGGCTCACCATCCTGAAATTTTAAGCAAAAAAAAAAGTAATCAAGTTATGGGCCCCACATGCACAACCATATTCAAAAATTTCCACACAGATTTGCAACACATTGCCGCGAACGACGTGTTCAGCAGCCATGAAGTGAATGAGTGATGTTACTTCGAGTTTCCCGATCTACTGTGCTGCCCCGTAGCGCAGCCGGCTTTAGACAATTCGACCATGGCGGAACATACTAAATCGTTTCAAATAATTCAAAGGTCAAAAAACACCATACCGTCACAATTCCCGCCATGTACAGAATTTTTTTACATGAACAATCAGCGACAGCCGCAAGCTGGATAAGAACTTAAACGCCGTTTTTCGATAACGTTCAGTCAGACAAGCAACGAAATAAAATATAGTCAAGAAAATAGTTTCGACACGCCCAGACGCACGTCATGCATGTAGAGGTAGTTTTACAGCGAAAGCTGTATATTTCTGACCTTCCGTAGTTTTTTCGACGTCCGGCAACAGAAACGGACTTAGTGATTTCTAACGAACCCACACGGGTGCAGTGCGGCGGCGCAGATGTCACAATGCGGAATTAATTAGAACGATCGCCGTGAACAATAGCGTGACGTCAAGGTTATCACAATATATAAGCAGGAGAGGTATCGGCGCTAAAAACAGCTGCGTTATCGACGGGGCGGACACCTATGGTTCGCACACCCGTAGCACAACATGCGTACGAGGAGCGCCACACGGAACAGCTACGAGAATGTAAACGGCGCCGGAGCGAGACGACCACCGACGAAGAACGTTCCCGCGATGCTGAAAGAAAACGGCAATCGCGAGCCCGGACACCTCCGAACGAGCAACGACGCCAGGCTCGCAAGGCAAAAAATGACAACCATTCCACTCTGTGAAGATGGAATGGCAGCGAAAGCACTTTGCTTTTCGTTTAAGAGCTTTGACTGTCGTCAGCTTTCGCTGCCATTCCATCTTCACAGAGTGGAATGGTTGTCATTCTTTCCAAACCGAATTTTTTGCCTAAACGGGAGTGAAGGTCGAACTATCGAAATCTTTAGATATTCAGAACATTTTGAGCAGGAATAAACCATTTTGTACTGATGCAAGTTAGAATGGTTGTATGTAGCTCACGGACTCCGCTTTCATTTTTCCCAGACGTAGGGCGCTTACAGATCACAGTCCTGGATCGCGCAGTCAGGAAATTTAGCGCAGAAGTGTAGTTATATTGGGTGCGTTCGATTCGTCGTGCACTTCGCGAAGCGCAGTTCACGCCATTTGGGTACCAGTTCCGCTCTCGTGCTGAATGAGCCCGACAACACCGGGGCGAGGACTTCACTACCCAGCAAGCCGAGCTAACATGCCTGTACAAGCCGTGTGTCAACGAACGATCGACTGTGCCAAACGAATGGTGGCGCGCAGATGCCGCCACAATGCACTGTCATGAATGCGAAGCACAACACGTATTGGCTGAACATGATGTGCATGCAGGCGAATCGAATGGTCTCTTATGCTGTCCACCTCAAGAGCAGCTCGGGCAAGCGGTGGCCGGGCAGTTTTCACTATATAGTGAGAAGGCTGGTCCACCAGCCGAAAACTTTTAGTAAATAAGTCTTCCAAAAAGTTCGTCGTCTCTTTCCTGCATATGTTACGTCGGGTCCTGCGTGCTGAACTTTGAAGAAACCCCATATATATATATATACCACTGATCGCCCTTTGCGAAAACGCGAACGTGAGCTCACTGTATCGCTTTCAACCCCAATTTATTTTCTCGTGACGTCTCCGATTATTCGACCATTTGGTCATGCAGCGATTGGTCATGCGCTCCGGGAAATTATAATATTGAAAGGTTAATTTATAGTGTAAGTGGCAATGCATGTTGCGGAACGAGAATGCTGAATGAAATGGCCGAAATTTCTGTGATCTGCAAATTCAATAACTTCAAACTGCAGTCGACTTCAAAAATTGGCGCTGTAAACGTGATTTCTGAAGTTAGGGATGCCCTCTTTTGCGTTCTTTTAGTGCGTGAGGAACTTTACTGCAACACGATTTTTCACTTCATTTTGAACCATATCAACCGACAAACAAGCGAGTGATATGAGCAGATGCAAAAAGCTGCATGACGGTGAGGCCGTAGTTTAGAAGCGATTATTCCTAGTCCTGTGATTGGCGCAATAATGCGCAAAGAAGCCAATTTATGTGAAGCTGCCTCACAAACAATAGCCGACAATCAAAATACCTGCCTCTAATGTTAGCACAGCTATACATTAGTATTGCTAGCTATAGTTACTGCCAAGATTCGGGTAAGATGATTACATGCTATAGACTACTTTTTTAGGAAGTACGGGGAAAACGAGGAACCAGAATGAATGCATAGCACCAACGTACCTTGCTTGGAGTTTCACTGAGGTTGTCTTCTGTTTGCACAGAAATGGATGCCAAAGGTTCTGTCAAGCACTGGGGTGAATTTGGGCTAACAAGAAAAAAATCAATTTCCGGGTGCTCAGAAAGCAATGACGATTTGCTAGTCAGTGCTTCACGCTGGATGTCTGTTTGGCCGCCAAGCAGAAACCTTGTCTTCAAATTTCCTAGTTCCTTTTTGTGAACTCTGTCACCGTCACTGTGCATCGTTAGGCTCTCAGTATCAACAGACTGAGTGTACAACTTATCTTTCTCATCACTCGTAGAGCAGGAGTCGGCTTGAGAAAAAGAACTTTGTGAGTCTTGCGTCACAGTTTCTACGTTGCTCTCCTGCGTGGTTGGACGTGTCGTCGCCTGAGCATCCAGCGAGGAAGTGTCGTTGAAGCTGGACTCGCACACATTCGTTGCAAGGCTGTCCACGGGGCTATCAGACTCGGATGTTGGGGACTGCACTGATAAGCTCGGAACTCGTTCAGCCTCACGCACGGGCCTGTAGAACTGCCTTGACTCCTGTAGGTGTGCAATCCAAGGCTCCTCCGTGCGCCCTCGAGTTGTTGGCAGCATCCGGGCCTTCGCCGCTTCCAGCGTTACAGAAATTATTGAAGGCTGCTCCGCTCCCCCCGCAGCTTCCGACGATTCCAGTCCTTTATTTCCAGGTACCTATACGTGCGATGAGATGGCAGAATAGAAAAACAGTAGGCGCTGGTGCGGTCCCCTAAAAATCAACTCATCAGGGCACAATGCCCATTGCTTCGTTATAGCGCGGGACATTTAAACTTGCAGTACTAAAAAGATGCCTGAGGAAATGCGCATAAAAGTTCTACCAGTAGTTACACAAACTGCTCGCACGTGTCAATTTCAACAACGTTTCTGCTTAGAGCCACAGCGTGCCTGTGTG
Organism: Dermacentor variabilis; assembly: GCF_050947875.1. Lineage (NCBI taxonomy): Eukaryota > Metazoa > Arthropoda > Arachnida > Ixodida > Ixodidae > Dermacentor > Dermacentor variabilis. Next base: position 60,912,016 of record NW_027460280.1, on the reverse strand, counting down.
TACTTGGCAATGTTCACGCATGGTCCTTCATGCTTTTGTTAAACGCATGTTATTGCAGCTGTGATGTGTCAGTAATTTTGGTGTGATTCACAGAACTATATATAATGTGCATCTCAGCTTTTTCACTGTCTTCTATGCACCAGTGCACCAATACACTGAATTTATATGTCATACATACACTGTATGAAGGCACCATGCGTACTCAGCGTGACAAAATTTAAATTATGAGTACGACTGTAGCGCATATAGACTAAGACGCAAGAAGGGCCACGAAAGGTGCAATACCAATAAAGAATTAGTTTCTTGATTCATAGATTTCATGCGAAAGCATCAAATGGCCCGTTGCTCGAATAAGCCGGCATCTGTAGCAGCGAAAACGGCACATAAATTGCCATTATCTGCGACGCCACTCACGAGCGCGCCTCGATGGAGAGGGTGAGTCGGAACACCTGCTGCCGCCTTAGCGCGCCAGCTTTTGCGTGAGGGGAGAGGGCACTGCCGCAACGCCACGTCACCAGCACGCCTGGACGGAGAAGATACGGCGACGCGACGCCCGGGGCGAGACGGGTTGTAGTCGACGAGCCAGTCGCTTGACGCGCGCGTGCGGCTGCCGCCGTCTCGCTCTCGGGCGCCGTTGCACGGGCCGTGTATCCCTCTCGCCCTCCGCCCTCCCCTGGGCTTAGCTGCTGCGCGCGCCTGCCGGCCTCGGAGTGCACTGCTGCTTCCTCGGTCTCTCGTCGCGCAGGGCGTCGATCGCGTGCCGCGTCCTTGGTTTCTCAGCAATATCGTCCAAATGATTCCGGTCTACAGCCAACATGGTAACGTAGAAAATGTACCGAAAAAAAAATAACCCGCACGAATTTAATAGCAAAACTCGAAAACATTACTCGCAGAGCAAAACTCGAAGGATCACTCAGCGGCATTCGATTGGACATTAATGCGATCGCATGCACAACTTATAAGAGGTGCTTAGGTGTTCTCGGATTTTTTTCTGCTGTGTTCTCAACCATCATTACAACGTGACATCTGAGGTGTGGGGGGGGGGGTATTCTGTAAGCGTCTACCTAGTGGACATGTCCATTTCGTCTGCTGCTGAAGTTGTGATTGGCTTGGCTAGGGTATGCGTCAGAACGAGACAGGTGTCCCCAGCCAGTCAACACTTCAGTAGCAGACGAAATGGACATGCCCACTAGGTGGACACTTACAAAATTCACCGCCCTCCCCCCTCCCCACTGGTGGATGTGACTCGCGAAGGTTTTTAGATGGGCAATGTCTGTATTTCGTGTGCCTTCTTGCGTCCTCGTCGACCTGAGCTACAATAGTACCCCAAGATGGCATATACCAACAAGTCCGCATTGCAGCACTATTTAAAACACACGGTTTCACAATGTAGCAAAACCATGTTATGTCGGGACAGTCTCTAACAAACGCCTCAAACTTGTGGCAAGGGCAGTATATATCTAACCCGCGCTGTCCTTCCCTTGCCCTCGATGCCTCACGGCTGGTCTGGAGTACGCACGCGTACTCCACGCCAGCCGTGGCTGCCTAGACTTTTACGCTTTTGTCATACGTACTAGGAAACGCAAAAAGCATACTAGATGCAGATATCGCAATAGGCAATGGTTGGCAGGTAGCTATTGTTCAAGCGCCTGTTGAGGCCCCCCGATACACATGTTTCATGCATACAGCGCAAGCATAGGTTTGGCTGTGTCACAGCAAATGACGACTTCCGAGACGCTTAGGTACTTGGTAGAACGAAAACTTTATGTACAGCTTAAGCTGCAAGGATGTGAATACACGTGATGTTACAAAAGCAAAATGGATCCCTTAAAATGTACTCTTGTATTGGACCCCAAACTTAAGTTGCCGAGCGCCGACATCCATAAATAAACGATTATTCGAAGAAGTTACCGCCAGCATCTTGGAATCAATTGTAGTTTAGGTTACATCTGACGACTTCGTGAACAGGCGGAGATGGGACCGGATAGCACAAAGTTCTCGTATGATATAAAGGACAACACTTGTTCACTTTCCTGACGAAAGCGAGCTCTCTGGCACGTCAGAATAATAACAACAGCAGAAAAGAATGAGAAAAAATGAAAGAAAAGCAAATGTGCCCCTCGCAAGCCAAACACAATAGAGAGAGCGAGAGAAAGCATAGTGGTCATGACGTGTGCGCATTGATGTCTACAAGTCAATCAACAATTTTTGCGATAAATTAGAGTTACGAAACCTATAATTAACAAAAGCTTGTTAATTTGTTGCCATCGCGATTATGGTACATGTTTATGATGACAACGGTAATATAATCGTATTTGAAGACAACTTCACTCTGTTTGAATATTCTCTTGGAACACTTCTGTTCCGAGAGATTCATCATGGAATTTGGCACTCACTCAGCTAATTTCGCGTTCAGGGGCGTCGATATCGACACAACGTCGGGCCCCCATTGTGACGTAGGCTACTACGTTTGGCATATCGTTTGCAAGCTGGGCGAAGCTGACGACAGCTGCGATCTTGCTATCAGCTGGCGAAAATCGCAATGGCTGACTTTTTCCCTTGCCCTCACGGTGACACTCCCTCTTGGCTTGACGTTGTGTCGAGATTCACGCCCCTGAATGCGAAATTAGCTGAAGCCTGCAACACCTTCAAGCGCATGTAATTCCTTTAATAAAGTGAATTGATTATTTTGTCTCTTTCTCCTGCTCTAATGCGAACACCTTTCTATGGCTCTCTCGCCCGTTTTTTGTACTCGGGGTTCCTCCGCTAAGGGCACGTTCTCTCGCGCAATCGAATTGTGGGGGCGCTTGTGCTGTCACGCGAGAACTTTGTGGCGTCTGAAAGTTTAGATGCCGTGGTCAGAGGTGTCGCTGTGTCGCGTTTTCCCGCCGCATGGTCTGACGGTTGCGGGTCGCATTCGGCGCCGAAGGCCGCTGCGCATCTCTAGTCAAGATGCGCCGTTTCGTCTTGCCGGTTCATCTCAGCTTCGCGTAAACCGACAACCATGCGGTGTGGGGTCTGCACAAGCGAATGGTCGGGGGAGTATCTGGAGTAAACCTATTTGTGACTACTTTCACTGCTCCTATGCCCACTCAGGGACCGCAACTTCTGCGGTTTTCCAGTTTGGTTCAAAAAATCAAATAGTCATTTCTTTTTTTGCTTTTGTGCGGACGTCTTCGCAAGAGAACAGACAGGCACGGGGAGACGCAGGACGACCATACGAAGGTTGTTTTGTTCAACTTCAGACCCCATATGCAGCATACCGAGATGATATATGTCCGCACGGGATGCCACCCATCATCATCATCATCATCATCATCATCATCATCATCATCCTGGTTACGCCCACTGCAGGGCAAAGGCCTCTCCCATACTTCTCCAACAACCCCGGTCGTGTACTAATTGAGGCCATGCCATGCCTGCAAACTTCTTAATCTCATCCGCCCACCTAACTTTCTGCCGCCCCCTGCTACGCTTCCCTTCCCTTGGGATCCAGTCCGTAACCCTTAATGACCATCGGTTATCTTCCCTCCTCATTACATGTCCTGCCCATGCCCATTTCTTTTTCTTGATTTCAACTAAGATGTCATTAACTCGCGTTTGTTCCCTCACCCAATCTGCTCTTTTCTTATCCCTTAACGTTACACCTGCCACCCAAATAAGCATAGTGCCAGTGCGCTTGCTGGCCTAAACTGGAGCATCTCGGTTGCTTATTTCGGTGTAATATATCCCCCGCTGTCATATGCCATCATGGCATGCCGCATGGGGCCAAATTGTTCAAAGCCGGCCTGGCGTTGAACAAAAGAACATTCGTATGGCCTTCCTGTACCTGTCCGTTCCTCCGGCGAAGGCCTTCGCGCAAAAGGAAAAAAAAAACAAATCGTACAGGCATGAAAATGCAGCCTATTTTCTGTGTCACAAGGGACTGGCGATGCCGAGTTTGAAGAGACTGTGAGCGCCGCTGTGCGCACGGATCACTCGTCTTTTTTTCTCTCTCTGCGGTAAAGGAAGCCCATAGACTCTCGTACGGTATGCAATGTTTAATCTTCATGATTGCAGTGGCTGATGGAATCTGCGTTTCATCGAAAATAAACGAGACAGTCTCTTTTTGAAATGTAAGCTGCTTTTTTTGTGTTTCTGCTCATATGTATATTGTTCACGGTATTTGATATTCAACTCAACAAATGACATTGCTTTCTTTGCCACTATTCGATAAGGCGGAGTTCACGAACGTGCAGACAAGAGCTGCACAGGAAAGTATCTAGCATAGCTTACGTACTCTTTCAGAAAATAGCAATACAAAAGAAGAAACACAGAGAAAGAATGCTGGGGCCGTATGACGTAAAACTATTCCACTATATTTTTATTCCAATCTCCTGACGTCAAATTTGCAAAACCGCCGACGCAAGCATCGGGCAGTCACCCGCAGGGTTGTCTGAACAAACCAATCAAATGCTCCCCTCGTTCATAGGAGGTCACTTTTGTTTGCGTGAAAAACGAATAACATTGCCTGCACTGAGCGGCTTGTCTTATCTAATTGGCTCACAAGAGGCGAGGAGCATGCTCAAGTGGAGAGGGATTTGATGGGGCCGAGCCACTGCACTGAATATCGATAACCGGATGAAGAGGGTGGTGCCGGCGTCTGCGATTGGTCCGCTTGCGGTGGCTCGTCGACAATCGCGGCGGCATGCAAACGAAAGCTTAAGAATGACGCTAAAACGGATCCTCAGCAAAGAAGAGTTGGCAGAACGAGGTCGTAAACGTGCCGAAATTTCTCGAAAAAGTTAGACGGCCACGCAAAAAAAGGAGGCCACGCAAAAAAAAAAAAAGGACACGCAAATAAACCCATGCACTCCGGCAGGGGCGAGTAGCCAGTGCCGGAGCGATCGGCGGCAGCCATCTTTTATTCCTTTCGGAACGGGGCAGGCTGCGGCTATTCAGAAAAAAATTCAGTTTTGCTCGGCATATTAATGCATCTTTAACGCGTACGCGTCACTCTGACGCGGTAAATTTTTGCGGTTTTGTGACGTCGCGTGACAGGCAGGTGAAGTGAGTGCAGCCCGAAACCTTTAGACCAATAGCCGAGGGCTAATGGCAAAAAAGCCGTCGAATCAGAAATAACTATTTTTGTTTCGTTCGGTCAAGTTATGCATAAACAGTGTGTACACATCATATCAGATGGCGAGCTATCGCGGTTTTCGTGACGTCGCTTGACAGACAGGTGAAGTGGGGGTGATCCAAAAAAAGTTCTTGAGCAATCGCGGTTGGCTGATTACAGAATTGGAATAGAAAAGTTTGGAATAGTTTTACGTTATAGCGCCCCTGACTGCAAAAGGTTTTGAAGATGACAAATGTGCAGTAGGATGCGCCATCAACGCCACGCAGTACTACAGCCTTCGTTATGAGGTATGCTAATTCCAGAAATTATAAGGATCTTTTTGTCTGCCTAAACTGCACCAAGGAGATCAGCTACAAATTTCAGTTAAAAAACAAAAATATCACTCATTTTCCAACGAGGCATGTTTACTGTTCAGTCAGTAAAACAATGAAATGCCAGTAGATGCAAGCATCAAAGGTACATACCCCAGGAAGTTCACTCATATAGTGGCGAGGCGTGCGAGTTAGGTGCCCAACCTCCGTTTCTTTTCCAGCAGTTCTAGCAACCCAGAAGCTGGATAAGAAAGACATACTCTCAATGCACAGAAAACGAAAATGTAGAGTTAAAATCCAAATCACAAGTCAAGTGTGAAATAACATCCTATTTCAGTACAGCCTTCCATGTTAAAAAACACGGTGCATAAAAGTAACAAATCTGCTCCCTCACCACACAGCACTGAGGATCATGACGCGAACGTTGTGAACATCTTGAAGGCCAGGTGGAATCTTTGCTTCTACACAGTGGCTAAGCTCCATCAAACTCATCAATGGGAATCGCACGCAGTACATCAGCCGCGCTGCCTGATCCATCCGTTCATGTACATTATTGTTTAACCAGCGGCAGGCAGCGTTAAACACGTCGAGTTCTCTGTAAAGAAAGAATGTGCCAAGGAGATTTATTCATACCATGTATACACATTGTAAAACACAGCTAGCTCATTAGCGCAGTGCTCTTGTATAATAAAACAAATGCTGTAAGCACGTCGAATCTCCAGATGTACACTGGTAATTTTATCAGTCATCAACACTAAACTCACAGCTGCACAAGCCCATATACACAAATAAGAAGAAGCGAGAACGCAACCACATTATACAGGTTGACCGAGCTAACTTGGACCAAGTGTTCAAAAATATGGCCCGTTTTACTCAAAGAAAACCTAGTACATATTGTTTCCAGTTGAGTTGAGAGGCCACCAGTAATGTTTTGTTGATGGCATTCAATCTTACAGACGTAGAAATGTAAGCAAATTAATTTAATTTATTTCTTCTTATTTACACAACAGACAACAAATCGAAAACAGAATCTTACCCTTTGCAGCCTATGACATCAGATGATAGCAGTTCACAGACATCACTAGTGTCAAGCTGCAGAAACTCGTCTGACTGTGCAACAAGTTCGAAATTTGAAACAAGGTGGTAGAAAGCAGAGTTCTTCTCACGCACATTATTCATGCGCTTTGCTGTCTTGTATAAAATAATTTGTCTCCCAATTGCGCTTGAGTTTGTTTCCAACTGCGAAGAGAGATATTAGCACTGGTCAAAGAGAATGCAGCTGTTTTGTTATGTATGAGAGCTAGGTCTACATTAAGCAGTTCTTTAACAGTCACAAACAGTAATATTAATAATGAATCGTCTTCGATAAAGATAATCCTTCAATGTTTAGGTGATCCTAGTATATTGCTTTATGATGACAATAATAAGAGTGCACATAGCATCGGATGCGCAGTTCGCACCACGACCTGCATGTGCACAACACACACAGGCTGCTACTTTTTTTTTTCACAAATAGACAGGTAGGCAGGATACATTAATGCCTTAGTTCTTACGTCTGCATCACTTAACATGACTATTACCATAGAAATATTTCATATTTGTACTGATCTTCTGATTGCTGCATATAAGAAAATGAAGCAGATGGTGTAAAAATCAGTTGTGATCACAAAAGAGAATAAAGAAAGAGAAAGAAAGAAAGCATGATAGCTAGCTATTGTAAGAGCTCTGTAACAAGCACATTGATATTTAAGGTACTTAAGAATTCACTAAAGATATTTCTTTGAAGAAAAAAAATGTGTACACACTCATTCAAATGTTCCACTTGTGTATATAGCTATTGCTTGCTAAGAGCAATAAGAAAGGGGATATCAATAAATGTTCATGCAGTGAGAGAACTACCAAAGGAGGCCACGCAGCTTTCTAAGAAAATTAATGGAGAAAAAGTAATTTGGCTCGCATAGTCTCCATCTAGCTTCCCTGCCACAACTGATAAGACAACAGCAAAATACTGTCTCTTAGAAGCTACACACACTTACGTACAGTTAGTACCAAGCTTTAGATCACGACGGCAGCAAACAAGTCAAAAAAGAAAATTACCAAACAACTCAGAGCAATATAATAAGTGCTAATAGCCTAAAAAGTATAGAGGTTCATGTACATGACCAAGCTAAGACCGAATGGCGACGAAGATGAAGGCACAACAGTCTAAGAGACCAGACACACAAGAGATGGAAGGAGAGGACGACTATGTAGACTCAACAGAGTATCGAAGGCGCACTGATTCCGTATATTTTTACATTTGGCGCCGTCGAGTACTGAGCAAGATGAGGACTACTTTCCACATGGTACAGCGAGACGGCCGACCTATCGGTACGATCTACAGACTCGATGACGGAGACATCACGTCTGCACAAAGGAGGCGACATATCCGGTTCTAGAAGCTATAGCTGCCCAAGCTAATGCGATACTGGAAGACATTATGGTTAAAGGTACCGCAAGGATCAATATGGATCTGAAGGAGTTTAGGTTCCTGATTAAGCAAGATCTTTCCACCCCTCCTAGCGTCACTGCAAATCCTTTTTCTTCAAGGCAGATATTGTCAGACGCACTATAGCACCTGTGGAAGTTCAAAGCCAGCAAGCCAAACGCGAACAAGTATTTCGATAGCAATTATATAGACACCCCAGGTACATTTCTGCCTTCGGCGTCGCCGTGATGTTCCCTATAAAGTCCAAGGACGATAACATCGTGGCGGCGCGCCGTATGCTGTACGTGCGAGTGCAAGCGTGCGAGGGTGAGTCGACGATGATGACTCAATCTAGCGCGCGCACTGGAGGAAAGCGGAGAGGAAGCGAGCTGTCTTCCGTTGCACGTAAGGCACCGAGGAGAGGTCAGGAAGGGGGGCATTCTACTCCGGCGGCGGCTGCGTATGGCGCGCCGAGTGCTGATAGTTTCGTGCGCGCTGTGTTCTCGCCGATTAGTTTGCGTTGACGCGAGAGGCAGCATGGATATCAATTCGCTCGCTGCTGTTGCCGCACTTTCTCACTTCAGCGTTTTGACAACGGGTGTGTGCGGTCGAGTGAGATGTGTTCATGTTTGCTTGTGCGCGCGTGACATCATGCTTGTTAATTTAATTAGTAAGCGAATATTTACTAGTTTATACGGGCGATAAAACTACTATCCTTACTTCCTATCCTTACTACTACTAATTTGCTATCGCAATCGATGCTTCACCTATCGGGCGCAACTGCGACTGACGTTTTGAAGTACGCTCGCAGTATATTGTAGGAGCCGATCACAAGCAGCTACAGAAGTATTTGACGGCACCTGAAATGCATGGCTCGACTATTACGACTACGCTTTCAAAAGAAGTATTTGGCGCATGGATAGTGACCGCGTGATTAACATGTCGAAATACCTAAGCGGGAATGCCAGAAAATGGTTTGACCATTGTATCGTTGAGCATAAAGAACAGCCTTGGTACGTGTGGAAAAATAAGTATTCTCTTTGATTTTCAATGAAAGCGCTCGAGGTGTGGGATAAGGCACCTGTTGCAACTTAACGCATTTTCGAAGTGCGCGCACCTTTTATCGCCTCATCTGGCGATCCTTCGGGTTCGGACTATCTCTACTAACACGTGCTCCTTTCTATCTTCCTGCCACTCGGCTACTTATAAATACGCTCTACACCTTTGAATAAACGTTCATTTTGTTCTACTGACTACGCTGAGGCTTCACTGGTCTGGCGTTATTGCGAGCACGCCATGGCTATGCTACAGTGGCGACGAGGATGGACATCGCCCATGCAGTGAAAGTCGACGCTGAACCGGAACCCACGCAGAACCGAGAAACCAAGGTCATCATGGCTCACCAACTTCCCGACTTCGAAGAAGGCAAATATAAGTGGAAGCCGTACCTTATTAAAGTAGAAGCATACTTCAAAGCGAATGCGATTGAAGACTCGACTAAGAAAAGAGCATTGCTTGTTGCTGCGTTAAATACGCATACGATCCAAGTGCTGGCAGGGAAGGTGGCTCCACGCAAGCCAAATGCATTGACGTATGAAGAAGTCGTCGAAGTTTTGAGTGAGCACTACAGTCCCAAAAGACACGAAATCACCGAAAGCTACAAGTTCTTCAGTCGTTGTCAAGCGGAGGGCGAGCCTGTTAATGAATTCCTGGTAGACATTCGCCGAATAGCTGACAATTGCAATTTTGGCAGTGCTTTGGATCGCATGCTTCGAGATCGCATTGTTTGTGGAATACGGTCAGGTGCCCTGCAGAAGCAGCTACTGGCACAGCGAGAATTAACGCTACAAGACGCTGAAGCGATGGCCCTTGCAGCTGAGGCTGCGGATAGTGATGTAAAAGAGATGATCGGACCGGCAACGACACCCGTGTTAAAAGTACAGGCGTATCGGAAAGAAACTCTAGTGGATGAAAGGAGGGCTGCCACACGTCAAGAATGCGCAAGGTGCGGTAGTACAAAACATAATGACGCGTGTTGCTCCTGGTCTAACGCTCGCTGTTACCGCTGTGGACGACGTGGTCACCTTGCAAGGAAATGTCGAAGTCGCGGGGCTAGAGAACAAGGCACGGCAAGGACAGCCCAAACTAACACCCTCTTGGGGACGGAAGCCTCAGCCGACAAGGAATCCGAAGCCACCCACATTTGGACTTTGGTATCCCAACGAAAAAGCTGTCTGGAACCGCCGATCCGCCGAACGTTTGATTGGTGCGGTGTGCAGCTGAGCATGGAAGTTGATACCGGGTCGCCCGTTTGTGTCATCCCGCGTGAACTATATTATAAGCACCGTGAGCAATGGCCGAAACTGAAACCGTCCAGTTTCAATTTATCTTGCTACACAGGACGCCTTCCAGTACTTGGGGAGCTTGCGCTCCAGGTTTGTCATAAAGGGGTGACAGTGGAGTGTGCGCTGACAGTCTTGGACTGTGCGGGACCAAGCCTCTGCGGTCGCGATTTAATCCAGCGGCTGAACAGCGCAGGTGCTCCAGTGGTTAGTTTTGTAGAGAACTCGGCGGCAACAAATGACTCGAGCGAATCCAGCGTGAACAGCATATTCAATGACTACAACGACGTGTTCTCCGAGGAACTGGGGCTAATCAAGGGTCCTCCAGCCATGGCCTGCACATGAAGGAAGGCGCCGTACCCAAGTTCTGCAAGGCCAGACCCATTCCATACGCGCTACGCGAGCGAGTGTCACTCGAGCTAAACCGTTTAGTTTCTGTGGGCGTGCTGTCGCCGGTGGCACACTCTGAATGGGCAACGCCCATAGTCGTAGTGCTTAAGAAAGACGGCGCAGTAAGCATCTGCGGCGATTTCAAGGCCACAGTAAATCCAGCGTGTGCAACTGAGCAATACCCATTGCCAATCATTGAGGATATGTTTGCCCGATTACACGATGGGGACTATTTCAGCACTTTGGATTTACGGGATGCATACAATCAAGTGGCGCTAAACGATAACGCGAAGAAAGTTTGCGTCATTAATACGCCAAAAGGGCTATTTTGCTACAATCGACTTCCTTTCGGTATAGCCTCAGCGCCCGCAATATTCCAAAGGAAAATGGATGAGGTATTGGCTGGCCTTCCAGGAGCACAGGCTTATCTTGACGATGTGCTCATTTCCGAAAAAGCGAGTGACGGCGGCGAAAGGCTGAAAAACGTCTTACAGCGCTTCCGAGAGCGCGGTGTAAAGCTAAGGTTCGATAAATGCAACTTGCGCAGCCCAGCAGTAACTTATCTAGGCCATCGGATCGATCGTGATGGGCTTCATCCGACAGAAAAAAACCTTGACGCTATCATGAAGGCACCGAGCCCCTGTAATGTCAGTGAGCTTCGTTCATTCTTGGGTATGATTACTTTTTACGCGCGGTTTCTGCCGAACATGTCAACCACACTTGGCCCATTGTATCAACTGCTTGAAAAGAACGCACGCTGGCAATGGAAACAGCCGCAAGAGCACGCGTTTGATCTTGCCAAGCAAAGCCTTAAAACAGCCAAGGTTCTAGTTCATTTCGACCCTTCGAAGGAACTTAAACTTGAGTGTGACGCGTCTCCGTACGGTGTGGGAGCTGTCTTGTTTCACACGACCGGTAACGTTCACAGGCCCATTGAGTTCCGCTCGCGAACATTAACGCAGGCGCAGCGCAACTATTCGCAGCTCGAGCGAGAGGCACTGGCACTGGTATTCGGCGTCACGAAATTCCGCGACTACCTTCTAGGTCGGGAATTTAGCTTAGTGACTGACCACCAGCCATTGTTGGGCCTGCTGAAATCGGACAAGCAGACGCCCACAATGGCCGCCGCACGGATACAACGTTGGGCACTCCACCTGGGGGGCCTACCGCTACCGGCTACAGTATGCACCAGGACGACAGATGCTGAACGCTGACGCCCTCAGCCGACTTCCGCAAAGATCTTCGGAATCTGACGATGACGGTGAGCCGCCCGAATATGTGCTGTCGCTAAACCAGCTGAACAATGGCACCATAACAACGCGTGAGCTGAAAGCATTAACGGCTTTTGACCCTGTCCTGGTCGAGGTCAAACGGTACATATTACATGGGTGGCCCAGAAACGCAAACGGAATGGCCCGGGCCGTACTGCCGTTTTTTGACCGCAAGCTCGAATTATCCGTAGCACATGAACTGGTGTACTGGGGTAATAGGGTCATAATACCGACCGAAGCTAGGGAGCGAGTGCTGCATCTTCTACATGAAACGCACCAGGGTTCACCGGCAATGAAATCTGTCGCTCGTTCTTTGTTCTGGTGGCCAGGCCTCGACAAAAATATTGAAGACGTGTCTGCACAATGCCAGTACTGTGTGCAAAATCTGCCGATGCCAACTGCAGCTCCCGTCGTTAACTGGCCTGAAACAGGCGAAAGGTGGTCCCGTATTCACATTGACTACGCGGGTCCGATCTGCGGAAAAATGATACTCGTAGTAGTCGACGCACACACCAAATGGCTCGAAGCAATACCTTTGTCACATGCCTCAACGCAGACTACCGTTGACTGTCTGCGTGGCATTTTCAGCAGGTTTGGAATACCGCGCACGATCGTTTCTGACAACGGGACCCCATTTGCCAGTCAAGACTTCGCGTTGTTCGTGGCAAACAACAACATTGTGCACCTTCGATGCGCTCCATACCATCCCCAGTCTAATGGTGCGGCGGAAAGGGCAGTGCGAACGATAAAAGATGGTCTTCGAAAAATGACGAAAGGAAAACTGGAAGAGAACCTAGTACGGTTGCTATTTAACTACCGGAGGACTCCGCGAAAATCGGGTAAATCCCCAGCAGAGCTCCTTTTGGGCTATCAAATACGCTCACGCTTGGACACATGCTTTCCTCCAGCACTTGCAGGGCCAAAAGAGGACCAAGATGACTGGCTGCCGCTACCTGCAAGTGAAGTGTATACCCGCAATTACGGTGTGGGGAGCAAGTGGACGCCCGGTCATGTGAAGGCGACGTCGGGAGCGAGAATGGTGACCGTGGAAACATCAGACGGAGTCATCCAGCGGCACGTGGACCAGGTCCGCCCTCGACAGGAAGTACCAGGCGTCAAACCGACAGTAGCTACAACCACCACACATCGCAGTGAGCCGGACCAAGCAACACAACTACAGCATCCAGAAACGGTGAATCCGGATGAAGGCATAACCGCTCGGCGCATTCCAAATGGCACCCGTTCTCCAGACTTTGCGGCACCAGATATTCCAGTGGCCCCGTTGCATACAGGTGTCGCCCAACAAACTCTGAGACGCTCAACGAGAGAACGCAAGCCAGTGCAACGCTTTCATTTCTGAGGAGGAAGGAATGTTGCAACTTAACGCATTTTCGAAGTGCGCGCACCTTTTATCGCCTCATCTGGCGATCCTTCGGGTTCGGACTATCTCTACTAACACGTGCTCCTTTCTATCTTCCTGCCACTCGGCTACTTATAAATACGCTCTACACCTTTGAATAAACGTTCATTTTGTTCTACTGACTACGCTGAGGCTTCACTGGTCTGGCGTTATTGCGAGCACGCCATGGCTATGCTACAGCACCCATGTATAAGTAGAAAGGGGAAAAAATCACTTTTCGGATCATTTTGAAAAGTGTCGCCTACTTCAGCTAGCAGAACCAAAGCAATGCTTGGAATGGTGAGCGAATATCATTAAAAGATACAACTCATGTCACCACGTTCTGTGGACCGTCTGTGGACGACCTTCTTAATATGCTAAAGGACGTTGTTGTGACAGATACTTGCAGAGAAGCGAGGGCCACACTCCTGGAAACAGCACAACCTGCAATGGCATGGTGCCAACAGAAAGCACGTGACAAATTTATACGCACTAATCGCCATGACACCACTTCTGGACGAACCCTGCCACGCTTCGAGGATTGTGAAAGATCCTCGAAACTCAAACACAACGTAGTAATGAACACGAGACCGTGCTTCTTATGAAGACAATTGTTTTATGTGTTCCTATGGTTGTGAACATTCAAGAAGTATCAGCACTCGTGGACACTGCAGATCATCAGTCAGCCTGGTAAATGAAAAAAAAAATTATTTCAAAAAGATATTATCGCAGGAAAGTCTATTCTAGTTCATGGCTATGAGGGAACAAGGAGAGATTTTTCAAGTTGGACTGATGCAAAGAATAAGTTCAGAAACCAGGAAACCATTGTCAAAATTTGGTACTGTCCGGATTCAACTTTGATGTTATCCTCTCTCGGCCTGACATTAAACGGTTAAAGATAAATATTTCGTGGAACGATATCATAACTACGAAGGAATGCACTGTGAGGAGGGTATAGTTACATGGAGTACTTTGTTGCGGATTAGTTGGATCATACTGAACGAGTAACCTACTGCGAAAAATACACCAAGAAGGGTGAATAGAGAGACAGGCGCTCTGTCTCGTTTTTCTTCCCGCCCTTCTTGATGAATTTTGCGCCATACGCAGTAGCGTAGCTAGGTCGTCTAGCACCCGGGACCTATAGGTCTGCTGTCACCCCCCCCCCCCCTAGGTGCAGTCAGGAAGACGAGGATATCGAAAATTCCCGGAGAGGGGGGGGGGGTGATTTCAGCACCAGCACAGCCGCCTTGGATACCGCGGCATGCCCCCCGCCCCCTTCCCCCTTCGCTTTCGTTCCCAGAGATCGCGAATTTAGCAGGTATACATGTTGTTGTATTTTCTGCACCAAATAACACAGGGTGCTGCACTGATACCTTGTGATAAGCGCATTTGGTCATCTGCTGTCAGACTGTAAGGCGTGGCAGCCAATACAGATACGGAATCGTGGAAAATATGGCTTACAAGTAACCGAAATATTCTAATAAAGTTTTAATTAGTAATTAAAGAGGTAATATTGCATTTGCAAAATTGAAGCCCGGCCGTCATATGTTGCCCAACAACAACTTCACAAAAATAGTCGCAGGTACTACGGCGTGCAGTATTTTAGCTGCAGGCAGCCCTGAACCCAAACGAAAATTAAATAGCGTGTCAGTGACGCTGATCTCTCCACCATATTCGAAAACGCCACCTGCTTCCCTGCTGCGCGGGCGCCAATGTGATGACAATTACGAGTTCTTTTCATTCTGACCCATAAAGCTGAGGCACCGCCACAAGGTTGGGAACGGAATAGAGCGCGCTGCGTGTCGATTCCTGGCGTCACCATGAAAAAAAAAAGAGAAGGCCGCGATGAATCCCGTGCCAGCGAAACCTTGCACTACTGTTGGTCTGCACTCGCAATGAAGAGGACGGAGAGATCGATGTCATTAGTGCACTAATTCATAGTTATTTCGGTACTGCCATACTGGGTCGCTCGCAGTGCCAAAGTACTGCAGGCTCTAGCGACCAAGACGATTTCTTTTACAGAAGAAGTTTTTGTTGAGAATATGACTTTAGGCCCTCAATTTACGAATTGCAATGTTTCCTTGATAATTGTTAATTAAGCAGTTATTTAAGATATCCTTAATATTTATCTGCCTTATTCTGCACGATACCGAGTTCATAATGGTCACAAAGGCACATAACCTGGTAGAATATGGGGAAATATCCAGACAAAATTCCCCTTTTTTTATAAAACTCCGTGTAGCAAGACACTGTTTCTGACATGAAGTCACACAACAACAAAACGATGAAGAGGCGGTTAGCTAGGACTACGAGACGGTGTTTTTATTGGACACCGCGAAACTGATACAAAACTGATATACTAATAATCATGACGGCGGGTTTCTCTGCGCCTCCTCGGTCGAGCGGGAGAGGGAAAGTGAAAGCTTTAAGCAGGACATCTCTCTCGCAGCGCCCGCGTCTACAGTCTGTCTAATCGTCATACGCCGCCAAACTCTCCGGCCGCACCGAATTCGAAGACGATCGCGAGAATCCCGTTCGCGTCGGTCGACGGCCGCACTTTGAACTTTGCACCATCGCACTCGAGGCACGCTTGGCCGTAAACGCGAGGGCCGGGCACGCTCGTTCAGCGCCCACAAGGGGATCTTCTCTTGCTGCTGTATTTGTTCGCCTTCGCAACGCGAACTGAAGAAGGACCCAAGAGACACGTCGCCAGACTGTATGTTTAGCGATGCCCGCTCTGATTTTTCTTAGCCCGCACAATGCAGCCGACAATTCTGCGGCTCTACACATCTGGTACACCGGGTACATGAAGAAGGGCTGCTCGTTACCGGAACATTCTTTACCATTTACGCCTAGTCAAGCCAGAGGAAAGAGGGGGTCTTCAGACATATGACACCTCCTCCCAACTGGCATCTGGCACCCGGGGCCCAGGGCCCTCCGTCCCCTCCCCCCACCCCCCTGTTACTACGCCACTAGCAGTACGTTACTCCTATAGTTACATATGGCCTGACGACATCGCATCCAAGTTCCCAGAGCTTATCTGCGTTGGTACATACATGCCGCCAACAACGGCACTGGAGGTACCATTTGAGTTGAACAACATAGCCATAGTCCGAAGAAAGTCGTACGCCCTCTGCAGTCACGAAAAAACTTTGGCTATAGCAAGAGCTCTATGCCATGCTTGACTCTGGCATCATCAGGCCATCGACATCCCCATTTGCATCGCCCATTATTATTGTGCCCCAGGAACATTGTTCTCTCCTACTGTGCACAGATTATCCTTTCCCTTTTATTCCCTTTTCCAATGCCCCGAATAGATTAGATCATAGATGAAACTGGCGGATGTTAATGGTTTTCCAGAATTTATTTGTGTAAAGGATAGTGGTTATTGTTACCCTAGGAAGAAACCCATTTACGGCATTAGTTACACTTTTTGATGTCTACGAGTTCAACTGGCCGCCTTTCGGATAAAAGAATTCTGGAGCGTGGCTCTAGAAGCGAATTATTTTGTCAAACTGTGGTATTCATGGGCACAATCTTCAATGGGAAAACCAAAAGTACCAAAGAAGAAAGTTTGCAGAGGGTTTCACGTCTCGTCAAGCCATATCATCTGCACTTCCTCCGAGTTTTCTTACGTCTGGTGGGTCACTTCAGAACATTTATCAAGGACTACCCAACGAAAACTCGGTGCTTAAGAGCCCTGACAGAAAAAGAAGTTCCTTTGGTATAGACTGAAGAGTGCGAACGCTGTTACTTTAACCTCGTTAACATCAATTCCTCTGACCCCGTATTGATATTACCGTATTTTTTACTGCCTTTTGAGTTGTGCACCGATGCTTCCCACTACGAAATAGGAACTGTGCTCTATCAACATGACATACGGAAGCGCAGTGGAAGGCAGCAGGAAGTAATGGAATGTATTCTTACATATTTTCAAAGGCTGAAGTGAACTATACACCACAACTGAAAAAGAGGCACTTGTAGTTGCAACTGCATTAAGCTACTCTAAGAGTTACTTTGAAGGCCTAAATTTCAAGCTTTTTACCGACTACCACGCCCTGACACTCCCTTCAGCTAGCCCAGCCTAAACGAATGGCTGGCTCGGTGGATAAGTCAGATCCAGCAGCTCAGATTTGAACTATCGCAATTCCCGGGACTCAAGCATCGGGACAGTTACGGGCTGTCAAGATTGCACGTGCCGAGAAAGGAAAGCTCCGAGAGCGTAAACACGACAAGGCTCTGGAAAGGCACACAAAATTTGCAAATGAAAATCTATCGGATACACGTACCTGAAACGAGCGTGTCATTAATACTGAAACATTACCACAGCAGCCCAGAATTGGGTGATCACGACGGATTCTGGAGGACGGACCGGAAGCTCACCCATATATTCACGTGAAAAAAAATGAAAACGGACGCCGCCAGGGGGTTCAAAACTTGCCACGAATGCCCAAATATACAAAGCAAACTCAGAGGAAATCATATGGTTACGCCAGCATAATCAAACGTCCCCTTTGAAGTGCTACACCTCGACTTATAATGAGATAAAGAAAGGAAGGGCGAAGGCTTTACAAAAACACAGGCTTTTCTCTTGGCAGTAGATTAGTTTACAAGGTTTGTTGCCGCCAAGACTGGAAGAGAACACACCAACTTCGTTATTCAGCGTCTTGAAAGAGGTATATTCAAGAGCGTAAGGTTGTAATTACTGACAACCGACCTGCATTCTGAGGTGACAAGCTGCGCATATAGCCACAGCAAAGAGGTATAGAGGTTCGTTTCTCTGCTCTATACCACCATGCAGGCCAACTTTCTTGCTGAAAGGCTGATGCGTGACTTGAAGATACTTATAGCATGTTTCCCGGACTTCAAGGACGCTTGGAAATATTCACTCAAAGCGGCCGTTGCCCATAATCGCTCTTATAGTGCTAGACTAGGATGCAGTCTATAATTTGAGGCGTTTGATAAAAGCGAATAATTGGCAGCTGATAAAGAACGGGGCACTGCTGAGAAAGTGTTTCTTCGGGAAACGCCACTATCGGCGGAACAAGGGAGGAGGTACCAGTGCACCATGAACAAAAACTTTGACAAACATCATCACTCAAATGTGCCCAATATCGAACGCCCGGGGACATGGTTCGGGTGCGAAATGGTCTTGACGCGAAGTCCCTGCACTCCGGCCCGTACGTACACTGTGCTTAAAACAGCAAGGAATTCTGAGGACACTGTACTACCGATGATTGAGAGCAAAAACAGAAGAGGCTGCAGTAGGAAATATCCTTCCATACCATTCCAAGAGAGACGAAGGCAGCAGGTTGGGATGATATAAAAATTCACGCATATACGTACGTATATGACCGAGCTAGCGTCGACGAAGATGGCAAGACAGCTTGTCTAGGAGGGCAGAGACAGAAGAGACAAGGGTGAGAGGGTGACTATGTAGCCTCAATAAAGTATCAAAGGCGCACTGTTTTTGTAGATTTCTACGAGATAAATGGAGAGGTTTCTCCATATATACCAAGAAGGGCTCAGAAAAGGTGTCTGGATGTTTTACCCTCCCGCCCTTAATTATCCTCATGCGGTAGCAACATTGTGCGTAAAATTGACTGGGTGTGACATTATTAGTAAAACTGCATGGTAAGACAAGGACAAAGAGTAAGGATCACAGTGCACAAATTACTTTTCCTTGTCTCAAAAATATGTAGTTTAGTTAATCATTTTGCACCAGCGAGACCTGCGGCAACTTTCGGTTGGGTGTGCGATTTCAGTGGATTCTCCTCATGGTTTTAGAGGAAATCTTTCTATTCTGCTGCTCTCCTCGAGGAGAACTTGGTAACTCCATGCACATAAAATGTTTCACGCAAGAGAGCACTTACCTGAATGCACTGATGAATGATATCTCGCATTTGAAGTTTGCAGGCAGCATGAAATATATCTGCTACATTGCCGCAAGACAATTCCAGCTTTCCGGATTTCATATACTCCAGGATATCTTTAAACGTCCGGCCCCTCACTCCAGAGACGACTACCTGCATGAGAGAACGTACACTGGGTGTTTCACGAAATGCGGCCGAAATTTGAGGAAAATAGGAAAGATGAGATAATTAAATTATTTACTCTGGATTGCTTTTATTGCAGGGCGATACATCTGAAAATAACTCTACGTAGTAAATAGACAAGTAGTTATGTAAATCAAACTAATTAACTTTTCCACAAAAAAGCTGTGCGATTGATCCTAATGGAAGACTTGAAGCGCGCTATCCGAGGAGTTTGTAACCGTTTCCAGAAATGCAAGAAATTAACGCTGCTAATTTTCACAGCGTAATGAATTCCAGCGAATTTCACGCAGGAAAGTGAACAGCCGACGAGCGTGACTGTGACGACCATAGTAGACGCCCATGAGTGACGCGACTGCTTGCGTCTCACCGTTTGGCGACCATGAAGCGATCGAGATTGTGGCTTGATTAAGGACGCTCGCTCGATACTCGCCCACTTGTGAGAAGCCGCAATCAATCACGTCGCTCACTGGCGTCTACTATGGGCGTTACCGTTGCGCTCTTTGGCTGTTACGTACGCTTCGCATTTTTGTACGAAATTGGCGGGAATCCATCACGCTGTAAAATTTAACAGCGTCAACTTCTCGCATTTCTCGAACCGGGGATGGTGCGCTTGAAGTCTTCCATTGGGATCAATCGTATCGCTCTGTTAGTTAAAATAATTAATCTAATTTGCCTAATTACTTGTATAGTTACTACATTGAGTAATTTTCTAATGTATGACTCTGTCGTAAAGGCAATCCAGAGGAAATTATTTAAGTCTCTCTACCTCCCTATATTTAAGGAATTTCGAATGCATTTCGTGAAACACCCGGTATAAACTGAATACCTCTTTTCAGTACGAGTCAAGTGAAATGAAGCAACTAAAAAAATGTTGTTTTCAGTTTTTCTGCTACGGTATTGTTGCTTAAAATCGTTGCAAATTAAACATGCAAGTGCTCTAGCACAACTTTAGTCTAAAGGTATACACATTAAAAAAACAAAACATACCCGTTTCTTTTTTAACTTTACGTCCTTGAAGGTATCTTGAAAGAAGGGGCTGGACTGCATTAAAACAGCCTTGCTGAAAGAAACCACTTCATCTTCAAGTATCATTTCGACCAGGTCTCCATCTGCTGGAGATGAGCTTGTGGCCATCGTTGTCATGGTCTGTAAAACAGAGCTGAAAACTGTCACAAACAAGAGCAGATGCGAAGAGGTACCAGATGTCATGACAGTAATTTTCTATTGTACCACTCTTTGGTGCATATATATATATATATATATATATATATATATATATATATATATATATATATATATATATATATATATATATATATATATATATATATATATATATATATATACACTTCCAGTATTGTATAAAATATTCACCAAGATAATTCATTGCGTGCTTGGAAGAATTACTCAAGCTATTAAATTGGGACGGCTTAGGAGTAAGGATAAATGGCGAATATCTCAGCAACGTTCGGTTTGCAGTGTTCCCGTTCAGCAACACTGGGGACGAGTTACTACAAATGATTGAAGGCCTTAACAGAGAGAGTGTAAGAGTGGGGTTGAAGATTAATATGCAGAAAAAAAAAAGATAGCGATCAGTAGCCTGGAAAGGGAACAGGAGTTCAGGTTCGCCAGTGAGCCTCTAGAGTCTGCAAAGGAATACGTTTACCTAGGTCACAGGAGACCCTGATCATGAGAAGGAAATTTACAGAAGAATAAAATTGGGTTGGAGTGCATACGGCAGACATAATCAGATACTTACTGGAAGCTTACCATTATCACTAAAGAGAAAGGTGCATAATCAATGCATTATACTGGTGCTGAGATGTTGGACAGAAACTTGGACACTGACAAAGAAGCTCGAAAACAAGTTAAGGACCGCTCAAAGAGCGATGGAGCGAAGAATGATAGACGTAACGTTAAGAGACAGGAAGAGTGCGGCGTGGATCAGAGAACAAACGGGCATAGCTGATGTTCTAACTGACATTAAGAGAAAGGAATGAAGCTGGGCAGGTCATGTAATGCGCAGGTTAGATAACCGGTGGACCATTAGGGTTGCAGAATGGGTGCCAAGAGAAGGGAAACGCAGTCGAGGACGGCAAAAGACTAGGTGGGATGACTAGGTGGGAAGTTGGAATAGGTTGGCGCAGCACAGGGGTGATCGGTGATCGGAGAGGCCTTCGTCCTGCAGTGGACTTAAAATAGATTTTTTTTTTTTGCTATATGCAGATTCAACATAGAAGTTCATCAGATAGAGAGAGGGGGAAATAAAAAAAATTAAATTATGGGGTTTTACGTGCCAAAACTACTTTCTGATTATGAGGCACGCCCGCAGTGGAGGACTCCGGAAATTTAGACCACCTGGGGTTCTTTAACGTGCAGCTAAATCTAAGCACACGGTTGTTTTCGCATTTCGCCCCCATCGAAATGCGGCCGCCGTGGCCGGGATTCGATCCCGCGACCTCGTGCTCAGCAGCCTAACACCATAGCCACTGAGCAACCACGGCGGGTAGGGGGAAATCAAAGGAAGGAAGAGAGGTTTAATGAGAGGTAAGGCAGATATTTGGCTGGGAAGTGTGGCTGTGCATGGCCTGCTGCTCCACACTGGCGTGAAGACGGGAAGACAGGGGATGAGGGTTGGTGATGAAATAAAACAATGAGCTAAGCATCTGCTGTCCGATGCCAGTCATAGATGCGCTGTATCACCGGCAAGTTCACAGGAACAATACTACACAAGTACAAACTATATAAAAGGGTGTAGATGCACAATATCTCGCACAGACTCAAAAACAGCTTCCAATATATTTAGGCCGCACTCAGAGGCCGGTATAGTTCGTAAACAGTGGTAGAACAAGGAATGTTGCTGAAGTACCGTTCAAGTACCGTTCAAAGTTTACGTGCGCAAAATATGCGCGTGCTACTCCAGTGTTCATTTTTGAATTAAGCTCCATGCAGCTCACACAGTGACACCCAGCCCTTTAGTAATGTTTTTTTTTTTTTAATGATGAAGGTTCGGTCGTTAACTTCACAAAAAAGTAAAGCGATGGAGCGACAACTTAAGGTACAGCCACGCTCACAGAACACTCAGACAAAAAAAGAAAAGAGATGACCAGTTGAACTGGTTTATTCTTCAATTCCCAGTTCGCGCCAGCTCATACTTGATCATGTCTCAAAGTATTAACTAGAAACAACAATGGATAGGACAACATTCAAGTTAAGTGCAATAGAACATTTCGTCGAGAGCGAACAGTGCAAACGCGATCTGCTCTATTTTGCGAAGTTATGAGGCGCAAACCTAACACTAACTTAGCGACTAAGCAAAATGAATCCTGAGCGAGTGAGAGAAACACAACACAGTCAGCCATAATTGCTGCCCAACAGGCGTCAGCAGAAACCGAATATTTGCACTGCGGCACACATTCGCCATCTCAGCCTGATCTACGCCTTCCACACGCATTCGTATTTTCGCATCCCAATCAAAACAGCCTAGGTTGTAAAAGCAGCTTACCGAGAAAAAGCGGTACACGATGAATTGCATGGTTACGTTAGCAATTTAAAATCCGAATCGCTGCAAGGAACCATGCTTACCTTACACGCCTGGAGTGTTCTTGCGAAGTACGCGCACTATTTCCGCGCACAGCTCGCTCGCGCATCTTATGCAAGCCACGCGGATGTCAGGCAAAATAGAAACATGCGAAATCCGAAGCTCATCGAGAAAGAAAAAGAAGCGGATGATCAGCATCGCAGAAAACCTCCACTTGGCAAGCAGCGTTATTTTAAAAATCGCGCTTGGAAAGTCAAGGTGCATAGTGGCCAACATGCCTTACGACAATGTAAACAATAATTTTACTTGACTGAAAGATTACGTACAGGGGTCTGATGCCAAGTTAAAATAAAAAGAAATAAAATAATGTGAAATATAGCTTGGCTCTCCAACAAGAGAGAAAAATTATGTTTTTTATTTGTTATTTTGTCATTTCGTTAGCGGCAGCGCCGGAAATAACTTCCTGGCGGAAACATTCACGCGCCCTCTCGCTGCGGCAAGCCGCCGGACGAAAGCTCAGCGGCACGGCAGCGGATGCTGCTGACCAATGAATCGTTTTGGTATGGAAATGACGCTCCTTGTTTTCTGTTCTGGCGAAGTGTTCCTGCTATGCGATTGCTGCTAAGTGTCATACCACCATGACCAAGTGGACGCCTGTGCCGGATAAAGCAAAATATGGAGTTGGTAAGGCTGCTGGCTTTAAACATCCTCTCTTTCGCCTAAACCGCCCTGACAGTTAGCCTTGGCACTGTCGACGGCGTCTGCAAGTTATTTGATACTTGTGAATGTGTAATTGATACATCCAGCCCGTCGGGCGCGTCCCGTGCTCGCGCGTACATGTAAATTTTGTCCCAAATGAGTCACCGCAATCGAAGCTGTACTTTAATTTGCGCGCGGCAACAGGTAGTTCGGTCTCATACTCAACATAGTTTACCAAGCGAGCACTTTCTTCATCAAATGAAACTCGGCGCTTCTTTCGTAACGCGTGGTTATCTGTATACACGAAATAAAATTTCGGATGATTCAGATGGTGCACACCTTACAGCGTGTTGGGTGTAGCTGAGTCTCCGCGATTTTAAGGATGAGTAAGTGTGTGATGCTAGCCTCAGTAATCACGCGTGTACTTTTTCACTTCCTTGCATACAGCAATCGCCAACTTCACAGAAGAAGGGGTCCATAGGCTTCGGTTAAACGTCGGCGATTCAGTGTACATCTACGAGGAACTTGAAGGTATACACAAACTGGAATTTTTTGTTGACCTCTGTCCCCGTGTACTCTTCAGAGATGTATCGTTTTAAATATACAGCGGTTTAGCGTTTGCATGTGTTGTCAGTCGCTAATTATTTGCTTGTTTCTGAAGGTGTGACGCTGGCTGAATGGGTTGCACCTAGTCTCTCACAATATGATGTGCCTTTTTGCATATATTGCAGCATAAATTCGTTTGTTCTGGCTGCCCATCACTTCATGAAGGAGCTTTACAAGGCATGAAACTTTTGCTTCCTTTTCTTACTTCTCCCATTTAGACTGGTACTATGGCTGCTGCAGCAACAGCAAAACAAAAAAAGGAATATTTCCGAAAGCTTACATTGCCGTCAAGGAGTCCATCATTGACAAGACTGGGTATCTTACTTTCAACCTTTAAGTTTTGCTGTCTTTTTCAGATCTAACGTTCTTAAATTTCCTCCTAGCCCCCATGAAGTGGTCATTCCTAAGGAGCCATCCATCATCAAGGAGATTACGGCTGTTCTTCGTGAATGGGGTCCCATTTGGAAACAGCTGTACCTCGTAGGTTTTTTCTTTGTTGCGATATGTGGGTAGTTTAAAACGAAATTGTCATTGAGTATCATACTTCTACTGAACATGAGTATTGCTGTTACTGTTATTTTCAATAATATATTTTCATAAATGGGCACTATGTGTACTTGATCTTTTTCAGACGAACAGAGCAGAATTTGATTCTGTTCGGAACATGATGTATGAGTTGATGGACTCCAGAAGAAAAATTATGTCTGGAACTCTGCCAGTGGTGTGTGCCTCCTTTTAGTTGTTTTAGCCTTCCTTTGTAACATTTTTTGCTCTGCGATGTTTGTATGTTATTGCAAGCGCCACTTAAATACAACTTAATGCTTAAACATTTGTTGCACCTGTAAATGCTGGAACTATTTTAACATGCCAACATAAATATATATTGCACAGATTGACCAATACTTTGCACATCTATGTCAAATCCACTCATGACCCCACAGCTTGTATGTAATGGTAAGTTCTGCTTACAAGCATTAATAATAGATCAGTCTCCCCATCCAAAGTTTAGCAGTTTAGCATTTATTGTAAATAATAAGGAAGAAAAATGAAGGAAGACACCATGGTATTTGTAACTGTCTTCTTTTTTCACTGTACACCTGAACTGTCCGCTGCCTTGGAAAACGTACAAGATGGCAGACGTAACTGGCACAAGGAACAGGAAAGCTGCAGTGAAATAGCCTTATAGAAAAGAAAATGAGAGCACACAAAGAACCAACACAGGCACGTACTTGGGCAACATTGTGCTCAGCAGGTTGCTTGAAAATTTTTTTATATAGAGGCAAGCATGTACAAATGCATTGACATATTACTGTGTACATGCAACCATAATTTGTTCTGCTGTGCAATAAATATTTAGGCATGGTATTGTTGTTCTTTTGTCATTATTAAGCCTGTCCTATTGAATAACCATTACCTGTCAATGGCCTCATGTAAGCTTATTCTGTGATCATTGGTCTTGTTGCAGCCTCTGTGATAGCTGGTGCCTCCAATGGATAATTTCAAATTCTTATGATAATTGCATTGTGTGTTTGTTGCTAGTTGTGTACATTTCATGCTCATTCTACATGTTATGTGTATCAAATTTTATTTCTGTGTATCACACCATTTAATATACTGCATAATTATTTTTGACGTAACCACCACAGTGGCTCAGTGGACGGTGTTCTGCTGCAAGAGGTCACAAGTTTGATTTTTGACTGTGGCAGCCACATTCCGCTCCAGGTTGAAAACAATAACACTGATGTACTAGGTTTAGGGGCACACTAAAAACCCCATTTTAAAATTAATCTGGAGCTCCCTACTTCTTACAGACTAAAGTGTAGCTTTGGGACTTAAATTCCAACATATTTTATTTTTGGTAGGTGAATGCAACTGCAGCCCTAACAATTGGCAGAAATGTGCTGGAAAGCTGTAATCATAACAAGATTGTTTTTTTGTCTTCAGGATGAGCTGAGAGAATTGAAGCAAAAGGTCACTGCAAAGATTGAAATGGGCAATGCGTAAGTTGGCAAAGGCACCTTGTAATACTTCATAGCAGCTACACATCTGTATTGGCGTTCCTTTACTAATGCTTGCCATGACCACTTGCAGGATCCTTGACCTTGATTTGGTTGTTCGGCATAGCAGCGGCAATATCCTGAACCCAGATGTCACTAGTACCATTGACCTGTATCGTGCACATGTGGACGCCACAAAAAGGATCAAGCAGATGTCCTTGGTAAAGAACGAACTGATATCGTTGGTTTCTTTAAACGCTGAAGGGGCATGCATAATATTGTGCAGTCATTCTTCACCAATTTCTTTGCATTATGGCTTGTTCGTATTCATTTTGGAGCGCCTATTAAATTTTTTTACAGCATAACATCTCTTCTTCTAAAATATGTCTAATTTGCTATTTCACTCCCTTTATGGGCTTCAAGTTGATCGTTAGATTAAAAAATTTTTTTTCTTCAAATATTTTTTGTATTTGTTCAACATGCTTTGGAATAGTGTGTTTTGTTCCTTTGATAAATGGATTATCATTCGACTAATGGGCACAACACAAGACCAACAAGGATAAAGAAATGAATGGCTCACATGGGTGACTGTGTTCATAACTTATTTTGCTGTCCTTTTCTCTTTTACACTATTATCATTACTCCTGTTTGTGTGAAATGCAAAAACATCCGTGTACTTAGATTTAAGTGCACGTTAAAGAACCCCAGGTGGTCGAAATTTCCGGAGTCCTCCACTACGGCGTGCCTCATAATCAGAAAGTGATTTTGGCACGTAAAACCCCATAATTAAAAAAAAGCTCATGTTTGTAGCCAACTAACATGTCTTTTGAGTTGTTAAATGTAATTTATGCAATCATGAACACTGCAAACTATAGTTACATAGAAGTTTGATGTGTAACTCATGGCAGCACCTTGTAGAAAAAGCCTACAAGGTTCTCCCATAAGTTACTTATTATAAATATATTAGCTGTCAGCAACTTGAAGCAGTAGTATCATTTCATAACAACTTTGCTACAAAGTCTCTAGTAGGTCAGCGGAATTAACAGGTTTTTCTTTTCAACAGAATAAATGGCAAACAGCTTGTACTGATGTCATCATTACTACTTGTTGGTGAACCAACAAGTCATAACGTTCAATGAACAAGAATGAGCATTTGTTTCTGTCTTTTGCTTTTTCTCTGCTATTTGCACGTGCTGTCTTCATTTCACTGATCCACAGAGTTGAAGACAACACTGTAATTTTGCTAGTCAGTAAACAAGGGCATTCTCGGTGTTGACCTTGCTGACAGAGCGCCCACTGCTTCCAACGCAGCCTATGTTCAGTTCCTTACATTGCTGATAGCTTGCCTTTCTTTTGGTCTCCAGAACTTTATGTATAGCCTGTTTTTCTTTGTTTTTACATTGGGTGAATGTTTAAAGCAATTGCATGTTGCATACATACTAATTGTGAAAGCCTCCAGCACTGCTGGAAGTTTCACACTGTGAAAACTCTTGTACCATGATGGTGCAGTCCATCCTCAAAGCAAATATTGGCCACGGTGTGGCATTTTCTAGCATGCGATCATTCCAGCAGACATCTCGGCTGTGCTGAAGGAGGCTCGCTGTCTTGCAAGCATTTCTCAAGCAGAGATTTCAGACATGAAGTGGCAGCGGTGGGAAGCCACAGTGTGGAAGATGCATGTGGGAGCGGCGACATGTGCATATGCCTCATGCAGGAAGTAGCCAGGGTTGAACCAAATTTTGGCCACAGTTCGTTCAGCGTGGTGGCTACAGACGGAATCTTCGTTGCTCAAAGAATTTGTAGAAGAAAAAGCTGTTCAGTTCTACAAGTGCAGCTAGATTGCATGGACATGTGTATACAACTTGCAGAGGCCTCTTTCGCTTTTTGACATGGCACCAGTTTTCTCTTACAGGATTTAGGCCATATCGTTATATTCCAAGTTGACATGCATCGTTCACTAAGGCTCTTCTATCTTGTAAAATTCTTGTCACTTGATTGTGTATCAAGGTGTCTGTCATGAAGATTTCACTCTTGCCTGCCTCATTTCACACTATACGCTCAATACATGCCTTGATAGAAATATGCTCTTGGTAATGTGGCAATGCCATGTGTAACACCATATCCCAGCTTCCCAAACCCGATAAGAGCTTCTCAGCTGGCTGAGTGAAAAAAAAAAATGTTGGTTGGTTTTGTGTTAGACAAATTGATTAGACACAACCTCAATGCTTTTAAATGTGTAAATGACAGTTTAGGTAATAATATTAACAGTGGAAATGGCCAAAATGCCTGCCTTTCAAAGTAAAAATTTGGTTAGTCATACCTGATATCAACTCTGACAATTTAAGCATGTACACTAAATTGAGTAATTATTAGTAAACTTTAGTTAATTAGCCAAGTAACCATCACAGTGCATCTTTCAAGTTGTGCATCTGTGCATATAACCCAGCTGTGAAGAGAAAATTGTGCTCTGTCATGAGGTTGTATTTGAGACAAGCATCTGAAGCGCAAAAGGAAGGGACAGCCTGTGTAAGAACTAGGGTTATGTGAATAGTAATTTCTGAAACTGAATTGAAAACAAATTGAATGTAGAATATTTTTTTATTTGTTTTCGAATAATAAGCACTTTTTTCCCATCATTATGAAGCAATGTGAACAACACGGTGTTCACTACATTCCCAAGTTTCTTTCATTGCAGGGCACATTATGAAGCACACTTCATCGTAAGCTTGAATATAGCATTGGGGACAAATAATGAGGTTTCTTTGGAGCATGTGTGGACATTCGTTATGAGAATGAAGTTTAAAAAGGCAGTTTTGTCAACTTATTATCTCTGTGTATACCTTTGAGACTAGAACAAGAATGTGTGTTGACTGCAGCAATGGCAGAGCAAGAAAAACACTTATTCTCTAGTTAGAATTATTGCTGCAGATGGTGCCACTGTCAAATGATGTTGCAATGGAGCTTATTCAGTGTCAATCCCAAGAGAACACACATTTGCAGCATTGATAAATAGCAAACAATAATCGTAGAATGCTATGCCTGAGCGAGATTAAGCAGGAATGATTGCAGTTTAGCTGGGAGTCTGGAGCAACATAGTGTGCTCACACAACTTCCCTTTATTTGTTTACTGTGCCAGGGGTGAAATTTGCTTCATCTTGCTTCAGTTTCACAATTGACCATGCACTGCTGGCAATGTGATTCAAAACCTATTAGAAAAATATTCTAATTTCCTAATAGTGACTGTTCGATTCGAGAACCAAATTGCATAGGGTAATATTCGAATTGTTAATAAAAAGTTTCGAATATTTGCACAACCATGATAATAATGCATAACTTGAGGCAAAGCGAAAAAAAAACATGAAGACAACAAAAGGGAACGAAGACACATCGCTTGTGTTGTCCTCATGTTTTTTTTTTTTGCACTTTGCCTCAAGTTATGCAGTACCAACTAGCCCACCAATCAGTTGTCTTGAATAATAATGCACTTTCCTGTGGTTAGTAGTTTCTGAGTGATGCATCACTTCAGCACTTTTGAAACCTTTTGTAACACAATATTTCAACAGTATCTTGAGTCATATGACTGGTTTACTTTAAAATGAAGTAAGGGTTTAAACCACACCTTGTTTGCTTGTCATGTGTGATTCTGACCAGCCTGGGCAAATGTCTTGTGCTGGCTCACACTTTTTTAAAATTCCTTTTTGTACCAGACGCAGCTAGACATTGGGTCGCCCAAGGCATCAAGCCATTACTGCCACAATCTGTTCGTTGTTGTGAAAAACTTTGTCTGCCGCATTGGAGATGATGCAGATCTTCTCATGACTCTCTATGATGCCAAAGAACAGAAGTTCATCAGGTCTGGTCATCACACTGCCTACTTAACAATTAACGCACTCAGCACTGATTTTTTTTCTTAGATGTCTTCTGGATGTTTTTCTTTCAGTGAGAACTATTATGTACAGTGGGCCAAATGTGGTCTTATTAAAGACTTGGACCAGCTCAACAACTTAAGGGTGCTGTTCACTGTAAGTCTATGATTGCTTATGCTGCTTATTTCTCCATAGGGGGTATGTGCGGGCATATTACCTTTTATTTACATTTTTTCTGTTTTAGGACTTGGGCAGTCGAGATTTGAGTCGAGAACGAGTCAACTTCATCTGTCAAATCATTCGCATTGGTAAGGCACCCCAAGTCGCATACATAATGCGTGATACCCCTTTGCATCATCACCTATTGCACTTGCTGTCATTCAGATACTCTATTAAAAAAAATTTTTTTTTACAAAGGTGCCATGGAGCTAAAGGAAAATGATCACAAAAGGTCAACATTATATTCAAAGAAGGCATGTGAATCTGAAGGCATGCGTCGACCATTTGGCGTTGCCGGTGAGTTGCGTTGTAATAATTCAGGTGTTGCTTAATTTGGTGCACTCATACAAAAGTTTGTATATTTCCATTGTCAAATGGGACAAAAATGCCTGTGCATTGCACCTATATAGCGCATTACTTTGAACACTTTCCTTCACAAGCATGTTTCATGTTTCAGCCATGGACATTACTGACATCATCAGTGGGAAGATTGATAGTGATGAAGAGAAGCAGCATTTTGTCCCCTACATTCAGTAAGTACAGCACATAAGCAAAGTCTATTCCCACATTAAAAAAAAATTGGCAGAGGCTTAGCTTAGCTAAGCCTAGTGGATTGCGAAAGCAATCTTCTGTTCAGGTTGTAGAGTTCCATACTGCTCATCGAACGTGTAGGTGCAGTCTCGTCGCCATTTAAAGCATCCATAAGGCTTGCTGTCAAACGATCAGATGTCGCCAAAGTCGCGTCAGCATTGAGAGCATGCATGATACTTGTAGATGTACCCAGATCAAGAGATGTTGAACGCATTCGCCTGGCTCCATAATATGCACGCCGTTTAGCTAGACGTTTAGCTGGACGTTTTTCCCGCTCTTCATCCGTTTCTTCCGCACGCCGCCCCTTCTTAGCTGCAGCACATCGTTGCAGCTTCACCTTATACACATCATCCGACATAGCGTGGAGTATTCGTTGGGACGACTGCGATGAGCCGAGTTGGGGGGCCGCCTTTCCAC
Source organism: Dermacentor variabilis (assembly GCF_050947875.1). NCBI lineage: Eukaryota > Metazoa > Arthropoda > Arachnida > Ixodida > Ixodidae > Dermacentor > Dermacentor variabilis. The sequence goes on along the minus strand of NW_027460280.1, from coordinate 60,880,725 downwards.
AGCTGGCATGACGTCACGTAGAGCGAGCGCCTCCCCCACGGCAGCGGCATGTGGAGGATTCGCTGGGACGATCGCAACGAGCCGAGCTGGGGGGGGGGGGCGCTTTTCCACAGCTGGCATGACGTCACGTACAGCGAGTGCCCCTCGCGGCAGCGGTGCGCAGCTGTAGCATGGAGGATTCGCTGGGACGATCGCTACGAGCCGAGTTGGGGCCCCGCTTTTCCACAGCTGGTATGACGTCACACATAGGTCATGCTAAAGGTCAATGGTGGATTCTCCGGGACGACGGCCAAGAGCGGAAACCTCGAGCAGTATTGCTTTCGCAATAAAATAAGGAAATGCCTTAAATAACATTACAAAAGCATGTCTTCATGGTAGTATACCTTCATGAGAGGGACACATAGCAATATGTTGGCATGAGATGTAATAACCTTGTCTGCAATTACATTGTATTGATCATATTGCCTGGATCACTCATGAGCTACTAAAGTAAGGTTGTCTAAGGGATAATTTTTTTACATCTGATTATTGTTTGTTATTACTTATTCTATTAATATTACTTATTCTTTTGCTTATGCCACCACAAAAGCAGTAGCATCTTCAAAACAATTCTCATGTTAAAGCCATATAAGCAGATTGTGACCTTTGATACCATTTTCAGACTACTAATGTCATACTTTGTAGTAATGCATCTGAAAGTCAATAAATTGCCTGCTCATGAGTAGGGTACAACGTGCATTTTTCTTTGTTGCTCTTGGTTAGAAGTGTAGGTTTTAAAAGCCTAGAGATGTTAGAAGTGTGACATGAGCGTGTTATTAATGACAGTTGTGAGCTCTGTACACTGCTTTTAAAACTCTGCTGCCTATTTCATTGAAGTGTGCACCCCTGAAATATGAGTCAGCTGGACTGAATGGAGCTGCAAGCATGCTTAAAACTTAAAAACAACACACAATTTTGTTGGTAGCACTTAGATCCATACATGTGATGCACTTGGTACAGTGAATTGTAGAGTTTTTAGCAGCCTCGTAACATCATAAAAAACAAGCTTGTTGGGTAAAGACTTGCGGTGCATGCCAAACATGTTCACTTAATGATCTTAATAGCAAGTTTCTTTGGGAAAAAAGCCTTGTATAGAACAGGTTTCTGTGATGCATTTTGTTAGCAGGCATATTTTTTTCTGCTTGCAGTACAGTTTCATTGATGGAGGTCTATTTTGTTGTTTCTCCCTTTGCTGAAGGGAAAGTGGTAATGTGGTAATCAATTATTTTCTTGCGGTTAGGCTGATTTGAGAGCTAGAAATACCTATTATTTAACACAAAGTGGCTCCTCATTCATTTTCATGGTGTGTGCAGACTTTATATTATGTGCCAATGCACATGCGGTATGTTGTGCTGTTCGTAGGACTGTATCATGCTTATTATGTATTGTGTAATATGTATTTAGATCTCTGGCTTACCAGCACCAACTGTCACAACAGAGTATGTGATATGGCTTAAGTGTTGATCACCAGCATCATGAAAGAAGTGTAATGAGGATGTAGTGTTGCCATCAACAGTGAGATGCATAGCTTTAGGCAACAGGACCGTCACTCTCATTGTTCTGAGTGTACAGTTGAGCATGGTTAGTGTAATACTGGCACATTGCAGCAGAAGGAAATATAAAAACAAACTGGTTGCACTTATAGACCATTATTGCCTGTGAATAGTAACAGCTCTGAATGGTGGAAAGAAAGTGCAATAAATTGCTTCAATTTTATGGTGAATAGTATGCATCTTTGGTGCCCAGACATGCAATGCACTGGCACAGGGAGGGATAGGAAGCATTTTTGGCACCTCAAAGCTTGTTGTTTGCATCCAGTTGTTGGGGCTGAGTGATCACCTTTGAGCTTTCTGGGGGGCCCTGGCAGGTGCGGAGAGCGAGACTTCTTGGACACAGCCATCAAAAAGGCCTTGGCAGCCAAAGAGGTGACCCAGAAAGAACATAAAGGCCAGGGTCTTTGGATCTGCCTCAAGTTGCTGCATGGTGACAGCAAGCAAGTGCGTGAAGAGAACCCGCACCTTGTTTCTGGGACCACAGCTGTGGCACGCAAGATGGGCTTCCCGGAAGTCATCCTGCCCGGTGAGGTTCTTGATTCACTATTTTGGTGCCAACATCAACTGTTGACCAATTAATGAGATCTGTGACATAATGAGGGAAGGGGTACATTTAGCAGTGGGTAACTTTTTGCAGTAGAGACCACCTATTTTGAACTGGCATACCTCAAAATGTTGATGTTTAACAGTAGTTATATATCCCCTTACCAAACCAGTATTAAAAATTCAGCATGTCATGCAAATAGTTATGTGCTAGCTTCTGTATTTGTCATTCATAAGGTTCAAAGCTGCACCATCCATAAACATGCAGTATGTTGTAAAAGGAAGTGACACTATGTCATTCTTGACTGGCTTTCATAGGTTCAGTTGATGGTGAATTGCACTCGTTTATTTGAAGCAGCATTTCTTTTTTGTTACACTGTGGATGAATCGTGCACTATTTCTCTGGAGTGAGTCTGCATGTTTCTTATGATCCTTGAAATCAACTTGTGTTGTGCTGGATTGCTCTCTCATGCTTTTGTAGTCTGGGTGCAGGATTAGTTGGAAACTCAAGGGCATGTTTTGTTGCCTTCACTTACTAAGGGGGGGATGAGGGTGTTTAACTTTATTGCATTGTGCAACACTTTTTTTTTCTGCCTCTTGAGGGCTTGACTAGCAAGTTAAGGTCTACTTGTGGCAGAGCGAACCGCAGTGATATTAAATTACTCAGATGCCTTAATAATCTCTCTCTCGATCCGCCAGTGACATGTGGGCACAGAAGAGACGAGAAATGTTCGTGTTTGTTTTCTCTACTGTATTACGATAGCTTTGTTGTTAATGGTTGCTTGTAACTGGAGAATTTTTGTTAGTATTCTTTGTTTACTGTATGGGTTGCATCCAGTGCCTGTATTTAAATTTGTTACATGTTGTACAAACATTTATTTCATTACGAAATTCATACAGAAAGAAAAATGTTCTGAGGCAAAAACCAAATAATAGCAGTGCTTCTGCTCAGAGCACTGGTTTCATTATGGTATTGTTACCTTTTGTACAGCACGGCTGTGTTATCAGTGACTCTTATCAGGCATCAGTGTCATCACATTCTTTGGATAGCCATAGCAGTACAAAGGCTTGGGCATCAAATTGGTGACAGGAAGTGTGAATCAGAGCCATTTATCACATTTTGAATTATCTGCTTGTGTGTCACTGATGATGATGGTCAAATGACTTCACAAATAAGTGAGTTGTTTAGCCAGTTTATGGTTTCTAGAAAGGGCAAAGCATGACAGAGGTCTTCTGACTGATCTACTTACAATATGTACACAGTTGCCAATCAGACTGAAAGCATTGAGGTTAAAGGTAGCTTGTGAGCAACAAGTCAGCATATAATATTGAGAAATTTTTCTCCTTTTGTGCTATACTGAGTCAGCATATGCATGCACTGATACTGTGTGTAAACTTCTTATCAGTTTGACGTAGTAGTAACTCTTGCCTTTGCTTCATGTTGTCGACAAATTCGACTTCGCCCTGCCATCTGCTAGCCGCCTGGTTAGCTCAGATGGTAGAGCAGCTGCCCCGGAAAGGCGGTGGTCCCGGGTTCGAGTCCCGAACCAGGACGAATTTTTCTTCAACTCTGAGGCTTTTCTTTCGAGGAACCCGTATGGGTTTCCTTTGTAGCAATTGCTACGATCGGGTGGATGTCTGATTTTCCCTTTATTCAAACTTCTTATCAGTATTGTGATTAGTCTAAAATGGTCATTTTTCTTGCAGAAAAATGCCTAAGCCCTTTGAGATAGAAAATATTGTCCTGAAGCGGCCATGTCCTATGCAGAAAGCTGGGAATGTGTACAGTGTAATAAGTGAAAATATTTATGATGTAAAAGATTAAAAAGAAAAGTCTAATGGTATATTGGCATGGTGTTGTGTGTTAGTAGCATCTTGAAATGAGACTTATCATGTGACTATAATCTTTGTGTGAAGAGCTCTACCACATTTATAGAGTAGGAGCTTAAGGATACAAGCATCTCAGGGTCATTTTATTCCTTGTATATGACAGCTGCATTGTTGTTTTCTTATTAAGTCCAAGTACTGCTTGTAGAGGGCGTGCTCAAAGTCATTGAGATATGGCTGCCATGGCGATGGATATGGCGATGTCATGCAGCAACGAGCCTGTTGTGTACAAACCGTGAAAGGCACTGAAGTGAACTGTAAATAAGCTGTCGTAATGTGTAGAGAGATTTCCTTTCCAGAAGGTTCTCCGCTGCACATGCCATCTTGTCTTGTGGAGAAAACAGCAATGGTTTTTTGTCTCTGTGGCATTATGCCTTTCACTGAAGCTTGCTTGTGGCATTGTGAATATTTTCTTTGGCCTGTAGAAGAAAAAGTTAATTTTCTTTGCATGGCTTTGTTTCTATAGCTATTGCTTTTATATTATTACAGGTGATGTACGGAATGACCTGTACTTGACACTTGTCCAGGCCGAGTTCTCTAAAGGTACAAAGACCTCAGACAGAAATATTGAGGTCACAGTGAAAGTGTGCAATGACAAAGGATCTGTCATTCCTGTAAGAATAAGTATTGATTCTTTGAACCTTTTGTGTTACAAAAAATCTTTTGTGCTGCATTTATATTAGTGTGTTGTGCCTTGTGTTTTGTTCCATAGCCATTATGGTTTCATTTCTTTTAGTGTTACATGTACAACAGCAAGTAAGTATACAACAGAACACGTTGCTTGCCAGTCTGGCAAACTGGTGTGTTCGTTATCTTGAACACTGTCATAGTTCCATAGATGAGGAACCATAGATGAAGCAATGAGTGAATATCTTGCGATAGAAGTTAGTTACATGCACATTCCTAATAGAGGTACTAGTAATTTTAAGACTCCTATCATTTTGTGGTGTGATCATCGTAGAGTCGTGTTTATTTTGTACAGTGTATGTGAAGTCAGGGTGGTGTCATCCACTCTCTCTCTCTCAGAAAAGAGATATGCTTCAGAACAGTACTTCATAATATGAATATTTATTTGTATGTTTATTCATTAAATATGTATGTTATGTCACCTTTACAACAATTGCATGAATTATGATGAACTCTGTGCTTAACAAGGTTTAGGAGAAGTTGATCTGACAGTGAATGCTTTTTCTACTCAGGGTGTCATAAGTGTTGGATCAGGCTCTGAAAGCCTTGATGAATACCACAGTGTGATTTACTACCATGAAGACAAGCCACGTTGGATGGAAACATTCAAGGTATAAAAATGTTTCTCAGTTTTCTTATTATGTATAGGTGAACCTGAATTGTTTTGTGCATTGTGTTTCTAAAGCAAGCACATCTATAAAGATACAGCTGCCTGCTTTATCATGCTTGCTCTTATCAACATTTGCAAACAAGTTTTGTGCACATGCAAGGTGTCTACCAAACGGGAAAACTGGGAATTCTCAGGGATTTCAGATAGTCTGGAAATACTCAGGGAAAACTCAGGCAATTTCTGCTTCTATCAGGGAATATTCCTTGTCATTTTATTGCAAGGGAATGAAAGTCGCCCTAATGCTGGCTTGAGTAAAAGACAGCAATCGTAACGAATTGTTTGACACCGTGTCGTTGGCTGGAGGAGTTGCCAATGTACAGTCAGTGACCGATTTTCTGGACACCCGATTTTCGGGACATACCCGACAATGCGGACGACTTCACGGCACCACCACGTACTCCATGGACTCGAGTTATAAAAACGTCTGAAATTTCGGACGCAAGAACCCTTCACTGTCTGATTTTTCTGACTTTTAGCCGCGACCGTTGGTCCAAAACGCCATTAATCAAAACCAACACCACCATTCTGATTATCTCGCCGCTTTGAACCAGCGCTCTCGCACGCAGATCCACTGGCAGCCACCGCGGCAAACCGAGGCCTAGCTGCTTTGACGTTCGCGATTAATGTTCTTGCCATTCGGTGCCGTGTTTTTCATTGAAGGAATTCGCCGCTGTCAATAATGGTACCGACTCTGCCTCTGTTGTCTTCGCCATTGGCATCAAAGCTTAGAAAGCATGGCGCGTTGCATAATGCTGGTTCCCAAAAGGCAGCTTCACCTCAGCATAGCAATGTTACGTGGTGAAGCTTAACAAGCGTGGGAAAGGGCAATGGACGGTTTGCAAAATAGTGAGCACCATCTGGCGCACAACAGGCAAAGCTGCAGGTGCTCTGCATGTGAGAGCATATGGTTATAAAGCGAGTTTCGTTTCTCAGCTTCTGCCTGGCCTCTGCCGCGGCAACCACGTGTGTGCACTGTGGCAAAAATATTTGAAGGTACACTTCATTCCAGTTTTCGTACATGACATGGACCTCTGACTTCTCGAAGCATACCATTCAACCTGATTGCGTGTGGCAATATCTGCTTTCTATAACTGCCACTATTCGCCAGGCTCATCGAGGCTCAGCACTGAAGGAAGAAGACCACGTTAAAAATATCGTATATTCGAAGGCTGCCGATGCTAGCACGGGACTGATGTGAGTGACATGCACTCCTTCAACAAAGAGTGGAGTGCACGTCATCAAAACACACTGCCAATGTGTCACAGAGTGTCCACACTTGTTTTCACAGACTGGCCGCGCGCAGCGACCACCGTGCAAGACGGCTCGCCTTATTAGCTCTTTGCTGCCGACAGAATAAAGAGACAACCAACTCTGTTCATGTAACCGCGGCCTAATTGTCCAGACACTAAAATGCTCATGAAAATGAACGCTTTGACTCGCGCCATTTTCATTGTAAGCGCCGTCGGCTGCTGCTTCGACATCCAGGAGCTGTAGTTTTATATACCGGCTCGAGCAATCGGTGGCTGCCAACAAAGGCAGTGGACCGAACATGATGCTCCGCTTAGGAGAGTTTCATCATCATCATCAGCAGCCTGGTTACGCCCACGGCAGGGCAAAGGCCTGTCCCATACTTCTTTTGTGTTCATATAGGAGGTTGTGGACAAGTACTGCACCAGGGTGGCCAATCCTGCTCTGGTGAGGGAGTGCATTTACCGGTTCTGGTCACCGGGATCAGGCCGCACTCCAGGCCTGTTTATGCAATTTTATCAACACTCGGATTTCTTTTCTTCCTTCTTTTTTTTTTTTTAATGGCCCATCTGCAACAAAGCAAAGTTTCACAGAGCTGTTTGTCTTATTACGATGGTCCTTGTTCGTGCACGGTAAATACGGGAAGGTCTCAAACGGCACGCCATCCTCTCGACGGTATATGCACTAACTGCCACCGGTGAAGATGGTAGGCCTTGCTAGCTGGCCGTGGGTGTCGCGGGTTACAAAGAAGCCTCTGCTAGCAATTGAACGCATAGTTTTTGCGAACTCTTTAATGCATGCATGAATATTAAGGGGCTAAATGAAAAATACATTTGGATATCTTTACATCGTCGGCAGAAAAGAGCAGACCAGGCGAGCTCCGTCGCACAGTGGTCACTCCGCGCTGCTCGTCAGCGACACCAACTGCCCTCGGATGGTGTGTTTCGATCACTTCAGGGCGCTGATTGTCATATCAGGCACACTTTCGACATGACATTATAGTATTTGTTATAATTGCATGTCAGCGACAACTGAGTGATGACACTGTGCTTTCGCAAGTGCTGTGCGTCCTCGTCCATGTTGAGCTTTCCACATTCCGGCAAAATGCGGTGGCGTGTAAGAGCGTCTCAAAGCTTGCAGGCCAAAATAACCTCACAGCGCTGGCATATGACGATTCAGTAACCGCAAGTAGCACAATGAGAAGCGGCTCTGCGAGGAGCGAGCAAGTTGTGGGCTGTGATGGCATCTCCGGCTGTCGCTTATCCGTGCTGCTTTCTTCGCCAGATAGCTCTTCTTGGACGGAAACTCAAAATAAACTCGTGCTCCGTTTGTTAGTGAAGCAATTTGTGCACAATACACAACACGACTAGCCGGCCTTTTCACAAAAATACCGCGATAAAAACTACCACAAACTGGTGTCTCAAGGCGTGCTAGGGCTGCTTTGGTTGTCTGTCTGCTTGTCGTACCTAACCATGTAGAGGGCGCTCTTGACAGCCGTGTTCGCGCATGCACAACAGTATTTTTGCAAACCGTCCATTGTCACGGGACACAGTACGTATTCACCAATTATACACGCCTGCACCCGCCATCTCCTGTCACAGTACGAGCACCGATATGCCGAATAATTGCACTGGCAGGCCTTCAGAGCTTCTTCGGACGTGCCTGTGGTGATTTGAGCCCTTAATGGCAGTAAAAGACGCATTCATTTTTTCGCACTGCCCTATTTTTCGGACGTTTTCATGGCCCCTAGGAAGTTCGAAGAATTGGACATTGACTGTACAACTGACCAAGAGGACGCTTAAAATGGTTTGTGGGGCGAACGTGCGGCGGAACAGTACAACTGACCAAAAGGACGCTTAAAATGGTCTGTGGGGCGAACGTGCGGCGGAACGAGGGCGAGAACAGGAGGGACCGTCGCATTGAGGAATGATCAGGAAAGGAACTTTGCCGCCTCTTCTTTGAAGGAGCTTGAGCTCAAAAAGCAAAGTGTTGGCTGACGCCGAGATGCAGGTGGCCTTCATCCAAACCAAAATAAACTCTTTAAAGCAGTGAAACGCAACACTGAGGCATTGTGTGCGGCCTGAGAGTATTTCAGGACAGTTGAGGTTGACTTTCCAGCTGCTGAGAGAATCTCACTTGTGACAAAGTTCGGGCCTAATACCAATGAGCTTGCTATCAGTTAATAGAAATGGCTCGTAATATTTGCTTCTATATGCATCTCTTTTTATTCGTATTTGAAAATGTTTGTTTGATTTAGAATGGGCTTTACCGTTTATTTTTTTCGAACATATATTATTCGCTGTGCATTTTACTAATCTCTCCCTTCAGTTTTCTATTTTGATAAAATAAACACTACTCCTTACTATTCGAACTGGATTAAATAGTTTTTTTGTTTAATTTTTTAACATGCTTGCTCTTTAAAGAGTTACAGCATTAGGCAACGTGGTCTCAGCCTGTCTTGACATAAAAAAAGTTCTGTGTCACTCAGGGAATTTTGCGAGAGCACTCGGGGAAAACCTGGAAAACTCTGAATTTGAAAATGTCATCTTGGTTGACACTTGAGCAGCACAGATTGAGCAGCACAGATGACTAATTCAACTTGTTCATCACATGTGGCCCTTCTAAGTAGCTTTCTACACGTTTGTCTCTTAATGTGAAACCTTACAACAGATAGACATAGTATTCAGAAACTGCTTGTGTCACATCTGCTCTTGCACTATTGCGAAAAGTGTTTATAGCTTGTGGTTTTAGTGTGTATTTCTTAAATCTTTTGCATTTGCTTTTTTCTAACAATGAGTGTTTTGTGTTAACCCACTTTTTCTTTCTTCTTTATTTTTTTCAGATTGCAGTTCCTATTGAACAGTTTTACAATGCTCATCTGTTGTTTACATTCAAGCACAGGTCATCAAATGAAGGTAAGTAATAATATGAGGTTTGGGTGTTATCCTTATATAAAGAGAGGGAAGAAATTGAAAACTTGTCTTTTTTCCTTCACTTTACCAGCAAAAGACAGAGTTGAGAAACCATTTGCTATGTCATTTGTCAAGCTGATGCAAGAAAATGGCACGACACTGAATGACGAAGTGCATGAGCTACTTGTCTACAGGGTGAGGGAGAAGTGTTTCTTTTAGTACCATGTCAACATGAAGTCTGATTTACTGTTTTGTATACATATCAGTGCTCGTGAGCAAAAATGGTATGCTATGGAATCTTAGTGCTGCTGAGTTGATGAAGCTGTGCTTTCTTGTTAGCATTATGTGTATGAGGGAGGTTGAATGAATCGACTTTAATAGGGGCAAAGACACGTTAAAACTTGCTTCCAATAATGCCAACAGCCACGGCTTGTTACGTGCTCTCGGAGGGCACAGGAACCAGAGTTAAACAGTTAAACGAGTCAACACAATCAGCAGCCGGATGGCGGAAGGTGTATGAAGGTGTATGGAGGAGCACTGGCCTCTCCGCCATTGTAGGTAGTTTTCTCACAACAGCTCTTCCATCTCCCTATTTTGATTTATTTCATGCAACCAAGTTAAGGAATTATCGGTTATAACAATGGGATCTTTGTGCACTTAAATATTGTTATAAGTGGGTTCGCCTGTATAGTACTTCATTCATTCTGATAAGCATGCAGTGCTAATATTAGAGCCTATTTGATTTAAGGTTATGATTTTTCTCAACATTCAAGTGTGGTTGTGTATTTCTTGTGTGAAATGTTTGAGCTGCCCTTTAATAAATGTGAACCCATGGCAGTTTGATCACAAGCGGCACACTGAAGTGGACACCGCCTACCTCACGCTGCCAGCAACACGCAGTGACTTCAATGCAATCATGCAAAATTCACCAACACCCAATGCACAGCCCAACAAGGCCCAGCTGGCTTCATTCCAGGCAGGAGGAATCAGTCTTGCCATTAAGGATTCATTTCAAATTTCAACACTGGTGTGCTCAACAAAGCTCACACAGAATGGTGAGGGCCTGCCTGTTTATTATAGGTGCTAATTTTGGCATGTTACAGGTATTTGAATTGATCTCAGACACAATTGAATTTTTTTTACTAGGGACTGAGTGTCTCTTCAAATACAGTATATAGCCTACGCTCGTTACAACGGACCCACGTGCAACAGACTTTCAGATATAACGTACCGTATTTGAGCCTTAGTTTGTTCTACCTATTTTATTAATGCAATGAAGTTCGCTTTTAGTGCTACAAGGGACTACATGTATAGGCTACAGCGGCTGAAATTAGCGGCAATTTTAGTCAAAATCGGGCGTATAAAACGGACTTTTGCTGTGTACGGGCTGGCAACTGACTTGCGAGGGTCCGCCGACGATCGTGGCTCAATATCATGTGTGTGCGCTAGAGGGAGGGAGGGAAGCGGGGCAGAGGCGCACCATATTTCGCACGCGAGGCATGGGGGCGAGGTGAGGGAAAGAGGGGGCTCTTACTCCAGTGGATGCTGTTAATGGCGTGCCCGCGCAGGCGCTGTATCTTTAAAGCGATCTGCGATGTGGACAAAGTGCGCCCAGTGCCGGCAGCTTCTTATGTGCTGTGCTTTCAACGTTTAGTTCGCGTTGAAGCGACAGAGAGCACGAAAGTCAATTCGCTCGCTGCTGCTGCCACACTTGCTTAATTTGCTATTGCAATCGATGCTTCGCCTTTCATGCGAAACTGTGACTTTTTGTTTTTGTTTTTTATTTTGGACGTTTGTCACTCACTTTTTGCAGTGAAGTTGTTAGACACTGTGATGAAAGTTTCGGAAGTGAGGCGTTTAGAATATTACGGACTTCGGATAAAAAGCGCATATTTTGTCAAATTATCAGGGTTTGTTGTAACGAGAGTCTACCGTATTTATTATATTCAGTGTGCATTAAAAGGATCATCTTGTACTTTACTCTTCCTGAGCGTTTGAAGTGTTTTGTTTCTCTTTGTTTCTCAATAGGCAGAAATTTTTTTCGGATAGAAGCAATACATTTCATAACGTGCGTTATTTCTTTGACGTAACGCCTAATTTCGTGTGACCTGGCCGAAATATTTAATGTCATAGGTGACTTCTTTGTGGTAAGCACGATTGTTGGTGATTGGCGTTGATTGCTACAATTATACAGCAGGTCTAAGAGACAAAACACTTTCAAGATTGACCAAAATATGCTCAGCAGACAAAAGGGACAGTGCTAATGGTATGACATCGTAGTAACTGCACTAAGTTGGACCTGAAAAGATGTATGAGCATATATGAATATGACGAGAACAAACATGGGCACATTGTGTTTGTGGGTGTCCCTTCATCATTGTATACAATCTTCAAGTCCTACTTAGTACAGTTATTGCAATGGAAAAATATAAAAGAAGACACTGGTGTGAATTTATGAATGTCATAGCACTGAGGGAGACCTGTGATGTCACCTGTTGCTCCCTGTCTTGCTTACTCAAAAGTATGTTTTGATGTTTTCACTAACTTGTACAATGTACTGGGAGACACTGTCGTTTTATTGAACTATAACACATGGAAACTGCTTTTTCAATTCCATGTAACGGGGCCAAGGCCCCATCAGGTGTTCATATCGCCTTTAGCCTCTGCCCCCTTCTAGACCTACCTAAGGAAAAAGTTAATAAGAATAATAACACTTATATACTACACATTTTCGGCCATTCTTGGTTGATTGAAACTCTTTTTTTGACATGACTTTTTTTTCCTGGCTTAATACCAGTGAACTGTCCCTGAAAAAATGGGAATAACTGAAGTTCATAAATCAGTCCAGCATGTTTAGAATAGTGACAGCATCTCGCTACTGTTTATTGAGACAAAAAAATAAAAATAAAACAAGTTGATGCAAGGATACAGGAAGCAACAAATGTAGTTGTGATTGATTATGGAAGTCTATTATTTTTATATTGATAGGAAAAAGGCTTTCATGTGTTCTGACAAAAGAGCAGAATGTTAATGCAAGCATAAGCAGAGCCATAAAGGCAGTTGCATGCATGAAGCACCAGTGCTAATAGTCAGCCACCTTCAAGTCTCCAGAGTCATCTGAGCCCATCATGCTCAAAGGTTTGCTTTAAAGTTGTTTACAGTATGTCAGTAGTCGGTTTGCTGTGTAGTTCAATCTTCTTGAAGGGCTGCTTGGCAGGACAAAAGATTATACAAGCGTTGAGGTGTCCTTGCGTGCAAGCCTACAGCTATTAATGCAATTAGCATTCTTGGGCTACTTCGCACAGTTTTTGCTTTGCGAACCATCTTGGTATGTAACCATTTTTCCCAACCCCTGCAATAAAGAAGAACGCTTTCAAAATGTAACGTTTACTCAGTGGAATTGAACCCACGTCAGATGGCTTCCTCAAGCACAGCAGCCTGATGCTTTAGTGAGCTGCACCACAAATGCCCTAGATATGTGCTGCTTTTCAATGAACCTCTTTCATGCCAATGCTTGGCCTGGCGTGAGAGCTGTGCCATGAATGCACTGGGTATGTGCTGCTCTTCAATGAACCTCTTTCACACCAACTTGGGTCATTAGGTATATGCCACATACCCAGTAGCCAGTGAGGGAGCAACTTTCAGCATTTGCATGCACCAGCGTGCCACGTGTGTCAGAGGTCATGCGCAGTACTGCTAGATGGTGCAGCATATCTAGAGGGAAGCGCCAGAGAGAAGTCCGGCTGCAGTACATGCCTCATACATGACACATTTCTCAGTATTCGCACCCACTGGCATGCCATGCATTTCAGAGGCCACACGCAAGCTTCATGGCACTTCCACTAGATGGCGCAGCGTGCCCATGGGGAAGTGCGAGAGACTAGTTCAGCTGCAGTACACGGTTCGTATGCACCGGCACGCCACCGGTGCAGTCTCGGAGGTCACGCAGAGGGCTCCTCACAGACTTTGTAGCAGTACCACTGGATGGTGCTGCATGTCTAGAGGAAAGCGCGAGAGAGGAGTTCCACTGCAGTGAAGACCTCCTGGTTGATGCATTTTGGTGGTAGCAATACATTGTCGCTACATTGCTTGAACGCTAACTGCATTACCATCCACAGTCATCGTGAGATGGGTTCTGCTGGAACTTTCTTTTTTTTGTATGTGAACTCCTGCGCAAAGGATCTTTGGCATTCTCATTTATATTTCCTGGTAATAGAACTTTTGAGAGTGATATGATTGCTGTGCCAATTTTGCCAAACTGCATCAACTGGACAGACCTGCTACATCCTGCTACATTTGGGCAAAAATTGTATAATTTGTGCCAAGCCTGTGCCAAGATGTTTTAGCGGTCTATTGAAGAAAAGGAGTACAGCAGGCACTCAAAATCTGTTTGTTTGTTTGTTTATTTATTTATTTATTTATTTATTTGGCATACTTCCAAGGCCTGATTGCATTACAGGAAAAAGAGTGTAAAATACGAACATTGGGCAGGTAAAGAGAGAAAGAAAAAAGCTTAAGAACAATTAGCAAGATTAACAAGCAAAATAAACAAGAAGCCTCTTGGATGGCAGCCTTGAAGCCTTGGTGTCTGTGACGGTGGCGATTGATGCAGGAAGGTAGCTCCATTCAACACTAGTCTTTGGGATGAAAGAATAGTTACAGACATTAGTGCGGCAAGATGGCACACAAACTTTGAAGTTATAATCCAAGTGAGATGATGCATACATTGGAAAAGGAAAAAGAACATCTTTTAGAACTGGATTATAATGATAGATTTTGTGGAACAATGAAAGGCGAGAGCATTTGCGACACAATGAGAGGTTAGGTAAACCGAGTGTGGATTTAATGGATGAAACACTGGCATGATGAAAGTAATTTGATAAAATAAAATGTGCAGCGTGATTAGGGTCCGAGATTGCACATGCATATTCTAATTTAGGACGAACAAGTATTTTATACTGATGTTCCTTTAGCAATGATGGTGATAGGAAAAACTTACGATTCAAGTAACCCGACATGCAGTTGGCGTCGTTAACATAGTCAACATGCAAGTGCCAATAAATATCACTACTGATGTGATTGCCAAGGTATTTGTAAGACATTACAGTGTCTAGTGTCAGGCCATAAAGATTGAATGTACACTTGTTAGTGCAGTTCCAGTGAGTTATTTGCATGTTTTTACACTTCTTGACATTTATTCACACGAGCTATTTTTTACACCATGACGACACATTGTTAAATTCTGCTTGAAGCATCTGAGTATATAAAGTGTTAGTTATTTTCTTATAAATAATGCAGTCATCAGAAAAAAGGCGTATTGATGAGAAAGAAATACAGTCGGCGAATTCATTTACGTAGATAAAGAAGAACAAGGGACCCAGAACAGATCCTTGTGGGATGCTAGATGAAACTGGGGAAAGATTGGACGAACAATCATTAGCAGTGACGTATTGGTTGTGGTTAAAGAGGAAATCTTTAATCCAGTGTAATGCTTTGGTGTCAGTATTAAGTTTGCCAAGTTTAAAAAGAAGCAAGTCATGTGCCGCCCCATCAAAAGCTTTAGCAAAGTTAAGAAAGTTGCAATCAACATCAAAGCCATTGTCAATGTCTAAGAAGAGATCATTAGTGAAAGATAACGGCTCCATTTTGCAAGGAACCGTATTCCCATTTCCATGCTAGCAGTTGGAGAAAAAGGAATTGTCTTCTAGGTATTTCATAAGATGAGAGCATATAACGAGTTCCAAAAGTTTTCGCGGTATGCATGTGAGTGATATGGGTAAGTAGTTATCTGGAAAATGTGCGTTACCTGATTTATGGATAAGAACCACATTCCCTACCTTCCAATAACCGGGAATTGTTGAACACTCTAAAGATTGAACAAAAATATTAGAAAGGGTAACAGAGAAATAGACTTCAGTCATTTTAAATATCTTGGTAGTAATAGAGTCACAGCCAAATGATGAAGAAATCTTAAGGTTACTAATAATGTTACCAATACCGACAGAATCGATGCTAATTGGATCCATGGGAAGGAAGTTGCAGTCATGTAATATCTGCATAGAAACAGAGTTGGTTTTACAGAAAAAGGAAGCGAATGCATCATTCTTTACAGGACAACATTCTTTAGGAGGCACAATGCTGTTATCATCTCCTGTCGGGTAAAGAAGAAGATTATCCGAGCCACCGATAATATTCCAAAAGTTGCGTGGGTTTGTTTGTAGGAAGTTTGGCAATGTAGTGTTAAAAAAATGAATCTTTGGCGCACACTATAGCATTCTTATTCTCATTGTCCATTTCAGAGTAGGCAACCCAATGATTTGAATCATTGGTTCGGTTTGCATGGCGAAAGAAATGTTTATTCTTCTTAGATGGCCGTTTTAACAATGAAGTTGACCATGGCAATCTGGGACTGCAAATTATCTTGCGCAGTGGTATGAATCGCTCAACGAAAGAAAATTTTTATAAAGACACCACTTTTTGTTAACATTATGCTTAGAAAGATTGCTGATTTAATTAAGGAGAAACGATTTCATTTCAACCGTCATTGATGCAACATCTGCTTGGCTATAGTTGCTAATTCGTCTTTTTTGCAACGTGAAATCCATGCATCGACGGTGAAGTAGGTTAAAGATCATTAAGTCAGGAATGTGGTGAATACAAGTTTACGGATATTGGAGGAGGATGCAGTGGATTGTGTTGGTTGTAGAACAAGTTGAGCAAAGTTGAAATCTTTAAAGAGGTTTAGCAGTTGAGCATACTCTTATGAATGGTTTTTAAGAGCAGTAGAATGGTTGTCCCACACCATGCAGGGATAGTTGAAATGACCCAAAAGAAATAAAGGCAAGTTAGGGAAATGAATGTCCACACTGCTGAGAGCATCGTGAAGTTAATTACGAAACAATAATGTTGCAGTGAAAGGCCGATAACACAGGCAAAAAATAAATTCTTGATAATCTGCTACCACACATGCACACACACACACGTGCGCGCACACATTCCAATGAAGACGCAATATGAATAAGCCAAGAAATGAGTGGATCACTTAGGGAATATAATGCACCTACCCAAGAATGAACATCGTGATCATACCTGTAGATGTGTTATATGCTCCCTCACAGTTTACTATTTCGCTGTCTTTTATTTTAGCAGAAAGCCATGTTTTGGTTAGGATAATGATATTTGCAGAACAAGAATCAACAGTGCATGATAAGTCGTCTTGCTTATCAAAGACACTTCTGAGGTTTGTGAATAGGATAGATATGTTATTGCTTTTGCAGTGTGTTGTTAGCTGGGAAGGATTGAGGAGGGGTATGTTTCCCGACGTAATGTTAGCCGGCACATGTGTAGCAGAAATGGGCCAAGATTCACATAATCGGAGTATGTGAATCAACCTCCCATGACTGTAGTGCAATATTTAGTGGTTACTAAGATGTATGCCTCAAGTTATGTCTTGAAAATGGTGATGCCAGCATTGGAGCACATGCTGTGCCTGCAGCTGCATCACTGTTTATTTTGCAGAGTGAAAGCACACATGGAACATTTGTTCATGTACAAATGGCTTGCGGCACGGAAGCACTTGCATAACAGCTTTATGTACTGACATCGATGTGCGCAAATCGTAATTAAAGATAGTCACAAATTTAATGTTATAATGCGACAACCATTGTGTCTGCTGCGCAAGCCCAAGGCCAATGGCATATGTATGTACTGATCAACATGGTATTATTTCATGAAGCAGTTGGTTTGTATTTTACATAAGAGGCATGTGAAACTTGCTGTTTTGTTTAACACGTGCACACGATATGCTCGTGGCCATATTGGATGAATTCAAATGAAACTACTCATGAGGAAAGGTGGCTAGGAAAGAAATGCTTGAAAAATGAACTTATAAAATTTTATTAGGAAAGTGTTTTTTGCATTACTAGGCCTGGGGCTACGGAATTTAATAAACTTAGGGTTATACACAGGAAACTGAAAAGCAATAAATGAATTGAATTCTCTGGGTTATCCTTATAGACAAGCGTAGGTATGCACTGGTGCATATACAGTTTGTCGTTAGCGAACATGGTAATATGCTCTACCTAATATTTACGTGCGAATATGAGTGGCTGGTAACTGATCCAAACGGGTGATTTGCTGCTCCAAAGGGATGTTTTAGTTGCTCCAAAAGGTGTTTTGAAGTGGCTTGAACCAATATCACATCACTGTTTTGATATTGTTTATTGAATTGTAAATGAGGAGTCTTGTAGTAGACCACATATTCAAATAAACATAGGAAAAGCATAAATGTGCTTATAATCACCGTGTAACCATTGTGTGATCACTGAAGTAATTCGAATGCAATTTGTTGTAGTAAAGGGCATGATGGAGAACCATCCAGGCAGGTAAAACTATAACATATCAATTATATATCTTTTCACTGACCATACAATGACAAAACATTTTGGTGCCTGTATAGCTACATTGTTCGAAATGTCAGAACTGCTGCGGACAAGGTGTCCAAATGTGCTCTGAAACGTCAGTTTCGCCGTTTGGTTAGTGACAGGATTTATATTTGGTATATAATAAAATTTGTTGCATTTAAATAAAAAAAATATCATATTCTAGTAACTGTTAGGAGCAGCTTTTTTATCTATGCTCTCAAATTGTTTGACAAAAATTGGAAAGTAAAAAAAAAGTAAGATTGAAGCATATGTTTACAATCTCTCTAACCCTTCAATTAAGACAGATATTGCAATTATGTAAACAGCAACTGACAGTGTTTAGAGTGGAGAAACTAATGATAATAATTTGCAGCTTACACAAAATACTTCACTTGTGGGAGTTTTGCAAGTCTTATTCACAATTTGAGCCTATGTAAAACATATTTCTTCCAAACACTCACTGGAATGTAACATTTTCATTTAAGTAAAGCTAGTGCTGATGTGTGATGTTTTTTCTTTTTCGCTTACAGTTGACCTTCTTGGCCTCTTAAAGTGGTGGACTCTTCCCGATAACTTGGAAAAGAACCTTCACGCACTGATGAAGGTCGATGGTGAAGAAGTTGTGAAGGTACTGTGCATCACAACTGCATTCATACATATTATTGAAGTGTCATTTAGGTTTCTGTTTATGTTGTGAAATAAATTTCCTATATGTTTGCTCATTTTACTTGAATCCATGGTATTTATTGGTTACAAAGTTGGTGCCATGTTGTTTTACGTGTGTTAGTTTGTTACCCTAGCTGTTTGCACTGGACCACATAAACACATTTGGTTGTCAGCAGGTATGGTAATACATGACACATTTTAATTAACGAACTGTGCTCACAAATCCTTTACAAGTGCCTATGTGATGTTATATGCAATGTCGCCTCCAGTACAAAGGTAAATAAACATTTGGCAGATATCTGGCTAGTTGGGGACAACTGAATTAAAGAGTAGAGAAAACTCTAACCAAAATTTATTTTAGAAACCTGACGTGTCGGAGCCCGACCAGCTCCTTCTTCAGGGGTTTTTAAACATCAGGTTTTAAAATAAATCCAGTACAGCATACTTCTTACAACCAGACGGGGTCTTCATTAGGAATAATACATATAGACCAGCACGAAAATGCATGACCCTATTTGCATTGCTCTATAGCTCACACTGTACTCACTTGTGTGTGATACTTTATATTCCAGTTCCTGCAGGACATTTTGGATGCCTTGTTCGACATATTGATGAAGAACTCGGACTCTGAGCTATATGACAATCTTGTTTTTGAAGCCCTGGTAAGATAATTATGTTGCTTTATGGCTTTTATGACCAAAGGGACACTTGTATTATTTTTACTGCCATGCTTTGTGATATACTGCTATGATACAGTGCAAATGTAAGTCTAAAGAAGTTATGGCCATCCATTTTGATGCTTCAAGCAAAAGTTGTAGTATAATGAACATACAAAGAAAACAAATCTTCAAGACTTTTTGTTTATTCATACTCATGGTGATGACGTACTCACCTTGCGAGTCAACACAGTGCCTTGCATACATAATTTATTTTACGTATGAAGCTAGTACCTGTCTTTCCTGATGCATTTACATGTACGTCATTAATACACGTTGATCAAATGCAAAAAAGTGAGGTCACGACTGCCTGCTTCTTATTTGTTGGACGAGTGATATTATTTTCTAGCAGCTGGAGCAAAATGTGTAGCAATTTGGGCCTATATGTTCAGTGCGGTTTGCTTTTTTTATGTGCACAGCATCTTCTGCTCCAAGACAGCACTTATAGGAACAAAAATCTTGTGAAAACCATCAACAATGATTGTTGACGTAAGCGAATAGCCAAAAGCTTTCTTTAATGTTATTCTTTTTACTAAAGCAATGATGTGCTTGATCCCCGCCGTTGTGGCTATAGCATTGTGCTGCTAAGCCCAGGCTAAGCCCAAGGGTGCGGGATCGAATCCCGGCTGCGGCAGCCACATTTCAATGGGGGCGAAATGCAAAAACACCTGTGGTACCATGTACTCGGTGCACGTTAAAGAACCCCAGGTGGTCCAAATTAATCTGGAGTCTCCAACTAGTGTGTCTCATAATCATATCCTGGTTATGGCATGTAAAACCTCAGAATTTCATTTTTAAATGAGTCAATGAGCTTGATAGCATATGTTTGTTACAGTGAGGATATTTGGTAGCACTCATAGTTTCATTAGGTAATTCGGTATTGAACATAGCGGTTTACCATTGCATTTGCAGCGGTAGTCTAGGTGGCTTTACATAAAACTGATTTGTCATGTGTGTTGTTTCTAGCGGCGCGAGCGCCGGGGTGGAAGGCGACTGCCATCCTCGTCTCCCAGCAGAGTTCACTTTTGCATACCCCACAGGGGTAGGGGCTAGCAGGAGGAGAGGAGGGCTGTCCTGCCTGACCTCTCCTTCAAAGCATCTAGAGATTCAGACGCTCTAAAGTTCACACGCAACAGCATGTGCGTCTCAACGAGGTAGTTGGCGTTTGCATGGAACGTGCCCTGCAACTCGGTCACTCAGCTGTGTGAGAGCACACGCCCTTCACATCGTCATTTTTGTATTGGCTGTAAGTCCGGACACTGACCACTAACCACAAAAATAGACGAAAGAGGTAAAGAAAGTGATTTGCTTTAGAAAATGAGCCCAACAAGTGGCAAGTAGTTTATAAGGCAAGGCTGGGATGTGTGAAGGGGCAAAGTTAGTAGAACTTGTAAATGAAGCAGTGGGCATCAGGATGACTGGATGACACTGCCCAGGTGTTTTTTAAATTTCTTACACTAGTTCAAACAATTTCAAAACAGTTTTTGCATCATTACTGCTGTTCACTTTCTAAGCATAAGTGGTACAGAATTTTAAAATGCTCTGCTGTTGTTTGTAACATACAAAAGGCATGCAATACTACTAGCATAACACCGAGCCGAGAACTGTTGAACAGTCTTTGTTTTCTATATCACATTCATGCTTGATACCACAGCTTGGTGTTACTGCCCTCTTTCCCAAGTGTGTCCTTCTATAGTGGATCAAATTAATAAGTATCCTGGATTTGACGCACATTGTTATACAGTAACACCTCGTTAAACCGTACCCGCTTAAACAGTAGTTTCGTTTTAAAAGTAGTAAAGTCAGATCGCCGATTCAGCGGCCATTGAACATAATGTGTTTTGTATCCGCATAAACCGTACCAGCTTATTGCGTACGTGTCGGTTAACACGTAGTGTTTCTACCTTTCGTCGCGTAAACACGGCAGTGCATCGTCTCCATCGAGCGGCCCGGCAGAACAAGCCTCAGAAATCAGCACAACAGCCTCCAAGCGCCCTGTGCGTTTGCGCGTTAAGCCACATCAACATCAATTCGGCGCCATGCCAGAGAGCGTTGTGTTGTCGTGCAAGCGAGAACTCGCGTCATGCCGAAACACGGATAGAAAAGACGCTGGGTGCTTAGCTTAGAAGAAAAATTAGACATCGTTCGTGCTATCGAATCTGACGCGAAAAGTCAGCACGCGACATAGGTCTACTGTTGACTACGGTGTGTGGCATTTGGAATGTAAAGAAGTTGCTCGGCAGCGCTGCTGGGACCGCTAAGAGACATCGGCCACGAGGTTCGACTTTTCGCCATCGTTGCCTCTGTTGTTGCCGAAATGTCACCTACCGACAGTGACTAGGACGACACGGAAAGCGGCAGCACGGGCGATTCAGGCCCGACAGTGGCAGAAGCTGCTTGTTACGTCAGCTTCATAAATACAATCATTGCGGCGAGAGCAGCACCCTGCAATGAAAAGGTGCCCCGCGACTTCTGAAACACTACCGTGCCTGTGTACGGAGAATATGTAACGCCAACGAGGAATCTGCCATGCAAGTGTTTGCCTAGAAGAGGGGGCTGGCTAAAAAGCTGGCTCACAGCTTCAGCAAGTTTGAGGCCCCTGTCGTCACTGCTAGGCCGCCGCGGCACCAAACGAAAATAGCATGTTTGTCGCGCGAAGTAATTAAATACTGCATGTTTTTTCGCCTTTCGTTGCGCTCTTTCTGAGTTCCGTTTTTGACAGGTAAGTGGGCAATCTCATGCTATTTCGGTTAAGCAGTACTACCGTTTAGTACGTACTTTTTCTGAGCTCCGGGCAACTATGGTTTAATGAGGTTTCACTGTATTGCGATAAATTCGCGATTGTGTGTTCTCTCACAGTTGTTGCAGTGTCATCACTATGTGAAACTACTATGTGATAAAAAAAGAAATACACTCGGTGTATGTTGCAGGGTGCTGTCAACTCTGACCTAATCATTCATTCTCTAAGCTGTTCCTCATTTTATGAAGCATAAAATTCTTCTTCCAGGTTTTCATCATCGGCCTCATTTCTGATCGGAAGTACCAGCACTTCAAGCCAGTGTTAGATTTGTACATTGAAGAAACATTCAGTGCTACACTAGCTTACAAGTAAGCAGTATGTGTTTTGATTTAGTTTTTTGTGATGATTTGTATGCAAGGTGGAGTCAAATCTTGCAGTGTTTTCACAAATCTCACAACTGTGTGAAATTATGGAGCTTGTAACTTTATTGTGGTCTCTGTGGATCTTTTATCTACCTTGACATAATTTGTAGTGTAAAAAATACCAGAAAGGAAAGATTAGCAGTGACAGACAGAGCAGAAAAAAAACTGTGCTTCATTGCTCTGTCTGTTGCTGCTAATCAGGTACGTACCCAGGGGGGGTGCCCCCCCCAAAATAATTAAATAAGTAAAGATACCCCCCTTCATTTACATAGGAAAGTTACCCTGGGTTGCCCCCAACCCCCCCCCCCACTACCTCCCCGAAAACAAATCGTGGGCCTGCTGCTAATCTTCCTTTCTGGTATTTTCACACTGCAAAAATACTGTCATTCACAAGCACTAACTTGCCTAAGAAAAAGTTATTGTGTAGTTTATCTACTGTTTAAAGTTATTACCGTAATTTACATTGTTTAGGTCACTCTTCTTTTTTTTTACATGCAAAATGCATTTTATGTAGGTGTAATATATAGTGATGTTTATGTTCCAGAAACATTTTCCTTGTCTTTGGTGTTCACTTACTTTTAAACAAAATGTATGTTAGAGTTATTACCGTAATTTACATTGTTTAGGTTATGTAGGTGTAATATATAGTGATGTTTATGTTCCAGAAACATTTTCCTTGTCTTTGGTGTTCACTTACTTTTAAAAAAATGTATGTATTGTGTTCTGTTGCGTTATCAGGATGTCAAATGGCAGTTGTTATTGGCAGAAAAAAAATTGGCAGACTTGTGCGACCTTGTAAAATCACAACCCAACATCCAATGAAGTTGTTAGTATGAATAACAGCTTGACTAAAAGTGACTAAAAAGCAGCAATTGAGCTCAAATTTCTTGTATGTTTAGGTATTGCACACATTTTATAGCCGTTATTCTTTTACTTGATATTTTACGTACTCTTTGGAATGCATAAATGTCAACAGTTAATTGCGCATTTAATTGTGTTATGGTTGTGTTGACATCATGTCCCAACTATCAAGTGGAAATATTTGAATGCACATAAGTGCCGAAAACTGGTGTTTCTTTTTTTTGTTTCTACGAAGTTGTTTTTACCAGGGAATGTTTTCTGCAAATTTTTTGGTTGAAAGCAGAAAGTTGGATGCCATATTGTAGGCAGGGCTTATAAGTATGCTAGACTTCATTCCTCGCTACATTTCATGTTTTGCTTGCTGCTTTGCCTGCCTTCACAGAAGTTTGGTTTTGTTTATACATTATAATCCATTTGCCTTTCAGCAAACTCATTGTTGTCTTGAAGTATTACATTGACAACATCAATACCAACACACAAGAAACTGAAGGCAGTCTGTTGTTTCGTGCTATGAAGAGCATAGAGTACATCTTCAAGTTCATTGTTCATTCCAGGAAACTGTTTGCTCAGTAAGTAACTACTGCTTTCCACTGAACTAGTTCTGGTTCTGTCTCGTTACAGTATATGATTGGCCTCTTAGTTTGAAAAATGAAAGGTATCTTATGGTAGGGGCTGTTATGGTCTATTTATGAATCTACAATGAACTCTCTTTACGAAGAACTGGGTTAAGCCAAATCCTCGCATATAACAAACAACAAGGGAACATTTGTTTGGTTCTCCATAGACTCAAAGCAAAAAAAAAAAAGAAATTCGCTTAAGACGAACCGCCTCAGTCGTGCTCTTCGGTTAAGACGAACATTCGGAGTGACTGTGACCGCTACCGGTCCTGGAGGCTAGGGTGCCTTAATGCACTGCGCTGGGCGGCGCGTGCATCAAGGCACCCTCCTGGAGGCCTGCGGTGTGCATTGCCTGTGGACAGAGGCAAAAACAAGAGGAGGAAACAAAAAGAGACAGTGATGTTTCACTTCATGAACGTGGGTGACGAACGCGCAAGCGTATAGGTGCTATATGCATACGAAGCTATAGGCCCTTAGTCAGCCTAGATTGTCTGCATCACAGATCGTATTCGAGAAAGTAGCCGCCGGAGTAGAATGCCCCCTTGTAAACATTTGCTGGTGTCAGGCCTGGTGTCGGCGCATATGGTGTCAACGCGCACAGGCAAACATGAACACATCACACTCGATGACCGCGAACGCTCACTGCCAAAACGCTGGCGAGAGGAATTGTGGCAGCAGTAGTGAGCGAAGTGACCTTCGTGCTGTCTACCGCTTCAACGCAAACTGAGCAGCCAGAGCACAGCACACGCAAAACTACGAGCCATCGGCCTACCTAAACTGAGCCTCCAAAGCAGATCGCGTACAACATCCCCCTCCCTCCCCTCCCCGGTGCCATGCACGTGACAGAAGACAGCGCCCCCATTGACCATTGGTGGGAGTGGAATCCACAACCTTTGGTGTTAATTAAGGCAAAGTTAATTAAGGCACCCAAACCCACGACTTTGGTGGGAGTGGTACCCTCTACTTTTGGTGGGAACA
Organism: Dermacentor variabilis; assembly: GCF_050947875.1. Classification (NCBI taxonomy): domain Eukaryota; kingdom Metazoa; phylum Arthropoda; class Arachnida; order Ixodida; family Ixodidae; genus Dermacentor; species Dermacentor variabilis. Next base: position 60,855,763 of record NW_027460280.1, on the reverse strand, counting down.
AAATTCAATGGCACCAAAATTGACGATGCCCCCATTGATGGTCAAACCCACGATCATGAGTGGGAGTCAAACACATGAATTTTTGTGTTAAGGCAAAGTTAATTACGGCACAGTTAAATAAGATAGAGTTAATTAAGGTACTCAAACCCCCACAACCTTTGGTGGGAGAAAACAAGTAATAGAAAGTAACAAAGCATTTGGGTGAGAGTGTCAAGTAATTTAATGAATGTCTCGTAAGCGTGTAGGCTTTTGCCTTCATCCTCTTTAGCATATGCTAAAGTGGCTGTCAACATTTTTGCTATTACATTGTCCATACCTATTCTTGCATTGTGTGTATGTATTTAATAGAATGATCTCCATAAGTGCTAGATATCAATTATCATAAAACAGATGTAGGGACAGGAGTAATCCGCATTATTTTTGCAGCCTGCCTGGCCTCCATAGAAGTACTGTTGCGGTTACTCCAATATTGTGCACATAAGATACCATTGCATATACTACATCGAACTTATAACTATGCCCGTTTTAACAATATATCGGATATAACAATGAGCATCCACTGTGAACTTTTGTGCGTTCTATGGTAAAACAAACCACTTACTACAATGTTCCCATGCTTCGTTGTCAGTTATAACAATAAAATCTGGCTACTGGATGAGTGCGCCGAAACGCGACATCCTTGAAAAGGGGGGAAAGAAGAGATAGAGAGAGGAAAAAAATGTGCTTCCGCAATGAACGCCTTCGTCACATCACCAGCCTCGTGTGCCTCTCTCCCTTCTTCTTTCCACCCCTCCAACGTCGCCAGTGTCGACTTGTGTTTCAAAGGGGTTGAAGGGAGATGGTACAGAGGCATGCTAGGGTGGCAATATAGTGAATGCGTACTGCCGTGGTGGCATGCACGGCACATAAGAGGGTGCTGCGGTGAGCATTTTTTTTTCTGGTTTTTGAAAATATCATCAGGTGCAATACCCAGAAGCCAGATTTAATTTTTATAGTCGATAATGCAGCACGGTAATATTGTAGTGAGCTGTTCATTTTGCTATAGGATGCACACAGAAGTTCACAGGGCTGCTCATTGTTACATATAATTGTTGTTAATGATTGGTAATGCTATCAGTAGGTTCGACTCTACTTCTTTCTGCATAATTAAAATGTTTTGGATGTTTTTCTGTGTGTTATTTTTCATGCAACCTGGTTGAATATTAAATATTGTTAAAGTGGGTTTGACTATAATTGACACCCACAATAACTAGCCTTGAGAAAGAAAAGGAAATGCTTAGGAACTGGGGATATAGCCATATTACAAAAGGCTTATACTTATTAAGAAAGACTTGCCGTGGTTGCTTAGTGGCTATGGTGTTGGGCTGCTAAGCACGAGGTTGCGGGATCGAATCCGTGCCACGACGGCTGCATTTCTATGGGGGTGAAATGTGAAAACACCTGTGGTACTTCGATTTAGGTGCATGTTAAAGAAGCCCAGATGGTCCAAATTTTCGGAGTCCCCCACTGCGGTGTGCCTCATAATCAGATTGTAGTTCTGGCATGTAAAACCTCAGAATTTAATTTTTTTTTATTAAGAAAGAGAATCGTGGCTTTAGATTGTTTTGCCACAAACCTGTCATAGTAAAATGTTCTTAATATTTACCCATTTCATGTTTTAAAGGGGCCCTGAGCCACTTATCGAAATCGAGAAATGCATTCGAAGTTAAAATAGACTATTTCAAAAATAGTTCGCCATGAAATGTACTCAATGTGTTGAGCAGAAGCGGAATTTTTGGCAATCAAACATGCCCTTAAGCTGCGCTTCTGCTCCTTGTTCAATGACTTACACGGCGAAGGCTGCTGTGCAGTGGGGCGTACCTACAATGCTCCGTCTACTGAACGTCACCGTGAGTTCAAATTTGATTTTGGATCTTTATGTAGATGCCATTATTTCCAATTTTGGCACCTACGAAGCGCCAAACGTGGTTCTTCACCGAGCTGCAGTGCGCTCAGCCAGCAGACTCATCGTGGCACCCAGAGGTGGCCACGACAGTATCTCCGCGACATAGCAGACTGCAGCTACATGTTACTGTAGTGCTTATGCACAACGTTTGCTTTGTGCACAACAGGGCTTGAGTGTGCACTCGCGCTCATAGTTTGACCATGCTACATGGTGTGGACTGGCTTTGTCCTGCACCAGCTTGACTGACGGATAGTAGCCACATCCAACTTGCACATTTTGAAGCGCTATCAATAGCTCAATCCGAAGTAAAGTCTGTCGAGCCATCTAACCAGGAGCAGCCAGGAGTGAGTGTGCAACTGGCAAGTGCGCGTGTGGTCTGAGCTTAAGTTTTGCGTGGTTCGAGGCTAGTTGAGTGTTTAAAACTAGCTGAAATTAGCGAGACCTCATGGCTACAGCACCGATAAGCAAGGTAGCCAAAGTTTAATTCTTACGTGGGCAGCCATGACCGAGCCTGCGCAGACGATAGTCGGCTTCTTCTGTAAGTGCCTAATTATTATCCAAATTCGAAAGCACGTTTTTGCTTACTTCAACCTGTCATTAAATATACACAGTAACTGAAGGAAGGAAGATGTGCACTGATCCAAACACCCTTCTTGATGGATGTCAGCTATTAGCCAAAGCAGCCGCATATGGGAATCTGCTATATTATGAAATAAAGCATCCAGAAAAAAAGTGAGGAACAGGCTTCTGTTAAAAAGAGAACGTTTGAGAAAAAGGTATCTTCGCATTCTGCTTGTGAGCTCCATGCGCCGCTCACGACTGCAAAGTATAGGTGAGATGTTCACACCCGGGTGTGCTTATCCATGGACTGTGTTTTTTCTCCAAGCCTGAGGGGTGGTTCAGGACCTTTTAAGCACCAATATTATTTCTGAGAGCAACCTTTTCTGTATCAACAAGGCTGTTAGTTAAGCTGTATGTCTTGAACATATTTAATAACCTTACTTATTCACCTTTTATGCAGTGAGAACCTACTGACAGTGCACAATTCTACATTTGTTGGCCAGTCCAGGCACACATTATTGCAAGGCCATGCTATGCTACAGGTTTAAATAGTGCTATACTCAGTGTGTCGGAATGTAGCAAAAACAAAAATTAAACAAAACACTATTTTGACCGGAACAAAAACGTAGCTGAAACATTATTTATTATTTTGTTTTGGAGTGAAGCCGAAATATTTTTGATCGGTTTTCAGTTTTAGAGGAAAGTCGGCAATCTGAAACAACCAACATCAGGCAGCGTCATAATTATCACGTATCTCAGGGAGGGATAGTGCGAGCGATAGCCGGTCGAGTGCTCCACTAATTTAAGCCTACCGCTCGGTACACTAGCAAATTGGCATCGTAGCAAAACCCAGGACTTGGGCGCTCAAGAGCTTATCGTCATTTTCTACGGGTACAATGCTTTATTACCGAAGTTTCATCATTCGCTTAAGTTCATTTTATCAGAACAGCTGTCCCATTTCATCGAGCAGACTCAATGACATGCTGCTTCTGAGATCATGCTCAGTGCCTTAACTCAAGGCCTGTAAAACATGCTTAGCCACTGGACGTCAGAGCTTATCAGGAAAGCCAGTCTCTCAGTAGCTAGGGGCACAGGTTTGCGAACAGTGAGGGTGCACTCTCTTGCAGGTTCCACCGCCAATCCTGAGCTTATTGCTTGACAGCATATGTGATGAGTGACAACTGGTGCGAGGAACGTAAATATATTTTTAACCATTTTGGTCGGTGTCTGGATCTCTTCCTTTTAAGTTTCCAAAGCTAACATGAGCCAAATACACAATCTTTTAGTATAACGGCTTACTAGTTTAACTTTTTTACCCTTAACAATGTAATCGCAATATTCCAACGTGTTAAAATAAACCAACTTGATAATAAATGCATATGCATATCATTATTCGATATTCTATTCGACATTCGATGCTAAATATTTGTTTTCAACTTATATTAGAAAAATTTTGATATTTGCACACGCCTACCTTTAATGGCAGGAGTGGTCTGAGTTCATGCACGTCACTGGACATAAAGTGTGAATGGAGGCTGCTGATAAGTAGCCGCATTTGCTCACCTTATTTCGGGCTTATAAAAAAATTGGATCTTACACTTTCATCTGCTTTGCCTTACTGAAAATTTGCAGAAATATCACATTTATTTGGTCGGGTGGTTCATTATAGCACATGGCTCTTTAACTTGTCCAATTTTTAAGAAGAAAATGCAAATTTGCCTTAATCTACGGAGAAGCCAGCTGTTGCCGAGATGGCGCTAGCATGGACCTGTGTCACCGCCTATTGGCAGCTGTTGACAGCAACGCCGTTGTTCCAGCAGGGTTTCCACATGGAAAAGCTGGTTGGTTTGAAGGGGCTTATACCTAAAAGTGATTGGCTACGCTTAGTATGGCAGCGATTCCTATCTGTAGAAAATTGTTGCCGGCAAATTAAGAGTGATGATGAGGATGGCAAGGACATTGCATGGCAAACAACTCGCAACAGCGAATCTCACAGAATTTCAGAACTATGATGTTCACATCAAAGTGTTGTGCGATCAGGTGACCAGCTGTCTTTCCAAACCTTCTGTCCCCTCTCATTGCTTTTTGAAATCTATGCTTGGACTAATCTCCATAAGCAATGCTCCAAATAATTAACCGTCGTGCACTGAAGCAAATGAGGTTTCGTGCCAGGATAACTGGGTCATTGGCTACTTATTACAACAGAAAAGATAAGATCCAAAAATTTTGTGTCAGTGCCTCTTGAAGGCACATTTCTCTTTGATGTGGAAAAAGTAGTTGGCGACTCTTCAACACAGTAGTGTTTTGATCGTGCAAGAGCAAATGTGTTAGTGCACAGTGGTGATGAATATGAAAGGTACCACAGTGATTCAGGGTGCCAGCTACCAACGTGTCGGCATAATATTCCGATATTGCATCTGCTCTCTGTGTGCAGTGCTTTTTTTCGTTTCATGTTTGTTGTGGTTTGTTCGTGCGCTTCCATAGTCTGATAATTGTTTTAGTGTTTGTTTTTGTTAGCTTGTTTTTAAGGGGAGGATAAAATGTTGTGTACTTAATGTACTAATTCTCTGCTGGCTGACCTTATGGGGTGCCACTCGGTATAATATAAAAATGCTGTACCACGGTAAGTAAAGGAGTTTGGACTTGGTGTGCCATTGGTGTGAAAGCAACCCCTTGACCCATGCTTCCTTCAACACTAAAGCTTTATTTCTAAATGTGTCAGTATAACCTGAGATGTTCACTTTGGGTCACCCATTTTGGAGCATGCATGTAACAGTTTTAGCTGTGTAATGGTTGGTATTAGAAATAAAAACTTCCTTTTAATTGGCATCTTGTCCATATGTTTACAAGAAATGTTTTTGTTTGCTTCAGCTTGAATGAAGGCAAAGGGACTCAACAGTTTGAGCTCTCTTTAGAGCAGCTTTTGAAGTCTATCACTGGCATGATGCTGTACAAGGCTGACACTGTGCTGCTCATTCAAGGTGCCTGCCTGAAATACTTTCCTGCCACCATTCCTGACATCCTGCACGTCTTCAGTGCAGAGCAGCTAAGGTGAGTGCGAGCACTGTCTGGCACGTCAGCTTATGGTCTCTATGAGCCAGCTTCATCTGGACCACTTTCTTTCAGCTATATTGTTACAGAGCTGCTCAACAATCTGCCACCTGAAAGGCTCACAAAACAAAAAATGATGTGTGTAAATGACATTGTTCATAGTGAGCTGTTTAAGTTTCCAGGTAAGCTAAATTTTTACCACCTATGAAGTCCTTCCCCATTATTGCTCAGTGCTTCATTTTATACAATGTTGGACTGTAGGTAAAAGAAGTATAGTAGGCTTAGTAGTATTTGGCTACAGATACTGTTGTGTATTTTCATCTAAGCATATTGGCTAAGGCCTGTTAATTAGAGTAGTGTAAGAGCAGATTGTGAAAACTTGACTGGACTGTGCACAAGTTTTGAAGTGCTTCTCTTAGCTGTCCTTTTACTCTAGAGTTGCCTAACCTTTATGCATTATAAGTGGGCATTATGCTTTTCATATTTACTCCTTACTGCTGAATGTAACATGAAAAAGAAAATGCTGGGGAAATACGATTGAAAGCATACATCCAGCAGTGTTTTTTCTGTCACAGGCACTAAGCTTTGAAGAGATTTAAACATACTGTCATTTTTTGACCTACCTCAAGGAAAAAAATTTTTAAATCCCATTATTTAAGAGATGTCTGATATTAGGTAAGTTTGCACTTGAACCATAATGTTGAAAAGGGGCAAGGATGTCACTGACACACTGGTAGTTGCCACGAAGTTTGAAGAAACTTAGCGGCCATACCAGCATGAAGCATTTTAGTGGTATGATTGGCATCCTCTGTAAAGAAAAACTTGCTTCCAGTTTGTTTTCTTTTTTGGATAGTTTTTGTCCAATGCAAAGGTGTATTATATCATTTTGTTGTGCTCACAGGTTACAGAATGTAGCAAACTGATCCTTGCTCATAGCTTGTGTGTCTTGCCCTGTCTGTCAGTCAGCAGGAAGATTTTTTATTTTTTTTTGGCAATAGACACCTCTTTGTATGTTTGGAAGTTAAAGGGACTATAAAAGCAAATATTAAGTCACCGTGGACTGTTAAAATATCATTCCAAAATCCTCGCAAACCTCGTTTCGTGCCAAGAAAGGACTTAGCTATAAGGTAAAATCAAGTCTAAAATGTCTGCATACCTCTCGTGCAATTCAAATCTCTCACCCCTGAGCGGGGAGTTGAGATGTTGCGCACGCCATCACCACCCCTTGCTGCTGACATTGAGTAAAAGAGTGCCTGAGAGCCTGCTCTACGGTTTCTTGCACAAAACGCAGAAGCATGGCCAGAAACCGAGCCTAGACAAAGCTGACAGTGCAAAAGCAGGAGGGAAAATGCGAGCCCAATCGTAAACACGATCTTCAACGCTCGTTGGGATGGACCTCATTCTCTGCTACTTACAGTTCGTGTGAGGATGGCAAGCCAGCAATACCAGCGCTGCACTATGCGAAAATGAAACCTTTCGACTGCCCGCATCATTGTCAAGGCTAACGTCAAAAGCTCTTTTATTAGAGAATCGAATAGAAGTAGACGAGTAGCATTTTCTTGCATCTTATAATGCAATGCAATGATATTATAAATGATTGAGTAATATTGACAGCATATTAATGAGGAGTTCATACTTCATCAGGCTAGTGGAGTCTCAAATCGTGTCCTGCATTTACCTCAATTTTTAAATTACTAAAGCTCTGTTTGGGATAATGTTGGTGCCCTAGAAGTTCTCGAGCATTAATTTGTCACTTTAGCTTGACTTCATATTTGCTTTTAGTGTCCCCTTAATGTTAGATTGTTAACATTTTCTCTTCTGTGCTTAATGAGATAACGCTGTTTTAGCGATGACTGAGCATATTGAGCATGTCTACAACAGTTTCAGAAGCTTTCCATACAAATATGTGGCTGATGCTTTTCTGTCAGTAAATCTTGTGCATGTGCACACTTCATAATTTTAAGAATAGCAGCTGTTACAGTAAATTATTAAAAATAAGTGTACCTTAAAAGGAATATTTTTGTTGCTGGACTGTGCAGCGTAGATCATAGCACTTTATATTGGGACCACCCCTCAGCTGGAAATTTTGTGGCTAGACACAGAAGCTCTGAGTCTTACGGCTGCTTTAAGAGCTATCTATGTTACTTGCACAATGGCATTGAATACGTGCAGCTACACTTGGTAGTACTTGCAACATTTGAATATCCCAATTGCTAAGCCAGAGAATTACACTGTTTACATTCTGCCTCTGTGAAGCATTTGTATTTAGGTGACCTTTAAGGGAAGACGCTCCCCGAAACAACATTTTTTTATTACTTGCACCACAAATTTCAAAATCAGCTAATTATAGAGTTTTTTATGCAGATTTCAAATATGTCATTACTTCTTGTGTAGCTGTTGTAGTGTTTGAGTTATGGGATGCACGATGGCAAAATATAGTCATCTTTGTGGGCACTTTCTTAGGTACTAAATTTTCACGAAAAGCATCTGGAACTATGCAAAAAGATAGAGCATTTCAACTAATTTTTTTCCTCGATTCCCTGAAATGTAACCTTGTACTTTCGTTACTAGTGCTGGAAGATATTGCAATTTCAAGAAGGTATCAGCACTGTACATGTCTTCAAGAGTATGTATGTCACATTTTTTTTAGTACATATATGACGATTCTAAATGTACAAGGTTATTTTCATGTGATTGTGAAAAAAGTTTGTTGAAGTGTCCTATTGTTTTTTTCATAGTTGCAGTAACTGTAGATGCTGTTTGAATAGATATTGGCACTTAGCAGTCTATAAAGAGCTAAATAAGCTGCTGAACAAAGCTTTTTTTGCGAAAGTTTATTGCACAATAAAATGCCCACAAAATCACTCTGTGTTGCCATTGTGTAGGATATAACTCAAGAACTATAGTTGCTACACAGAAACTAATCATATATTTGAAAGCTGCTTGTAATGCTCTCTTGCACTGGAGACGGATACTCTACCGTCCCCGCAGGAGTTAAACTAAAAATTGAATTATGGGGTTTTGCGTGACAAAACCACTTTCTGATTTTGCACGCCGTAGTGGAGGACTCCGAAAATTTCGACCACCTGGGGTTCTTTAACGTGCACCTAATTCTAAGTACACGGGTGTTTTCGCATTTCGCCCCCATCGAAATGCGGCCGCCGTGGCCGGGGTCCGATCCCGAGACCTCGTGCTCAGCAGTCCAACACCATAACCACTGAGCAACCACGGCGGGTCCCGCAGGAGTTGTACGCCTCATTTAACCTACAGTGGTGCCCTATTTGATCAGTCAAGCTGGACCAATCTGAGCTCGGTTATACCGCATGGATGGCACTCGGCTAGAGAACCTGGTATTTATGACCTGCACATGTGTGGCCACACATAATTGAGGATATATAATTTTTTTTTTAGGAGGGTTTCCGTACAGTGATACAATGAAGGAAAATACATTAAAAAAGAAAAAAAAAGGGGGTGAGAAAAAGGGAATATAACATGTGATTTGAACTCGTGATCCTTCAATATTGCCCGGAAAGGTAGCTCAGTCGGTTGGTTCGTCAAGCCAACGGTTATTTTCAAGCGCCATAGCTCCTGCTCCGGGCCTCATACTTATGTGGAAAGTTACTGATATTGTCCGCGACAGTCGATAATTCAGTCGATAGTTGATAAGTCGACAGTCGAGGCATAATTTCTTGGAAAAATGGCCGCCAGAGGAGCAGCGTGAACTCGAGCGGCTTTTGAGACTAGGAAAACTGCCTTAAAATATTTAGACTTGAGGGGAAGCTTCGTTAACAAACTATAACACGGCAATCAGCACTCGAATACGACGAGAGAAATTATTGAGGTGGAAAATTCCCTTGAAATAAATCCGGTTTGCGAGACAAATGCTTGTATGTATTGAATCTCTTAAAAGATGAGGGGGGAAATATGCGCTCACCGAGAGGGAATCGTCAGCACGAGACCACCACCAGGCACCTTACTGAGATGTAGAGAGCTTCGCGGCCGGAACAAAGTCTCCCCTCTCCGCCGGCCAAGAATGGAAAACGTGCTTTCCGATTGCTCAAGGTTGCGCGGACATTGTATAGCTCTAGCGTCTAGGAAAAAGCTTAAACAGGTGCGAGGGCGGCACGCATAGCGTGGGAAGCTAGCTGCCGGAATAGCTATCTCAAGTACTGCTGCTGGCGAGGGCGAAGTACCTTCGTGTAATTATAATAACCCTAATAGGACTTCTTTCAAAGAAAACAAAAGAAAAAAAAGAAGGAAACGGCTCAGAAGGCCATACTACGAGAGCTATGACTGATACTTTTCTATATATATGTATTCATCTCATCTATGGGATCGCATGCGCGCGCTGTTGCTTTTGTCTCTGCGTGTAGTAGTTAAGAGAGCCAGTTTAAGGGCGGAGAAGAAGCAAGGAGAGGAAAGCAATATTGCAGCGCCGTGGTTTTAAAGCGCAACCGTGGTAAATAAACGGAAAGCGATATAAGCATGCGTGTCCATGATACGCACACGACAAACTGCCTTACAATATTTAGACTTGAGGGGAAGCTTCGTTAACAAACTATAACACGGCAATCAGCACTCGAATATAATTATAACCCTAATAATAATTGTAAATATTCATCTCATCTATAGGATCTAAAGCGCGCGCTATTGCTTTGTCTGTGCGTGTAGTAGTTAAGAGAGCCAGTTTAAGGACGGAAAAGAGGGAAGGAAAGGAAAGTCTATGAAGCAAACTTGCAGCGCCGTGGTTTTAAAGCGCAACCGTGGTAGATAAACGGAAAGCGATATAAGCATGCGTGTCCATGATACGCACACGACAAACTGCCTTACAATATTTAGACTTGAGGGGAAGCTTCGTTAACAAACTATAACACGGCAATCAGCACTCGAATATAATTATAACCTTAGTAATAATTGTAAATATTTATCTCATCTATAGGATCTAAAGCGCGCGCTATTGCTTTGTCTGTGCGTGTAGTAGTTAAGAGAGCCAGTTTAAGGACGGAGAAGAGGGAAGGAAAGGAAAGTCTATGAAGCAAACTTGCAGCGCCGTGGTTTTAAAGCGCAACCGTGGTAGATAAACGGAAAGCAATATAAGCATGCGTGTCCATGATACGCACACGACAAACTGCCTTACAATATTTAGACTTGAGGGGAAGCTTCATTAACAAACTATAACACGACAATCAGCACTCGAATACGACGAGAGAAATTATTGAGAGGTGGAAAATTCCCTTGAAATAAATCTGCTTTGCGAGACAAATGCTTGTATGTATTGAATCTCTTAAAAGAAGTCGGTGGTAACGCCGTTAGACAGGAAACCAGTAAGCTATCGCAGGAGACGAAAGATCTGATCAAGAAACGCCAATGTATGAAATCCTCTAACCCTACAGCTAGAATAGAACTGGCAGAACTTTCTAAGTTAATCAACAAGCGTAAGACAGCGGACATCAGGAACTATAATATGGATAGAATTGAACAGGCTCTCAGGAACGGAGGAAGCCTAAAAACAGTGAAGAAGAAACTAGGAATAGGCAAGAATCAGATGTGTGCGTTAAGAGACAAAGCCGGCAATATCGTTACTAATATGGATGAGATAGTTCAAGTGGCTGAGGATTTCTATAGAGATTTATACAGTACCAGTGGCACCCACGACGATAGTGGAAGAGAGAATAGCCTAGAGGAATTCGAAATCCCACAGGTAACGCCAGAAGAAGTAAAGAAAGCCTTAGGAGCTATGCAAAGGGGGAAGGCAGCTGGGGAGGATCAGGTAACAGCAGATTTGTTGAAGGATGGTGGTCAGATTGTTCTAGAGAAACTGGCCACCCTGTATACGCAATGCCTCATAACCTCGAGCGTACCGGAATCTTGGAAGAACGCTAACATAATCCTAATCCATAAGAAAGGGGACGCCAAAGACTTGAAAAATTATAGACCGATCAGCTTACTGTCCGTTGCCTACAAAGTATTTACTAAGGTAATCGCAAATAGAATCAGGAACACCTTAGACTTCTGTCAACCAAAGGACCAGGCAGGATTCCGTAAAGGCTACTCAACAATAGACCATATTCACACTATCAATCAAGTGATAGAGAAATGTGCCGAATATAACCAACCCTTATATATAGCTTTCATTGATTACGAGAAAGCGTTTGATTCAGTCGAAACCTCAGCAGTCATGGAGGCATTACGGAATCAGGGTGTAGATGAGCCATATGTAAAGATACTGGAAGATATCTATAGCGGCTCCACAGCCACCGTAGTCCTCCACAAAGAAAGCAACAAAATCCCTATAAAGAAAGGCGTCAGACAGGGAGATACGATATCTCCAATGCTATTCACAGCATGTTTACAGGAGGTATTCAGAGGCCTGGAGTGGGAAGAATTGGGGATAAAAGTTGATGGAGAATACCTTAGCAACTTGCGATTCGCTGATGATATTGCCTTGCTTAGTAACTCAGGAGACCAATTGCAATGCATGCTCACTGACCTGGAGAGGCAAAGCAGAAGGGTGGGTCTGAAAATTAATCTGCAGAAAACTAAAGTATTGTTTAACAGTCTCGGAAGAGAACAGCAGTTTACGATAGGTAGCGAAGCACTGGAAGTGGTAAGGGAATACATCTACTTAGGGCAGGTAGTGACCACGGATCCGGATCATGAGACTGAAATAACCAGAAGAATAAGAATGGGCTGGGCTGCGTTTGGCAGGCATTCTCAAATCATGAACAGCAGGTTGCCACTATCCCTCAAAAGGAAAGTGTATAACAGCTGTGTGTTACCAGTACTCACATATGGGGCAGAAACCTGGAGGCTTACGAAAAGGGTTCTGCTGAAATTGAGGACGACGCAACGAGCTATGGAAAGAAGAATGATGGGTGTGACGTTAAGGGATAAGAAAAGAGCAGATTGGTTGAGGCAACAAACACGGGTAAACGACATCTTAGTTAAAATCAAGAAAAAGAAATGGGCATGGGCCGGACATGTAATGAGGAGGGAAGATAACCGATGGTCACTAAGGGTTACGGACTGGATTCCAAGGGAAGGGATGCGTAGCAGGGGGCGGCAGAAAGTTAGGTGGGCGGATGACATTAAGACGTTTGCAGGGACAACATGGCCACAATTAGTACATGACCAGGGTAGTTGGAGAAGTATGGGAGAGGCCTTTGCCCTGCAGTGGGCGTAACTAGGCTGATGATGATGATGATGATGATGTAATGCTCTATAAGTGGGTTGCTTTTCAAATCTCTAGTACAAATATTTAAAAAATGTTTTTTCGAGGAGCTGTAGGAGCTGTAGCTGTAGATTCTTGTCTTTGCTTTGGCGACCCTTTCAGAAGAAACTCTATCACCATCTGCAGTGTGTTGTGACAGTATGCTGAGCAAAACATAGAAAAAAGTGAAGAAAGGTGTTGATCTCAAGCCAATTGATATAACATTCTTGAAGATTATTATAGCTTAGAGACACAAGGTGAAAAAAAGAAAATGTGCAAACAGGACTAAGCGCTACTTGAAATCAAGTGAATGGGGAAAACTGGCATGGGCAAGCAGGTGTGCATGTGCTACAGTACAAATGGGTTGATTGACAAGAATATAATCATGTTGCTTGGGTGTCTTCATGTCCTCTCTGTACATGTTCTTTCTTTTTTCCAGTGTCTTTGGGCTGTAATCAGCCTCAAGAATAGAAAAAAGGGTGTTCTATAGCAGCAGTTGAACCCATTTTAATGATCCCAGATATAGCAATTTATCAACTATAATGACCACATTTCACTGCAGTTACGATTTTCCAACCCTGCCTATTGAAACTGCGTCCAGATATAATGAACATTTTCAAAAGTTACAATTGTTACAACAAACACTTCAAGTTTGTTAGTGGTAAAAGGAGGGCGCACGTGAGATTCTGAAGCATGAAAGCGTGATTGAACTGGGCGCACGACAGCAGGCCCCCCACACTAGCCCAACTGTAATGAAGATACGACCACCAAGAAGAGCGAGTGCCATGCACGAATGTCAAAAACTGCGAGGAAAACTCTTTCAACCATGCTAGGGTAACTATGCTTTCAAGGCACGCATCCAGTATGCTTCAGGGGACGTATTCTGAAACGTTCGCCGCCGCGAAAGTTTCGCCGCCGCGAACGTCACATTCGATAAGCCGACCGCCTGCTCACTCGTGACGTCAGCGTGCACTACCAGCGCGCGCTCTCGAACGCTTCACATCGCACGAGAGATCGCGCCCGGCGAGTGTAGAACGGCTCGGGTGTGTTGTAATCGAGTGCAGAGGCCGTCGCTCGGCTCTGGGCACTGGCCACGGTTGGCTCCGGTCGCTTTATGTAAAGGAAATGAGAGAAAAAAAGTGAGAAATGTTATATTTCAATGAATAATCGCCTGGAAACAACACATGCACCACGCCATCAAAAACTCTACTATAAGCTACCACCTAACTACCCTGCTAGACTCCACCAGCAACCGAACGCCAAAAGACGTGTTCGCTTATTCAATATATGTCCGGAGCACCGAATGACACCATGACGTTAAAATGACGTAGACAGGAACTACCAGGTGGCGCAAGTGAATTTCCGGTTTTGTCAAAGCAGCCATTCAGCGCGCGCCGCAACGGCGGAGGCGTGGCCAGGGCGAAACTTTCGCGGCGGCGAACGTTTCAGAATACGTCCCCAGGGTAAGGCAGTACGGCGGCTGTAGGTTTAATGCCGGAAGCCACAGTTCTCTATGAGGCACCTTGGTGGCACCGCATACAATCTTGGAGGCTACGACGGTGGCACCATGTGCACAACGCTATTACTCTGTTTGGACAATCTGGACTAAAGGCCACCCAAACGTTGCCATCGTTATTCCCGCAGCTCAGGTCAGCGTGAACATTGTGAACACAGCACAATGCGCCACTGCCATGCAAAGTTGCAAAGAATCGACGCTTATGGTTCATTAACGCTTTGTTTACACATTGCTGATAATGGTTCTTTTTGGCTGAAGTGACAGAAAATTTTACTTTGCAGCTCTTGGTGCACGTTTAGCCAGCTCTGCAGCTGTAACATCAAGACCTCTGCAAAATGACGGCGTGCCGCAGGAGTTTTAGCTTCCGGCCAACTAGAATGCTTCGCTAGCATATGCAGAATCCATATACCGTGTCCCACTGATTGTATGATATATGACAAACTGTAGGAGAAAAAAATGGCAGCAGATGCACTCCTAGTTTCAAAATGGCAGGTGATCGGAAACAGCCACATGTCGTTTTGAAAGCACTATGATGCTGCATTTCTTTCTTTAGATTACATTTTTAACGAAAACTTACAGCTAGATGCAACAAAGTACCAGGAACAAAAATGGAGGTACTCAAAATCTGATTTTCATGTCTAAGTAGTGTCGAATCATTACTGCCAGTGACAGCTTCAATGTCGTTAATTTTTTCGCATTTTGAAGGGCAAGTCTACACATAATGAACTACTGATGCAACAGCAACTTTTCACTGAACCATTCAGTCCGTTATAAACAAGTTCGACTGTATTTCCTATTTCAGCAAGAATTTGCGTCTGTCAGACTTTTACATCTTTTGGCTTGCAAATCAGGTTGAGAATAAACAAGTGTGTTAGCCATTGCTTTTATGTCATCATTTTAAATGGTAAGATGATCGTGGCTTTTAGCCTAAATTTTTAAACAGGGTTAAAGCACCATTGATTTCATTGTAGGATTTTTCTCATTGCCTACTATGCCAGATTTTTGCCGTGCAGGATCACGTTTGTCATGACAAACGTGATCCTGCATGAGTTGTGCCGCTGAGCTGGAGCGGTGGGGCAGAAAGAGCTCTAGAAGTAACAATGTAGGTTTTTTGTTGTTTTAGAATCCCATCATTGTGCGAGTTTGCAAAGCATCAGCATATTTAATTACTCTGTTCTACCTAGAATGCCGTGCCATTCTGCTGCCTGTGATCAACCAACATGTGCAACTTCTCATGGAGAAAGGGGAAGAGCTAGAGCTCTGTGTCAAGATATTAAGTGACATCATGGTGGTTCTTCATGGCCATGACCGGACACAAACTGTTGAAGACATATCAGTGGTCATGCATTCAGTCCTGAGGACTGTGATCCAGACTGTAATTAGGACCAACCGGTCTTTACCTATTGTGGTATGTTCTTATGAACTAAAAACTTGATGTCAATTGACGTGCATGCTTGTCTTCTGTTATTACATTCCGCCGAGGTGTGTCATGCTAACTTTTCTTTTTTCCTCAAGGGCAACATTGTGGCTCTCATGATTTCAATACTGAGGCAAATGACCAAGTACCACTATCACAGCTACCTAGACCACTTTCAAACACCCACAGATCTTCTTGACTTTCTAATGGAAATTCTACTAGTCTTCAAAGATCTGGTCAGTAAGAATGTTTACCCGAAGGACTGGAATGATATGATAATGCTACAGAACAGGTACTTGCCTTTCCTCTTACCTTTTGCTTTGCACTTCAAAATGCACAAACTGTTCAACTGTATCTTCTGCCTCCTCAACCTCTTCTCTGCTTAGTGTCATGCTGAAGGCTCTGCGTCACTTCTCGTACACCATTCGAGATAGATTTACCAGTCCCTTTGATTACCAGGTTTGTACCTGTTTCCTGTTCTGCTGGTAGTAATTTCATCATTGCTCAGAATGGGCAAACATGACTTAATTTCTTGCAACAGGTGTGGAACAACTACTTCCACTGTGCCATAGCCTTCCTCACTCAAGATGCACTGCAGCTGGAGAACTTCTCACACAACAAGCGAAACAAGATAATTGCCAGGTTTGTTTTGGTTCACTGTCATTTCATTTGGAATGTTTATAGGCTTCGCTAAGCATCAGCTGCTTTTAATTATCTTGGCCAATTTTCTTCCAGGTACAAAGATATGAGGCGGGAAACAGGATTTGAGATACGCAAGATGTGGTTCAACCTCGGTATGGCATTACTTGTCACATTGGCCTCGTGTGGCATTGTTAGTTAAAAAAAAAATTAATTTCACTACTTGCATCTTACAGAGCAAATAAAAGAAATCTCACTTTTTTGCTCTGAAATTTCGCATAGTGACATGATTACAGTGTTCAAATTGAAAAACACCCATACTTGAGGGTAGTGCTAGCTTGGTGTCTGTCACTTAAAAGCACAATGTTTGTTTGCTTATCCTTATTTATTTGTTTGTTTGTTTGTGATGGTTTTAGACTTGAGCACGTTCTTGGATGACTAGGCTGAAGGCAGAAATGTTCTACCTGATGTAAGCTTTGCCAACCATACAGAGCTGAACAGAAATGTGGCATAAGTAAGGACAAGAAAACATACAATATTTAAATCACATGCCCAGTCAGTATTTAAAAAAGAAATGATGCATGTACAGAACTGATGACTTTATACAACGAAATCAGCAGAAGTATTTGGTGAGAAAAAAATTACAGACTGTTTGGCTTCACCAACCACGGAATATCATATGAACGTACATTTTCTTGCACCAAATTAGCCATTTTCTTACACCAAGTTAGGCATTGCTAGGCCGTTGTTTGACCGGTTGCTAATTAAATCCTTCGCAGTTGTGATGTCATTGTTAAACAGTTGTTTTATATCCTTCGCAGTTGTGATGTCATTGTTAAACAGTTGTTTTATTGCACACATGATACTCATTGTCATGCACACTGAGTTGCATAATGCATACAGGGTTACTCGGGGGACACAGGAGGAGGAGAATTGCAGACTTGCACAAAGGCCGTTTTGTGGTTTCACACCGTACTGGCCAGTGTTGTAGTACCCTTTGCACTTGCATGAAGAGTATGCAAGGGGAAATAATGCACTCCTCCATTGCTCACAGAGTACAAAGGCACAGAGTACAAAGGCTGAGGCGAGCGAACACTTACACATTGTACCCACCTTAAATGAAAAGAATTCTTCAACCTTGGGAAAGGTCAAAGCCGAGGTCGTGTACATGGGGGCCGTGATGCAGTCCAAGTCCTTCTAGTGTCACAGTCTGTCATGCACAGAAGACGCAGACCAAAATGTGCTGTCAATGAAGTCCCTCTTGAAGATAGTCCCTCTTGAAGATAGTCCCTCTTGAAGAAGTCCCTCTTGAAAAGTTGCAACCGTTGCCAAAGACAGGCATTCCTCAGCCTTGCAATGCCGGTGTGCAACGTGTGTAGCTAGTCGGGCTCATCGCTGTTAATCTGTTTTGGCAGCGCACTTGACATGCTTGTGCAATCTGTGATTCTCCACCAGCTGCTGTCAATCTTCAGCAGATTCATTGGCATGTTTCAACGCCATGCATTGTTTTCTTTGTTGCTGCAGTCGCAATCACTTGGCCACATCTTCGTCAGCGTCAGTCGACTCCCACTGCCTCTGTTGCCAAGCTCGTTGTTTGCTGCACGTGGTTTGACGAATCCTTTCTTTAAACATTTCTGACGACGATCCTGATTCACTTTTCATATTTATTTCACACGCACGCATGTGAGCATATTTGTGAAAAGAAGAAGAGGCTGTGCATGCAAAATGTACGTGAATAAACGCGCGTATTAAGAGGCTTCACACAGACAGAGGCGAAATCCAGGTTGGTAGGCTAGTAATGCTTTAGTACTAAAACGAACCAGTGAAAGTGTAATGCAAAAAAAAAAATTGGGGACATACTATAATGATAAATCGGTAGCACAATGCCAAGAGAAGTAAAAAAAAAAAAATGGTCAGCACATTATACAAGCTGCTGCTTAACACTTCAGTTTGGTTCAAGTGATGGTAACAGCTGCCTATAGTGATTAAGTGAAAGTGAATACTGTTTGTCACAACGTCTTTGTGTCATAATTTGTAGGGGAATCCTTACTTGTTTGAAACCATCAAGAATTCAGGAAGGATTGCATGTTTTAAGTTGCCACATCGTGTAATATTTATGTGCTTGACTTCAGAGCAAAGGAGCAATGTTATTCAAAAAGAAAATTTTTGTACACCCATAGAAATAGTACAAAAGGAAGACTGTTTTTGTTTATTGTGTTTGATCACACTTGTGTGGATGGTTTAAGATTTTATGATTAATAATTATTTATCACACATTGCGCCATGCAAGGGTGTTGAGAACAGTCAAGGATTAAATGTGCAAGTAATATGAAACACTTCGTTGTTGAAAAAAAGAAAGAAAAAAGCTCCTTCCAAGCAATGTGCATGTACCTGAAAGCACGGCTGTTTTCATGTGAGCCTATTCTCACTGAGAATGCCTGAATTTTTTTGTTGTACAGTTAACTGGCATGGTTCTAGCCATCTTACTTGAAGAGCTGAAGCACACTGCTGTTCTGGTGTATGCGGGGAAACATAACAGTGAAGTCTCACACTACAAAAAAGGCATCTAGCATCGTAGAATTGCATATAATATCAGTTGGACACCCGTCCTGCAATTTATTGGCTGAGATTTGATGAACTGTGTGCACTCAAGCCCTAGTCTATCGAAGAGCTATTTGTGCAAAGATAGTGGATGAGTGTTGAGCATTCTTGTCAATGTATCAGAGGAGAGCCTTTAACTCACAGCTCCTGCAATGCATTCGCAACAGCCATTCTGTGTAGTCCATCACAGGAAATGGCAACGCAAACTGACAGTGTCAAATGTTATCACTGCTTCCCTTTTCCACTTATCTTTAAATATGGAAAAAGAATGAAACAAGGAAATAATGAAGGGAAATTCTTCTGCTGGGGCATCTTGGTTTTTATTCTCTTATCCTAGGCAGTTTGGAATTTCTAATAGAGAAAGAAAAATCATTGATTAGGGTTGCCAAGGTTTCATTCATACGAACAATGTTTGTAGTATTAGAGGCTAAAATGTGCAGTCTCCTGAGGACTTTGTGCATTTTCAGCCTTTTAACTGCATAAGCAGAAAGTTTCCACATTAACAAAGCGTAAACACGTTGGACAAACTTCATCTCCAAGAAAGCTGTCTATAATTCAAGTATTCCATAATAAACAAGGGTCATAATAATGATGCATGAGTGTAATGATAATGACCAAATTGTGAAAAAATATATGATGACAGAGTGGCATTTGTGATAGCTTAATTGTTTCTGTGTTGGTGCAAAATGTGCAGGCCAAAACAAGATCCACTTTGTGCCCGGTATGGTGGGTCCATTTCTTGAGATGACCATGATTCCTGAAGTGGAGCTGCGAAAAGCTACCATTCCCATCTTTTTTGACATGATGCAATGCGAGTTCTACTCCCCACGCAAGTCGGCCTCCATCCACCAAGATGACTGCTATGTGCACAACCTTGAGATCAAGGGAAACTTCCAAGAGGTGGATTCTTTTCCTTGCTACTATGCAACCAATCACTATACTCCTGCTCATTTCTTATTGAGAAAAAAGGAAGTCTCTAAAGATACATTGCATGTATCTGGTGAATCTTAGATATGGCGAATCCATAAGGTGAAACCTATTCTGCAAAACCGCATCCTGTGAAGCTTCACGCTACCTTCAGGCTGGTTAGAATACAGCACTGTCCAGCATATACACATACTGTGCCGTCATCACATCTGCTAGGTGGGGTTCAGCATAAACATAAGAGAGAATCTACATGCAGTAGCTCACATAGATGGCAATTAGTGCCAACGTAGCTGTGGGCTTGCTTTTCTAACGAAAGAGGCATCTAGAAGTGGCTGTAGGTGTTAAATATGTTATACTAGGTGGAAGGTTAGAGGAGAATGTATGTAAAGTGCGCAAGAAATGTGCCTTCAGAAATGCCAAAATTAACTAAATAATGTGGCAGAAATCTCGAAAGTTTGCAGTGAGTGAGTAATATCGCAAGTACAGAAGTGCCACCATGTAGCTCACTGTTGGCGTTGTGGTAGAATCGGTTGTTGCTCTGTGATACCCAGGTTCCATTTGTTTTAGATGCTCTACAGCAGTTTGTCAGACGTGGATAAAACTTTTTTCACCGCTTACACCTGACAATGACAAGATGACAGCAAGCAGCATGTCTCAACTACCACTCAGCAACCACATCTATTGGACCATCGGGTCACTCATTTAAGTACATTTATTGCTCTGTTTGTAGAGTATCTTCATTCTGCCGTTGCACATTCTCCCTAGCACATGTTAATAAACACGTGACATGACAGTCTGGTTGATGTGGCTGTCAAGCTGGTGTTAGGGTGCACTGCTTGCTGTCATCTCGCTCTTGTCAGGTGTAAGTAGCAAAAGTGGGTTTCGCAAGGTCAGGTGAACTATTGCAGAGAGAGAGAGAGAGAGAAAAGAAGAAAAAAGAAAAGAAACAAAAATTGTATTTTGCTGACATCGAGCTCGATTACCCTAGCGTCTCAATAGAAGATTCTACCACAATGCTTAAAACAGGTAACTTCCAATGATTTTTGTGCTCGTAATAATAGCCACTGACTGTAAAATGCTGAAGCATGTGCTGCATGACTTTTGTTGATTTCGGCATTTTCGACTGCCAATTCTTGTGCACTTTACGTATGTTCTACTCTAACATTTTATTTATGGTGCATGGAATGCCTACAGCAACTTCCAAATGTCTAATAAAAAGCATGATGCCCTATTTAACACCAACCCGTTGTGGTGGCATAGTAGCTATGGTGTTGCGCTTTTAAGCCCGAGTGCAGGATCAAAACCCAGGCTTGGCGGCTGCATTTCGATGGGCGTGAAGTGCAGAAACGTCTGTGGTGCCATACATTGGGTGCACGTTACAGAAACCCAGGTGGTCAACATTAACCCAGAGTCCCTCACTACAGTGTGCCTCATAATGAAATTGTGGTTTTGGCACCTAAAACCCCAGAATTTCATTTAATTTAATATTACGCTGTAAGGATTACTCACACCTGTTCGCAAATGACAGCTCAAAGCTACTTGAGCGGTTAGCAGAGCTAACTGTTTGATGAGGAGCTACGCTTTGCTGCTTCAGGTTAGTTAACATTTCTGTTAATTTGTGCATCGCAGTTTTGGCTTCTGCATGTTAGTAATTGCAAAATATGCAATCAACAAGCAAGAGCTGCAACATGGACGCATTTCCACCAATCAATCAAGTGGATAGGTAGCTGAGTGTAATTGCATCCTTGGTCATTTTTGAGAAGCACACAATGTCATAGTGTCGCATCGAGAGGCAGTGAATGGATGGTTTGTTCTGTGAAAGCGAAAAAAAAGGAAGCAGGTGTGGCAGTTGTTGCAGCACTGATGAGTGCGCCAATCTGTCGCACTGCGCTCACTCAGCAGTGCTCCTCTGCAACACAAAGAATAGGAACATTGACACGAGGGAAAAACATATTTAGCTATTCCACATGCTTTTGCTCAACATATCTTAACATGAAACCTGCCGAAATCAACGAGATAAAGTGAACATAAACAAACTGCCAGATCCGTCTAATGTGCCTGTAAAAAAAAAAAAAAAGTTGAAGGCATATGTCGGGTGTACCTTTAGCCACAGCCTCAAGAAAGGGGGGGGGGAATGGGTGAGGGGGCAGAGCTGTCATTTTGGAATTGTTGCTTCTAGGGATCTCACATTTTTGTGCACCCACTATGGTAGCTCAATGACTATGACGTTTTGCATTAAGCATGTTGTGGGTTCAATGCCCAGATGTGTAGTCACATATCAATGGGGGCGAAATTCAAAAAGTTTGTGCGCTTAAATATAGGTGCACATTAAAGTACACCAGGTGCTCAAACTGGAGCCCTCCACTATGCTGTCCCTCATAGCCGTAGTATTGCTTGGGCCGTTAAGCCCCATCAGTCAATCAACCAATCAGTCAGTCAGTCACTTTTTATGTGCATTGATTAGATTAACATTGGGAGGGAACACAACACAGCTTTTTAGTTTCTGCACTTTTCGTCAGCATTATTTTCATATTGTGTCATTGCACAATACATTGGCCAAATGGGTAGTATAAGTCATCCTACTGAAAGGCAAGCATGCAAACAAGGGCTCAAGAAGAAACAAGAAAGACAAGATAAATGGCAATTATCAACTGAAAGGTTGCACAATGGTAGAAAAGAAGTAACACACAAAACTTCTCTGCACATGCTCAAGGGAAGGCAGCGTCAACCCGTCAATCATGGACATGTGTGGGCACTCGCAAAATATAACTGCTTAGACATCACAACTCTTCGTGCAAAATAATCAGCGGCTGATTTACATGTGCATTACCGCTATCAATAATATGCCAAGCCTTGACCATGAGGTGAATTTTCTTGCTGTGATGTCTGCACTAACTGTCTGAAAACTTTGGAGGGCACTTGCAATTGCGACAGTGGAACAAAACGTTGGACAGTGTTCTACTGGTCAACAAACATTTATGCTGAGTTCACCTCCAATTGATATGACTTGTCTGCCCTACATAAAAGTGACTGCAGCTAAAGGGAACTTCATAAACTACACCTATTCAGCATTCTGCGAACTGTTGGTGTGCTTTGCATTACACTTGTCAGGTCTTTTCTTGCAGTTCAACTGGTCTTTCTTTGCATGGTGGTGCATATCTTTCCTAACTTATTATCAGCTGTAAACACAATGTTAACGTCACATCAGCTCCCTAGTAGAAGTGTTCTAATCGCAAGAAGAGGCCTTCATGCAGTGAGGCATTGTGTCCCAAATGCCACATCATGTGAAAGTGACCATTCTGGAATGCAGCATAATGGTTTGAATCATATCTAGTAGGAGTTGAGCTAACATCTGTTTTGGGAAATGTATGTGCTTAATTTACATTGCGTTGAACGTCACAAAATATTTGGATGTTAAGTTTTGTAAGGCAATACTACCTAAATGCTGCCTAACTAGTGCTTCATTTTTTACTTCGTCTTTAGTCTTAGATTAAGGCATTCTGTCAAATGAAAATAAAATGAGGACAATATTGTGTATATATAATGAATTTTGAAATAAGTTTATATATCTATGGAACATTTTTAAGGTTTGTAGTAAAATTGTAATTTTTGACAGTGCAGACCTCTTTGAATAGTGCAGTGTGACAGACTTGCTTTATAGAAATCATATCTTATTTTTTATTATCATTTTCTGCACCAATAATGTAAAGATTTTCTTGCTAGGGTAGTGCCATGATTTATAAAAATAAAAATGTTCCATTTTCCTGTTTGCTTGTTCCTCTCTGCAGTTTGAAAATGAAATGATCACTAAGCTAGACGTTCTAGTCGAAGGTGGGCGAGGAGACCAGCAGTATCAAGAACTTCTTCAGCAAATGTATGTTTGCTCTCTCTGAGCATACCATTTCATAACATTTCTTTCTCAGTGGGCCTTGTGTACATTATTCATGCAATTATTTGGTATGTTTTGCAGTCTGTATGACTTGTGTGAAAACCATGCTGCCCTTCATGATGCTGGAATCAGGTTTATCAAGACGGTGGTGCGACTGATGAAGCGTCTTTTGGAGTACCGCACCATCATCACAGATGAAAACAAAGAGAACCGCATGAGCTGCACTGTGAATTTGCTGGTAGGGACCCCTTTGAAGCTCACACTGTGCAGCATTGCTTTCAGCTGTTTTGACACTTCATGGAACCTAAAAGCTGAGTTGTGCAGTGGCGTAGACGTGCTATTACTGCAAATGATTCATGTTAATTGAAAATCAGTGTAACGAATCTTTGTTGAATTATTGGAAGTTTGAATTCAAAGTCGTAAGTTTGGGTGATACACATATTGATACGTATACGTATACACAAAAGGCATGTTATGTTGACATTTTTGATGGTAGGCCTATTAGTGATGCCCTACTTCATTGTTACACTACTCTTCAAGTCCAAATTAGATCCTAATAATCAAAGTGCCCTCTGTTGCTTTACTAAGTGCAGCCATTCCTGATGTGTGCTAATGCCTTCTGATTTGTTGCTTGAGCCTGAATCCATATCGACTTAAGACAAGCAGCTGCCTCCTTGTGTAGCACACTTAAATGTTCAGTATGAAGAACGGAGTGAAGAGCAAGTGTCACTAAGTAGGGGAGGTTGGCATTACTTACCATAACTTGGTTGGCAGAAAATGCTAGTGATCTTAGCCCTTTGAGGGTCGAATTTTTTTGCAAGAATTTTGTCCCTGTGGTCAGTCTTTTTCTTTTTATCTTAGTTTCCAGTAGTAGGAAATAATTGAAAGCGTATGAATAACCAAAAATTTATTGCAAACAATATTTTGTCTCAAGAAGGCTTTACTTGCACCAACAGTATACATACAGGTATGCAATACAGTAAGAGATTGAGAAAAATGTCTAACAAAATTTATGACTGTCAATTTGTTTTCTCAAAAACACGTTTCATCAGAAGAAGCACGTCAGAAACTAGCCAGGAGAAGAAGCGCTTGCGCAGTCGCAGCGAGAACAGGCACCGTGCATGGCCATACCGATATCAGGACTGTGCACAACCCAGTGTACGGGAATATGCAAACTGCAACTGAAAGGTGAACTGCAGCCGAAGGCCTAGAAAAAGGAAACTTATTAGTATCTCTGAACTATTAGTATCGGAACATGATAGCAGCGACCGTAAAAAACGATAGGATCTCTCCCATGCATGCCTTTGAGGTAGCATAAGACGCATGTGCGACCACGTGAGCAAGCGCTTGGAGGTAAGCAAATTGAGTTGTGCACGCTGGTGAGTGGAAACGCAATTTCACATGACTTTGGGCGGCTCCGTAGATTGCAGAACCTCTCAACAACCAGTAGTGTCGGATACGTGTGAAATGTCAAACATAAGATCGGTGCCATACATGTATGACAAAAACCTTCAAAGGGTTAATAGATGTGGTTGATGACTGCCACCATCTCTTTCAAGAAATGTGTTATTTATTTATTTATTTATTTATTTATTTATTTATTTATTTATTTATTTATTTATTTATTTATTATTTATTTATTTTCGCATTTTTGAAGAGATCTTTATTTGATGCCCCTGAGGAGAAGCAAGATAGGATCAGATACAATGTGTACGTGACTTAGTTTTAAAATGTTGCCAGTCTATTAAAGCAGCAAGTCACAGATACATCACACTTTCTAAAGTCTTTTGTGGCTGAATGTAAAACTGAACTATGATAATTTAGCACCATGTGAATGTCTATTAAAAGCTGCCTTCGGCAGGAGACACCGTATTGCACAAGAGAGGAAGTGCGAATTATTTGAAAGTCACTGTTTTATTTTCTGTGTTTATTAAGAAATTGGTTGAATTTACTGAAAGTTCAGAATATTTGAGTCTTTATTGTCACAAGCTTAGTCTAGGATTTTTAGCTGTCCTTATTATAAAAAAAAAACACTGCAAAAATAAAAAAATAAAGAAAAAGAAATATGTGGAATATGATTTCAAAGTAAACTGTTGTTTCTATTTGCTTGGATATTAATGATTATCGTGTCTAGAGCCACTTTCTGAAAGCCATTTTCAGCTCTGTCTGTCTTGTAAGAACTGTCATATTTAAGGATCCATTGTTTGAAGTTTGTCTTAGTTGTGTGCCTTATTGCAGAAAGTGGTTTTAGGCACTTTATCTTGAAAACATTCAACTTATTTCTTCTAGGAGTTCTACCATGAGATCAACCGGCAAGAAATGTACATACGATATTTGCACAAGCTGTGTGACCTGCACCTGGAGTGCGACAACTACATAGAGGCAGCCTTTACACTGCAACTTCATGCCAAGCTACTGCGCTGGTCGGATGAGAGTTTACCGAGCCTGTTGCGCAGTGCCAAATATCCCCAGTGTGAGACCAACCGTGAGCTCAAGGAGCGCCTTTACCACGATATCCTTGACTACTTTGACAAGGGCAAGCTCTGGGAGGCCGGCATCACGCTGAGCAAGGAGCTGTTGGCACAGTACGAGAATGAGACATTTGACTATGCCCAGCTGAGCTCTCTGCATGCACGCATCGCCACCTTCTATGAGAACATCATGCGCCAACTGCGACCAGAACCCGAGTACTTTCGAGTTGCTTACTATGGTCGCAATTTTCCAGCCTTTCTTCAAAACAAGGTGAGCTGCCTTTCTAGGAGCCGACTTCCATGTTGCTGAGAATTATTTCTCAATAAGAAGCACTTACTTTTTAATAAATCTCGTATAAAGATAGTATTTTATTGATATGTACCATCTATGTACCACTGCTTTCTCAGGCAGCGAGTGTCAAGTAGCTCGATTGTGTGGTAACCTTCCACTTGTTACTACTTGTTAGTCGCCATCAGGTTATTCACTTTTGTAGTACTGTTGAACCTCATTGTAAAGAATTGGCATCTGACACAAAAATACCTTTGTTATATCTAATATTCATTTTAAGCATACATGCTAATGCTAGTATTTCCGGCAAAAAAAGAAAATCGCAATCAAGTCTTTGCAAAAGAAACACAAGCGTGCTGCCTCCATCAGGCCAACAAAGGGCCTCCTGTGTATTTTGATGGCCCATTGGCAGCTTGTTGTGCCGATGCATGGCACAGAAATAACAATAAAATAAATGCACGCACTTTGCGCTGTCAATCATACGCTACCCGGCAATCACTGTGATCGCCAGGGATCGCAACGTTGGCTTGTCAGCTGTGGTCCAACGAAGCCAAGTTGCAGGCCAAGATATGCATGCACATCCAGAATGTGCCATTTCAACATAAGGGCCATGCACTTAAGTTGCACTAGCTAAGTAGTATAGTATGAAAGGTTGGTTGGTGCCTATGCCGTGCTAAACGTAAGCCAAACGTGGCTGTCCTCAGAGAGCCGCAGTGCGCTTAGCCACTGGACTCGTGGCGGCACCTCGCGGCGGCCGCGGTGTAGCCACCGCGTATTGGAGTGTGCTTTATGATGAAATAGAGCACACAGAAGAGAGCGAGGATCATGGGGTTTTTGAAACGAAAGTCCTTGAGAGAAAAGTGACTTCACGCTCCGCTTGCGAGCTCCACGGATCGCGTACGACAGCAGAACTTGGCTGAGATGTTCACAACAGCGTATGCTATTCGCGGACTATGTTATCTCACCAAGGCCGAGGGGTGGTTCAGGGCCCCTTTAAAGGTAGAATACTTCTGTCATTTCGAGAGTACTTGCAAAAATGTCCAGGAGGGCTCCTGCATAGTACCTTTATTTAGCGCCGATAGCCAAACCTATGCGGGGTGCGCAGCGTTATCCCTCAGACTATGCAAGTGAGGCGCTTCTGACAGACAGCGACTCTGTAAGTCCTCGCCCCCAATACCGACATCGTTATAGTGATGGCCCCGTCGCTACAGTGCTGTTGTTAAAGTGACAGGCCCTGTCACTGTAGTGCTGACGTTTAAGTACTGGGCCCCGTCATTGTAGTCACTAGCAAAAATTTTACTTGTGATGCTTATGCATTAGCCCTTCATTTCTCATGAGTATGTCGCGTGAAAACATATATTACGGCCTCTTCTTTAAATTTATGCTTTTTAACAACTTAAGGTGTCATGTACAATGCTATTAAAATTAATTTCCCACCTAGCCTACCATGTCTGTAATACAGTAACAACAGTTGTACAGTGACAGCAACAATTGTTGCCATTGGTGAACAAACCATTAACCGCAGCCCTGAGAACTAAGCTGCAACATTGAGTTTAGGTTGATCAGAAAGATTATTTTTGTTGTGCTTAAATGGAAAGTGTAGCATTGTGTAAAGCACTGCTTCATTTTAATATGTGTGAAGCATCAGCTTCAAACTAAGGGTTGACTGGTGTACAGCTTGCAAGATAATGCTGTCTTCCTCATGCTGACATTGCACAATATCAATCCATGTACAGTATTCAGTGTGCTATTTGCAGGCAGTGTGATTCGCATGAAATCATTATTCCTGTTCATTGAGCTAATGCTTTAGTGTGATGCTGCAAGCACTGGGGGCGGGGGGGGGGGGGCTTTGATTTGCGACGTTTGGGAAGTTCGTTGTCAACCAGATGGCAGCAGGAAAGTTAGGGATAATGTTATAATCACGTGAGCTGGGAACCTGAGGCAGCTCGATCTGTTGAGGGTGTAAGGTAGCCGCTGGTTGGCTTGCAGTTGTGCTCCCTACTCAGAAGCATGCTTCCTCATGCTATCAGCTCTTGGTGATAACATTGCTATTCGCCTTGCTTATTGAGCTCAATTCACCTCATGAGAATGATGACTGAATTGACAGTGAGTGTCATTTCTGCAGCTCTGTTTGAAACTTTGAGCTTATACAATAAATTAATTCTGTTGAGAATGCACCGATGTTCCAGCTGAGAAAGCTGTGTGCATAGCACTTATATTCATTGGCACAGTTGGCTATGTCAGAAGCAGATAATAAAAGAGCCGTACAGTTGCCATGCTCGCAAGACTGCTTGTAGCATCTTATCACTTTTCACTGTTGCAAACAACTGGCTGTCAGAGTAAACAATGCATGTGTTGTTATGAGTGTAGTGCCAAGCAAAATAGATAGTAAGTTCTTGTTCATTTAATGATAAAGGTTTACTTTGAATAAGTAATTGGATGAAGCAGCTGTACTGGTACAATCCAGTAGTAGTAGCTTCAGTAAACTGTGTCCTAGTTTTGCTGCTACATTGTATCTTGTTAGCCCAGTTCAGGTTCATTAGTACAGTTGTGCACTAATTGAAGTGGCACTTCTCCACTGGTACCGACATGCAGCATAAGTACTGAGACAAACCTGTGCACACAAGGCTTGCGCCAGGCATGAAAGGGAAGGTCTGAAGGGGTTCATATATCAAATGTGCAGTGTAAGGTATTTTTTATCTGTATGAGCACTAAAGCTGTGCCTTGAACGCTTGCCGACTAGGTTTTTGTGTACAGAGGAAAAGAGTATGAGCGATTGAGTGACTTCAGCACCAGGCTGCTCAACCAATTTCCCAATGCCATGCTGCTGACCAAGCTGACTATTCCTGGCAAAGATGTCACTGAATCACAGTCCCAGTACCTTCAGATAAACAAGGTGGACCCTGTGATGAACAATCCCCAGCGCTTTCAGAATAAACCTGTCCATGAGCAGATTCTCAAGTACTACAGGGTGAGTGTGTTGTCAACTTCTGTCCTGAATTTGAAAGACTAGCTTATACTCTGTAATCAAAAATTATAATTTTGCAGTGAAGTGCATCTGTTGTAGTGCCATCTTTTGTTGTCAGGATAAAGTACATAGGTTTTTTTGCTGCAACTTAGTCGTATAGATTTAAAAGTGCTTTTTTAAGCATATCTAGTAACTCCAAGTAATTATCTATGTTACTGTCTTAAATGGGATTGTGGAAATTGAAAAAGTGAAAGGTGACGCAATGATGTATATGTATTGAATGGCAGTACAACCTAAGGAAGGTTGCTTTCTATAGCTGCCAAAATAGAACATGCTACTTGAACAGAAACGAAGCTGTATTTCTGTAAGAACTGTGGTTTCTAGAAAAGCAAGCTTGTTTACTTTGCACTCAGTGTATTTCTGAATATTTTTTGTATTTTTAATTTTCTGCATTAGCATGCTCTTTTATTTATTTACTTCTCTGTTGTTCTTATCATGTTCTTTATAAAAAATAATAGTTACTGCCCTTCATACGAAATGCAGATGTGTCTTTGCGTTTCTTATTCAGGTGAATGAGGTGAGCAAGTTCACCTATTCACGTCCCCTGCGGCGAGGCGAGAAAGACTCTGACAGTGACATTGGCAACATTTGGCTTGAGCGGACCACACTAGAAACTGCCTACATGCTTCCTGGTATCCTTCGCTGGTTTTCTGTGATCAAAGTTCAAACTGTTGAAGTCAGCCCACTACAGAATGCCATTGAGACTATGGAAGCCACCAACACCAAGATCAAGGACATAGTGCTGCAACACAGGGCAGACTCAAGCCTTGCCTTAAACCCATTGAGCATGCTGCTGGGAGGCATTGTGGATGCTGCAGTCAATGGAGGCATTGGCAATTATGAGAAGGTAAGAAGTTGGTGCAGTTTTTGTGTTCTGCTGCTGCCTTTTGTTTTTCTGGCTTGCGTCAGATGTACAACGTCCCGTGTATTGTAAAATCGTACTGTAGTAGGGAAGTGCATTCATGGCACTTCTGATTCCATGTGCTTGTTTACTTGGAAAATTTGGAGGTTAACAAAGAAGCTTGAAAATAAGATAAGGACCATGCACTGAGCTATGGAACAAAGAAATGCTAAGCATAATTTTAAGAGACAGGAAAACAGCAGTGTGGATTAGAAAGCAGATGGGGGTAGCCAGTATTCTAGTTGGCATTAAGAAAAAAAATTGGAGCTGGGCAGGTCATGACGCAGATAACTGGTGATCTCTTACGTATTACAAAATGGGGTGTCAAAGGAGAAGGGAAGCACAGTTGAGGACGGCAACGAATCACTTTTAGGTGGTGTGATGAAATTGGAAAATTTGGAGAGATAAGATGGAATCAGCTGGCACAAGACAGGTTTAATTAAAAATCACTGGGAAAGACCTTCATCCTGCATTGGACATAAATAGGCTGCTGCTGCCGCTGATGATGATGATATTGAGTGATCTTGCTTTGGCGATTATAAAACTGTTGCATCCAATGTTGACATATTATGACCGTGCATATTTACATACGACTGTGCAAGTACATTTTTGTGTGCTTGCCTTAGTATTTTGTTTTCATGTTAGCCCTTTATCAAATTAATTTGAGCTGCAGTGTCTTTTCTTTTTCTTATGTGCACCACCATACTGGGCCTTTGGCTCTGGGTGAGTGCTTGTGAAAAGAATGGAATGAATGAACTTGATGCTAGGTTGCTGCATGCTAGTAATAAGTTAATTTTATGTTGATAGGATTACTTTATTATTGTGCAAGTTATATCATGATTTGTTCTACCCAACTTGCTGGAACTGAAACACATATTTCTATAAAATTGTCTAAGAACTTGAAGGCTTTGCCTGTCTATAGCAGCGTGAAATGGCTTAGAAATGTATAATTCGTTTACTTCTTGTGTATATAATAGCATGTTTATAAGATGTAGAAAGCTGTGCTTTCCTTGCCTCTGGTAACGAGAAGAGTATAAAGAGACTATATTGATTTCATTTTCAGGCATTCTTTACTCCAGAGTTTCTTGAAGCAAACAGGTCAAGTATTGATGGAATCAACAGGCTAAAGGAACTTATTGCCTGTCAGGTAAGATAGGAGCAAGGAATATAAAATTATGAATGTGGTGATTGTTATGCTAGTCACAAGTTATGGTGGGGCCACGGAAGTACCACTGCGGAAGCCTTATCGGGGTGTCAGCCAGATTATTATAATGCCAATGTAGTGCTCTTGCCAGTTGAAACAAATTATTAAAGTGAAAGACATCTTTACTCTTTCATTGTACTTGCTTACCAGAGTTCAGACTAAAAAAATTTTTAATGGACATCTGTCACATAGCCGGTGACAAATAACATAATAGCTGAAAAAGCTGCACCTCTGTCAACAATGTACATTTAGTTCTGGTAGTTTTTGTTACTTCAAGCCTCTGTCTTATTGTGAGCTTTTGTCTTGTTTAGTTAGGTACAGAAAAAGTAGCTTAAAGTTGGATGTGAACAACCAGTGTTGTGGCCTCAGTGTTCTAGCCAACTTATTGTGTGCAGTCTTATTCGCATAAATGCTAAAATAAGTGCACATTGTGTGAGTTAGTGTTTGTTTCACCCTGACCATAGTTTTGCAAATAATGTGTATTTCCTACAGATACCACTGCTGGAAGCTGGCATTGAAATCCATCGAGACAAGGCCCCAGAAAGCCTCCAGCCATACCATTCACACATGCAGGAAAAGTTTTTGAAGCTGAAGGCACATATTGAAGAAAACTATGGCAAAGCAGTAAGTATGGTTTGAATAACTCATCTGCTTAGCTGTAAGTAGTAAGCCAGTTTTTGTTAAATACAGTCAAGCCTGGATGTAGCAGATACCTTCGTTGCACAATATGTGTTTGCCATATCAGCAGTTTGTTATATACAGGGTGTCTCAGCTAACTTTAGCCAGAGTTTAAAAATATGTTAACGCCACGTAGCTGGATAAAGCCAAGGAAATGTTGTTCGCAGTCGCTTGGAGATACTCAGGTTACTTTTGTAATTCTACCTAATTGCATAATTAGTCCTAATTAATTACATGACTTTCCAAATATGATTAGATGAAAAGTGTAAATGAGAAAATTGTAGAGCAACATGAAAAACTCCTGCTACAGCTTTCTGTTGCTCAATACGTGCTACATAAAAGTGTTTTTCTGAGCGTGAAAGCAGCCCGTGAATACACACAAAGTGCCTCGAGCAGCCAGTTGTGCAACAATTTTGTGTGCATTTGCGGGCTTCTTTCACACTCAGAAAAACACTTCTATGTAGCGTGTATTGAGCAACAGAAAGCTGTATCGGAAGTTTTTCATGTCGCTGTACAATTTTCTCATTGACACTTTTCTAATTATAATATTTGAGAAGTTGATTAATTAAGACTAATTGTATCTTTAGGTGAAAGGAAAAAAAATTATTTAAGTATCTCCAAGCAACGGCAAACATTACCTTGGTTCTGTCCAGCTACATGATATTTGCATATTTTTAAACTCTGGCTAAAGTTAGCTGGAACACCCTGTATAGTTAAACTTTCCCTAAAAACGAGCGTTAAAGAGCAGAACAAGGCAGAGAATGGCACACCAAAAATGATGCGCACTGCTCTTATACGGCAAAAATATGTGAATAAAGTAACCTCCTCCCCACTTAAAAAAAAAGGAAGAGGAAAATGAAGCATACAGCTTGTCTGATGTCACAATTGCGGCAGCACTTGCATAAGTGAAAATTTTTAAAAATGAAAGAACTAATGAGAAAAAAAAAGGAAGTGCAACACTGAACTGATTAACTCTGTTCGTCTGGCATGCACGGTGGAGGTTTCTTGCTACCTTCTCACCCTCCCCCGGCTCATCAAGATGCCACCATACCACACTTTATTCCATTTATTGTAACCTGGTCATTAAAATATTTGACTCCCTCGTAGACTTGAACCCAAAAGCACTGAAATTTTGGCAAGTTGGTACATATTCATAAGACGCAGACAGAGGAGCAAAGAAATAATGTATTATATTTCATTCTCAAAAAAAGGTTTGTGTAAAATATGATTTATGATCAACCCATGCTATAGCAGCCATATTTCAGTGGGGCTAAGTAACCTGGGAACTGCTAGAGGAACCTGATAACAAGCCTAAAAGGTTTAAATTCTACGTAGCTTCTTTCTTACTCCAGTTGTCTTGCGACATACATCATATTTTATTCATCTTATAGTTATTTGTATTACCAACAGCAATAACAGCGGTGTGCAGGGCTAAGCTAGTGCCCTTGTTTAGTTTCTTGTAGATTGATGCATTGCACTTCTGTTAACTGTTAGAAAGCTATAGAAAGCTAGGAGTCTTTGGCATTTATACCCACTATTTACCAGAGGTTTTCCGAAGTGTATCAAATTCAAGTTCTGTCTAAGAAACACATTAGCAGGCTTTAGATTCAGATAGCATTTATTGGAGCTATGTTGCTGGACCTCTTACAAAGTTTATTTTAGCTAAATAGTTAAACAAACAATAATTAGGCTAATTAATGATTTAGCCTCTGCATTGCTATTATTGTCACCCAAACACACCTTGTAGCCAATATCGAAGTCCTCCAAATCAGAATTTATAAGAAAGTCTTGAATTACTGTGTCATCAAGAAACCGTGCGGGCTTCTTGCGCCGCTCCACCATGTCTGAAAAGAAGAGACATGATCTCGTAGATAGACGTGAAAAATACAGACAGATACAAACTGGATAAGCTTTATTGTGATGCCTGTCTGGTACAAACAAAAGCTGTCATGCAATTTCAGTTTAACCAGAGGGGTTTCACATTCGCAAATTAGGTACCTCGGAAAAGGCAAGAAGTGAGTGGAAATTGTCACGCAACTTTACTAAGGCATGGCTAGAGGTGTGCAGAGGCACCCAGACAAGCTTTCTCTGGCTTGGCACCTTAAGGATCAAGCTGTACAGTTTTCCAAGCTTCCTTGAACTTAATTTTAAAGGGAATCTGCTGTTAATCTCTGTGGTGCCAATACTGCAGACACTGTGCTAGCCTGGTTTTTGATTACTAGTTGCAAACCTGAGCACTGATTTTTTCCGCAGTCACCACCTCCAGAGTTGATTGAGCACCCCATCCTCATCAGGCGGTACAAGGTTGTCCCTGCACCTAATCCATCTTCACGGACAGAACGTACTGACAGCTCTGTTTTTGCGCCAGATAGGTAAGAAATGCTTCACTGCATAAGATATTATTCTTGGTAGTTAATACAGTTGAACATCAATATAACGAAAGCATATATATTGAATTATCACATAAAATGAAGTAAATCTAAAAAAAAATGTTGCCAATATCAGCTGGTAATTAATACATGCTTATAGGAAATATTGGATGTAGCAGTTATTTACTTGTTGTATGTGACTTCATTATAATGAATTTTGACTGTAGTTGTGTCCGTGTTTATTGAGGCTAGTTGTTTTGTTAGTTGCATTCTGGTCACCTCTTCAGTGGACACTCCTGACAGCATATTCCAGGGGCAGTATGTGGAAGTAGCCTAAGCACATGCATTTAATACAATAGATTTTTTTTTGTAGCTTCTTATTATGAACAAATTGTTTTGTGTATGTTACGGGAGTGTAAGCCATTTTGAACTGCCAAAGGGTGCATTCAAGTGCAGTTTCACATTTTTGTAGTTTCACAATATGAGATGATCTCAGAAAGTTTGCATTCTTTACAAATGCAGGGGAATCATGATGTAACAAAGTCATATTGTTCCACTTCAAAACTTCATTGAAGTGATTATTTTCTGAAAGCGAGACTTTACTGTTTAAGTGGTCCGAAGAACTCAACAGCTTCTTAACTTTTAATGCACTTGTGGTCGCTAAAACCTTGTTAATAATTATTGAGGTATTTTTCAGTGTATTAGACAGGAACAAGAAAGTGGACACACACAGCACTGTGTGTCCACTTTCTTGCCCCCAGTTAATAAGCTGAAAAATACCTCATAATGCAGAACCAATTAGCCCTATGATCAACCCTGTTAGTAAGCATTTATGAACCAAATCCTGCAAGAAACCAAGGTGACAACAATTTGATTATCAAGGGAGCCAACCCCACTGTACATTGCTGGCACTTCACAGATTCACTTGGGGGCCTGTGGCCACACTGGAGCTTTTTCCTTTTGCCTTGTAGGTGCAGAGGCACACTTTCTTCTAGTTTGCTGTAAATCGGCATGTCGCTTATAGGCTGCCACCAGCCGAACACACACACACATATGCCCTGGCTGGTAAGTCTGCTGGCAAAGAATTTGTGTGGCAGCAATTTATGACAGCTGGCATGCCAGCTGTCATAAATTTTTTGGCTTCCACTGCTCAAACACAATGTCCCAAAACTATTGCGAGACTTGGCAATGCAAACACCATGTCAGTGACCAAAACTCACCCCCATGGTTTCGTAGTAGTAATACAATCAAGACTGCTTCAATATTAGGCCTAGTGGCAGAATACTGAGGAAGCACCTTGCTACGAAAAGTGTGGCTGCTGTGTCATTTACAGCAGCTGTATTTGCAATTCAGTAAGCTTGTATGGCAATAGAAAAACCAGGACAGCCGAGTACTCCAAACAATCGAGTGACTTGGAAAACTCACCCACGTATTCTAGAACATCCCTCCACTCGGCCCTCTACCTCTACTCAAGAATGAATGGCGGCATCGCCCTTCAAAAAAAGTTCATGATCTTCCATGGCAGTTGTTAAGAAGTGTAGCGTCTCCATCCGTCAAGGGGTGTCACTTTGCTCAACTCGGGGTAGTGGAGAAAGAGCTTCGAGTCTAGAATCACTTGAGAATAGGGGGTCAGTCAGCTAGTGTGAGCATATTCTGCCAGCATAATTAGCAAAATGACAGCAAGCTGCGTCAGTGTATTGTGGTATAGTTACTTGATTTAATGCACACTCTATTTAACACGCACCTGATTTTCGTGATCAGAGGTCAGACAAATGTCATTTCCTCATTTGGTAGTGTACAACCTTTCAGCTGAGTGAGGAATTCTGTTCTGAGGAAATCTGCTTGCATAAGCCGTGCAAAACAATGCCAGGTTGCAGGTTTTTGCATTCAAATTGGTGTTGGTCAGTCAGTTTTCACACAGATGCATGTGTTTTCATCTCAGATTTTAGAATCACAAAAGACAGAAAGAGAACTGCATAATGCTTGTGCTTCAAAACCCACTTTCCTATCCGCTTTTCAAAGCAGCGTGCTAGTCAAGCAACCAATTCAATCTGATGCAAAGTCAAGAAAAAAAAAATAGTTCAGTAGATTTGAAAACGTTTGTAAGGGCATCTCAATAATGTATGGAGCTTACCTTCACCGTACAAAGCTGAGCACTAGCACTGCAGGTTTAATTTTTCAGATTACATGGCCTGATACCATGTATTAATCTCCAGTTTCATAAAAGTAATTTAATTCATGTTTAGTGCGTAATCTTTTCAAGTGTCATGTTGACACTTGCAGGTGCCACATTTGCACTTCGGAATTATAAAGCCCAAAGAAAACTAATCAATCATATTTAAAGTGTGTTGCCTACATTTTAAGACATTTCTGATTAGATCTGCACTGCAAAATCAATAAATAGGAGGTTAATTAGAAAAAACAAGAGAAGATGTAAATCTGAGTAATTTTTGATGGTACCAGTATTGTCATGTAAGCCCTCTCTTCATTGTTTCTTCCAGTAATGCATTACATCAGGCAAATTCCTAAAATTGGTTGGTGTGTTCCAAGTACAGTGCATGCAAAATGGTCAAATTTATCCCATATCTGACATTTATTTCTGGGTTGTGGCACAGCGTCCATATTTGTAGGTACAGTAAAGCAATTGGGAAATTCACTAATTCATCTCTCTACTATTATTGTCTGTCTTTAATGATGCTGAAGCTGGAATAAATGGATAAAGGTTATGTTTAAACAGACAGAATTGGCATCACTGCACATGTGCACAAGCCATGCTCAACTTGGGTTCATTTGTATGCTGAGCGGGTAGCACACACTAATGTTTGGTCTGCTATGTGTAATGAATGTTTTTCTTATGTGAAATACTTACAAATCTGTTTTACCTACGCCCCTGCCATTTCTACAGCTAGGCTACATGGGTAGATGGACATTAGCAAGAAATATTTCAATGCTAATTTGGTTAGTTACTTAAAATGTGCAAATAACTCTTTTCCTTTTTCATTATTCACTTTAATGTGCATGTTGAAATTGCAAAATCGAAGCCAAGCAGTAGTGAAGTTATGTCTGCTAGCAGAAATCTCAAGACTAGCACCACTTTTGAGATATCTATCCTCAATATCTGCTAAAAGAAAATGCATCTGCGTTCCAGTTAAGATGATCCCGAACTGCTAGAGAAATGCTTTTGGGAAACCTAACTGGAATTCTGAGGCATTTTGTAACATGTTTTAAGGACAGGTAGTATCTCGAGAAAGTGGTGCAAGTTTAAAGATTCCTTCTAAGCAGGCATGGCTTCGGTACTGCTCAGCTTCGATTTTACAACTGCAACGTGTGGCCTAAAGGGCATGTTTAAAATTTTTAGGTAATTAGTCAAATCATCATTGAAAGTTCTCTTGCTGTTAACATCTGCCTAGCCTCATCGATTGGCTTTGAAAATGGCAGGGGCCTAGAATAACTGTTTTTGCTTATAAGTGTTTAATGTAAGAAAAGAAACCTAGTATAAAACTGCCTAATGGGCTTGAAATTTGATGGCATAGCGCCTGGTTTGAGCTGACACTACAAATAACCACATAAATATCCATTTTTTTTTCTTTGTCGGTAAACAAGGTGTCCAAAAAGTTGATGGCTATTGTAAATTTCAAGAAAGCTTTCGTATAGCACTTGTTCATTTTTGCAGTAACTCTGGTAGCATGTTCGTAAGGTATCCAATTCATGCCTTCAGTTGACGTATGGTACACTGGTCGATTGGTTAAATAAATTTTTTTGCTTTGTCATGCCCATAACTGTATGGAGTGCCCACGGGAGAGGGTCTAACTGCCCAGCAGTGTACCTATTCCTTGGCACCTTCACTGCCTCACATTAACTCCATACTATCTTGCAGCAGTTTCAGAGTGCCTCAAATGGAGTCATTTTTTGCTGAAATTAAGGCTTAGGAAGCTTGTGCTTAATATATAAGTACAATGCTATTAACCTCGCCAATGCTTATGATATTGTTCTAAATTACCATACTGAAGGTCTTAGGCATAGCACATCCAACATTGGACATAAGAGCGACACAGAACACACACACACATACGCATGAACGAGAAGGAAGGGGATTAACCGAGGGGCCCGATTTTTATTAGTCATATCATAAAAAGCCAACAAACACTGACACCAAGGACAACATAGGGGAAATTACTTGTGCTCAATAAATGAAATAAAGGAACGATAAATTAATGGAAATGAAAGTGGATGAAAAAACAACTTGCCGCAGGTGGGGAACGATCCCACAACCTTTGCATTTCGCGTGCAATGCTCTACCAATTGAGCTACCGCAGCACCGTTTCCCCATCCACTTTCTTGGGTACTTATGTTTCCTAGTAGAACCCTGGGAGTGTTAGCTAGCGCCGCCAGTCACAGACCTTGGCGTAGGATGTGGAACATCCTTTCTGCCTTTGGGGATGATATAGTAATTGAAGGATGTTGCTAGTTTGGTAAAAAAATATTGGTTTGTATTCAACACTTGCACATTTAATTTCCAGTAATAACTGAGCTTCTGACGTGGACAGCTGGTGGTTTAGTTTTATCTGCATTGTTTTATTTATTTTTTTGTCGCTAGGTTGTGCGCCATACGTTAAGCAATCAAAGCAGTTCTCTGTGTGTACGCCGTGGCTCTAATAGGGTTTCGTTTAGCTGTGGCTGAGCTTTTTATGGTGGATGATTGCGATGAGAGTTCCGTCTGCACATCCCACAACTTTGAGAATCTTGCCACATCAAAGAAGCATTCTTGACTGCGGCTTCCTCCTGCAACGGGGAGAAAAATCACATACCCCTTTTTCTTTTCCTTCAACCGTAATGACCCTAGCGACGGCGGTAATGATGTGACTGACTGACGGTTGCGACAACCCAATAGCTTCTACATTCCAGACGCACTGCTGAAAACAAACCATAGCAAAAAAAAAAAAAAGAAATGTAGCACGCACAGCATTTATGTCGCAGTGTCAACACTACTAAATCTTGTAGTCTGCGATATTCTAGCTTGTCACAAATCCATCGCATTGTGTTTTTTGGGCGCCTAAAATACCTTTGGAACTCACCTACGCTCATGTCGAACGCGTCGTGCCGTTGCCTCACATCACGTCGTTGTCTTTGGCCAATGCTCGCCAATAACACAACCAAAGAAGCCACTATCGGTGTCCCTCTCGTTGCGCCGGCCATCGTGAGACTAGCAGATGGCCAGGGTTGCCCTAGCAACCCTCAACATCATGCTCGCGACCGCGCGCGACCCTCGATCGAACCATTTCTCCGTGGTTCCTCTCGTAGCAGATGACGAGTTCCTTTTCAGATGATTGCAGCCTGTGTGGCGACAACAAAATTTGTTGTCTCGCCCACCAGAGATTACGACACTGAAGCGCCCACCAACGGTGTTGGTGAGAGCAAATCGGTTCCTAAGGGAACCGTTACAGAATATGGCCCATGTATTCTGTGCCACTCTCGTGTCCAGCGGTGGGTGCACTAGGCCTAAGACCTTCAGTATGGCATACCAGCAAGCCCAACTTGCAACCTTAGCCAAATTACCACTTGTTCATAGTCGTCTATGAGGCACGGGATGCTCTCTCTCTCTCTCTCTCTCTCTCTCTCTCTCTCTCTCTCTCTCTGCCTTTCTTTTCATTTTACACAATTAATGGTTAATGGTGCAGGTCCTTCAAATGATTATTTTCATGAGCTGATTGAAGGCTGATAGCTATTGCTTGAATGTGACTTGTTAAAGGCTTGTTTGTTATTATATTTTGCATATGATGCTTTTAAAGTGGCTGCATTGTCTTATTCTCGTTTACTAACAAATTTGTTTTTCTTTTTTTCTTTTTTTTTTTTAGCAGTAACAGGAAAACAGCCTCTGTGACCAGGTACTACATATTTTTATCTTATTATTGCTTGCAGCTCTAAAGCTTTTCTATTAGGCTGGTTTGGGCCTCTGAGTGTGTTGTTAGGCATTTGATTTTGGTTTACATATACATATGAATTGGTGAATCATGGGATCTGCAAAAAAAAGAAAAACTTAACGATAGACCTCTCCCTGTTTGCAAACGGCATGATGTCATTGCTAGTGCCACTCCCATTTGCTGCACCTCTGAAGTGGGTGCTGGTTGGCAAAAGACATTCAGCTGGCTGAATCTCTCTGTATGAGAGTGTTGCTTGTATCTAAATTGCTGCATATTGCTATTTTTTGAAGTGACAGCACCTGTGAATTGTGCTTGGGAAGTAACCGTCCTCATTTTACTTGCACAACAAGGCGTTGCTGTCCAGTGCATGGTTCGTTTAAGTCAGCATATGGTGATTTCATAAGAATGCCTCTTCCATAGATCAAAAAGTAACAAAAATTTTCTCTTTTAAAGCTACCACAGAAGATACACATTTTCACTGTGTCGAAACAACACTTCGTTTAAATGGCTGGTCTTTGGGAAAGACGTTTGCATTCCATTAACATGAAGATATTTAAGTTGCGTCCCATTTACACTGCAGTATTAAAGGGTTCATAAGATTAACTTTGTCTGCAATTATCAGCCATACCATGGCGGCTCAGTGGGTCCATACCCTGCAGCGGTGTTTTAATCCTGATGGGTTTGGAATCCTGGTTTAAGTGCATGGTAAGAAACCTCAATGTTAAAATTAATCTGGAGCCCCCCCCCAGATATCCCACATAAGCTACTGTAGAGCTTAGGGCTGTTAAGCACCATAATTTAAATGACTTAACTATTATCCATCGTCATGCGAGTACACAAAACATACATTAATACATCATCCATTGCACCATAACTTCACTGTGCCTAATGCCTCCAACATGTCTGCTGCCTCCCTTTGCTACTTTCAACTTGTGATCACATAGCAGAGTGTGGGTGTAGGCCAGTTGGTAATTCATAATTTTGTGAAGTTGCCGCAAGCAAAACACGAGACTTGAAGGAAGGGACGCAAAGCGGTTGATCACAGTTTAATGCTCCTGCCGTAAAAGTAAGTATAACAATAAAGGAAACAAGAAAGTTCACTGTTTTACTGAAGATCCATGAGAGATTTGCAGTTAAACATGATAATTTCAGTGGGTCTTTTGCATTCCCCGTGGTGAAGCGTATAGTACACACAGCTTTGGCGATCGTAAAAGCATGCTAGCAGTGCACTACATTCCCCGTGGCGAAGCGTACGCTTTTCTAGCAGTGATAAAAACATGCTAGGAGCTCATTCACAGTCCTACTTTTCAGCCGATAAATTATACTGATACGAAATTTTTTTTCTGGGCACAGTGCCGATGGCATCCAGGTATATGCATTCGCAGATCGTTGTATCTCATTCATTCTTACCTACCCACAAATTACAGCCCTTGAAGTTGCGTCAACGTCTGATCACTGTGAATGGCCCTATTACATGGAATGCATGTAAACATTTTCGTAAACGAGACCCATTGCTATTAAATCACACAGTAGTATGCCATGTACACAAAATGTGGTGCATTTCCTTACACAAAGGTGAAGCGATGTCGCCGCTGTTTTTCGCTGCACAGTTTATTACGCCACAACAAACGTGCCGCCTTTCCGCAGAAAAGCCGCTGCCGCTGGTCTTTATCACAGTCAATCACAGACCAACACGTGGTTCACTTCCACGAGTAAAAAAGCCAGCATTGTCAGTTTTGCATTCAGTTTACGTCGCACTGATGTTCTCCAGCACGCAGTGCTGTTAACCTGACTGACAAGATGATTGTGGAAGCTTAGGCAAAAAATATGTATATTTTTTAAAATAAACGCATTTACGCGCTGTGCACCCGCACCAAGCACTGCATCACTAGGGAGCCTTCACCACTCGACATGCCGGCAGCCAGCAGCAGCCGTTTTGCCTACCAGAGCCACTGGGTGTGTTCAGGTGTTCACGTTGTGATGTTGCCGGTGCTGTATGACCTACCCTGGGCGAGGTCTATTCTTCAGCCTGGAATTTAGATTTGCAACCTGCTTAAGTATATGTGACATAGTTTTGCACTTTTTTACTCTCTGTAGACAAAACTGCAGTTGAACCTCAATGTAACAAACACAGATATAACAACGTAAATCTGAAAAGCATGTAATGCATATATACTTATAATGAATATTAGATATTAGCTAGATGGCATTTTTGTGCCCGATGCAACATTGTTATAACGAGGTTCAACTGTATTAACAAAGTTAACGTTTTTGAACTTGCACCTCATAAATTTTAGGTGTTATTTGTAAATTTATATGTTGTTTACAAACTATAGGATTGTATACGTGGTAATCATTTTTAAGTTTTAGACTCTTAAATATCACCTGTGACAGATGGCATAATTCTTGTCCTTGAGCTGGATTGTTCAAAGAGGCAGACATTACTAGCACGAAGAATCGAAACACATATTAAACTAATTAACAAAATTGACTAATTAGCCTTTTCATTAATTGCTTTACGGCACATATTGCAATTTGAAAATTGTAGCCGGTGAGTTTGCAAGA
Source organism: Dermacentor variabilis (assembly GCF_050947875.1). NCBI lineage: Eukaryota > Metazoa > Arthropoda > Arachnida > Ixodida > Ixodidae > Dermacentor > Dermacentor variabilis. The sequence continues at coordinate 60,812,581 of NW_027460280.1, read as the reverse complement.
AGTATCCACTTGAAATTAATTTCCAGGATGACACCTGTTGCGAGATGTTATTTCCAAACGTATGGGACGAAATATGTGGGCGTTTCAGTTACTTTTGTGCTTCAATGCATAAAAGAGCATTTCGTTAAGAGTGGAATAGTGCATTTTTACAGTGAGTTTGATGTGCATATCTTCAGACTGGTGCCTTTCTGGGAATTCATTCCAAATGGATACGCCTTGCAGACTGACTGGCTACAGTTCGTGAATTATAATGTGCCGTAAAGTAATTCATTAAGAAGTTAATTAGTGATATTTCTTAATTACAGTTAAACTTCAATATAATGAAGTAGGTAAAATCGGCCATTTGCTTCGTTATACTAAAATTTCGTTTAGTGAAATTCAACCTTTTATGCAAATGAGTACAGTCGCCGATCAATTTTTCTTACACAGAAAGGGGACACAGAATTTTCCTAATTATTGGGCAATCAAAAAATGCGAATTTAAATGAGAAAACAATTAATTTAATGAATTTGGCTGTCGGTGACAAATGATATGATTTCATGCCACGTCGACAATATCTTCACATAGGCTGTATGAATTAAGCGAACCCAGCCACGCTTTCACGCGCAATCCGCCCAAACAGCTGATATCGTCACCCGCACTGGGATGATGCTATCATGAAAAGCACCGGCAGCGTAACGGAGAGTGAATGCTTCATCTGCCTCTTGCTCCAGCGGGTCACCGAAACTCGAGATTGCGCAACCTTCAATACTAAACGCGTAGAAAGACAGCTTACATGATGCCATGCCATTTCGGCAAGCCCACTCTTTCCACCCACTGCAGTTTAGCTCTGAACAGGGCACGTGGCTGCATATGCACTCAGCTAGCTGCACTCACAGCCACACGCAGCCACAGCCAAGACGTGCGCCAACTTACCCCTCACCCCTCGTGCGCGCTTCATTGTGTTACTGCTAGCTCCCCTCCCCCTCTTTCCCTTTGCTCGCGCGGGGAGACTGCACTCGTGCATGAAGCCACCAACTTTCTCTCTCACCCTCACACACTTTCACTCACACCTAGCGCACAAAGTGCACACAGCTCAATAGGATCTTATCACACTTGACTTTATATGGAACATGAGGCAAGCAGCGGCTTATAATTAAATCATTTGACCATCTGCACCTGCGGAAGTTTCCATTTATTGTCTCGGCATTCTTTTGCTGTGCAAGCAAAATTTCGTTATATTGAAATTGCATACAAAACACTTCGTTATATTGAGGTTCTAATTACATGGTGTTGTATGGAGAAGAGGTTATGAAAAGTTAAATACTTCACTGTGTCAAGAATTTTATTATATTGAAATTCGTTATATAGAGGTTTAACTGTAGTTGAATATGTGTTTTGATTTCTCATGCAAATAAGGTCTGCCTCTCTGAACAATCCAGCTCAAGGTCTAGAATTACATTACAAGCAACAGACTATTTTTAAAATTCTGTAAAACAAGAATGATGACCCTATATACATGAACATAGTGCCTATACATTGTGATTCATAATTGGTGATCACTTGGATGGTATTCTAAAAAAACCAAAATTACAATGGATATTTCAATGTCTTTTGCACATACAAAGCTTGCTTTAATCATAAAAACCTTAATTATTAGCGGTGAAACAGCTTTACACCTTATGTGACAATGCTGATGCTGAAATATAGGCCTCAGAAGAATACCTTTGAATGGAGAAAAGCGCCAGCATAATTTTAAAGGCAGATTGTGACAAAAGGGGAAAAAAATGATATTGGCTGTAAGCTTCTCTCACTGTTCATATGGAGGCATAAACATTCAGTGTCAGTGCTATTTTATACATTTTCCTTTAGTGTGGATATGCATAATTAGGAGGGTATCAATAAAACCTTAGAGACAATTACTTTATCCTGACAACAAAATGCTGACTGGACAGCATTAGCGGAGTACAAGGGACTGGGCTTTTGTTTTCTTCTTTCCTTTCTTGGTCATAAAGATTGTGATCATCTGTGCCATGTTTGTGCCATGAGATCCACAATGTGGCTGTAATTGTTCAGTCTAGTAATGCAAGAACTGATGATGTAGTAATTAAGGCTTTATCCATGATGCATAATGTAGGTATTGCAGCAGTGGGAATGTGTATTATCCACCCACTCTTTTTGTTTCTTCTCCTAAGGCATCACTTATGCTCAAATCAGTCTTTTCTGGACCTCAAGAGAGATATTATTTAGGTGTCTATTACAAATTTGTCCTGGCTTTGTGCTTACACAGTCGTAAAGTGGTATCTTGCAGCTATGTTGGTTACCTAAAATATGGTATGGTAAGCTATGCTGGATTAATACTTGTTATTATATAGAGTTAAATTCAGTACAGTGTTATCAGCCTCTGAAGTTTCTTTTCGCTTTGATAAAAAGACCCTTTGCTTTTGTTCTTTTATCACAGCGCCAGCCCCAGCTTTTTCTCTCTCTAAAGCACTGTATGGTGTATTTATTGTGGATTTACCTCATGGATTTATTGTGAAACTCCTTCACATTTCAGACCAGATTGGCTTTTTTTGTTACCAAGTTGCACATCGTTGCGCATTGTCAACAATGCAACTTGCTACTGCTTTTACACTTTACCTGCATCTTGCTCTGCCCTAGCCTGCCAAGTGTACCTGGGAAGCCACAAAGCACACCGATGGCCAGGGCGCTTGTGCCCTCAGTGTTTGCAAAGCAGAACTCGGTGGTGTCACCACACAAATCACATGGAAAGAAGAGCCGTGACAGCACAGGACTTACCCTAAGGCGCAACTCTGCTGCATCGCTGAGCTCCCAGCATGAGGAGAAGTCACAGTCTCAGTGGTACGACCTACCACCGACTACTGATAAAGGATCAGAGGCACCCATCATTGAACTGAATGAACAGGTGAGTTTGCTTTTGGAGCACGTTCAAAATTATTGTCTGCTAATTTATAAATGCCCTTAAAAAATTATTGTATGTGAGGGAAAAAAGAAAAGCAGTATTTCGAAATTTCCTAACTTTTTTTCTGTGTTGGTTGTCACGACACCTAATATATGTTATTTTTATTTTTTTATTTATTTATCAATACTGCAATCCCCACTGGGGATTTTAGCAGGGTGGGAAACAATACATATGTAAAGAACACTATAGCATAGGCGACGAACACGATACAAATCAAGTCACCAGAGCTTGAACATAGCAGTGGCACAGCAAGATGACAAATTTTTACTCAATACTTGAAACAAACACCGAAAGTGATGATTTTGAAACTTGGTCATTGGTTAGATGATTCCATTCAACCACTGTTCGTGGAAAGAAGGAATACTTAAAACAATTATTATGCGTACTAAATGGGGTTATTGTTTGGCTATGCCATTGCCTAGTAGCATAACCAGATGAAAAAGTAATTATTCCCGTGAGGTCTGTCTTATAATGACCGTTCATAAGTTGAAAAAGGAATTTTAGTCGTGATAAATGGTTTGTTTGCATTAATGGTGGCAGTTTTGCTTTTGTTAAGAGGTCTGTCACTGAAGTGCGTCCGAAACTGTTATAAATGAAACGAGCTGCTTTTTTTTCCACCATTTCTATCTTGTTAGTGCCAGTTTTAGTAGAAGGGTCCCAAATTACAGATGCATAGTCTAGCATCGGCACAATTACAGCTTTATATGCGAGTAGGCGTACAGTGGGAGTAGAAAGTTTCAAAGGCCTCCCTACAAAAAAAAATGATGTTATTGTTCTGTTTGGTTATTAACCCCATAATTCGTAGCACCGCCATGTTGACAGCTTGAAATGCCTCTAAGATTTGATGGTGGTAAAAATAAAAACGTGGGCAAGGCACAGAAGCTTTCATGTATATTTTTGAATTTTTTAAAAATTTACATGTAATGTTAATTTGAAATTAAGAATATGTTAAAACATATGTGACCTTAAGGGGCATTAGAAGCATGCAGAAGCATTTGGGTTCACTCAAATTATCTTTTTTATGCTACTACGTATAGACTTGGCAGATGTTCCAGAATAAAATTACTAAGATTGTTCAGCTCATAATTGAAATGTCAAATATTCAGATGTCCCCACTGGTCATGTACAAACACATTCCACACAAGGCTGATAAAAATTGGAAACTTTGCCATAGAGCTGTGAAACTGCTGTTAATTGGTACCGTGAAAGAGAAAATTGTCACCCACCTGACAGAAGTGCGAGGCAACAAGAAAAGCCCATATAGGTTTCTAACAAAAAAAGAAAAAAAGTTCACAGTTGAACAAAACTTTGTTCTGGTTCAGGGATTGAACTCTGAACCAATGCCTTTCAGAGCAGTTGTTCTACCACCTGAGCATACTCAGGAGGCAAGCAGATAGCAAGGCAAGGCTGAGCCAATGAACAGCTCGAAGCATAGAGACACTGAACATGGCATATCAGTTCTGTCAAGATTCACAAAGGATAGCAAGGTTCATGATAGAGAAAGTTGTCATCCGACAGTAGCACAGGACTGTCGTGTGACAATTTTTCCTTTCATGAACCTTCCTTCACTTTGCGGATTTCATGCGGGATCGAATCCCACTGCCACGACTGCATTTCGATGGGGGCAAAGTGCAAAAACGCCTGTGTACCGTGCATTAGGTGCATGCTAAAGAATCCCAGGTGATCAAAATTAACCCGGAATTCCTGCCCCCCAATCCCCCGCGGCACGCCTCATAATCAGATCCTGGTTTGGCATGTAAAACCCCAGAATTTATTAATTTTTTCTTACTTTTTGCAGATTTCAGTAGAACTGATTTGCCATATCAGTACTCTGCCTGGTACATACATGAAAATGTTTTCGTGGCATCTTAGATCTTATGTGGCACCCGAGCATGAACTCATTCTGCCTTTTTTTTTTTTTAATTCCAGCTCACTCCTCATCGTCCCTTAAGATCAGAGGCTGAAAAGAGGCACAGCAGACCTTCCAGTGGCCAGTTCAAGCTCCCTCCTTCAACACCACCTTCTCAAGGTGATTGGACATGGAAATAGTCATTTTTAGCATCCTCAATCGCTTGTTGCATAATTGCATTTGGTTTTACCTTGGTTATACATAAAGCTGGAACTTTTTGCTGGGACTCTGCAGAATTTGAGAAAAATCACCACCCAAGCCTCCAAACAGATAGTTAACAAGCGAAGCTGAGACATGCAGCTCTATGTTTAGCACTGGGTTAATCCCGACAGTTCATTAAACGACTGCTTGACAGGCTGCCGGATTCTCGGTATGCAGTTGCTGCTTGCACTCGGCTGTACAAGCCTCTTCTTGTGCCTGGGCAGCTGCATCAGCACGGCATAGATGAGCTCATTCCTTTTCTGCTCGTGGCGTTGCTGGTCGAAAGCTGCCTGCTCCTCAGGAGTATGTGGCCTGCCCATTTCGGAGCCATAGAGGAATTGTTGTGCGCACGCTCGGCTGCAGTGAAGAGCAACCACATCACTACTGGCGCAGCCAATCGCATGCCTCTTTCTCTCTTTTTTTTTTTTCACATGCGCATTGAGGTTCCGCTGAAGGAGTTTTTGACCAAAGCAGAAAGCTGGGCTAGTTGGTGTGTCATCATTATTCAAAAGACTAGCACAACATAGCAGGGACAAAGACAGATAAGACGACAGGACGAGCGCTAAAAGAAAGAAAGAAAAAAGTTCGCAGTTGAACAAAACTTTGTTCTGGTTCAGGGATTGAACTCTGAAGCAATGCCTTTCAGAGTAGTTGGTCTACCACCTGAGCATACTCAGGAGGCAAGCAGATAGCAAGGCAAGGCTGAGCCAATGAACAGCTCGAAGCATAGGGACACTGAATATGGCATATCAGTTCTGTCAAGATTCACAAAGGATAGCAAGTTTCATGATAGAGAAAGTTGTCATTCAACAGTAGCACAGGACTGTCATGTGACAATTTTTCCTTTCATGAACCTTCCTTCATTTTGTGGATTTCATGCGTGATCGAATCCCCACTGCCACGACTGCCGTCCTGTCGTCCTCGTCCTGTCGTCTTCTCTGTCTTTGTCCCTGCTATTTTGCGCTAGTCTTTTGGATAATGAGTTTTTGACATACAGGCAATTGGCTAGCCATATACAGCTTCACTGTAAAAATTGAATGGTGGTCTACCACTTTCGACTGCAGCAGTGCTCCTCTAAAACACACTATGAATGGTTTAATTCTGCAAATGTAATGGTCAGTCTCACTCATAAATATGATATTCGTGCCACTGTTTTGGTTGGCCTAATGCAGCACATAGACAGCCTGTGCTGTGGTTCGCGATAACTTGACTCTTGGGGGAGGCTCACCACTATCAGGAATTTGGCAGCGACACCAAGATAAATGCCCATCAAATTGATATTAGTAGGCTGGGCATGGAGCATGTATTGTTTGTTTCCAATGTGTGTGAGAGCAGCAGTGCTGTGGTGTGAAAGTGGGAGGCCTGGTTGTCTTTTTTTTTTTTTTTTCAAATACATAATGCATTGAGTTGCACAAGGGTCTCTCTTGTGCAACTTAGTGCTGTCTCACTGCTTCAAAGGCTAACAGCACTAAACGTTCCACATGCTTCTTTGGTACAATGCTCATAAACAACACTTTTCTTGGTTGGCCTTGCAGACACCCCTGAGCTCATTAAAGCATGACTGAGGGCCTGCAGTATGGTAAATGCTATTGTAGAGCGAGCAAGAAGAATTGGGGATCCGAGGGGCTAGGTCTTTAGGAACAACCATATGTAGTGAACATTAAGAATATTAAGTCTTTAGAAAATTTAACCGCTATTGGTAATTCTACATTTTAATATTTAGAAATAGTGTTAATTTCTCCTATGCTTTCTTTCGAAGGTGTATTATTTGCTCCTGAGCTCACATGCTACATCACGTAGCATGTGGTTGAATCAATGTTCCACATCTGCCATCATGGTCATGAATGGCACTGGCTAATGTTCCCAGGGTTAGGTTTAGTTCAATGTATACAAATACCATATATACGCATGTAAGATTTGCACTTCCGTTTTACAATTTTGACAAGATGCAGCTCTTATACAGTGGCAGACTATTTCAGTCCGTGTTTTCCAGTTGTGCGTGATCGCCACGATTTCTCTATAGAAAAAAAGTGAACACTGTTGTTTTCATAAGGAAGTTATTTGTTCCTGTGAGCTCTTCTTTCTGTATGGGCTACCAACGTACGCAGTTTTCGTCAACGCTGAAGTTGTGGCCAGCTTCGCGCTTTCTATCATGCTGACAGGTGTGCACCACAACCTTTAGCTTGAATGCATCACCATCATTGTCAGATACTTACTTCAGGCAGCTTTACACGAAAATGCACCTGGCCGAACTAACTCTTATAGGGGCACCCGCATCTCTTATTCAATGTATTTTTCTTTTCAAATGCTTAAATTTCGGGCTGAGATTTCGGGCTCAACTCAATTCCTGCCGAATTCACCTTCCACCAGCACCAAGTCTTCTTTTCTTCCACATGCCTTTCCTTAATAATTAATTATATAATTAGCTATGATGCTAATTGCTAATTTAAGAGGAAGATTTAGCTCCGTGCAAACTCCAATCCCTCCTACTCAAATACATGTAAAATGCAGAAATACTGGACTTATTTTAATAAAATTTGTTGCAATTGAGAGAGAAGGTTAATGTCTAGCAACTGTAGGAAGCAGAATTTTCATTTAGGGCTTGCATGGTTTTGCAATAATTGCCGAAAATAAGTGAGTTTAGAAAAAAACAGAAGCACAAAGTTTACAAATCTGCACCTATGAACACATTTCTGTTAAGCTGCATCTGTTAGAGCGTCCAGAGCAGACAAATTTAATATATGAATTTACAAGTTACATGAATTGGTCACTATGTTTACAAAAGGTTTTGCAAAAGTCATACTCACAGAGGGGTGTATAATATATCAAATTTGTCTGCTTTATATGTATTATTAGGTACAGTTTAGAGAATTATATTGTTTTTCATTGCCGAGTTTCAGAGTTGTAAACTTGATAGTCTCATATTTTGAAATTTTCATCAATTTTTTTTAAGCATTTATGGCCTTCAGAAATCCGCATCCTACAGTCAATTGACTTTAGCTTTTTTTATGTGATGAATCTCAAATTTGGTTCAGTGGTTGCCGAGAAAGACTATTTCTCCTTTCCCATGTATTTAGATAGGAGCCCCCAAGCTAACGCTTCCTCTTAGACCTCAGTCATAATTTATTCCAAATTTCAATTAAAAAGGCAGGTAATTTCTGCTATGCTTTCCTTAGTTTTAGTTTTTATTACCATAAATGCAAAACACAATACATATATGAGTATGATACACCTTCAGGAGGAGGCCCAAAAGTAAGAACTATGGGAGGGCCTCCTATCAGAATTGTACAAAACAATTTCAGTAAGCACAGGAAAGAATGGACAGACATATAGTAAATGACTAAAAAAAACAAAGAACAACAATAGAGAGAATGCAGAACTGATTAATAGACTAATTAAAGTGACGAAAGCTTTAGAGACTATCCAAAACGGCTCAACGGTGACATTTTTAAATCAGGTTTTAGATTGATCCAATGGAAATTGCACTGAAACAGGCAGTTTACTATAATTTGCAGCAACTTTTGGTAGGAGAAGGTTATTTGACAAAGCAAACCTAGTTGTATCTTTATTAGTGAATCAATGACTTGGAAAAGCATCAACGGAAACTTGACGATTGATGACTTTATACAACAGGACCATCAAACTATAGCTTTATACATAGTAACAACAGGAAGTACATCAAATTTTAGAAATAGGGGCTTAGATGATGAAAGAGGGGATGTAAATCTTATAATTTTCATTGCCCATTTTTGGATACTAATCAAGCGAGACATGCGAGTATAGTAAGTATTTTCCCAAGCAGTAGTACAATATTTAATGTGTGTCTGGATGAAAGTGTGGTAAAGTGAGAGAAGTGTATTGATGCTAAAAGCTGAACAAGTTTTAATTAAGGATCTTACGCTGAAGCCAATTCTCTTTACTAGATCCATATGAGCGTCAGATTTTAGATTGGAATCTACAATGACTCCTAGAAACTTCGCACTACCTATTTGCTTAATTTCAATGTTGCTTACCCATGTGTAAATTAGGTGTCATAGATCTTTGAGGAGAATAGAAACCTATAAACTGAGACTTAGCAGGATTTATCTTAAATAACTTTAATGACACCTCTTCCAGTCGGCGTACAGTGTAGTTTAATTCATCTAAAAGTTGAATGGGGTTTATGGCAGATGTTGCAGTCGTCATATCTTCAGCCTAAAGAAAACACTTGCAACTATGTAAGTAACTGGGTACATCATCAATATATGTCACGTGTAAGAGCGGACCAAGAATGGATCCCTGGGGTACTCTTATGGGGATGAGCCTTTGTTGGGAAAAAGTACCATTAATGAAAACACTTCGATATCTGTTTGAAAGATCATTCTTAAGAAGTACCAAAAGCGAGCCTGTAATGCCACAACTTTCTAATTTAGAAAACAAAATTTGATGGTTAATATTGTCAAAGGCTTTTTTTAAGATCAGTGAAGACTGAACCTGCTATTAATCTCTTGTCCAACCGTGTTCTAATCCATTCAGTAAAGCTAATAACTGCGTGTTCTGTTGAAAGACCCATACTAAACCTGAACTGTGGCAGGGACAGTATATTAAATTTAGCGTAGTAGCCAGAAATGCAAATTTCAATTAATTTTTCAGCTATTTTGCTAAGAAGTGGGCGTACTGAAATCGGTCTACAATTCTTTACAAATGTGGGGTCACCCTTCTTTAGTGTAGGAATTACTTTAGCTATTTTAATTTGTTTGGGAAATATTCCTGTGGTAAAAATTAGGTTGACTATATGCCAGATAGGTTCAGCTATGATATATTTGACTGATTTAATATCTATTGAGTGTATATTGCCTAGGACTGCTCCTGTATTTTTTTAATTGCTTACAGTAGTTAGCACTTCTTCAGCTGTACAAGGCCGTAGGAAGAAAGATTATGGCTGCCTTTCCAGCTATAGCACTGTAGAACACAAGTTGGTTTCTTAAGAGGAAAAAAACTTACAAAACACAGTACTCATCTCTTCCTGGTTTTGTACGACCATGTTTTCGATAGTGATAGCCTTAACGATAGTTGTCTTGTTGTCTCGGTTTAGGTAGTCATTAACCCATCCAATTTCCATTTGTGCATGCAATGATTTTGCGTTTACAATACCTTTTTTTGCTTGATTCAGAGCACTGTCTAACTGTACAGAAACTGTCTCATAATGTGCTTTAAGTCATGTGTTAAACGGTTGCCTTTTCCTTTTTCGATACAGATTACCTTTCTTGCGCAGTGAATCCGAGAGACCTGTAGATACCCATGGGCAACGTGGTGCATCATGCTTTTTGAAAGAAAATTAATCTTTTGTGCAACCTTTAATAACATTTGTAATTGTGAAGGAAACCTTGCGAAACGCTAGTTCCGGATCAGAAAAGGATAGAATGTTAAAAAAGTCAGTGCACTCCATTTTCTCAATGGAATCAGATTGAATTTGGTCCTGTGTAATGATTTTTTGGAAGGACTGTTAGGTAGATCAAAATAAAGAAATATTGGGTAATGATCTGTAACATCTACATATAGAATTCCTGTATGTGGGCGTATATTGAGATTGGAAAGTATGTTATCGATTAAGGATATATAACTTTGCGTTAAACATCGAGTTGGGGCATTAATCAATGCTTCAAATAATAATAATAATAATAATATTTGGGGTTTTACGTGCCAAAACCACTTTCTGATTATGAGGCACACCGTAGTGGAGGACTCCGGAAATTTTGACCACCTGGGGTTCTTTAACGTGCACCTAAATCTAAGCACACGAGTGTTTTCGCATTTCGCCCCCATCGAAATGCGGCCGCCGTGGCCGGGATTCGATCCCGCGACCTCGTGCTCAGCAGTCCAACACCATAGCCACTGAGCAACCACGGCGGGTTGCTTCAAAGCCGAAACCCACAAAGCAGCCAGTGAAGCTTTCAGTGAAGTCTAAAATTTTGTCAAATAAATTAGCGTTAAAATCACCTAAAATAAGCACATTCTTGTTTTATCATGAAAATTTCTCTAACGTTTCTGATATTCCTGCAGAAAATTTTGTAATTGATGAATATGATGAGCAGTAAACTGTGCCAACGATTGTTATTTTCCCTGTAATGTGTGAAGGACGTTTTCTGTTTCGAGCCATATGGATTCACATTTGAAAACATTGATACCTAAATCAGCACGTCTTTTGTAAGATAAAGATGGTGATATGAACATAGCAACACCTCCATGTGGGCTATCAGCGTGGTGACAGTATTCTGACACGTATTGTTGAAAAGAATACAATGTTTCATTCCCAGCCGTAATCCAATCTTAGGTTACGCAAATGAGTTTAAAATGATGATCAGTGCTACGTAGTATCACATTAATACCTAATAATTAATACTTGGCTTCATACTTTGTCTCTAGCTGTTTTTAATGCGGTGCTGTCTTTGCAGCAGCTGGAGGGGCAACTACACCAAGCTTGGCTACCGCAACGAGCTTCCCCCTGTTTCCAGCCAGCTCAAGTGTGCCCACTTGCTCACCAGAACCTCCCCCCGAGGTTGACAGGCCACCGCCTCTCCCTCAGAAGCAGGCATATGCTGATTACACCAACGTGACGGAGGATACACCTGCATTGCCAGCGCGCAAGCCCTCCCTCAGCATTCCTGGCATGACAAAGAATCGAGTGAGTAGAAATTAATTACAGTGAAACCTCGTTAAACTGTAGTCGGCCGGAGCTCCAAAAAAGTATGTACTAAACGGTAGTATTGCTTCACCATAATAGCATGAGATCACTCACTTACCTGTCAAAAACAGAACTCAGAGAGAATGCAATGAAAGGGAAAAAAACATACAGTATTTATTCACTTCGCTGGACAAAAGTGTTATTTTCGTTTGATGCCACGGCAGCCTAGCAGTGACGACAGCGGCCTCAAATTTACTGAAGCTGCGAGCCAGCTTTTCAGCCAGCCCACTCTTCTCGGCAAACACTCGCATGACAGATTCCTCGTTGGCGTTGCGTGTTCTCCATGCATGTGGGCGGTTGCACTGCAGAAGTCGCAGGGGGCCTTTTTTATTGCGGGGTGCTGTTCTCGTCGCGACGATTGCATTCATGAAGCTGACGTAATGCGCAGCTTCTGCCACTGTCGGGCCTGAATCACCCGTGCTGTCACTTTCCATGTCGTTCTCATCGCTGTCACTAGTGGACACTTCGGCAACAGAGGCAACGATGGCGACAAGTCGAACCTCGTAGCCGACGTCTCTTCGTGGTCAGAGCAGTGCTGCCGAGCAACTTCTTCGCATTCCAAATGCCACACACCGTAGTCAAGAGTAGATCCCTGTCTCGTGCCAGCGCCAACTTCTTCATGTCACGTTCGATAGCACGAACGATGTTGAGCACCTGGCGTCTTTTTTATCCAAGCTTCGGCATGATGCGAGTCCTTGTTTGCACGACGCCACAACACTTTCTGGCATGGCGCCGAAATGATGTTGATGTTGATGTGGCTTCACGCGTATGGGCACAGGGCACTTGGAGGCCGTCATTCTTATCTCTGAGGCTTGTTGTTCTGCCGGGCTGCCCGATGGAGACGACGCACGGCCGTGTTTGCGCGACGAAAAGTGGAAACACTACTTGTTAACCGATACATACGCAATAAGCTGGTACGGTTTATGCACATACAAAACACATTATGTTCAATGGCCGCTGAGTCGGGGATTTGACTTTACTACTTTTAAAATGAAACTACTGTTTAAGTGGGTACGGTTTAATGAGGTTTTACTGTATGATGGCAGCAGTAATTTATTATGGCACTGAGCAGCATTGGGCAGGTAGAAAGTTTTATCTGAGTTGCTTTCAGTCCACTCTGCTCACATTTCCCCCACTCTGGCACTGTAAAGAACTGTTGATTTCACATTTTTCATAAGTGCGTCTCACGGAGATGCAAGCAACATGGCGCAAGCATAGCTGCAAAATGACAAAGAAGCCAAGTGAACGCACTGTCACACTTTGCTCAATCAGCTCTGATGCAGAGCAATGGCAGTGTTCTGTCTTCCACTGCTGGCAGGAGCACTGTACACACATGTGCTTAGCATTCCCGCCGTATAACTTTGTGCAAATTGTAAGGATCCACCAACCGGGATGAAGTGCACTGTAAACACCAAGCTAAAATTTTATAAAATTGTTTGTCATCAACTTCAGTTCTGTAGTTAGCGAAATACAGCTGCTAATGAAAATATATTTTCATTTGCAAGCCAGGTGTTATAACCATCGCACTACGGCAGTTCCGTTGAAGTAATGGATTATACAGCTCATTCCTGGAGGAAAGGTTCACAAGAGCAAAGAGTTGCCTGCAGTGCAATTATAAGCTACATCTGCTGAATGACAGCATCAGAATGTGGAAGTGCCCATGTACAATCAAGATTCAGAAACCTTTTTGAACAGAGTCAGGCTCACTTAACAGTGCAGCTGAAGCTCAAGGTTTGTCAGGCAGTTAGATGTCTCATTGTGCAACTTTCATGCTCTCTCTCACTGTGCAACCAAATTTTGCTATATTTTTATAGTCAGATTTCACATTGTCATCATTCAACCACATTTCTTGCTCTCTAGTGCAACTGGAATTTGCGCCCTCACGACTTCTGCCATTATTATACATTGTTTGTGTCTTGTGCACAAACTGTTGCATATTTTATGCTCCTAAATAAATTGTTAATTCCTGAACTAAGCATAGTTTAGGTATCACAAATTTGCATGTGTTTCATTCATACTAAAGGGCATGCAAAGTGCAGAGACATGAGAAGCAATAGAGAACATCAGTACGCCAGCATCCAGGGCGTATTTCTTGTCCTTGCACGTTACTGCATGTCCTTCACTGTGAAGCACTACTCCCCAAGAGCTAAAGTTGGGGCTAATTGGTTGTAAGTGTTGAGCAATTGCAGTACTGTGAAATAAGGCAGACACAAAGAAAGGACGAAGGCAACACCGGACAAGCGTTTGTCATTCAAAATATCCCTCACAACACGAAGTTGCATTGGGTGTTCATGCATGTAAACAATATCTTGTCACACTTGTCTTTATTTCAGCCGCAGCCCCCTCTCCCTGCCAAGGAAGGTAGTAAGGAGGGAACACCAGTATTGCCAAAAAAACCTGAACGGCCACCAACAAACCGAAATTTGAGTTTCCCCCAGGAGGTCGCCAAGAAGATGAGCAGGACTGCATCAGAGGCCACAGAGGGTTGATTTTTCTTTTTCTTTTCGATTTTGAGGGAGGAAGTGCAGGAAGGAATTGAGAAGTGGATGCACTTATGACATGCTTGTTTCAAGGCTGTCATGGCAGACGTATCAAGTGTCATTGTTCATTGAGTATCAAGTGTCATTATTCATTGATGTGCTATGTAAACAAGGTTTTTACATATTTGTTTGCTATGGCAAGACTACATTATCAAGCATTTTAACGAAGTCCAGAGGCTTAATTTTAGGCAACATAGATTCTAGTGCAGAAGCGTCACTAGGAGGATGCAGGGAGGATGCAACCCACTCGAGGTGCTAGACTTTGGCAGGGGCAGGGTGCACAATGATGTGCTGCAAAAAACCAAGTGTTACTACAAATGGCCACACTCCGATCGGCGATGTGCCAAGCTGTCACCTTGCATGCTGCAAATCTTAGTGATGCCTCTGTTTTAGCGACTTACTGTGCTGAATTGTGTTCAAGAAAGCTGCTGCTAAACTACATTTTATATCAAAGATTGCATGGCATAAACGGTGTTTATAAAACCAGCTGTATGAATGAATACTAGCTTTGATCTCTGTATGTGCCAAGCTTGATCAACCTGTGTGTCTTAATACCCTGTGGGTGCTTGGCCACTGCTTTGTGTTATTGTGTCTCCGTGCTGTTTTTGTCATGGTGCCTGCCACAGCTGCATATTTGCTCAAGATCATGCTTTGCTGTCCTATATAAAGTGTAGTCATACTTACTGTGCATACACCATTTTAAGGCATCCTTGACTCTACACTTAATGAAAAAGGACATGTTTTGTTGTTTAACTGTTGAATGGCATTATTGTACCAATAATTTCTGATGAATTCAGATTGTTTTGATGCTACCAGTTGCCGCATCTCATTACAATCTTAAGTGTGGCTCACCTGTATATATTCGTAGGTGCAGAGCTTGCTGGCATGAGTGCAACAGTATGTAAGAACACAATTCAGAACTTAGATGTTGTGAAGGCATGTTTTCTTAAAAGAGTTTTAAATATACACAAGTACCTTATAGTTTACAGTCTTAGTGTGTTTTGCATGTTTATACCTGTGAACTAAAGTGAACCTTATATGGGGTCATATGCCTGTGTACACAAGTAGCTTTGTCTGTAGAAATGAGTAACATTGACCTGTCAGGCTATTGTGCACATTTTTAACTATAACTTTACACATTTGTGCAAGCCCTTAAGAGCTTTATTTGTGCATAGATTTTCTATTGTATCCCAGGCTTGCAATTTGTACAGAAGGAGCCTGCTTGACGTCATTGTCTTGTCATTGTGCATTTCTGTATTATGTGCTCCTTCAAATGCAATACTAGTATTAAATCTATATTGTGAATTGTCTGCTGTTGTGTTTCGTGGCCTGGTGGGATGCCATGAGGAATATACAAACATTCCGTAAAAGCACATGTTGGTAACGATCATTTAAAGGGTCCTGAAGCAATTTTTGTTAAAAAACCTTTGATTGCAGAATTCTCAGGCATTATTCAAGGAATATTTGATTGCAAGGATTCTTTGAAATGGTGCAAGTTCAGAGGGCTACAGCTTTTTGAAGCAATACAGATACAGCAAAGCTGATCAGTTAACCTTCTCTTCTAGGCTTTTCCTGACCGTCTTGACTTCAGATGCATGCACTGAAGTCAAGATACGCAGCTCCACTTTGACATCCTCTCGTGCACGCCAAACAATTTTGATCAATAGGACCCTCGCCACAGTTGCGCATTGCAAGGTGAAAAAATATGAATACAGTTTGGGACAGATTTGATGGAGGAACGTTAAAATATAACTAGGAAATCAAACCAGATTCGTATGAAAGAAAAATGTAGGCTAAAGTTAGTCTTGCACTTCTGAAAAGCTTTTCATACACCTTTACGGGGATTACATTCTTTAGGCTTTGTTTTGTAGGGGCCCTGCAATGTAGATTGAGCTCGTAGTTTTTATTCGCTGTTAGCACAATATCGGAGCAATACCTCGGCTGCCATGCAGCACCCAACAAAATGCAAGAAAGCAATGTGCTGAAGATGGCTTTTCTGAAAAGCAAAGCAAAAGAATGTGTGATCATACTGTGAAGTCCGCATCTATAAAAGCAGACCTTTTGAATTGGAAATGTTTACTTTTAGACTGATGTGCATACATGTCAATATACAAATGAAACATGTTGCAGTCGTTACAGAAGACATTAAATTTCAGCACAAACGAGGTTGTGACATCTATGAATAATTGTATGCTGTTCTGTCCCAATTGAGGCTTTTAGTGAAACAAAGAAAATTGTTGTAAAAAGCTAGAACAAATTAAAACTAGAACAAATTCAGCATTAGTATCCTTATTTTTGTGCTTGACATGTTGTGAACACCAGCAACACGATGTCTGCCTTGTGCTCATCTGCAAAGGGCAACTCCCAGCATTTTTTTAATCATGAGGTGATGATGACTGTATATCTATTTGATATACGACACATGGGAGCCAGAGCATGGGTGAAGAAAGAAAAACAATGCTACCAGACATAAAGAACTGAAATAATGAGAACAATACAATAGCAAACAATTATTACATTGTAACAAGAAAAGTTCAAGCTTATGACAGAAACAACTTTCAAATGCCATTCTTATCGAAAGTGGTGGCAATAGATTCCACTCATGCACCATTCGTAGAAAAACAAAAACAAAAAAACACTTGAAAACATTATTCATGCAACGAAACTTGTGAATGTTTGTTCCTGTCATCTCACAACTGTGACTGAATTGTAAATAATAGATTTTTTAATTCTGTGGCTTTATATGCCAAAACCATGATTTCATTATGGGCACGCTGTAGTGGGGTGCTCTTAATTTTGACTACCAGGGGATCTTTAACATGCCCCCAATGCACAAAACATGGGCGTTTTTGCATTTAGACTCCATCGAAATGTGGCCACCACAGCCGGGATTTGGCCCTGCAACCTTGTGCTTAGTAACGCAACACCATAGCCACTAAGCCACTGCAGCAGGTATGATCAATATTTAGCCCAACCCTACCACGTATTGAGTTATGCATATATGTTATTCATTTTGCTTTGCTCTTAGTTGACAGGTCTTGCAATCATGAATGTTTATACAATCTTGACACAGATTCTCTATTGTAGAAATTGTAAATAAAGTGTAAAGCTTTTCTTTGGATACTCTAAATGATCAACAACTACCTGTGAATTAGAGCGAGTCCCAGGCAATATGCGATACTCAAGTATTGGTCAAATCAACTATTCATAAGCCAAAAGCTTGGCTTCAGGGTTGTAATGGTTGCATAGTTCAATGCAGTGGCCACAGCTTACGAGAGGCTTTTGCTTTAATATTAATGTGCTCCGGTTATAAGCGACTGTGATACCTAGATATCAATGCGTTAGCATTTTTAGGGTGCTTGACGCACATTCCCCGCCTGCCTGGGTCACTGGTAGTCCAATAGTTAGCACATCAAACCGACCATTGGAACAACATGTATCGCTAAGTATGTGGCAATGTACGTACGTGCCACTCTCCAATGAAACTCTTTCCCGCTGACATGGGTCACTCTGGTGCGGGACTAGGTAGGTACCATCTTCGAAGGAACTCTTTGGCCCCGACTTGGAGCACTGGGCACGTGCCACTCGCTCTGTGCGGGTCTTCAATTAACCTCTCTGATGCCAAGTTGGGTGACTAGCTATGTGCCACTGGGAATGCGCCGCTCTACAATGACGAAAAAGATCCCTCAAATTACTCCAATGTTGAACAGAATCGAACCCACATCACAAGGGTTCCTCGAGGACAGCAACGCGACGCATTAGCATGCTGCCCCACAAATGCAGTGGGTATATGCTGCTTTTCAGCGAATGCCTTTCATGTCGACACTTTAGCAAGCTGTGCCATGAATGCACTGGTTATGGCCGCTCTGCAATGAACCTCTTGCCAACTTGGGTCACTGAGTATGTGCCGCTAAGCATGCAGCAAGTGAGGGAACAAATCTCGTAGTTCACGGACAAAGGCACACCACGCTTCTTGTCTCGGAGGCCAAGCACTGGCTTTTCGACAGTGCGGCTAGATGGCGCAGTGTGTTGACAAAGAAGTGCGAGAGAGGAGCCCAGTTGCCTCATGACATGTTTCTCGGCGTTCACATGCACCGGCACGCCATGCATTTCAGAAGTCGCATAGAGGCTTGGAGGCATCGGTACTAGATGGCACCAAGTGTTCTTAAAAACGCGCGAAAGAGTAGTGCCGCTTCAGTACATGCCTCATACATAACTAATTTCAACAGTGGCAATACATTATGTGGCTATATTGATTTAATGCTAAACGCATTACCATCGACAGTCATGATGAGATGGATTCTGCCGCAATTTTATAATTACCGAACTGCTCATAAAGCTGTTGAGTCAATTTATGGTACCATCACATCAACTGAAGGGTGCTCTGTAATTATACTTGATCATCTTTACAACAAATCTCGGCAAGCAGAATGCAATCATTGGCAGAAAATTGGCACTGTGATTTGGGGCTTCTAAGCAAAGACTATTTATGAAAAAAAAAAAAAGAAAAGAAACCCTGCACCTGCACCAAATGTTCCGAATAGGAAGCCCGATGCACAAATATATTTACTACTATTTACATGGGGAAAAGTTACATGGCAAAAAGCTAATCGCGCAGGCCGGTACAAAGGTCGCAGCCCCAGGAGACAGTCTATCACTTCCTCTTCATATTTCTTTTGTGTGCACGGTCTTCTCCAAATGTACCTAACACTATCAACAAGACATTGTGAGTGTACACAATTTCCATGTGGCATTCCACTTTCCCAATCAATATTGGGAAGATTACAATTGCCGGCCGAAATTATTCACATGGACTTTTTTTTACTTCACTTTAACATGCTCCAATAAGGTTTCCAATGTGATAAGACTAGCCTGGGGGACCTGTAAACATCACCATTAAAAACTGTTTGCAAACCACAATGCACGGTTGCACAGGCCATTTTACAATCACAATTACTATGCTCAACAAAATTACACAGAAGGTTATCTTTGAGAAGTAATGCAACCCCTCTTCCTCTGGAACTTCGGTCGCACTTGAACATGTTACAGCTACATGGAAAGACATCAAAATCAGGTATCTCCAGATGCACCATGTTTCCGCTATAGCTTATATGTCCAGATCATATGCAAGCAAAACACTTTTGATTTCAGCCAACTTGTCAAAAACACTAAGTCTGCTAAGTGTAAAGGGGCATTATGCCTACCAGTTAGATTTGACACCCATTTATCTGAGCTGCTTATAGCTTATAAGTCCAGATCATATGCAAGCAAAACACTTTTGATTTCAGCCAACTTGTCAAAAACACTAAGTCTGCTAAGTGTAAAGGGGCATTATGCCTACCAGTTAGATTTGACACCCATTTATCTGAGCTGCTGTTGAGATTACTCCAAAGTTTACCTATGAAAGGTCTGAAAAGGCAACCTTCAGGCCATATGTCGAGACCCCCCCATGCCAGCTTATCAAACTCAACTTCATGAAAGGAGTCGTAGTATCTGGAGGGCAACTTCATGCAATTAAATGTCTTGTTCCCAAATGCACTAAAAGCGCTAAAAGCTCTCGCATGTAGTTGCCAGATGCCCTTGCAAAACCAAAAATGGCCATATTATATTTCTTGTTTAAATTTCTTGCGACTCTCTCCTTTCAGTATGCAAAATCATTTTTCTTCTTTTTTATCTCTCTCTCATAAAATAATTTGTATATACCAACAAGTTGAAACAAAAATCGAAACTATGTTGCATGGTGCCATTCTAGGTGAAGTAGCAATGATGTCTCGGACATTATTGGCAGATCTTTTGCATACATAGATACTTGGAGCTGTTCAGTTGCAGCAGCACTGCTGTCTCGTGCTGCAACAGCAAGGAAGTTAGGTTGGTGCAGAGAGCTAGTGCACAGGTATTCACGTGCAGTGGTGCTACTGTCAACGTTAAATAATGGGGCATTACCCAACTCCCGCACTCCTATCTAGGTGGCTTAGCATAGCAGTGATGCCTCTGCACATGAGGCAGAAGTTGGTGGAGCTCGATGAAGCAGAGGAAGTCCCTTGCATAGGATTACCAATAACCAACACTGAAGAAGCTGATGCATGCTGTGCTGCTGCGACAGTAAGAGCAAATCGAAAGCATCACACAGAACTTGTGTGTCATCAAGCCTTGCCCAACAAGTGCATTAAGTGAGAGTTTGGGATCGATTTGGGTATGGACAAGGTGTGAAGAGGTAGTCCAAAGGGCATGGTTGTTGAGGTACTGCTATGTAGTGCATGGGGGAGAGGAGGCATGGAACTGAAATGTAAGTAGCATGATGTGTTACTTGACTCCGGGCTGTCATGAGTCTGTCACTTTCTTTGCTCGGAGTGCAATAGTGCCACTTTAGACAAAGAGTGAATAGATCAGAAACATGCGTAAGTTCAAAATTGATTTGAAAGAAAATTCTACACAGCATGTAATTGGACACATATGGCGAGGACGTAAAGTAGAGCATGCAGTAAATATTACTATGGCACATATGAACCTAAAAAAATGGTTTCTTGGTTTTAATATGCCTCATCCCTCCTAAAATGGAAATCCCTCCTAAAATTGAAAGGTTGGTCCACATTTATCAGTGCTAAAACATGTCAAAACCCTTGCAGAAGTGCTCTATGCATGTCTGATTAGACTGAGTGCCTCTTAGCATAGCTATGCTTTTGAAACACTGCTTTCAAAATTTACTGTTCCCCCATTTCACATCTCAACACTGCGCTATATGGCACGCACTCCACACAGGTATGGCATGTGTATATTGCACTATGTACGAAGATTAAAACACAACTAACAGTATAATTATGAAAAGAGTGAGTTGCTAGAAATTTCTCAGTTAAGATACTTTCAACTTGACCAAATTTGGGATCCTGAAATGTTAATGTGATAGAGCAGAATACTATACCATTAAAGAATAAAATGATCATGTTGATGTCCAATGCAATCCTGTCAAATGATTTCTTTTGCAACCGCATCTCTACAGTAATTTAGTATTTGTGAGCATTAAGAATATCATAACAAATTACATCACATCATCAATTCAAAAAATAAGATCACAAACATGACGTTTCGTATTTAAGGTAAGGTGCTCTGTGCACCCTGGAGCATTCCAGCTGCAGCATACAAATCTTTTCGGTATGTAACTTTAAACAGTTCATCAGCTCCTGGAACTAGCTTGGGTGCTACTCCACAGTGTTTATGCAAAAGTGCAAGGCACTCTGTGCCGTTGGTGTAATCCTCTTCTGTGCACCTTTGATAAGCTTTTAGCAATAGGTGGTACTGAAATGCCTGCGGAGTCTCACTCGCAACGTATCTGGACCGGTCTAGCGACTCCTCGAGGAATCCTTTGCTGTCAATCTTCAGCACTGTTGACACAAGAGGTACAACAGGCCCTGCACCACCGTGGAGCTTTGCTTCCCGCACAACTTCCTCCAAAACCTGCAGGCAAACCAAACGAAAGCATTTTTAGTATCCATTAATGTGGAGCCTTAGACTAGTCACCGCATTTCAGTAAGCGTAAATGTTCTTACGAGTCTTGGTACGATAGGCCGAACGGCGTCGTGAATAATCACGATATCCGGCGGATCTTGTTCAAGGTGCTTCATGCCGTTCATTATTGACCTATGCCTCGTCGTTCCACCAGGCACAAGTGCAACCTTTTCCAGCACACCAGCGGTCTTTAAAGCGCTGACTAATAATGAATGCTTGTCTGGAGGATAGACGACCACGATATCCGATATCCAACTGTATTGCAGAAATGCGCTTATTGTGTGACAGATCACAGGTTTTCCTTGCACCTCACAGAATTGTTTAGCCACTTTCATCTTCATCCTTTCGCCCGTACCGGCTGCTGGCAAAATTACACTTACAACGCTGTCCATCCTGAGCAACCCCCTCAGCCGACAAGCAATTCACGAAAGTATATACAGTTTGAAAAGACTTAAATTAATAGGACCACCGCATTTAATTGGGTAGCAACTTATAAATTGTGCTTATTCACCCAAGCAAGTTATGTGCACTCAAGACTGCCGGACCTTTCCTAACGGCGCCAGCAGCACCAGCAAAGCGGACAGACCGACTGCGCCAATTAAGTTAGTTGCAGTTGTTCCAAGGTCATTGGGTGTTCTGTCACAGAAATATATATTTCTCTGTGATTCTTTGGCCAACTAGGCTGATGAGAGAAGCCTATGGGCCGCACTGCCTTGTTACTTGCTAGAACCACAGAACACAGAACTTCCGAAACCATGAAATGTCATGAAAACAGCCAGATGACTTTGACTTCGGATGGTTCTGTCTTCGCACGTTTTGCTTACGTTGGAACATAACGGTGGCCAACGCTTTCGAGTAGTTTATTTGTGTGTTGTCCCATAAAATGCTAATAGCAAGTTTTTTTGCTTAAGGAATAATTCACTGAAAGCTATATATTTAAAAGAACTAATTATCAAGGTACTTGAGCCTGTGCTTGAGTTGTGCTTGTTTCGGTTCCCGTCCCTTCCGTTGAAAGATTGTACTAGACAATGGTTGAAAGTTGGTTCTTTATTCTATGAAAAACACTGCGTGCATCCACCAGACCTGTATGTTCCGGTACCACACATATAGACATCCTTCACTGATATGAAGTCCCGCGGGGATAGCGGCAAGGGCAGAATAGGGATGGTACGTCCACCATACGGTCAACGTTTGTCACGGTACCACTTCCACAGGTGTCACTCCTAAAGTTATTATAGTGTTTCCACCCTTATCCCAACGAAATGAATCATCACCACAGAGAAGCTATCGACACATTGTGCAGAATTTACGAAAAGCTTGGGTGCAATCTCAGCTAGAACACTGCACGGCCCGGGCTTACCCGAAACCGGGGTCCGGCCTGCGGGCTGGTGGTGCCGGTCTCGGGCCTATCTTCGGGCTCGGCTCGCGCTCAGGTTTCACTCAAGCTGGCAATAGGCCCGGCAGTGGTTTTTGTAACTTTGCGATACTGTGGACTGTAAAAATTGCCATCCGTATACACAAATGTAGGTCTGCGGCGCCAGGATGTTTTGACTGGGGGAGGGGGCGGGGCACCCACGACAAGTGAGTTCCTTCGGGCGGAGGGGTGCGGTAGGGGGGGGGGGCAGGGAGGCGGGGAACTTATGCGTTGAGTTTTGACTATGTTTAACTGGGCTGAAGGCCTTCTAAACACATCTTGTGAATAAGCTATTCCAGCATCGCAGTAAAATATAAATTAAAATTTAGCATGTCTGCACAGCATTGCTTCTGCTAAGAAAATGAAAATTTATAGACTATACGGTACAGCACATAAAAAAGCAGTAGCAAATAAAGAAAAAAAACAGGTACCCAGCAGGATCAAAATAGCATCAGTGAATTATATAGGTCCAAAAGAGTAATTTCGCAACAGAAGAAAGAAACAACACCATTAAGCAATGTGCATATCAATTCCAACTTTGGTAAAGACGCGTAAGATTACAAAGAAAAAATGGACACCTTTGTGGCGCCGGCTGGTGATTCTAAACGTTTAAAATGGAAATAAGAATAACAAAAAGGTATATGGGAAAAGAATAACAAAAACAAATCGAAAAATCGTCACTCCGAAGATGGAGAGCGCTGACTCCGCAGACTACATCATTATTTTCTGTGAACTGCCTAGTCATCTCCGCAATCAGGCGGTCCAAAACGGGTAGAAAAACTTTGAATGTTTCCTTTGAATATGGAGACTCTTCTTCAACGAGCGATCTTTTGTTCAATACATACTGTTCTAAATGCAGCGGAAGGCGCGTCATTATCTGCTTTTCTCTTTGGTACACCCCGTTCTCCTTATAAATACTGCAGGTTTGCGCCTAGACAATGTCAAATGCGTTCGCAAATTCCTCATTTCGGAGAATTCGTCAATGACTGTGCGCGCCATGAGGCATATGCCTGACTATATTGCAGAAACTAGAAGTTAATTTGCTCTAGCAGACCCCTAGCTTCCGTCGCCCGTCTGCTGTTTGTAGTGATGACTTCGGCGAGATATACAAGTATAGCAGGAAAGCTTTTCATTGCCGCTATGCAAACCGCTATCTGGCAGGCCCATCGTGCACTGCTGAGACACTGCAGCTCTATCACAGGCAAAGACAATTCTTTTCTGCACATCCGTACAGAGAGCGAATTGCAGATGCACTCAGGAAAACATATAGAGGCATTCTAAAAGAGACAAAAAATCTCACCGGTTTTATAACCTTGTAGACATCCACGATGACTAGGATGAGGCAGTGGTTGATGCAGTGGACGTACACTGCCTGCAGCACTTCCTACCTGAACAGCGCCTGGACGAGATACCGCTCATGGCATGCGCACCATCATCATTATGTTTGAGCAATCCACAACTGGAGCATCAATGACGCAGCGATTCAACGTTTCCCTTACGTAACCCAGGACCTTGCATCTAAGTGCTCGGCGTTGCGGAATCAAAGAAACTGCTCAAAGACAGCCCCACTGACCTTACTACAACTGATAACTGTTCCGTCTTGCTTAGGCCTTCGTTTCACCAACAATAAGTGTAAAGAACTTCATCTGTTCTTTTATACTTGATAATGTGATGTGGCTGAGAATTTCTTGCATCGAATGATGAACGCACTTCACGTTCGCTGCTCCACCATCCAGTTTCTTTCGGACAATATCGTCATATTTGCCAGGCAAGTTCAAGAGCTCAACGAAGTTCCCCTTGTTTTCAATTGTGGCACTTCGATCCATGGCCCCTCTGAGCCATTCCCTGAACGGTAGTGAATCGCAAAATATCTGCCACTATTGCTATATAGAGAGGCGGTTTTCCTGCACGTCCCTGGAGTCCGCCTCGCTGAGATGTGTTGCAACTGACTTGCTCTGTCCTCCCGACTTGATCTGCGTGTAGGAAACCCACGATGTCTGGCAAGTCTTATGCGCGAGTGAGTTTTCGGGCTTTCTGAAACCAGCATCTTTTTCAAGGGCTTTTTTCCAGCTGTCACTGTACCCACCGTTGACAAATGCAGATTTCTCATTGGCACCAGTAGAAAACATTCTGTAAGGGTAACAGAAAGCTACATCAGCCTGCGCGCTGAACTCCAACCAAGGAAATAGGCGGTACCAGTCCGAGTGGAAGCTTCTACTCAATTTACCGCACTTCTTAGATGGAAATGGGTTCAGTATTGGCTGTGTGGGTGACTCTGTCTTAAATTTTGAAATCTCCAACTGGCCTGCATGGTTGACATCCACATCCCAGGCGGTGAATTCGGTTGCAGAATCAGGTTCATCCCTTGATGCACACGATGCGGAAAGCTCGTGGGACTCACTGTCCATTTGAACCGACGAGGACGGACAAGCGTCGTCAGAAGTGATGTTGTACATCTATAGTCTCTTCAAGTGGAGTCAAAACGGAGCGCTAAGAAGGATTTTCTTGTACATGGAGCGTCTCCGAATCTCCCATCTCCGAATCCGAATCTCCGCTTTCTTGCTGTCGAAAAAAAGTCGGCAATGGACCTTTTCTGCGACATCCTGAAGCAACCCAAAGGTCCTGTGGCGTCGACCACATGTTGGAGCCTCATCCGGAGGCGAGACGGGCTGGTGTTTCCTTCCGCGACACGAGCACTGCTTGCGAGCGAGCAAACGAACTGGCTGAAATAGTTGGTGCCACCACTACAGTGAACTAGATGGCTAGAAGGGGGTCAGTAGTGAAATGAGCGGAACGGCTGCGCCGCATCGCGAATGGTGCGCCCAGGGGCACTTTGCAGCTCGGCCTCCTCCTTATAGAAGTAGACGAGAGATCAAATACATTAGACATTAATAATAACTGCCTTGCCATTGTCAAAGATGCTGCAAACCAATTCAAGACAAATTAAGTATGTATTTTTTCATAAAGGAATATACTCGTATGTCTCAAAATTGTGCTAGAAATAACTGATATTTATGCTTCCATGTTTTCTGTATATTTAATAAGTGAAGCAAATGTCACACGAACTTTAGAACTATATCAGTTTGAAACCAGCAAAGCAGTGCATGTCGCTGATACGAAAAATCTAAAGGCTATGAAATGTACAAGTTAAGGACAAATTCTTTCTAGAAAATTTGTTAGCCTCCTGGCATTTCTCTCATTTGCATCTCTCTCTCTCACACACACACACATTCTAGAACCTTGTTTAAATTTTTGTACATGTGCAACGACCAGGGAAAAATCACAACGATGCTGTCCTTTGTTAGAATGTATTGCGCAGGAGAAGCTGTCACCGGTCGTGTATTGCGAGTAATTGCTCCGAAATTAGAGTCGCAACAGAGTGAACATATAAAAAGATGGACTTCTGCAAAATATATGAGGGCGAGTCAAATGAAAGTGAGCCAATGCGAATATATCACAAACGGGGTACTTTATTTGAAAGTAATCTCTATGAGCATTTAGACATTTGTCCCACTGACTAACGAATCGCGTAATTTCCGTCTCATAAAAGTCCTTGGGTTGCTGCTTCAAAAATCTGTATTTGACTCTACGTCATCGTCCGACACGAATCTGGTTTCCTTGAGCATCTTCAAATGCTCCCAATTTTGTAAGTCGCAAAGCGACAGGTCTGGGCTGTATGGCGGATGTTGCAGCGTTTCCCGCTTGAACTTTGTCAGTTTTGTATTAACCACATCAGGGACGTGGGGACGGGCATTATCGTGGAGCAGGATGACGCCATTCGTCAATTTTCCGCGCCGTTTGTTCTTGATTGCGACATGCAGCCGATCTGGCGTTTCACAATATCAGAAATGATTGATAGTCTCTCCAGGTTTAGTCAGTTCTATGAATAATGGCCCCTGACGATCGAAAAAAGTCGACAACATCTTTCCGGGAGAAATGACGGCCTTTGCTTTCTTTGCGGCTGCTGAATTCAGATGTTTCCACTGTATGCTTTGCCGTCGTGTTTCAGGCTCGTAGTTGTGGCACCATGATTCGTCCCCGGTCATAATTGCAGACAAAAAGTCGTCACCCTCGTTGTGCTACCAGATTAGATGAGTCAAGGCAGTGCCGAACCTCTCCGTCTTCTGTTGGTGGTTCAAAATCTTCGGCATCCATTGCGCACACAAGAGCCGATAACCGAGATGTTCATGAATTATGGTGCGACCCGAACCGTGACTGATGTTCACACGCCCTGCCAATTCATCGATGCTTATCCTCCGTTCTTGTCCAATCAGCCTTTGTAATTGAGTTATGGGTGATTGCATGGTGGCTTTGGCCTGGCCATGGATCGTCTTTGCAACTTTCACGTCCTTTGAACCGTTTGCTCCAGTGCTTCACAGTGGCCAATGAAATGCAATGTCAAACGCACACGGCGGCTATACGGCGACTAATTTCTTTTTGGGAAACATCTTCATCTGTCAAAAACCTCACCACACCACGCTGTTCAACTTTTGGGGTATCCATTATGTCACGCAACCATGTTCAACCCAATCTATGAGAGCATTAAAGAACATTTATCCTCCCCCTGCATGTCACTTTTGTAAATGAGATGCCTATGTGCTACGCGCATGCCTCGCAAATAATGAACCGAACCATTATTGCGCGGGGTGGGTTGGCTCACTTTAATTTGACTCGCCTTCGTACATTAGAAATGCGATGATAAAATGGAATATACAAATGAAAATACAGCTTGATAAAGGGCAAAAAGTGCCACTGGAAACACAGTTCACTGCGCATATACACAAAACCTCCCAACAAAATATTTATATATACGTATACGTCTCCAATAAATCTATCTATCTGAGAAAAAGTCAGTATATATGATGCGTCAAACAAAGCAAATAAACATGTTGCGCAACCACACATTCACATATCACAGCCCCCCCCCCCCCTCCCTCCACTCCCCAGATGTATCGCGCGCGACGGAAGGCGGCGCGCATCCTCAAAGCTTTTCTCCTTTGCGCACACAATACTGAGCCACCATCATCGGCTCACCCATGCCCCCCCCCCCCTTTCGCTTTCACTTGCACATACAGCATGCGGCGCGCGGTCACGACGTTATCGCCCTTGGACTTTATTTATACGGAACATGAGGGCGACGGTTACGGCAGGGATGCCCCTGGAGTCTCCACATAGCTGCTATCGCAATAATACAATAGGAGTATCCGGCAACTGAAGCGTCCCGTGACCCGCCGTGGTTGCTCAGTGGCTATGGTGTTGGGCTGCTGAGCACGAGGTCGCGGGATCGAATCCCGGCCACGGCGGCCGCATTTCGATGGGGGCGAAATGCGAAAACACCCGTGTGCTTAGATTTAGGTGCACGTTAAAGAACCCCAGGTGGTCAAAATTTCCGGAGTCCTCCGCTACGGCGTGCCTCATAATCAGAAAGTGGTTTTGGCACGTAAAACCCCAAATATTATTATTAAGCGTCCCGTGGCCCATTACTTTCCGCAAAAGCAGTAACAAAATCGAACTTTCACCATGCGACAATTCGCTGCGCCGCAACAATGTCTCTATATTTTGGGGGGGGGGGCGCCGAAATGAAATAACGCAAAGGAAAGCATGTTGGCTACAATCGTATGCCTACTTTGGGCACCTAGTGTGGCTACCAAAGGAATACCGAAAAAAAAACGTGAGACATTTAGTCCACAGAGAACCATACGCATACTGCTCGGTATCCTACCGGCTTGACAAAATTTTGCGGAGAGGTTGCCCTCAAGCGAACGCGTTGCAATCCGTCGAGTCCCTGCAGTGCTGGTGACGAGCGACTATGCATTGTTTCGTTTTCTCGTCTGCCATGCGCGTCTTCTCGACGCGCAGCGAAGTGCGCCGCGCGGTGGTCGATGCAGCACGAGAAAAACGCATGCGCTCTGGCTGGATTGGCAGCCCGCGGGTAGCGAGAACAAAAAATAAATAAATAAAATAAAATAAAGAAAAAAAAGAGAAGCTCAGTGTGCCCTCGCGAAGAAATGTCCAGGTAGAAAAATAAATAAGAACTTAGTTGCCTTTGCTGGCTTTAGTGTCTTGACATGGATGCTTTGGCGCAGGTGAAAAAAAAAAGAAATGTTGATATTCTTTTCTGTGACATGACGGCACAAATGAACCACCACAACGCTTCGTCTTATCGGACCTTGTGGTGTGCTTTGCCAACTTGTCTGATAGTGTGTTGATTTCGCTTGTCTCTGTATATGGTCCGATGTAAGACTTTAGAAAAATCAGCGCACCTTTGGCGTCAAATGTTTACAACAGCATTTAACCCACAAAGATCTGGAATTGAACATATATTGCACGACTTTGGAAATGTCAGTGCACCTTTCGCATCAAAAGATTATGAGAACATTATACCCATAAAGTTTCAGAATTGAAATCCAAGCGCTCCGTAGATTCCGCCGGCTCCGCGAGATGCCGAAATGAGCCCGCTCGCCATTGCGTTACGATATGTGGCTCCCGATGCATATGCGCTGCCGCGAAATCCAGCCCGCGGTTTCGCAATGTTCGCGATAAAATGTCATTTCGAGCGTGAAAAGGACATTCTAGACAAAATCGAGCACGATTTCCGGTGCCGGGAGTTGTTTTGGTCGGCGGCTCATGACAGCACGAAAAAATTTCGAAAAGGGGGGGGGGGGAGGGCTGAAGCCCCTATTAACTTACTTGACACTGATGCTACGTCGTACACAACTTACACTGGTTTTACTGGATTTGGTTTTAAACCACTCATTGACTGTCCAACTAGAGTAGCCTCTCGTGGGAGTGCATGGTACGCTCATTGATCGCGTGTTATGTAATATATCACCAGTGCCTTGCCCCGGGGTTACTGATACTGACATAACCGAGCATTTTCCAATTTTTCTTACATTTAACAATGAAATACACGAGAACAATAATAGCTACTTTACTTCGGTATTTAGTGCAGATACCTTTGTTGAAGCCATCAGTAAAATTGATTGGTCGCCAATTAATTATGTTTGCCCGCCGTGGTTGCTCAGTGGCTATGGTGTTGGGCTGCTGAGCACGAGGTCGCGGGATCGAATCCCGGCCACGGCGGCCGCATTTCGATGGGGGCGAAATGCGAAAACACCCGTGTGCTTAGATTTAGGTGCACGTTAAAGAACCCCAGGTGGTCAAAATTTCCGGAGTCCTCCACTACGGCGTGCCTTATAATCAGAAAGTGGTTTTGGCACGTAAAACCCCAAATATTATTATTAATTATGTTTGATCTCGAAGCAACACTAAACAATTTTTGCTCTTTATTTTTATTGGCCGTCTCGACTAACACATGCACTGCAAAATGTGGGAAAAAATGTAAATATCCGCACAATCCATGGATGACTCATGGCCTTTTAGAAAGCTTAAGGAAGAAGGAAAACATGTACAAGGAAACTAATCGTCAGCACTTTAATACTGGACTGGCTAGACGATATAGTAGGTACTGTAAATTACTGAACGTCTTACTTAAACAGGTGAAAAAAGGTACTACGAAAATAAATTTGAGCAGAATAAGAATAACCCCGAAAAGCAGTGGCAGTTACTGAACTCTTTTCTAGACAAGTCATCTGTTGATGCCTCTATAACCAAAATAAATTACAATGGTCTCACCCTTTCTAAGCCCAACGAAATTGCTAATGCTTTGTTGGAATACTTTTATTCCAACACTAATACACTAATACGCAACACGTTTACACTAATAACGACCTACATGCGCAGTTGTATAATACTTCGACCCGTACGACATAATCATTCTTCTTGTTACCAGCTACACCAAATGAAATGTGTTCCACGAGTGCTAATCTTAAAGATACAGGGCCTAGCTTAGATAAAATTTGTGTCAGGAATTTAAAACTGGTGGCGCATTTAGTTTCCGACACACTATGTAATATTATCAACCTTATGTTTAAACAAAGTGCATTCCCTTCATTTTTAAAAAAAACGCCAAGATTATTCCTGGTTTAAAAAAAGGCGGCAAACAAACAGTTAATAATTACCGACTAATTGCAATTCTTTTCTGCCTCAGTAAACTCATTGAGACATTATTTGTTAAACATCTTAATAACTACTTAACAAAGTTTAAGTTGCTAAAAAACAACCAATCTGGTTTGCGCCCTGGAAGTTCCACTAATCTTGCTGTGCTGTCTCTAACTGATCACATAAAAAAAAATGTATTGATTCGGGAAACTTAGTTGGATCTGTTTTTTTTAAGACTTCAGTAAAGCTTATGACATGGTTAACCATGAAGTCCTGTTAAGTAAACTTGACTCTTATGGTATAACCGGTCCTGCGCCAACATTCTTAAAAAATTACTTACTTGACCGGCCATACACAGCAGTGGCGTAGCCAGAAATGTCGTTCGGGGGGGGGGGGGGGGAAGCTCACGTTGGAGCTCCACCTCCTCACAGAATTTGTCGAGGGATCAAATACGTGAATAATAACTGCATTGCCATTGCCAAAGATGCTGCAAACGAGTTCTTGGACGCTACGCACTGTCAAGACTAGAAAAATATGTATATTTTTTATAAAAGAATATATTCTTGTGTCCCAAAGATTGTGCCAGAAATAATTGATATCAATGCTTCCATGCTTTTGGTCTATTTAATAATAAAGAAAATATCACACGAACTTTAGAACTACATCAGTACGAAACCAGCAAAACAGTTCATGCCGCTGACATGGTAAATGTAAAGGCCGTGAAATGAACAAGTTGAGGACAAATGTTTTAATGAAAATTTGTCATTCAAGAACCTTGTTTACATTTTTGTACATATGCAACTGCCAGGGAAAATTCTCTGTGACGCTGTCTTTCTTTCCAGTGGACTGCGCAGGAGCGGTCAGCGGTCAGCGGTCGTGTATTGTAATTGCACCGAAATCGTAGTCGCAACAGAGATCACATATAAAAAGCAGCAGTTCTACAAAATATACGTTGGAAGTTCTAAGTACAATAACATGCACAAATGCCAAGATAACGCTTGATAAAAACCAAAAACGTGCTCCCTAGAAGCAAAGTTCACTGTATGTATCCACAAAACCTCGCAACAAGATATTTAAATATACGTATAAGTATGCAATAAATCTACCTATCTAAGCAATAGTAACTGTATGCAAGGTGCTTCAGCTAACTTTAGCCAGAGTTTAAAATATGCCGATGCACTCTAAGACGACGCGACCAAGTGCATGTTGCTCACTTTTGTACGTACGTAGTGTGCCACGCAATTTTTTGTATTTTTGCTTAACTAGGTTTTTAGTCAAAATTATTAAACCAACTTCTGAAGTAACGAAGCTAAACAAAGATTCCATTAAGAAAATGGCAGGACGGTTCGCAAAACGTCCGAATAAACAGTTTCTGTCTTTGTATACATAAAAATGAGTATTAGTGTATTTCAGCTTACTGATGATGCCCGCGGAAATAGAAAACACCAAGTGGCATGCCCGTTGCGCGTCGTGATTGCACTGCTCCCCTACGTTCCGCGCACAAACAGCCATAGGTGCGCTGCCTCTTGAAAGACGACAGGGCAACCCCGTAGGCGTTGGCAGTGCCATTTACACCGGTGATGTGCTCCCCTCGCGAAAGCTCGTTATAGCGGTAAGCAGACGCAGCGGTTATCGCTTGTGCTGCTGGAAGCTACAGGTCCGTCATTTCGCGATAACTGTAAGCAAACTGAACATCCCTAAATAAAAAAAAAACAGTTTTCAGATGACTGGAAATGGTAGAATAAGAGTATCCTAAATTACCAGACGCAGTCTTTCACGGAATTTACGTTTATTTTTCATGCACTTTCACAGCAAGCGCTCGAGGAGGTCACCTTCTGCAGCGATACAAGAATGGGATCTTCTGAGAACGCTTGCTGTCATTGCCTTGAGCACCGTCGGTGAAATGCTGTGGCAGACTTCAGTTATATTCTCTTGTAACGCTTCTGGAGTCGTCGTTTCCGTCGTGTATACGGGACCCTTAATATAACCCCACAAGAAGAAGTCAAGAGGGTTGAGGTCGGGTGACCTTGCCGGCCACAGGACAGGCCCATTTTTCCATATCCGTTGCCCTGAGAAGGTAACATCAAGCCATGCTCGTGCTTGACTGCAGCTGTGGGCTGGCGTCCCGTCGCGCTGATACCGCATTGCGTCTAGCAGGGCTAGCTGTACGTTGCAGCAGAAGTCTTCAACCGGCCCTTTGAAGAACTCACATACCTCTTGCCGGTCAGAGTGTTGTTAAAAAACACGGGGCCAATGACTGTGCTGTCATATGTTCCGCACCAAACGTTAAAAGACCACTGATATTGGTGGCGGGCCGACCTCTCCTCCTTTCTCTCCATTAAAATCTACTCCTCCTCCTCCTCCAGCCAGTGGGGATTTTGCGCACTCCAATAGTATGCGTTGTGGATACTTAATTGGCGATTTCGGGCAAAGTTCTCCTCGTCAGTCCGGATACTCTGGTAAGGAAGTGAAAATCTTGTTCCTCCTGAATCAAAATCCAATTCTCAAAATCGAATCTCTTTTGAAGATTCCTTGACTCCAGGCATTGCTGCAATTGCAGGTGATAAGGGTGCAGTCCAGCTGTTTTCACTATCATCCAGGCAGTTCAGTGGGACACACCAAGCTGTGCGCTCACGCTGCGCGTGCTAGCGTGTGGATTAGCTGCCATGAAAGACAAAACGTCGGAGCGAACCTCATTATTTATGACTGAAACTCTCTGCCTTTTTCTTGTGGAGCTGCCGGTTTGCTTCAGCGACTCATAGGTGTTGAATATTGTCATCGTGCTTGGTCGTGTGCCCGGGTACCAGCTTCGAAATATTCTTGCAGCCTACCGTCTCTGTCCACCTACAGCTCCTAAGGCAAGGATCATGTCTGCTTTTTCCTCGTTGGAAAAAGGCATCACGAAATTGCTCGCGCTTTAACAGCCGATGCGCTATAGTCTTATCGCTGTCTGGAACTACCACCTACCCCCACCACCCCGTCCGTCAGTCACTTTACGCAGGGCAGGAGATAACGGTTGCTAGCTTAAATCGAACAGCCAACGCTTGCGTCGCTGCCCTGTCGCTTTTCAAGCGGCAGCAC
Organism: Dermacentor variabilis; assembly: GCF_050947875.1. Taxonomy (NCBI): domain Eukaryota; kingdom Metazoa; phylum Arthropoda; class Arachnida; order Ixodida; family Ixodidae; genus Dermacentor; species Dermacentor variabilis. The sequence goes on along the minus strand of NW_027460280.1, from coordinate 60,778,246 downwards.
ACCTATGGCTGTTTGTGCGCGGAACGCTTGGGAGAAGTGCAATCACGACGCGCAAGCGGGCATGTCACGTTATGTTTTTGTATTTCGCGGGCATCCGCAGTGACCTGAAAAGCACTAATACTTAATAGATAGATAGACAGAAACTGTTTATTCGGACGTTTTGAAAACCGCGCTGCAACTTTCTCATTGGAAATTTTTTCCTAGCTGCGTTGCTTCAGAAGTTAATTAATTTTGACTAATTATTTAATTATCCAATTATCTAAAAAATAGCGTGACAAACTGCATACAAAAGTGAGCAACATGCATTTGGTCGCGTCGTCTTAGAGGGCATCGGCATATTTTTTAACTCCGGTTAAAGTTAGCTAAAACACCCTGTATAATGCGTCAAACAAGGCAAATAAACATGTTACGCAATCACAGATTCACAGATAACAGAAACCTAAGGCACGCCCCCCCCCCTCCCTCCGCTCCCCTGATGCATCGCGCGCGACGGAAGGCGGCGCGCTTACTTCCCGCTTTTCTCCTTTGCGCGCATAAGACTGACCCACCATCGTCGGCTCACCCCTCCCCCTCTACGCTTTCACTCGCACATACAGCATGCGGCGCGCGCTGACGATGTTATCGCACTTAAAGTTCATACGGAAGATGACGGCGACGACAGGAATGCGCCTCGAGTTTCCATATAATTGCTATCGCAATAATATAATAAGAGTATCCGGCAAGTGAAGAGCGCCGTGGCCCATTACTTTTCGCAAAAGTAGTAACAAAATCGAACTTTAAGCATGCGACAATCCACTGCGCCACAACAATGTCTATTTGTGTGTGTGGGGGGGGGGGGGCGGCACCGAAATGAAGAAACGCAAAGGAAAGCATGTTGGCTACAATCGGATGCCTACTTGGGGCACCTAATGTAGCTACCTAAGGAAATCGAAGAAAACATGAGACGCTTGGTCCACAAAGAACCATATGCATGTTGCTCTTTATCATACACTGGCGAGATAAAATACTTTCCGTAGACGTCTGCTAGCCAGAAAGCGTCAAAAATTCTCTGAGGCCAAAATCCACTTGGCCAGACAAAAACGAACGCGCACCGCAGTGCGCCGCGTGGTTGTCAGGGCAACACGTGAAAATCGCATGACCTCTGGCTGACTGGCAGCCCGCGGGTAGCGAGAACAAGAAAATTGAAGAGGCTCAATGTGCTCTCATGAATAAAAATCAAAGTAGAAAAAATAAACAAGAACGCAGTTATCTTTGCTGGCTTTAGTGCCTTGGCATGGATGCGTTGGCGCGCAGGTGAAAAAATTTTGATATTCTTTTCTTTGACATGACGGCACAAATGAACCATCACGACGCTTAGTCTCATCGGACCTCGCTGCGTGCTCTGTCAACTTGTCTGATAGTGTGTTGATTTGACTTGTTTCGTTCTATGGTCCGATGTACGAGTTTAGAAAAGTCGAAGCAGCTTTGGCATCAAATGTTTATAAGAACATTAAACCCACAAAGATCCGGAATTGAAAATGTAAAGCACGACTTTGGAAATATCAATGCACCTTTCGCATCCAAACTTTATGTGATCTTTATGCCCATAAAGTTTCGGAATTGAAATCCATGCGCTCCGTACATTCCGCGGCCTCTGTGAGATGCCGCGACGAGCCCGCTTGCCATCAAAGCTCCCTTGAAACTTTGTGCTCAGATGGGGTTCTTTGCGTCATGTGACTCAAGGTGCATGGGCGTTGCCACGAAATTCAGCCTGAGTTCACAATCTTCTCGCCGAAATGTCTTTTCGAGCTTAAAAAATACATTCTAGAGAAAATCCAAAATGATTTCCGGCGCCGGGGGTTGTTTTGGTCGGTGGTGCATCACAGCACGAAAAAATTTCGGGGGGGGGGAGGGGCTGAAGCCCCGTAAGCCCCCCCCCCCCCTGGCTACGCCCCTGATACACAGTACACGTAGCAAATACTTTCTCTGTAACAAAATGTATTAGCCAGGGCATACCACTTAGATCAATTCTAGCTCCTTTGCTTTTCCTTCTATATATTAATGAGCTTGCGGATTCTCTTAACTCCTCCGACTACGTTCATTGCGTTTTATACGAAGATGACACAACCATATCTTCATCTGATAAATATATTGCTGCTCTTAGTTCAAAGTTAATTATTGCATTCAGTAACATCATTACTTCGTTATTAATCCTCTAAAAACTAAATTTATATTATTCAAAAGTGCTCAGAGGCCCTTAACTTTTATTCCTTAACTATAGCTTGGAATTAATTCAATTCCCGTTTGCAGCGATGTCACTTTTCTTGGCATGCATCTTGACCGTAACCTTACATTTCGCTGACACTTCCAAAATCTCAAGCACAAGACTGCGTTTGGTATACGTGCATTAATCAAAGCTCGCCCTTTTTTTTTTCTCGTGAGGCTCTGCTAGCGTTGTATTATGCGTTCATTCATAGCCACATTAATTACGGCATTGTTTCATGGGGCAACACGTGCGCTTGTCACTTATCAATTCAACATATCCAAAATCAGTCAATACGCATTATCACTTCTAGGTCCATGCAATCCAATGCCTCTGTGTTGCTTTGCTGTGCAATATCTTGTCTGTTAATAATTTGTTCCAGTTTAACATACTCGTCTTATTCCACAACTAGCTTCATAATAACCTTACGTTTCCGTTCATTGCAGTTGGCCTTTTGCAGGATAAAAATGTAACCGGATTTGCGGCTAACAATAATTTCTTGTTACCCGTGGTTCCATACCAATTACGGTAAAAAACATCTGTGTTCGCTGCAATTTCTCTTTGGAATAAATTACCATCAACTATAAAACCCTGTACTTCTCTTGAAATCTTTAAAAATTACCTTAAGCATAATTTCCTCCGATAACTGTACTATGATCTGGCGGTGTACGTATCTTTGACTTCTGTCTCAAATGTCATTTCCTGTGTTTCATCCATGCTTTTTCCCGACTTTCTTTGATAACGTGCCTTTTTGTGTTTTTGATTTTAAATGAAATGTATAATAATGTATTTTATCTGTTGATGTTATTTGATTATAACGCTCATTTGCTGTCTGAGATGTCACCATCAATGTTATTGTTAACCGAGGGTCCTGCTACAGTTCCTTCACTTTGGGACCCTCGCCTGTATATTTGCGATGTTGTAGTCACTTTTTTTAAACCAATAAATTTGAATCTGAATGTGATGTGAACTCAGACGTTTAATATGCTCCTACAGGGAACAGGCTTCCTTACCTGGAACCCGCCGTGGTTGCTCAGTGGCTATGGTGTTGGGCTGCTGAGCACGAGGTCGCGGGATCGAATACCGGCCACGGCGGCTGCATCATGGAGGCGAAGTGCGAAAACACCCGTGTACTTCGATTTATTTAGGTGCACGTTAAGGAAACCCAGGTTGTCGAAATTTCCGGAGTCCTCCACTACGGCGTGCCTCATAATCAGAAAGTGGTTTTGGCACGTAAAACTTCATAATTTAATTTCCTTACCTGGAGCCAGTGTACATAATGTTAAGGCGACACTAAAGGCAAATATTAAGTCACGCTAAAGCGATAGATTAGTGCTCGATAATATCTAAGGCGTCAATATTATCGCCAACAGAGCCTTAATAATCGAGAAATTCAGGTAAATTCAGGACATGATTAGAGACTCCCCTAGCACATTCAAATGCATGCCCGATGACCGAAAGCACTCCTCGGTTAAATTCTGTCACTAGTACTCAACCATTCATTGCAAAAAAGCATCCTTGCATTGTATTCTCAAACGAAATAAAATGCTACTTGTCCAGTTCTATTTCATCTTTAGAAAAAATAAATAATTGAAATTACCCTTCACAACGACGCGAGCGGTCGAAAGGTCAAGAGGCTCCGTGACCCCTCGCAAAAGCATTGCAGAAACTGTAGCGCTTACCTTTCTTCTGATACCTGCCGTGGTTGCTCAGTGGCTATGGCGTTCGGCTACTGAACACGAGGTCGAGGGATCGAATCCCGGCCACGGCGGCCGCCTTTTGATGGGGGCGAAAACATCCGTGTGCTTAGATCTAGGTTCACGTTAAAGAACCCCAGGTGGCCGAAATTTCCGGAGTCCTCCACTACGGTGTGCCTCATAATCAAAGTGGTCTTGGCACGCAAAACCCCAGTTTCTTTTCACATTTCTACTATAACGTGCAAGTCCAGAGTGTAGATATAGATAGAGTGGTAGAGAGGAGGGGGGAGAGGAAGCGAAACAGCCTTGCCACTCTTCGCTCGCAGTTTTCATTCAACGGTATGGGAGGGGGGGGGGGGGATAGGGAAAAGGTGACGTCAGAAGGCAACGAAACAATACTGCTATAGACACGACAGCGGTTGCGTGGAAACGGGATAAATTTAAGTTCGGTGTATGGTACGGTACGTTTCTGCTATTTCTGAAAGATAAACATCATGCAAATATGTCAAGCGGACAACTTACGCAGGGCGTGCAGAAAAAGATCCACATTAATTAAAGCACACCGCAGGGTCTAGGCGACACCATGGAAGCGGTCGCACATCAAATCAAGACTTCTGTGCCCGCTGTGATAGCTTTGCGGCTATGTCATTGCTCGAGGTTGCCGATTTCATCCCGACCGCGGCAGCTGCATTTAGACGGGGGCGAAATAACGCTCGTGCACTTAGATTTAGGGACACGTTAAAGAACACCACAGTGTCAAAATTGATCCAGAGTCCGCCACTACGGCGTGCCTCACCATCGGATTGTTGTTTTCGCACATACAGCCAGTGGCGTAGCAACAGGGGGGGCCGTGGGCCCCGGGTGCAAGGGGCCAGTGGGGGGGGGGAGGTGTCATATACGTCTGAAGACACCCCTCTTTCCGCAGGCTACACCCGGGGGGGGGGGGGGGGTGACAGAAGACCTACGGGGCCCCGGGTGCCAGACGACCTAGCTACGCCACTGCATACAGCCCCCATAATTCAATTAAACTTTAATACTTCTGCCATGATACGATGTGAGGCAATGACAATACTCACCCCTTTCAGAGGTTCAACCACAATGCCTCAACCAAACAACTCTCCCTATGTGTTCTGTGTATTACGCAGACAAACAGCAGGGGTGCACGCAAGGTAACGCTTAACGTCAACCAGCACTCTCGCGTTGGACTGAACGTTCAAGAAATGAAACATTCGGCGCCAACATCACCGCTAATTATCATTAATCAAAGCAAACCCCACAGAAAGCTTCGCTTAATTACATCGATTCCCACAGTCCGTGGGATCTGCATAATTTTTCCTTCTTTTATACTACCGGGAGTACTCGTCGATGGGCTTGGTGGATTCCTGGCCCAAACGCCACTTCGCGCCGCTAGACTCCCGAGTGCGTCGACATGCAACAGTGCTGTCCCGACAGTTTTCTGTGAGAAAAGAAGGTTCATGGCCTCTCAACTCGTTAGACCCCACTTGCGATTTTGTGGCCGAGGCTATTACATCCGAGGCACGAACTTGCCGGTTCACGCAAGCAGATTGAACAACGAAGTGGTGTATCCCATTTTTAAATCTAGTTAGAACCGTAAGAACAATTTTTATCTCATTGCGGCAGTTCGCGCTGTACTTAAAGCGCCTGTCACAAGCGCGAGGGTAATTACTTGTGATCAGAAATTTTCTATAATAAGTTGTCATGCTTAAACAAGGCCTTCCATTGTAAGCGGCACTGCTCTCATGTATCTGCATCCAAATTATGAGACATCAAAATTGACATATTGTTTCAGACCACCTACCTTGGGTCACCTTTTCAGCGCTCCTGTGGGGGGCAAATGGTGGGGCGGGGCGCCCCCCCCCCCCTCCGTGAGCCCCCTGGCGCAGCCCGTGCGGCGGAGTCTGCAGAAGCAGACAGGTCACGACTGCTATATACATTCCATTGAATAATATGTATGTTAGCCCCCCCCCCCCCCCCCAGTCTATTCAGTCTGGCAAAACGGTACCAGAGGCCATCCGTGTCCACATATACGCCCCACTTTTTTTCCATTTTCGCGACACTGGTCAACGTAGTTCTCCGGTTTTTAATACTTCGGATTCCTTATAGCGATCTTCGCACTCATATGAGAGACGGACCATTATGGACGGGCGATCCGTCATTCGAAATCAAGTGGCGAAATGTGTAGCAGCGTCCTGCCGGACAACGATTAAAGGGAAACGCATTACCATGGGCGGGCAGTGGCATCAAATGACGATTTTCAAGAGCGGCGAGACGTAACGTAGAGTCGGAACAAAATGACGACGAATTTGACAAATTTATCATAGTGCCATGGTCACCAAAAACACACATCGAGAAAAGGATGGACAATGTGATGTGATAACTTTATTTGGAATCCGGCGATTGGGAGGCGGGGGCCTGGGGCCGCCTACATGGCCACTGGGAGCTGCTGCTCCCGTGCGGCCTCCTTGGCTCGCTGGATGGCCCATAGTTGTTCTTGGAGTTCTGAACTGAGCAGCACGGCTGACCACCACGCCCGTAGATTTTCCGGGGAGGACGGACAATGGCGCTTAGATATTTGCTAAACAAAATAGGATTAGCTATTTCCCTGCGATGGCGTTGAAGAGATGGGACTCCTGATTGAATACGTGAAGGCTCACAGAAAAAAAAAGAGCATTCCGTATACAGCCTGCAGTTTCCCAAAGTATTCTTCTTAATAGTACGCAGACCCGCCGCGGTGGCTTAGCGGCTGTGGTGTTGCGCTTCTAAGTACGAGGTAGCGGGTTGAAATCCCGGCCGCGGCGGCCATAACAACATTACATTGGTTCTGTCAAGCTACGTGGCATTTGCATAGTTTTAATGTTTGGCTCAAGTTACGTGAGGCCTCCTGTATAGGCGGTCATTTCTTCAATACCAAGCTGCCTTACGGATTCAAGGGAAATACAGGCAAGCTCTTTGAACTCTGCCCAGTTTGCAGAATTTGGCTTCCATTTCTTTGCATATACAGATAAATCATGCGGCTGTACCGCCTCGAATATTACCGGAAGATGGTCGCTTCCATAGGGGTCTGTAAGGACTCTCCATTCAAGCCATGGTAGAAGTGTTGCAGAACCAACCGCCGGATCTATTGAGGAGTATACGTGCAGTGCTATAATAAGTTGGGGTCTTTTTTGTTAAATAAGCATGCTCCAGAAGATAGGAGAAATTTTTCAATTACGTGGTCTCTTGCATCACAGCGTGAGTCCCTCCAGAGTCCATTGTGAGCATTAAAATCACCAACTACAATATACGGCTCTGGAAGCTGGTCTAGAAGTTCTTGAAACTCAGTAATATCGAGCCGCTTGTCTGCTGGAATGTACAAAGAGCACACTGTAATAAGCCTATTAAGCAAGATAGCTCGTATATGGCTACTGCTTCAGAACGTGTGTTAAATTGGAGAGTCTGGCATGCAACAATCTTTGGTATTATTATTGCCACACAACCTGATACAGCATGCCCGTCATCTCGGTCTTTACGAAAAATTCCAAACTGATTAAGAAAGTTCGAGTCACTGGACTGTAAGTGTGTTTCCTGAACACAAAACACTCTAGGCTTATACATAGATAATAGTTCCTTAACGTCATCGAGGTTGTGCAAAAGTACTCTGGCATTCCATTGTAATATCTGAACGCCCATTGGGACAGAGGTGTTCTTGAAAGTGTGTTGTGTAGAGTGATAGTGTTACTTTGGTTTTGCTGCAGTAACTCGAGGATTTATTTATTTATTTATTTATTTATTTATTTATTTATTTATTTATTTCAAATACTGCAGACCATGTTGGTCCTGGCAGGAGGGGCACAATCAACCATTTTACAAAAAAAGAAATAGCAAGCACATTCAAGCAATATTAGCATGCAGAGAAATAAAAACAAAAAACAAGCAATCAAAATCAATCAAATAATGCCGAGCATCGAAAAACCAGAACAAGATCACATGAAACAAGGAGGTGACGTTCCAATTACGTTGCAATACTACTGGTCTGAAAAATATGAGAAGGTAAGGCATTCCCATCAGATACAGTTCTTGGGAAAAATTTATTTTTAAATATGTTAGTGCGAGCGAAAATCGATGCCTGTGAATGTTCCTCGTACAATGAGCTTTGAGACAATTAGGCAATTTCATTTTTATTTTTTCTTGCAGACAACAGGTAAGAAATATGAGGCGACTAACTTTCCGTCGCGATTTTAAAGTGAGTATGTTGTGCTCTTTCATTAGCATGGATGGCGAATCATGTCTTTTATATTTCGCAAAAATAAACCATACAGCTTTTCATTGTGCACGCTCGAGTTGTACGATGTCTTTTTTTATTATGCAGATCCCACACTATCGCCGCGTATTCAAGTTTAGCTCTTACGCAGTTATATGCAAGCTGTTTAGTACTGGCCGGAGCAGTCCTAAGTTTTCGCTTGAGTAACCAAAGTTTCCGAAGCGCAGTAGCAGTAGTTTCAGATATGTGTTTCGACCAGGTTAATTTATTTTTTAGCATAACCCCAAGGTATTTCTAGGACTCCACCTCCAAAATATTATTGTGAAGCTGGTATGTAAAAATACACGGGTTAGTCTTCCTTGTTACTCTTAAAAGTACCATTTATTCAAAGTTTAACTGCATACCCCAATTCGTACATGAGTGGGAAATATCTTGTAAAGTTTCCTGCAATATTTCTTTACTTTTTGTGCACGTAATTTCTTTAAACACAACACAATCATCGGCAAATAGCCGAACAGACACTTCCCCAAGAATAATATCTAACAAGTCATTGATACGAATTAAAAAAAAAAGGAGCGAGTCCAAGACACTTCCTTCGGGCACACCAGAGGTGACATCTAACAACCGAGAAGTACAGTTCCTAATGGTGACGTACTGGTCCCTATCGCTGAGATAGGCTTTGATCCGGTGAATAATACTAGGAGGAAGGTCAATACATTTCCATTTAAACAGCAGTTTTGCATGTGAAGCCCAGTCAAATGCTCTGGAGAAGTCTAGGAACAACACATCTAATTGACGATTCCCGTCCAAGACACATCCCAGTTCATGTACAGTCGATATCAGTTGCACGACAGTTGATAATCCTTTTCGAAAACCGTGTTGAAATTTTTATTATACCTGGTTGTCGTCTGAATGTATGATGCTATAACATGTTCCAGCATTTTACAGCACGTGCTTGTGATCGAGATTGGTCGATAGTTCGCGGCATTTAAAGCTTCACCTTTTTTTTTAACAAACTGGGACAACACGTGCTTTGCGCCAATCTGCTGGTATTTCACCTGAAGCAAGTGATAGCTGGAAAAAGGTCAGTCAGAAATGCAGATATCTGTTCGGCATAACGCTTTAGGAAAGCATTAGGTTTATCATCAGACCCTGGTGATTTGCTATCATTAGGTTATTAAGAAGCCTGGCTAAGACTCCATCACGAGTGATGGTAATATTTTGCGATTCTGTACAATTTGAGCACTGATGTTCGTGTTGTACAGGCCTTGAAAAAATCTTGTTTTGCTTTCTCAGCCTCCTAATTTTGCGCTTAATGTGAATAATTTCTCTGGTTATCCATGGATTACGTCTTCGCTGACGAGAACTTGTTTCGAAGGGATGAACCTGGCGATACAAAACCTGACTGCACCACAAAATTGATTTCACATAGCTTCGACATCATTTCCAGCGGAGTCAAGAACCAAGTCCAGGTGATGGATAATCGAGGTGTCATCTGCCCGAGAAAAATCGTTCCTAAAAGCGACTGTTTTAGGCAGTTTAGCTTGTTTAGATGACAATATAGAAGTATATTAACTCATGATCCGATATTCCATTTTCAACGTTCACAGATGCTCCCTGAAATATTTCATTGATAAATAAAAGATACAGAATGGAGTTGGCACGAGTGTATTTGTGCACCGTTTGATCCAAGTTTAATGAAAACATAATATAGAAAAGTACATCGCTATGCAAGGAAGTTCCATAAATAATATGGTTCCTGTCCCCAACGAAGGCAAGTTAAAGTCGTCAGTTACTATAACGTTTTTCCCTCGTAGCCTCACAAGTTTGTCATATAGATTAGTCATGAACACAGGATCTACGTCTGGGGGAGGTACACCGCACAAATGAAGAATGTGAATTTTGAATACTCGGCCTTTCAATAATAAACATTCGCATCCAGCGATTTCTTCACTCGAAACAACTTCAATAGACCTTTTTACAGTAACTGCTACACCGCCGCCTCGAGAACCCTTATACCGCCGGAAAAGTTTGTACCCAGGTGGCATAATTTCATCATCCTGTATAGATTCGTGCAGCCAAGTTTCAGTAATGACACAGAAGTGCGGTCGTACAAAAGAAGCCCTTCTAAGTCACCTGCTTTATTTACCAGACTTTGAGCGTTGAAAGAAAGAAGGCGTAGCTGACTTGTTTTTAACTGCTATCTTTCAGTCGGGGGAGGACGACTGTCACGTTTAGGTAAGGATACGCGAGACCTTTAGTTTCGTCATCCCACGCGTAGAAGTGGCCGTCTATGCACAGTTTGTCGGGAATGAGCCGAACTTTCTTTCCTTTTTTGTCGTTTTCACTGCCCCAAAGCAATTTGCGTCTTCTAAGAGTGTCAGCGCTGTAATAGTTTTGGATGGAAATATCTGTTCCTTTCAGTTTATATGCATTGGTCAACACAGCTTCCTTTTCTCTGGCGTCTTGAAAGTGAACGATTATGGGATGTTTCGGCGAGGGTTTACCGAGCCTGTGTATGTGACTGACTAATGTGCAGCTGACGCCTATGATGCCTTCAAAACTCTCTGTAATAACCTTGTCACGTAAGTCGGATTCGGATTTGTTAGGAATATTTGGAATACCAAACACAACTGGGTTAGATTTCCTGCTGTAGTCCTCTACATTAACAATCTTGGCCTGATTTTTCTTCAGCGTAATTCGTATGTTAGCCGCGGTGGTCTGTAGGGCTGCTACGTTTGTAGCCAACGCCCTTACATCGTCTGTAGTCTGCTCCTGTTTAGACAAACGATTACTAAATGTAGCTACTGCTTTTTCTGTGTCCTCAATGCGAATTCTTAATTCAAAGATGTCAGCCCTTATCGCATGCTGCCAATCCATGAGCAATTGAAATATTTCCTCAACTGGGGGCCCTGGGTTCTCTTCAATATCACCACAAATAAGCAGCCAGGTACAGCAGAAACAATCATAGCCAACGATTAAAAATGCATGTGGGCTCAGCAGAACGACTAGAAATCGGTCATCACTACGTATTGTGACATTTTAACTAACCTGCATCACAAGGACCAAACGCTTGGTAAGGAGTCGTCGCTGGGTAACATTGCCGAGATCACTACCAATGCCTGGATGCGGTGCTGCCTTTATAGCCCTGGTGTCCGTGGACGTCACAAAGCTGTAGACTGTTGAATGGTCAGGTCCGATGGTGGCGTAACTTATCCACTGCTTGACTAAATCAGTTGTAGTCGGCGAGTCATCTGGCGTTGAAATAGGTTTGCCAAAAGGCAGAAGCAGGATCTGCATCACAAGGAACAAATGCATGATAAGCGGTTATATCGCTGGGTAACATCGCCGAGCCCACTGCCGATTCCTGGATGCGGTGCTGCCTTTATAGCCCAGGTGTCCGTGGACGTCACGAAGGCGTAGACTGTTGAATGGTCAGGTCTAACGGTGACGTAACTTGTGCATTGCTTGATGAAATCAGTTATAATCGGCGAGCCATCCGGCGTTGAAATATGTTTGCCAAAAGGCATGAGCAGGATCTGCATCACAAGGAACAAGCGCATGGTAAGTAGTCTTCGCTGGGTAACATCGCCGAGCCCACTGCCGATGCCTGGATGCGGTGCTGCCTTTATAGCCCTGGTGTCCGTGGACGTCACGAAGGCGTAGACTGTTGAATGGTCAGGTCCGATAGTGACGTAACTTGGGCATTGCTTGACAAAATCAATTGTAACTGACGAGCCATTCGGCGTTGGAATAGGTTTGCCAAAAGGCAGAAGCAGGATCTGCATCACAAGGAACAAACGCATGGTAAGCGGTCGTCGCTGGGTAACATGGCCGAGTTCGCTGGTATCATCGGCAGGATGCGTTTGTCTTTTGGCGGCACTGGCGCTGGGGTACATGCGTCAACCTCCATCTCCTTCTCAGAGGCGATGAAGGCGTGGTCACAAGACTCTAGGACTCTAGGAGACGTGCCTTAGGCTTCATTTTTTTTGCACAAAGGTGCAACCCTGCGAGAACAAGGTTTGCGGGTCTTTTGATTGGGCAGCACTAGGTGCTGCCCCTGTGGAGACGGAAAGAGCTCCTTAGGCCGTTGTGACAGAGCCTCCTGCCTTGTCACAGCGGCAAAACTGTAAGTCGCCTGCTTGCTTCAGAGAGTGTGATGATTTTATTAATCTTAAGAGCAATAATTTCGATCTCTTTCTTCCAGATTGGGCATGACCGTGAAGAGGCTGGATGACCCCCTCAAAATTCATGCAGTGTGATTCAGCATTACAATTATCAGATGGATTATCGTTATAACTGCATTTGGCGCATGTTAGCTTTCCTCTGCATGCCCGAGAGCTGTACCCTAACCTCTGGCATTTGAAACAACGTCTAGGATTGAGGATATAGGGCCTCACACAGATTTTCACGTAGCCTGCTTCGACTGAATCTAGTAGTGTGCTGGAGCAGAATGTAAGGGTTACATGTTTTGTGGTAATTTCAGTGTCGTTCCGACGGATCGTGATTCTTCGAACTTTGGTCACGTTTTGTTCTGCAAAACCTTCAAGCAATTCTTCACCACTGAGGTCAAGCAAGTCTTCATCAGAGATTACCCTACGAACACTTCATCGAACGGTGCGCCGTGATAGTTACTGTTATGTCACCAATGCCTTTGAGATCTGAAAGCTTTTTCAGTTGCTATTTGTCCTTCAATTCCAGAAGGATGCCGCCACTAGCCATTCTCGTAGCTTTGTATTCTATGCCTAGTATGTCTACCAGGCATATAGAAACCTTGAAAGGGGATAGTTTTCTTACTGTTATTTACCTTCACTGTAGATAACGTGGTACTTCGCAAAGTTGTTGTCATAGGTCTTGAAGGAAAATCGAGCGGTTGCTTCGTTACGCCCCATTTTTAGGGGGCGATCACTTAGGGAAGTGGAAGCATTAGCCATAAAAAGCAGTTGTGTTCGGCAGCGGCGCCAGCTGCCCATCACCAAGCCCGACATGGGGACGCCACAAAACTTGTATCACAAGACATGCGCACGCCAGCTGTACGCCACCACTATAACCGTACATGGTGTAACCAAGGCTGGTTATCTACACAAGGTTAACTCTCGCCGCCAGGAAACTAACGTGGAAAATCAAGGTAAGGAGAGGTTGGGAAAGAAGGAAAGGTGCAGAAGAAAGATAATAGATGGAGAGGGGGACAGGAAGAGGCAACTACCGATTTCTCCCGGGAGGGTCAGTCCGGGAGTGCTGTCTGGGTGATGCAGAGGCTAAAGAGGTGTGTTGCTTCCACCGGGGTCCTTAAAGGTCCGAACACCCGGCATCGGCTCAGCCCCCAGGATCCACTTTTCCCCAGACACGGCTAAGCAGCCCACGGCTACACGTGGGAGGGTCCAACCCTCATGTGTTCGGGTACGTGGTACTGCAAAACACCGAACGCCCGCTGACGCAGACGCCCCTGTGGGACGAAATACGAAAATAATGTATTACACTGTGCCTGAAAACAATATCTAAACTTGATTTAGATTTTCATGAAGTGAGACTGTCTTGCTAGTCTAAACATTTCGAATTCATCAGTAAAATTGTACTTGCATTTTTTCCCGCCGACGAGTGATTTTCGAGACTTGCATACATCTTGCAAGTTGACGTTTACCTTATAGTGATGGGTAAGAAAAAAAGTCTACGAACCAGATTCTTGAATTGGGCTGTAAATATGAAGTACCTAAGGAAACTATTCCAATATGCGTGCAAATTCACCTCAGCACATATACTCTCGTAAAATGTGTGTTGGTAAATATTAACCTCGAAAATATTATCCTGCTATGTATACCACCTTTGTTTTCTTTAGTTGGAAGAATTTATTTTAAACATCACCCGTGACAGATAGCGCTTTTCAGATAGATTTCTGGAACAGGCGGAAATTACTTGAATGAGAACATGCAACGTTCATGTAGTTAATAAAAAATGGCCTGTTTATAGTTATTCAACTCAGGGCATACGTTGCAAGTGCGAAATTAAAGTCGAGCAGTAGTGAAGTCAAGTTGCTTAATAGAAATTCAAAGACTAGCGCAACCTTCGATCATATCTATCCCAGAAATTTGCATCACACGCACACACACACGCAAACGCACGCACGCACGTGCTGCCAACTATTTAGTCACACGGACTTAGCCACGGGGAGTTCATATTCATTTCATATTGTAATTGTTGGTTCAGCCATGTGAAACTATTGATGTGAGGAAGCTGTACATGATCTCTTCTGTCACTCTTTCTTTTTTCGTAGTGAGCTGAGCTATTCGGAATCGAAGGTTCTGGGTGCGTGGCCTAACCCATTGCCGTCCCAGAAAGTCATGCGATCGCTACTAACGCAATTGAAGCCAGTTTATTTGAGTGCATGGTCGCCCTATACGAGCACGCCGTTCATTCTCCAGTGTGTACGAAATATATATATATACTCTTCTTTCTCCCTGTTCCTTTCGCATAGTATCAACGCTTAGAGAATAGTCAACCAGACGTATGTAAATTCCCTTCATGTCTTCATTCTGTATTTCTCTACGTTTGCGTGGTTTAAGAGAAATTTTCTCAAAGGCGAGATCGCACACCACGGTACGTACAGGCACAGAACTCTTTCTTCCATAGCGCTGAATAGTTGATATTTTTGCGGCGCTTTGGACAAGGAGAAAAAGCAGGGACGCACAGCACAGCGTTTGCAGTTTGTCGCTGTCTGTAGCGGTTAGTGAAACTTAGCTGCCGCGTTTCATCGGCAGGCTAATCAGTACGAGGCTTAAGTCTGCGGCCTTCGACAGATCGTTTCATCTCGCTGGTACAAGTGCATGCAGGAGGAGACGTACATCTGGCAAGAACTCAATGCTACACGCTCTGTACATAAAGTGGGCGCAGAGAAGTAAGTCACTTGCGTCGTGTTATGTGACATCCGCACCCACTCATCCCCCTTTTACCCGCTTCCATTAGTCGTGCCTTTGACGGACCCTTGCGGAGTTAGAGCGAAAAAGGCGATGACGGAGGCGAAGTATTACCTCGGCCCGTCGCTTTTCATCGTCGTTGCCTGGATGTGTCATAGCGACAGATAACTTTGGTACTGTAGCGACGCGGACGATAGTACTGATGCTATAGGCGTGTCCTCGACTGCCCTGTTCTCATGTTTGGGCTCACGTGCTTTTCTTTACCCTCCTGTCATGATCTGTTTCCCCTTGAGTAAAAGAACCTGATCAAGGCTACACAACGCCTATAGTTGGAGAAAAACGAGGGGCAAGCTAGCTTTCACTGTGGCAGATTCCCCTGTGGCATCCCAAAAACCTGACACGATCGTTTTGGGACGATACACTCCTTTCCAAGCGTTGAACTCCACTGACTGGCAGGATGTGCGCTTCTACTTTACTGGTGGTGGTATAGCTCGGCAGTATGGCTCAGTAGTTCCCACAGCTCCGGCAAATGCTCTACTACAAGGCTGTCTGTGGTTGAAAGAAGGGAGCACAGGGATAACATAGAAATGTAAAATTTCTGAACTTTTGAAGGCGTGAAAAAAAGAGAAAAAGAAAGAAAAAAATAATGCGAAGGTAATTTTTCGTCTGCATAATTTGGAAAGGTTGGAAATATAGAGTAGAAAACTGTTACCACGTCAGTGGTATCCACAGGGGACTTTCTCTCCTTTTCTTAATCTTTCCTTCGCTCTTTCTCTTCCTCCAGTGTAGGGTGTAGCCGACCGGGCTCAGTCCTGGTTAACCTCACTGCTATTCATTTGTCATTTCCTCTCTCTCTCTCTCTCTTGGAAAGGCTGGACAAATGCTTTAAACTATTTTCGCATAACGAAGCAAAAAAAGAAAAGCTGCAGTAGGGGCCCATGCAAGGAGATGTTTCAAAGTTTATGACAAGATGTTGGCGTTGTATCCAACAAATAACCCACATTTTTATTCGATCAGGAACTCTTGATAGCTGTTTGTTGCTACGTGGTCAATTACATGTAGCGGATTTGCCATGGCTAAGCTAGGCCAAACCACGGTCGGTCTGGAGCGCGCGTCTCCCGAGACGCGCGCTCTAGACCAACCGTAGTTAAACTTATCGGTGCCTTACAAGAAGTAAGGAATGGTGGGAAAAGGGGCAACCGTTGGTAGATTCTGTTTTTTCATCCGCTTGAAACAAGTTCAGAATGGCAAGGTATTCTTTAAAAGCTATTTGTATTCACTCTGCGCGAAAATGTTGGACAGTAATTTAGAAAATGATGACCGAACTTTCTTTTTTACGTTGCTCGCCGGGACATCAGCGCCGGTAGTTAGTGTGACGTCGTGCAATTCGATGCATTTTCTGGTATTTGGACCGCTTTGGCAGAGGAATGCTTCTCAAAATTAACATTCTAGGTTGAGTCTATGGTTCTTTCAGAATGAAATGCACTCTGTTAAATAAAGAAATTCATCGACGATTACGATACTCCCTAATGCGAAATTTGAGCGCAGCTGTATACGTGTTTTCATTTCGCGATATATCGGCTGGCACGGACAACCTTTCTCGTGTGGCACGTTTCAAACGGAGAAAAAACGCCGAGGAATCTGAACCTGAGCGCACGCACCCTCTAGTCTCGTACCAAGACATCACACAACACTACAAGTTAACCGGCAGAACATATGCACCCCTACACAAGTCACTACCTAGAGAGCAGGAGCGATTCTTCCGAGCTCTACAGGTTAATACATTCCCCCAACCAACCAGAAATCACCACATAGACTCTACCCAACTCTCTCCGCAATGTCGCTTCTGCATGCGCGGAGCCTAGGTCTCTCAGGCACATAGCAGGGGGTTGCAGAGCGGCACCATTAAATCCTCCGAGCCCTTACCACGCCAAGGAGCTTTGTGAGAGAGCCTTGGCCTGCTCCGACCTCGAAGATCAGCAATGGGCTGATTGCGAGGACCCAGGACGCGGCCTGAGCTCAAGGCATTCTGGAATGAGGACGCCTATCCAAAGCTGCATTTACCTAATAAAAATGTTTATTCTATCTCTTACGTGACTGCCTCGCTAATCGAGAGATCGCGAGAGGCGGCACGTGGATGACGCGTGGGCGCTATTCACAGCAGCCGCCACAGACAGGCCCCCGCTCGTACAGCGCTTTGCTTCCACACAGACGACGCAGCGTTACTCTGGAGCCATCTCGCCGCAAATACCGTCTTACGCCGCACTACGTTTTTCTTCTCATACTTTCGCCCGACCCTCCTCCTCCTCCTTCTGTCTCGTGGTTCCACTGCATCCTTCTCCTCTGCTTTCCTCCTCGCGCTCTCTTAGCTATCGCGTCTTTCATCTCCCGCTGCGCTCTGCGTTCGCTTTCACCCTTCTCTGTGTTCGTTCGCTCGTTTAGAAGGATAACGCCGACGCTCGCCGCAGGAACGGGCGCCTAAGACCTGCTCTCTAAAATAATTAACTAGACCCATGCAAACGCTGCTAACATATATGATGTCGCAACGAGCCAATTCTGAGAACTTTACTGAACTTCAGATCCATCCCAAATTAAAGCAACTCCTCGTCTATTAACAACGCTGCGGTGCGAGCTACATATTCATTTGGACCAACTGAAATTATTTGGACCAACTGAAGGTTCGGACTGACAGCACATGCGCTGTTTTGCCAACCGATCTATTTACAGCGAAGCTGTATGTGGCTAGCCGATTCGACCATCTGTCGCCTGTACACCGAAAACTCCTACGGCGCAACCCCATACGCATGCGCGAAGAAAACAAGAGAGAGGCGCGTGATTGGCTGTACCAGTAGGGACGTCGTTGCTCTCCGTCGCAGCTGAGCGCGCGCGCAGCAGTTTCTCTCCAGCTCCAAAATGGTAGGCCACCTGTCATACGTACTTCTGAGGAGCAGGTAGCTTTCGATCAGCAACGCCGCGAGCAAAACCGGGAACGAGCTCGTCTACGCCATGCCGATTCTGCAGCCCTGGCACAAGAACAAGCTCGTGCAGCCGAGCACAAGCAACAACTGCGTACAGAGGGTCCGGCAGCCTACCAAGCCGTCGTTTCATGAGCCTTCGTTTAAAGGGCCCCTCACCAGGTCTGGACATTTTGAGCTGACAAGCGCAGAGCATACAAAGCGGGCTAACGATCGTGTTTGCAAAGAATCACATCGTTTCGCGCCGCGGAAAGGTCTGAAATTTCAATCCGAACGCCGTTTTCTCTTTCCCTTGCGGCCCGTGGCGTAGCAACAGGGTGGGCCGGGGGACCGTGGGCCCTGGGTGCAAGGGGCCTTTGGAGGGGGGGGGGGGGGTGTCATATACGTCTGAAGACACCCCTCTTTCTGCCGGCTACACCCGGGGGGGGGTGACAGAAGACCTATGGGCTACGCCACTGCTTGCGGCGGCCCCGCTCCAAGCCGGACGGTGACGTGCTGGTGTTCCTGCGCCTACGTACTCGGGCCCGCACTGTAACGTCGCTCGTGGTGACACGTGACTTCTAGAATTATTCAAGGCAACATCTGTTATTTATGTGATGTTGCTTGAATTGACGAATTGAAGTTTAGAGAAATAATAAAACACACAAAACGGAATGTTTGCATGTTTTTTGTTTTACTTCGCACCAAAGCAAGGGAGATGTACTTCAGCTTCGTCTGCTTGTTCCCACGGTCGTGCAGTCATGTGCGCAGGTACCGAAACTATGCCATTTTCTACCGTGTTCCAGCGCGTGATCAGCTCTGCGATCCGTTTGGTCTGCCTCAGTATTCGATAGCACTGAATTATACCGCTAGTCATGTGTCCTTGTGCACAGCGCGAAATATCGTCCGCTGCGCAAAACCAGACAATAACAACAGCTCGTGCGCAACCCGTCACCAAGAATGCGCAGCGCCACAAAAAGAAAAAGAAGGAAAGAAAGCGAGGAGGAATAAAATGAAGGCGGGGCCCGTGACGTTTGCGTCATGCGATCCGCGAGGTCCGTTATGGGAGAATGCAGGGAAGAAATTTCGTTTGTGGATTCTAGACGGGGTGAGTGGAGAGAGTGTCTCGCTGTGCAATGGAGCTCGCCTCATCAAATCATGTGTTCGCGGCACTGAAATATTTTTATCTCGGCTATTATTGAGCCCGAAAAATTTTTGCGGCAGAACGCTCCCTACAGGACATGTAACAACTTTCAGCGTATAACCAAAATTTGCTATGGGGCCTGGTGAGGGACCGTTTAACGAACCGTTCAGATTAACACAGTGATAAACACTGGGGCCGTACGTTTCAACTTCGCTGGTTAACCATATGTACGGAGTACTTCGACGGTGATTTCTATTTATTTATTTAATTATTTATAACCAATAAGTACAACAAATAATTACAATGAGACTCGCAAAATCAACATTATCAATACAAAGTGACAATGATCAACGCAGTAATTAACCGTGCCAAAAAAGCGTGAATATTAAGCCCCCCCCCCCATAGTGCGTTAAAATAGTACTCCAAGATGCCATACCAAGGTGCCCGCATTACAGCACTAGTTAACATGTGGAGTGAGGCATTTGAAGCACATTTTTAGTTCGACGCATTCCCGGGAAAATGTTCGATTATACTCTTCTGCCCAATTAAACGAATTCTCTTGATCCCACCGATTCAGTTCCACACTACGAAAGCTTATCAAAGAACATTCTCCACGGAGTAGGGTGAGTCGATACCGTAGCACCTGAGGATGAAATCCACGTCCGGGCACGATCAGCAGCGGCCGCAACAGGTCGTAGCCCTCCTGCTGCCTGTTGTTCTTCTAGTTGGCGAACTTCGACAGCGTGCACTTCGATATCCGCAAGAATGAGGTGCACGCGCTGGAGCAGAAGTGGCGTACCCCCGGCTTCCCTGACCCCGGGTTGTTCTCCAGGGAGTCGGGCGAGTCGATGCTGAAGCACGTATGTGAAGATGACTTCCATGTGTAGATACGACAGCGGACGCAACTGGTCGTAATCCTCCTGCTGCTTGTGCTTCTTTGCCTCGGCGAACTTCGACAGCGTGTACTTTGATCCCCGCAAGATTGACATGCATGTTGGGGCCGAAGTGGCGTATTCCCGGCCTAGCGCGCTTGGGGCTGTTCTCCAGGGAGTCAGGCGAGTCGATGCTCAAGCACGCGAGGATGACGTCCATGTCTGGGTAAGACAGCGGCCGCAACCGGTCGTAGTGCTCCTGCTGCCTGCTGTTCTTCGCCTTGGCGAACTTCGACAGCGTGTACGGGGACCTTCGATCCCCGCAAGAACGACACGCACGCTGGGCCAGACGTGACGTACCCGCGGCTTCCCAGACTCTGGGTTGTTCTCCAGGGAGTCGGGCGAGTCGATGCTGAAGCATGTGAGGATGACGTCCGTTTCTGGGTACGACAGCGGCCGCAACCGGTCGTAGTGCTCCTGCTGCCTGCTGTTCTTCGTCTTGGCGAACTTCGACAGCGTGTACGGGGACCTTCGATCCCCGCAAGAACGACACGCACGGTGGGCCAGACGTGACGTACCCGCGGCTTCCCAGACTCTGGGTTGTTCTCCAGGGAGTCGGGCGAGTCGACGCTGAAGCACGTGAGGATGACGTCCGTTTCTGGGTACGACAGCGGCCGCAACCGGTCGTAGTGCTCCTGCTGCCCTCTGTTCTTTGCCTTGGCGAACTTCGACAGCGTGTACGGGGACCTTCGATCCCCGCAAGAACGACACGCACGCTGGGCCAGACGTGACATACCCCCGGCTTCCCAGACTCTGGGTTGTTCTCCAGGGAGTCGGGCGAGTCGATGCTGAAGCACGTGAGGATGACGTCCGTTTCTGGGTACGACAGCGGCCGCAATTGACCGGTCGTAGTGCTCCTGCTGCCTGCTGTTCTTCGCCTTGGCGAACTTCGACAGCGTGTACGGGGACCTTCGATCCCCGCAAGAACGACACGCACGCTGGGCCAGACGTGACGTACCCCCGGCTTTCCAGACTCTGGGTTGTTCTCCAGGGAGTCGGGCGAGTCGATGCTGAAGCACGTGAGGATGACGTCCGTTTCTGGGTACGACAGCGGCCGCAACCGGTCGTAGTGCTCCTGCTGCCCTCTGTTCTTTGCCTTGGCGAACTTCGACAGCGTGTACGGGGACCTTCGATCCCCGCAAGAACGACACGCACGCTGGGCCAGACGTGACATACCCCCGGCTTCCCAGACTCTGGGTTGTTCTCCAGGGAGTCGGGCGAGTCGATGCTGAAGCACGTGAGGATGACGTCCGTTTCTGGGTACGACAGCGGCCGCAATTGACCGGTCGTAGTGCTCCTGCTGCCTGCTGTTCTTCGCCTTGGCGAACTTCGACAGCGTGTACAGGGCCTTCGATCCCCGCAAGAACGACACGCACGCTGGGCCAGACGTGACGTACCCCCCGGCTTCCCAGACTTTGGGTTGTTCTCCAGGGAGTCGGGAGAGTCGATGCTGAAGCACGTGAGGATGACGTCCGTTTCTGGGTACGACAGCGGCCGCAACCGGTCGTAGTGCTCCTGCTGCCTGCTGTTCTTCGTCTTGGCGAACTTCGACAGCGTGTACGGGGACCTTCGATCCTCGCAAGAACGACACGCACGCTGGGCCAGACGTGACGTACCCGCGGCTTCCCAGACTCTGGGTTGTTCTCCAGGGAGTCGGGCGAGTCGATGCTGAAGCACGTGACGATGACGTCCGTTTCTGGGTACGACAGCGGCCGCAACCGGTCGTAGTGCTCCTGCTGCCTGCTGTTCTTCGCCTTGGCGAACTTCGACAGCGTGTACGGGGACCTTCGATCCCCGCAAGAACGACACGCACGGTGGGCCAGACGTGACGTACCCCCGGCTTCCCAGACTCTGGGTGGTTCTCCAGGGAGTCGGGCGAGTCGATGCTGAAGCACGTGAGGATGACGTCCGTTTCTGGGTACGACAGCGGCCGCAACCGGTCGTAGTGCTCCTGCTGCCTGCTGTTCTTCGCCTTGGCGAACTTCGACAGCGTGTACGGGGACCTTCGATCCCAGCAAGAACGACACGCACGGTGGGCCAGACGTGACGTACCCGCGGCTTCCCAGACTCTGTGTTGTTCTCCAGGGAGTCGGGCGAGTCGACGCTGAAGCACGTGAGGATGGCGTTCGTTTCTGGGTACGACAGCGGCCGCAACCGGTCGTAGTGCTCCTGCTGCCCTCTGTTCTTCGCCTTGGCGAACTTCGACAGCGTGTACGGGGACCTTCGATCCCCGCAAGAACGACACGCACGCTGGGCCAGACGTGACGTACCCGCGGTTTCCCAGACTCTGGGTTGTTCTCCAGGGAGTCGGGCGAGTCGATGCTGAAGCACGTGAGCATGACGTCCGTTTCTGGGTACGACAGCGGCCGCAACCGGTCGTAGTGTTCCTGCCCCACTGTATCCTACAATGCCAGCTCCACCTATTTACCGTCGACCTCGATGGCGGCGACATAGTTCTCGAAGACAGTAGGCTCTCTGAAAACGTGTTCTTGCTGGAGAGGAATCAGAAGGCACCGCTTCCTCTGGATGATGATGATCATGGGCTAATATTATGGCTCATACCCACACTCGGGTTTTATTCTTCTTCTACTTCATCTTACACCTTCCTACAACCGTCATCCAAAGGAAATTCAAGAACCTATGGTTCACACTGAAAAATTGCGTCTGCTAACAATGCTACAGTGTGAGCTACAGACTCATTTGACTAACTGGAATTTAAAACCTGAGGACGATTACGGAGTCAGAGTGGATTCACAGCTGATTTCGGGGGCATGATAACGTGAAGACAAAGAAGTTGCGGACTGACAGCAGATGCTCTGTTCTCGATAGATACTGATGTTTTTTTTTTTTTTTGTATATTCATAACCAAATGATTAAGTACAATGGGAACTGGCAGAATCGATGTTATGAATACCGAGTGCCACTGATCAAAGCGGTAATATGTGCCAAAAAAGCGTTAGCGCCATAATGGCATATCACGCATAAGTTCGCATAGCTGAGGAATTAGCGAATGAAATAAAGCTTGCCTTACGCTGGCGGCATGAGCGTTGTGCGCAAGGGCACTGGCGTTTCCGCTGAGCGGCTGTGTGCCAGTTATTAGGATACCGCAGTCTCAGCAGAGCGCATCGTAAACCCTCAGAACACCCGCCGTGGTTGCTCAGTGGCTATGGTGTTGGCCTGCTGAGCACGAAGTCGCGGGATCGAATCCCGGCCACGGCGGCCGCATTTCGATGGGGGCGAAATGCGAAAACATCCGTGTACTTAGATTTAGGTGCGCGTTAAAGAACCCCAGGTGGTCGAAATTTCCGGAGTCCTCCACTAATACGGCGTGCCTCATAATCAGAAAGTGGTTTTGGCAAGTAAAACCCCATAATTTTTTTAACACTCAGAACACCCTAACATTACATTTGCGCATAAAGGTTCCCCTCGTTTCGTCAGGCTCAACATGTCGAACCTTGCTCCAAGTTTTGTGCAAGATGTGTTTTCCGTGCCGAGGATGGTGACATGAATAAGCTAAATTAAAGCGCGATCGTTGCGGGTGGCGTTCTTGGATAATGAAAGCACTCATTTTTTCCAGCATCTATTATAATCGTGGGCGTCGCCATCACATGTTGTGACTTGCCGTACGCCGCATAAATAACGCGTTTTAACGCGACAGCGTTAAGGAGCTCGTGTCGCAGAAAAGCCGGTGTCGTCGGCGTCGGTGTCGGCGTCCGCGGCATTGGCCGTGAGCGATAAATCACGGCAGGCACTTCATAAATAAAAAGCAACTTCCAAGATGGGGTGGGTGGGAATCGAACCAGGGCCTCCGGAGTGTGAGACGGAGACGTTACCACTGAGCCACGAGTTCGATGCCTTACGGATTCAAGGGAAATACAGGCAAGCTCTTTGAACTCTGCCCAGTTTGCAGAATTTGGCTTCCATTTCTTTGCATATACAGATGAATCATGCGGCTGTACCGCCGCGAATATTACCGGAAGATGGTCGCTTCCATAGGGGTCTGTAAGGACTCTCCATTCAAGCCATGGTAGAAGTGTTGCAGAACCAACCACCGGATCTATTGAGGAGTATACGTGCAGTGCTATAATAAGTTGGGGTCTTTTTTGTTAAATAAGCATGCTCCAGAAGATAGGAGAAATTTTTCAATTACGTGGTCTCTTGCATCACAGCGCGAGTCCCTCCAGAGTCCATTGTGAGCATTAAAATCACCAACTACAATATACGGCTCTGGAAGCTGGTCTAGAAGTTCTTCAAACTCAGTAATATCGAGCCGCTTGTCTGCTGGAATGTACAAAGAGCACACTGTAATAAGCCTATTAAGCAAGATAGCTCGTATATGGCTACTGCTTCAGAACGTGTGTTAAATTGGAGAGTCTGGCATGCAACAATCTTTGGTATTATTATTGCCACACAACCTGATACAGCATGCCCGTCATTTCGGTCTTTACGAAAAATTCCAAACTGATTAAGAAAGTTCGAGTCACTGGACTGTAAGTGTGTTTCCTGAACACAAAACACTCTAGGCTTATACATAGATAATAGTTCCTTAACGTCATCGAGGTTGTGCAAAAGTACTCTGGCATTCCATTGTAATATCTGAACGCCCATTGGGACAGAGGTGTTCTTGAAAGTGTGTTGTGTAGAGTGATAGTGTTACTTTGGTTTTGCTGCAGTAACTCGAGGATTTATTTATTTATTTATTTATTTATTTATTTCAAATACTGCAGACCATGTTGGTCCTGGCAGGAGGGGCACAATCAACCATTTTACAAAAAAAGAAATAGCAAGCACATTCAAGCAATATTAGCATGCAGAGAAATAAAAACAAAAAACAAGCAATCAAAATCAATCAAATAATGCCGAGCATCGAAAAACCAGAACAAGATCACATGAAACAAGGAGGTGACGTTCCAATTACGTTGCAATACTACTGGTCTGAAAAATATGAGAAGGTAAGGCATTCCCATCAGATACAGTTCTTGGGAAAAATTTATTTTTAAATATGTTAGTGCGAGCGAAAATCGATGCCTGTGAATGTTCCTCGTACAATGAGCTTTGAGACAATTAGGCAATTTCATTTTTATTTTTTCTTGCAGACAACAGGTAAGAAATATGAGGCGACTAACTTTCCGTCGCGATTTTAAAGTGAGTATGTTGTGCTCTTTCATTAGCATGGATGGCGAATCATGTCTTTTATATTTCGCAAAAATAAACCATACAGCTTTTCATTGTGCACGCTCGAGTTGTACGATGTCTTTTTTATTATGCAGATCCCACACTATCGCCGCGTATTCAAGTTTAGCTCTTACGCAGTTATATGCAAGCTGTTTAGTACTGGCAGGAGCAGTCCTAAGTTTTCGCTTGAGTAACCAAAGTTTCCGAAGCGCAGTAGCAGTAGTTTCAGATATGTGTTTCGACCAGGTTAATTTATTTTTTAGCATAACCCCAAGGTATTTCTAGGACTCCACCTCCAAAATATTATTGTGAAGCTGGTATGTAAAAATACACGGGTTAGTCTTCCTTGTTACTCTTAAAAGTACCATTTATTCAAAGTTTAACTGCATACCCCAATTCGTACATGAGTGGGAAATATCTTGTAAAGTTTCCTGCAATATTTCTTTACTTTTTGTGCACGTAATTTCTTTAAACACAACACAATCATCGGCAAATAGCCGAACAGACACTTCCCCAAGAATAATATCTAACAAGTCATTGATACGAATTAAAAAAAAAAGGAGCGAGTCCAAGACACTTCCTTCGGGCACACCAGAGGTGACATCTAACAACCGAGAAGTACAGTTCCTAATGGTGACGTACTGGTCCCTATCGCTGAGATAGGCTTTGATCCGGTGAATAATACTAGGAGGAAGGTCAATACATTTCCATTTAAACAGCAGTTTTGCATGTGAAGCCCAGTCAAATGCTCTGGAGAAGTCTAGGAACAACACATCTAATTGACGATTCCCGTCCAAGACACATCCCAGTTCATGTACAGTCGATATCAGTTGCACGACAGTTGATAATCCTTTTCGAAAACCGTGTTGAAATTTTTATTATACCTGGTTGTCGTCTGAATGTATGATGCTATAACATGTTCCAGCATTTTACAGCACGTGCTTGTGATCGAGATTGGTCGATAGTTCGCGGCATTTAAAGCTTCACCTTTTTTTTTAACAAACTGGGACAACACGTGCTTTGCGCCAATCTGCTGGTATTTCACCTGAAGCAAGTGATAGCTGGAAAAAGGTCAGTCAGAAATGCAGATATCTGTTCGGCATAACGCTTTAGGAAAGCATTAGGTTTATCATCAGACCCTGGTGATTTGCTATCATTAGGTTATTAAGAAGCCTGGCTAAGACTCCATCACGAGTGATGGTAATATTTTGCGATTCTGTACAATTTGAGCACTGATGTTCGTGTTGTACAGGCCTTGAAAAAATCTTGTTTTGCTTTCTCAGCCTCCTAATTTTGCGCTTAATGTGAATAATTTCTCTGGTTATCCATGGATTACGTCTTCGCTGACGAGAACTTGTTTCGAAGGGATGAACCTGGCGATACAAAACCTGACTGCACCACAAAATTGATTTCACATAGCTTCGACATCATTTCCAGCGGAGTCAAGAACCAAGTCCAGGTGATGGATAATCGAGGTGTCATCTGCCCGAGAAAAATCGTTCCTAAAAGCGACTGTTTTAGGCAGTTTAGCTTGTTTAGATGACAATATAGAAGTATATTAACTCATGATCCGATATTCCATTTTCAACGTTCACAGATGCTCCCTGAAATATTTCATTGATAAATAAAAGATACAGAATGGAGTTGGCACGAGTGTATTTGTGCACCGTTTGATCCAAGTTTAATGAAAACATAATATAGAAAAGTACATCGCTATGCAAGGAAGTTCCATAAATAATATGGTTCCTGTCCCCAACGAAGGCAAGTTAAAGTCGTCAGTTACTATAACGTTTTTCCCTCGTAGCCTCACAAGTTTGTCATATAGATTAGTCATGAACACAGGATCTACGTCTGGGGGAGGTACACCGCACAAATGAAGAATGTGAATTTTGAATACTCGGCCTTTCAATAATAAACATTCGCATCCAGCGATTTCTTCACTCGAAACAACTTCAATAGACCTTTTTACAGTAACTGCTACACCGCCGCCTCGAGAACCCTTATACCGCCGGAAAAGTTTGTACCCAGGTGGCATAATTTCATCATCCTGTATAGATTCGTGCAGCCAAGTTTCAGTAATGACACAGAAGTGCGGTCGTACAAAAGAAGCCCTTCTAAGTCACCTGCTTTATTTACCAGACTTTGAGCGTTGAAAGAAAGAAGGCGTAGCTGACTTGTTTTTAACTGCTATCTTTCAGTCGGGGGAGGACGACTGTCACGTTTAGGTAAGGATACGCGAGACCTTTAGTTTCGTCATCCCACGCGTAGAAGTGGCCGTCTATGCACAGTTTGTCGGGAATGAGCCGAACTTTCTTTCCTTTTTTGTCGTTTTCACTGCCCCAAAGCA
The DNA here is from genome assembly GCF_050947875.1 of Dermacentor variabilis. Taxonomy (NCBI): domain Eukaryota; kingdom Metazoa; phylum Arthropoda; class Arachnida; order Ixodida; family Ixodidae; genus Dermacentor; species Dermacentor variabilis. The sequence goes on along the minus strand of NW_027460280.1, from coordinate 60,750,583 downwards.
ATTTGCGTCTTCTAAGAGTGTCAGCGCTGTAATAGTTTTGGATGGAAATATCTGTTCCTTTCAGTTTATATGCATTGGTCAACACAGCTTCCTTTTCTCTGGCGTCTTGAAAGTGAACGATTATGGGATGTTTCGGCGAGGGTTTACCGAGCCTGTGTATGTGACTGACTAATGTGCAGCTGACGCCTATGATGCCTTCAAAACTCTCTGTAATAACCTTGTCACGTAAGTCGGATTCGGATTTGTTAGGAATATTTGGAATACCAAACACAACTGGGTTAGATTTCCTGCTGTAGTCCTCTACATTAACAATCTTGGCCTGATTTTTCTTCAGCGTAATTCGTATGTTAGCCGCGGTGGTCTGTAGGGCTGCTACGTTTGTAGCCAACGCCCTTACATCGTCTGTAGTCTGCTCCTGTTTAGACAAACGATTACTAAATGTAGCTACTGCTTTTTCTGTGTTCTCAATGCGAATTCTTAATTCAAAGATGTCAGCCCTTATCGCATGCTGCCAATCCATGAGCAATTGAAATATTTCCTCAACTGGGGGCCCTGGGTTCTCTTCAATATCACCACAAATAAGCAGCCAGGTACAGCAGAAACAATCATAGCCAACGATTAAAAATGCATGTGGGCTCAGCAGAACGACTAGAAATCGGTCATCACTACGTATTGTGACATTTTAACTAACCTGCATCACAAGGACCAAACGCTTGGTAAGGGGTCGTCGCTGGGTTACATTGCCGAGATCACTACCAATGCCTGGATGCGGTGCTGCCTTTATAGCCCTGGTGTCCGTGGACGTCACAAAGCTGTAGACTGTTGAATGGTCATGTCCGATGGTGGCGTAACTTATCCACTGCTTGACTAAATCAGTTGTAGTCGGCGAGTCATCTGGCGTTGAAATAGGTTTGCCAAAAGGCAGAAGCAGGATCTGCATCACAAGGAACAAATGCATGATAAGCGGTTATACCGCTGGGTAACATCGCCGAGCCCACTGCCGATTCCTGGATGCGGTGCTGCCTTTATAGCCCAGGTGTCCGTGGACGTCACGAAGGCGTAGACTGTTGAATGGTCAGGTCTAACGGTGACGTAACTTGTGCATTGCTTGATGAAATCAGTTATAATCGGCGAGCCATCCGGCATTGAAATATGTTTGCCAAAAGGCATGAGCAGGATCTGCATCACAAGGAACAAGCGCATGGTAAGTAGTCTTCGCTGGGTAACATCGCCGAGCCCACTGCCGATGCCTGGATGCGGTGCTGCCTTTATAGCCCTGGTGTCCGTGGACGTCACGAAGGCGTAGACTGTTGAATGGTCAGGTCCGATAGTGACGTAACTTGGGCATTGCTTGACAAAATCAATTGTAACTGACGAGCCATTCGGCGTTGGAATAGGTTTGCCAAAAGGCAGAAGCAGGATCTGCATCACAAGGAACAAACGCATGGTAAGCGGTCGTCGCTGGGTAACATGGCCGAGTTCGCTGGTATCATCGGCAGGATGCGTTTGTCTTTTGGCGGCACTGGCGCTGGGGTACATGCGTCAACCTCCATCTCCTTCTCAGAGGCGATGAAGGCGTGGTCACAAGACTCTAGGACTCTAGGAGACGTGCCTTAGGCTTCATTTTTTTTGCACAAAGGTGCAACCCTGCGAGAACAAGGTTTGCGGGTCTTTTGATTGGGCAGCACTAGGTGCTGCCCCTGTGGAGACGGAAAGAGCTCCTTAGGCCGTTGTGACAGAGCCTCCTGCCTTGTCACAGCGGCAAAACTGTAAGTCGCCTGCTTGCTTCAGAGAGTGTGATGATTTTATTAATCTTAAGAGCAATAATTTCGATCTCTTTCTTCCAGATTGGGCATGACCGTGAAGAGGCTGGATGACCCCCTCAAAATTCATGCAGTGTGATTCAGCATTACAATTATCAGATGGATTATCGTTATAACTGCATTTGGCGCATGTTAGCTTTCCTCTGCATGCCCGAGAGCTGTACCCTAACCTCTGGCATTTGAAACAACGTCTAGGATTGAGGATATAGGGCCTCACACAGATTTTCACGTAGCCTGCTTCGACTGAATCTAGTAGTGTGCTGGGGCAGAATGTAAGGGTTACATGTTTTGTGGTAATTTCAGTGTCGTTCCGACGGATCGTGATTCTTCGAACTTTGGTCACGTTTTGTTCTGCAAAACCTTCAAGCAATTCTTCACCACTGAGGTCAAGCAAGTCTTCATCAGAGATTACCCTACGAACACTTCATCGAACGGTGCGCCGTGATAGTTACTGTTATGTCACCAATGCCTTTGAGATCTGAAAGCTTTTTCAGTTGCTATTTGTCCTTCAATTCCAGAAGGATGCCGCCACTAGCCATTCTCGTAGCTTTGTATTCTATGCCTAGTATGTCTACCAGGCATATAGAAACCTTGAAAGGGGATAGTTTTCTTACTGTTATTTACCTTCACTGTAGATAACGTGGTACTTCGCAAAGTTGTTGTCATAGGTCTTGAAGGAAAATCGAGCGGTTGCTTCGTTACGCCCCATTTTTAGGGGGCGATCACTTAGGGAAGTGGAAGCATTAGCCATAAAAAGCAGTTGTGTTCGGCAGCGGCGCCAGCTGCCCATCACCAAGCCCGACATGGGGACGCCACAAAACTTGTATCACAAGACATGCGCACGCCAGCTGTACGCCACCACTATAACCGTACATGGTGTAACCAAGGCTGGTTATCTACACAAGGTTAACTCTCGCCGCCAGGAAACTAACGTGGAAAATCAAGGTAAGGAGAGGTTGGGAAAGAAGGAAAGGTGCAGAAGAAAGATAATAGATGGAGAGGGGGACAGGAAGAGGCAACTACCGATTTCTCCCGGGAGGGTCAGTCCGGGAGTGCTGTCTGGGTGATGCAGAGGCTAAAGAGGTGTGTTGCTTCCACCGGGGTCCTTAAAGGTCCGAACACCCGGCATCGGCTCAGCCCCCAGGATCCACTTTTCCCCAGACACGGCTAAGCAGCCCACGGCTACACGTGGGAGGGTCCAACCCTCATGTGTTCGGGTACGTGGTACTGCAAAACACCGAACGCCCGCTGACGCAGACGCCCCTGTGGGACGAAATACGAAAATAATGTATTACACTGTGCCTGAAAACAATATCTAAACTTGATTTAGATTTTCATGAAGTGAGACTGTCTTGCTAGTCTAAACATTTCGAATTCATCAGTAAAATTGTACTTGCATTTTTTCCCGCCGACGAGTGATTTTCGAGACTTGCATACATCTTGCAAGTTGACGTTTACCTTATAGTGATGGGTAAGAAAAAAAGTCTACGAACCAGATTCTTGAATTGGGCTGTAAATATGAAGTACCTAAGGAAACTATTCCAATATGCGTGCAAATTCACCTCAGCACATATACTCTCGTAAAATGTGTGTTGGTAAATATTAACCTCGAAAATATTATCCTGCTATGTATACCACCTTTGTTTTCTTTAGTTGGAAGAATTTATTTTAAACATCACCCGTGACAGATAGCGCTTTTCAGATAGATTTCTGGAACAGGCGGAAATTACTTGAATGAGAACATGCAACGTTCATGTAGTTAATAAAAAATGGCCTGTTTATAGTTATTCAACTCAGGGCATACGTTGCAAGTGCGAAATTAAAGTCGAGCAGTAGTGAAGTCAAGTTGCTTAATAGAAATTCAAAGACTAGCGCAACCTTCGATCATATCTATCCCAGAAATTTGCATCACACGCACACACACACGCAAACGCACGCACGCACGTGCTGCCAACTATTTAGTCACACGGACTTAGCCACGGGGAGTTCATATTCATTTCATATTGTAATTGTTGGTTCAGCCATGTGAAACTATTGATGTGAGGAAGCTGTACATGATCTCTTCTGTCACTCTTTCTTTTTTCGTAGTGAGCTGAGCTATTCGGAATCGAAGGTTCTGGGTGCGTGGCCTAACCCATTGCCGTCCCAGAAAGTCATGCGATCGCTACTAACGCAATTGAAGCCAGTTTATTTGAGTGCATGGTCGCCCTATACGAGCACGCCGTTCATTCTCCAGTGTGTACGAAATATATATATATACTCTTCTTTCTCCCTGTTCCTTTCGCATAGTATCAACGCTTAGAGAATAGTCAACCAGACGTATGTAAATTCCCTTCATGTCTTCATTCTGTATTTCTCTACGTTTGCGTGGTTTAAGAGAAATTTTCTCAAAGGCGAGATCGCACACCACGGTACGTACAGGCACAGAACTCTTTCTTCCATAGCGCTGAATAGTTGATATTTTTGCGGCGCTTTGGACAAGGAGAAAAAGCAGGGACGCACAGCACAGCGTTTGCAGTTTGTCGCTGTCTGTAGCGGTTAGTGAAACTTAGCTGCCGCGTTTCATCGGCAGGCTAATCAGTACGAGGCTTAAGTCTGCGGCCTTCGACAGATCGTTTCATCTCGCTGGTACAAGTGCATGCAGGAGGAGACGTACATCTGGCAAGAACTCAATGCTACACGCTCTGTACATAAAGTGGGCGCAGAGAAGTAAGTCACTTGCGTCGTGTTATGTGACATCCGCACCCACTCATCCCCCTTTTACCCGCTTCCATTAGTCGTGCCTTTGACGGACCCTTGCGGAGTTAGAGCGAAAAAGGCGATGACGGAGGCGAAGTATTACCTCGGCCCGTCGCTTTTCATCGTCGTTGCCTGGATGTGTCATAGCGACAGATAACTTTGGTACTGTAGCGACGCGGACGATAGTACTGATGCTATAGGCGTGTCCTCGACTGCCCTGTTCTCATGTTTGGGCTCACGTGCTTTTCTTTACCCTCCTGTCATGATCTGTTTCCCCTTGAGTAAAAGAACCTGATCAAGGCTACACAACGCCTATAGTTGGAGAAAAACGAGGGGCAAGCTAGCTTTCACTGTGGCAGATTCCCCTGTGGCATCCCAAAAACCTGACACGATCGTTTTGGGACGATACACTCCTTTCCAAGCGTTGAACTCCACTGACTGGCAGGATGTGCGCTTCTACTTTACTGGTGGTGGTATAGCTCGGCAGTATGGCTCAGTAGTTCCCACAGCTCCGGCAAATGCTCTACTACAAGGCTGTCTGTGGTTGAAAGAAGGGAGCACAGGGATAACATAGAAATGTAAAATTTCTGAACTTTTGAAGGCGTGAAAAAAAGAGAAAAAGAAAGAAAAAAATAATGCGAAGGTAATTTTTCGTCTGCATAATTTGGAAAGGTTGGAAATATAGAGTAGAAAACTGTTACCACGTCAGTGGTATCCACAGGGGACTTTCTCTCCTTTTCTTAATCTTTCCTTCGCTCTTTCTCTTCCTCCAGTGTAGGGTGTAGCCGACCGGGCTCAGTCCTGGTTAACCTCACTGCTATTCATTTGTCATTTCCTCTCTCTCTCTCTCTCTTGGAAAGGCTGGACAAATGCCTTAAACTATTTTCGCATAACGAAGCAAAAAAAGAAAAGCTGCAGTAGGGGCCCATGCAAGGAGATGTTTCAAAGTTTATGACAAGATGTTGGCGTTGTATCCAACAAATAACCCACATTTTTATTCGATCAGGAACTCTTGATAGCTGTTTGTTGCTACGTGGTCAATTACATGTAGCGGATTTGCCATGGCTAAGCTAGGCCAAACCACGGTCGGTCTGGAGCGCGCGTCTCCCGAGACGCGTGCTCTAGACCAACCGTAGTTAAACTTATCGGTGCCTTATAAGAAGTAAGGAATGGTGGGAAAAGGGGCAACCGTTGGTAGATTCTGTTTTTTCATCCGCTTGAAACAAGTTCAGAATGGCAAGGTATTCTTTAAAAGCTATTTGTATTCACTCTGCGCGAAAATGTTGGACAGTAATTTAGAAAATGATGACCGAACTTTCTTTTTTACGTTGCTCGCCGGGACATCAGCGCCGGTAGTTAGTGTGACGTCGTGCAACTCGATGCATTTTCTGGTATTTGGACCGCTTTGGCAGAGGAATGCTTCTCAAAATTAACATTCTAGGTTGAGTCTATGGTTCTTTCAGAATGAAATGCACTCTGTTAAATAAAGAAATTCATCGACGATTACGATACTCCCTAATGCGAAATTTGAGCGCAGCTGTATACGTGTTTTCATTTCGCGATATATCGGCTGGCACGGACAACCTTTCTCGTGTGGCACGTTTCAAACGGAGAAAAAACGCCGAGGAATCTGAACCTGAGCGCACGCACCCTCTAGTCTCGTACCAAGACATCACACAACACTACAAGTTAACCGGCAGAACATATGCACCCCTACACAAGTCACTACCTAGAGAGCAGGAGCGATTCTTCCGAGCTCTACAGGTTAATACATTCCCCCAACCAACCAGAAATCACCACATAGACTCTACCCAACTCTCTCCGCAATGTCGCTTCTGCATGCGCGGAGCCTAGGTCTCTCAGGCACATAGCAGGGGGTTGCAGAGCGGCACCATTAAATCCTCCGAGCCCTTACCACGCCAAGGAGCTTTGCGAGAGAGCCTTGGCCTGCTCCGACCTCGAAGATCAGCAATGGGCTGATTGCGAGGACCCAGGACGCGGCCTGAGCTCAAGGCATTCTGGAATGAGGACGCCTATCCAAAGCTGCATTTACCTAATAAAAATGTTTATTCTATCTCTTACGTGACTGCCTCGCTAATCGAGAGATCGCGAGAGGCGGCACGTGGATGACGCGTGGGCGCTATTCACAGCAGCCGCCACAGACAGGCCCCCGCTCGTACAGCGCTTTGCTTCCACACAGACGACGCAGCGTTACTCTGGAGCCATCTCGCCGCAAATACCGTCTTACGCCGCACTACGTTTTTCTTCTCATACTTTCGCCCGACCCTCCTCCTCCTCCTTCTGTCTCGTGGTTCCACTGCATCCTTCTCCTCTGCTTTCCTCCTCGCGCTCTCTTAGCTATCGCGTCTTTCATCTCCCGCTGCGCTCTGCGTTCGCTTTCACCCTTCTCTGTGTTCGTTCGCTCGTTTAGAAGGATAACGCCGACGCTCGCCGCAGGAACGGGCGCCTAAGACCTGCTCTCTAAAATAATTAACTAGACCCATGCAAACGCTGCTAACATATATGATGTCACAACGAGCCAATTCTGAGAACTTTACTGAACTTCAGATCCATCCCAAATTAAAGCAACTCCTCGTCTATTAACAACGCTGCGGTGCGAGCTACATATTCATTTGGACCAACTGAAATTATTTGGACCAACTGAAGGTTCGGACTGACAGCACATGCGCTGTTTTGCCAACCGATCTATTTACAGCGAAGCTGTATGTGGCTAGCCGATTCGACCATCTGTCGCCTGTACACCGAAAACTCCTACGGCGCAACCCCATACGCATGCGCGAAGAAAACAAGAGAGAGGCGCGTGATTGGCTGTACCAGTAGGGACGTCGTTGCTCTCCGTCGCAGCTGAGCGCGCGCGCAGCAGTTTCTCTCCAGCTCCAAAATGGTAGGCCACCTGTCATACGTACTTCTGAGGAGCAGGTAGCTTTCGATCAGCAACGCTGCGAGCAAAACCGGGAACGAGCTCGTCTACGCCATGCCGATTCTGCAGCCCTGGCACAAGAACAAGCTCGTGCAGCCGAGCACAAGCAACAACTGCGTACCGAGGGTCCGGCAGCCTACCAAGCCGTCGTTTCATGAGCCTTCGTTTAAAGGGCCCCTCACCAGGTCTGGACATTTTGAGCTGACAAGCGCAGAGCATACAAAGCAGGCTAACGATCGTGTTTGCAAAGAATCTTATCGTTTCGCGCCGCGGAAAGGTCTGAAATTTTCAATCCGAATGCCGTTTTCTCTTTCCCTTGCGGCCCGTGGCGTAGCAACAGGGGGGGCCGGGGGGCCGTGGGCCCTGGGTGCAAGGGGCCTGTGGAGGGGGGGGGGGGTGTCATATACGTCTGAAGACACCCCTCTTTCTGCCGGCTACACCCGGGGGGGGGTGACAGAAGACCTATGGGCTACGCCACTGCTTGCGGCGGCCCCGCTCCAAGCCAGACGGTGACGTGCTGGTGTTCCTGCGCCTACGTACTCGGGCCCGCACTGTAACGTCGCTCGTGGTGACACGTGACTTCTAGAATTATTCAAGCCAACATCTGTTATTTATGTGATGTTGCTTGAATTGACGAATTGAAGTTTAGAGAAATAATAAAACACACAAAACGGAATGTTTGCATGTTTTTTGTTTTACTTCGCACCGAAGCAAGGGAGATGTACTTCAGCTTCGTCTGCTTGTTCCCACGGTCGTGCAGTCATGTGCGCAGGTACCGAAACTATGCCATTTTCTACCGTGTTCCAGCGCGTGATCAGCTCTGCGATCCGTTTGGTCTGCCTCAGTATTCGTGTAGCACTGAATTATACCGCTAGTCATGTGTCCTTGTGCACAGCGCGAAATATCGTCCGCTGCGCAAAACCAGACAATAACAACAGCTCGTGCGCAACCCGTCACCAAGAATGCGCAGCGCCACAAAAAGAAAAAGAAGGAAAGAAAGCGAGGAGGAATAAAATGAAGGCGGGGCCCGTGACGTTTGCGTCATGCGATCCGCGAGGTCCGTTATGGGAGAATGCAGGGAAGAAATTTCGTTTGTGGATTCTAGACGGGGTGAGTGGAGAGAGTGTCTCGCTGTGCAATGGAGCTCGCCTCATCAAATCATGTGTTCGCGGCACTGAAATATTTTTATCTCGGCTATTATTGAGCCCGAAAAATTTTTGCGGCAGAACGCTCCCTACAGGACATGTAACAACTTTCAGCGTATAACCAAAATTTGCTATGGGGCCTGGTGAGGGACCGTTTAACGAACCGTTCAGATTAACACAGTGATAAACACTGGGGCCGTACGTTTCAACTTCGCTGGTTAACCATATGTACGGAGTACTTCGACGGTGATTTCTATTTATTTATTTAATTATTTATAACCAATAAGTACAACAAATAAGTACAATGAGACTCGCAAAATCAACATTATCAATACAAAGTGACAATGATCAACGCAGTAATTAACCGTGCCAAAAAAGCGTGAATATTAAGCCCCCCCCCCCATAGTGCGTTAAAATAGTACTCCAAGATGCCATACCAAGGTGCCCGCATTACAGCACTAGTTAACATGTGGAGTGAGGCATTTGAAGCACATTTTTAGTTCGACGCATTCCCGGGAAAATGTTCGATTATACTCTTCTGCCCAATTAAACGAATTCTCTTGATCCCACCGATTCAGTTCCACACTACGAAAGCTTATCAAAGAACATTCTCCACGGAGTAGGGTGAGTCGATACCGTAGCACCTGAGGATGAAATCCACGTCCGGGCACGATCAGCAGCGGCCGCAACAGGTCGTAGCCCTCCTGCTGCCTGTTGTTCTTCTAGTTGGCGAACTTCGACAGCGTGCACTTCGATATCCGCAAGAATGAGGTGCACGCGCTGGAGCAGAAGTGGCGTACCCCCGGCTTCCCTGACCCCGGGTTGTTCTCCAGGGAGTCGGGCGAGTCGATGCTGAAGCACGTATGTGAAGATGACTTCCATGTGTAGATACGACAGCGGACGCAACTGGTCGTAATCCTCCTGCTGCTTGTGCTTCTTTGCCTCGGCGAACTTCGACAGCGTGTACTTTGATCCCCGCAAGATTGACATGCATGTTGGGGCCGAAGTGGCGTATTCCCGGCCTAGCGCGCTTGGGGCTGTTCTCCAGGGAGTCAGGCGAGTCGATGCTCAAGCACGCGAGGATGACGTCCATGTCTGGGTAAGACAGCGGCCGCAACCGGTCGTAGTGCTCCTGCTGCCTGCTGTTCTTCGCCTTGGCGAACTTCGACAGCGTGTACGGGGACCTTCGATCCCCGCAAGAACGACACGCACGCTGGGCCAGACGTGACGTACCCGCGGCTTCCCAGACTCTGGGTTGTTCTCCAGGGAGTCGGGCGAGTCGATGCTGAAGCATGTGAGGATGACGTCCGTTTCTGGGTACGACAGCGGCCGCAACCGGTCGTAGTGCTCCTGCTGCCTGCTGTTCTTCGTCTTGGCGAACTTCGACAGCGTGTACGGGGACCTTCGATCCCCGCAAGAACGACACGCACGGTGGGCCAGACGTGACGTACCCGCGGCTTCCCAGACTCTGGGTTGTTCTCCAGGGAGTCGGGCGAGTCGACGCTGAAGCACGTGAGGATGACGTCCGTTTCTGGGTACGACAGCGGCCGCAACCGGTCGTAGTGCTCCTGCTGCCCTCTGTTCTTTGCCTTGGCGAACTTCGACAGCGTGTACGGGGACCTTCGATCCCCGCAAGAACGACACGCACGCTGGGCCAGACGTGACATACCCCCGGCTTCCCAGACTCTGGGTTGTTCTCCAGGGAGTCGGGCGAGTCGATGCTGAAGCACGTGAGGATGACGTCCGTTTCTGGGTACGACAGCGGCCGCAATTGACCGGTCGTAGTGCTCCTGCTGCCTGCTGTTCTTCGCCTTGGCGAACTTCGACAGCGTGTACGGGGACCTTCGATCCCCGCAAGAACGACACGCACGCTGGGCCAGACGTGACGTACCCCCGGCTTTCCAGACTCTGGGTTGTTCTCCAGGGAGTCGGGCGAGTCGATGCTGAAGCACGTGAGGATGACGTCCGTTTCTGGGTACGACAGCGGCCGCAACCGGTCGTAGTGCTCCTGCTGCCCTCTGTTCTTTGCCTTGGCGAACTTCGACAGCGTGTACGGGGACCTTCGATCCCCGCAAGAACGACACGCACGCTGGGCCAGACGTGACATACCCCCGGCTTCCCAGACTCTGGGTTGTTCTCCAGGGAGTCGGGCGAGTCGATGCTGAAGCACGTGAGGATGACGTCCGTTTCTGGGTACGACAGCGGCCGCAATTGACCGGTCGTAGTGCTCCTGCTGCCTGCTGTTCTTCGCCTTGGCGAACTTCGACAGCGTGTACAGGGCCTTCGATCCCCGCAAGAACGACACGCACGCTGGGCCAGACGTGACGTACCCCCCGGCTTCCCAGACTTTGGGTTGTTCTCCAGGGAGTCGGGAGAGTCGATGCTGAAGCACGTGAGGATGACGTCCGTTTCTGGGTACGACAGCGGCCGCAACCGGTCGTAGTGCTCCTGCTGCCTGCTGTTCTTCGTCTTGGCGAACTTCGACAGCGTGTACGGGGACCTTCGATCCTCGCAAGAACGACACGCACGCTGGGCCAGACGTGACGTACCCGCGGCTTCCCAGACTCTGGGTTGTTCTCCAGGGAGTCGGGCGAGTCGATGCTGAAGCACGTGACGATGACGTCCGTTTCTGGGTACGACAGCGGCCGCAACCGGTCGTAGTGCTCCTGCTGCCTGCTGTTCTTCGCCTTGGCGAACTTCGACAGCGTGTACGGGGACCTTCGATCCCCGCAAGAACGACACGCACGGTGGGCCAGACGTGACGTACCCCCGGCTTCCCAGACTCTGGGTGGTTCTCCAGGGAGTCGGGCGAGTCGATGCTGAAGCACGTGAGGATGACGTCCGTTTCTGGGTACGACAGCGGCCGCAACCGGTCGTAGTGCTCCTGCTGCCTGCTGTTCTTCGCCTTGGCGAACTTCGACAGCGTGTACGGGGACCTTCGATCCCAGCAAGAACGACACGCACGGTGGGCCAGACGTGACGTACCCGCGGCTTCCCAGACTCTGTGTTGTTCTCCAGGGAGTCGGGCGAGTCGACGCTGAAGCACGTGAGGATGGCGTTCGTTTCTGGGTACGACAGCGGCCGCAACCGGTCGTAGTGCTCCTGCTGCCCTCTGTTCTTCGCCTTGGCGAACTTCGACAGCGTGTACGGGGACCTTCGATCCCCGCAAGAACGACACGCACGCTGGGCCAGACGTGACGTACCCGCGGTTTCCCAGACTCTGGGTTGTTCTCCAGGGAGTCGGGCGAGTCGATGCTGAAGCACGTGAGCATGACGTCCGTTTCTGGGTACGACAGCGGCCGCAACCGGTCGTAGTGTTCCTGCCCCACTGTATCCTACAATGCCAGCTCCACCTATTTACCGTCGACCTCGATGGCGGCGACATAGTTCTCGAAGACAGTAGGCTCTCTGAAAACGTGTTCTTGCTGGAGAGGAATCAGAAGGCACCGCTTCCTCTGGATGATGATGATCATGGGCTAATATTATGGCTCATACCCACACTCGGGTTTTATTCTTCTTCTACTTCATCTTACACCTTCCTACAACCGTCATCCAAAGGAAATTCAAGAACCTATGGTTCACACTGAAAAATTGCGTCTGCTAACAATGCTACAGTGTGAGCTACAGACTCATTTGACTAACTGGAATTTAAAACCTGAGGACGATTACGGAGTCAGAGTGGATTCACAGCTGATTTCGGGGGCATGATAACGTGAAGACAAAGAAGTTGCGGACTGACAGCAGATGCTCTGTTCTCGATAGATACTGATGTTTTTTTTTTTTTTTTTGTATATTCATAACCAAATGATTAAGTACAATGGGAACTGGCAGAATCGATGTTATGAATACCGAGTGCCACTGATCAAAGCGGTAATATGTGCCAAAAAAGCGTTAGCGCCATAATGGCATATCACGCATAAGTTCGCATAGCTGAGGAATTAGCGAATGAAATAAAGCTTGCCTTACGCTGGCGGCATGAGCGTTGTGCGCAAGGGCACTGGCGTTTCCGCTGAGCGGCTGTGTGCCAGTTATTAGGATACCGCAGTCTCAGCAGAGCGCATCGTAAACCCTCAGAACACCCGCCGTGGTTGCTCAGTGGCTATGGTGTTGGCCTGCTGAGCACGAAGTCGCGGGATCGAATCCCGGCCACGGCGGCCGCATTTCGATGGGGGCGAAATGCGAAAACATCCGTGTACTTAGATTTAGGTGCGCGTTAAAGAACCCCAGGTGGTCGAAATTTCCGGAGTCCTCCACTAATACGGCGTGCCTCATAATCAGAAAGTGGTTTTGGCAAGTAAAACCCCATAATTTTTTTAACACTCAGAACACCCTAACATTACATTTGCGCATAAAGGTTCCCCTCGTTTCGTCAGGCTCAACATGTCGAACCTTGCTCCAAGTTTTGTGCAAGATGTGTTTTCCGTGCCGAGGATGGTGACATGAATAAGCTAAATTAAAGCGCGATCGTTGCGGGTGGCGTTCTTGGATAATGAAAGCACTCATTTTTTCCAGCATCTATTATAATCGTGGGCGTCGCCATCACATGTTGTGACTTGCCGTACGCCGCATAAATAACGCGTTTTAACGCGACAGCGTTAAGGAGCTCGTGTCGCAGAAAAGCCGGTGTCGTCGGCGTCGGTGTCGGCGTCCGCGGCATTGGCCGTGAGCGATAAATCACGGCAGGCACTTCATAAATAAAAAGCAACTTCCAAGATGGGGTGGGTGGGAATCGAACCAGGGCCTCCGGAGTGTGAGACGGAGACGTTACCACTGAGCCACGAGTTCGATGCCTTACGGATTCAAGGGAAATACAGGCAAGCTCTTTGAACTCTGCCCAGTTTGCAGAATTTGGCTTCCATTTCTTTGCATATACAGATGAATCATGCGGCTGTACCGCCGCGAATATTACCGGAAGATGGTCGCTTCCATAGGGGTCTGTAAGGACTCTCCATTCAAGCCATGGTAGAAGTGTTGCAGAACCAACCACCGGATCTATTGAGGAGTATACGTGCAGTGCTATAATAAGTTGGGGTCTTTTTTGTTAAATAAGCATGCTCCAGAAGATAGGAGAAATTTTTCAATTACGTGGTCTCTTGCATCACAGCGCGAGTCCCTCCAGAGTCCATTGTGAGCATTAAAATCACCAACTACAATATACGGCTCTGGAAGCTGGTCTAGAAGTTCTTCAAACTCAGTAATATCGAGCCGCTTGTCTGCTGGAATGTACAAAGAGCACACTGTAATAAGCCTATTAAGCAAGATAGCTCGTATATGGCTACTGCTTCAGAACGTGTGTTAAATTGGAGAGTCTGGCATGCAACAATCTTTGGTATTATTATTGCCACACAACCTGATACAGCATGCCCGTCATTTCGGTCTTTACGAAAAATTCCAAACTGATTAAGAAAGTTCGAGTCACTGGACTGTAAGTGTGTTTCCTGAACACAAAACACTCTAGGCTTATACATAGATAATAGTTCCTTAACGTCATCGAGGTTGTGCAAAAGTACTCTGGCATTCCATTGTAATATCTGAACGCCCATTGGGACAGAGGTGTTCTTGAAAGTGTGTTGTGTAGAGTGATAGTGTTACTTTGGTTTTGCTGCAGTAACTCGAGGATTTATTTATTTATTTATTTATTTATTTATTTCAAATACTGCAGACCATGTTGGTCCTGGCAGGAGGGGCACAATCAACCATTTTACAAAAAAAGAAATAGCAAGCACATTCAAGCAATATTAGCATGCAGAGAAATAAAAACAAAAAACAAGCAATCAAAATCAATCAAATAATGCCGAGCATCGAAAAACCAGAACAAGATCACATGAAACAAGGAGGTGACGTTCCAATTACGTTGCAATACTACTGGTCTGAAAAATATGAGAAGGTAAGGCATTCCCATCAGATACAGTTCTTGGGAAAAATTTATTTTTAAATATGTTAGTGCGAGCGAAAATCGATGCCTGTGAATGTTCCTCGTACAATGAGCTTTGAGACAATTAGGCAATTTCATTTTTATTTTTTCTTGCAGACAACAGGTAAGAAATATGAGGCGACTAACTTTCCGTCGCGATTTTAAAGTGAGTATGTTGTGCTCTTTCATTAGCATGGATGGCGAATCATGTCTTTTATATTTCGCAAAAATAAACCATACAGCTTTTCATTGTGCACGCTCGAGTTGTACGATGTCTTTTTTATTATGCAGATCCCACACTATCGCCGCGTATTCAAGTTTAGCTCTTACGCAGTTATATGCAAGCTGTTTAGTACTGGCAGGAGCAGTCCTAAGTTTTCGCTTGAGTAACCAAAGTTTCCGAAGCGCAGTAGCAGTAGTTTCAGATATGTGTTTCGACCAGGTTAATTTATTTTTTAGCATAACCCCAAGGTATTTCTAGGACTCCACCTCCAAAATATTATTGTGAAGCTGGTATGTAAAAATACACGGGTTAGTCTTCCTTGTTACTCTTAAAAGTACCATTTATTCAAAGTTTAACTGCATACCCCAATTCGTACATGAGTGGGAAATATCTTGTAAAGTTTCCTGCAATATTTCTTTACTTTTTGTGCACGTAATTTCTTTAAACACAACACAATCATCGGCAAATAGCCGAACAGACACTTCCCCAAGAATAATATCTAACAAGTCATTGATACGAATTAAAAAAAAAAGGAGCGAGTCCAAGACACTTCCTTCGGGCACACCAGAGGTGACATCTAACAACCGAGAAGTACAGTTCCTAATGGTGACGTACTGGTCCCTATCGCTGAGATAGGCTTTGATCCGGTGAATAATACTAGGAGGAAGGTCAATACATTTCCATTTAAACAGCAGTTTTGCATGTGAAGCCCAGTCAAATGCTCTGGAGAAGTCTAGGAACAACACATCTAATTGACGATTCCCGTCCAAGACACATCCCAGTTCATGTACAGTCGATATCAGTTGCACGACAGTTGATAATCCTTTTCGAAAACCGTGTTGAAATTTTTATTATACCTGGTTGTCGTCTGAATGTATGATGCTATAACATGTTCCAGCATTTTACAGCACGTGCTTGTGATCGAGATTGGTCGATAGTTCGCGGCATTTAAAGCTTCACCTTTTTTTTTAACAAACTGGGACAACACGTGCTTTGCGCCAATCTGCTGGTATTTCACCTGAAGCAAGTGATAGCTGGAAAAAGGTCAGTCAGAAATGCAGATATCTGTTCGGCATAACGCTTTAGGAAAGCATTAGGTTTATCATCAGACCCTGGTGATTTGCTATCATTAGGTTATTAAGAAGCCTGGCTAAGACTCCATCACGAGTGATGGTAATATTTTGCGATTCTGTACAATTTGAGCACTGATGTTCGTGTTGTACAGGCCTTGAAAAAATCTTGTTTTGCTTTCTCAGCCTCCTAATTTTGCGCTTAATGTGAATAATTTCTCTGGTTATCCATGGATTACGTCTTCGCTGACGAGAACTTGTTTCGAAGGGATGAACCTGGCGATACAAAACCTGACTGCACCACAAAATTGATTTCACATAGCTTCGACATCATTTCCAGCGGAGTCAAGAACCAAGTCCAGGTGATGGATAATCGAGGTGTCATCTGCCCGAGAAAAATCGTTCCTAAAAGCGACTGTTTTAGGCAGTTTAGCTTGTTTAGATGACAATATAGAAGTATATTAACTCATGATCCGATATTCCATTTTCAACGTTCACAGATGCTCCCTGAAATATTTCATTGATAAATAAAAGATACAGAATGGAGTTGGCACGAGTGTATTTGTGCACCGTTTGATCCAAGTTTAATGAAAACATAATATAGAAAAGTACATCGCTATGCAAGGAAGTTCCATAAATAATATGGTTCCTGTCCCCAACGAAGGCAAGTTAAAGTCGTCAGTTACTATAACGTTTTTCCCTCGTAGCCTCACAAGTTTGTCATATAGATTAGTCATGAACACAGGATCTACGTCTGGGGGAGGTACACCGCACAAATGAAGAATGTGAATTTTGAATACTCGGCCTTTCAATAATAAACATTCGCATCCAGCGATTTCTTCACTCGAAACAACTTCAATAGACCTTTTTACAGTAACTGCTACACCGCCGCCTCGAGAACCCTTATACCGCCGGAAAAGTTTGTACCCAGGTGGCATAATTTCATCATCCTGTATAGATTCGTGCAGCCAAGTTTCAGTAATGACACAGAAGTGCGGTCGTACAAAAGAAGCCCTTCTAAGTCACCTGCTTTATTTACCAGACTTTGAGCGTTGAAAGAAAGAAGGCGTAGCTGACTTGTTTTTAACTGCTATCTTTCAGTCGGGGGAGGACGACTGTCACGTTTAGGTAAGGATACGCGAGACCTTTAGTTTCGTCATCCCACGCGTAGAAGTGGCCGTCTATGCACAGTTTGTCGGGAATGAGCCGAACTTTCTTTCCTTTTTTGTCGTTTTCACTGCCCCAAAGCAATTTGCGTCTTCTAAGAGTGTCAGCGCTGTAATAGTTTTGGATGGAAATATCTGTTCCTTTCAGTTTATATGCATTGGTCAACACAGCTTCCTTTTCTCTGGCGTCTTGAAAGTGAACGATTATGGGATGTTTCGGCGAGGGTTTACCGAGCCTGTGTATGTGACTGACTAATGTGCAGCTGACGCCTATGATGCCTTCAAAACTCTCTGTAATAACCTTGTCACGTAAGTCGGATTCGGATTTGTTAGGAATATTTGGAATACCAAACACAACTGGGTTAGATTTCCTGCTGTAGTCCTCTACATTAACAATCTTGGCCTGATTTTTCTTCAGCGTAATTCGTATGTTAGCCGCGGTGGTCTGTAGGGCTGCTACGTTTGTAGCCAACGCCCTTACATCGTCTGTAGTCTGCTCCTGTTTAGACAAACGATTACTAAATGTAGCTACTGCTTTTTCTGTGTTCTCAATGCGAATTCTTAATTCAAAGATGTCAGCCCTTATCGCATGCTGCCAATCCATGAGCAATTGAAATATTTCCTCAACTGGGGGCCCTGGGTTCTCTTCAATATCACCACAAATAAGCAGCCAGGTACAGCAGAAACAATCATAGCCAACGATTAAAAATGCATGTGGGCTCAGCAGAACGACTAGAAATCGGTCATCACTACGTATTGTGACATTTTAACTAACCTGCATCACAAGGACCAAACGCTTGGTAAGGGGTCGTCGCTGGGTTACATTGCCGAGATCACTACCAATGCCTGGATGCGGTGCTGCCTTTATAGCCCTGGTGTCCGTGGACGTCACAAAGCTGTAGACTGTTGAATGGTCATGTCCGATGGTGGCGTAACTTATCCACTGCTTGACTAAATCAGTTGTAGTCGGCGAGTCATCTGGCGTTGAAATAGGTTTGCCAAAAGGCAGAAGCAGGATCTGCATCACAAGGAACAAATGCATGATAAGCGGTTATACCGCTGGGTAACATCGCCGAGCCCACTGCCGATTCCTGGATGCGGTGCTGCCTTTATAGCCCAGGTGTCCGTGGACGTCACGAAGGCGTAGACTGTTGAATGGTCAGGTCTAACGGTGACGTAACTTGTGCATTGCTTGATGAAATCAGTTATAATCGGCGAGCCATCCGGCATTGAAATATGTTTGCCAAAAGGCATGAGCAGGATCTGCATCACAAGGAACAAGCGCATGGTAAGTAGTCTTCGCTGGGTAACATCGCCGAGCCCACTGCCGATGCCTGGATGCGGTGCTGCCTTTATAGCCCTGGTGTCCGTGGACGTCACGAAGGCGTAGACTGTTGAATGGTCAGGTCCGATAGTGACGTAACTTGGGCATTGCTTGACAAAATCAATTGTAACTGACGAGCCATTCGGCGTTGGAATAGGTTTGCCAAAAGGCAGAAGCAGGATCTGCATCACAAGGAACAAACGCATGGTAAGCGGTCGTCGCTGGGTAACATGGCCGAGTTCGCTGGTATCATCGGCAGGATGCGTTTGTCTTTTGGCGGCACTGGCGCTGGGGTACATGCGTCAACCTCCATCTCCTTCTCAGAGGCGATGAAGGCGTGGTCACAAGACTCTAGGACTCTAGGAGACGTGCCTTAGGCTTCATTTTTTTTGCACAAAGGTGCAACCCTGCGAGAACAAGGTTTGCGGGTCTTTTGATTGGGCAGCACTAGGTGCTGCCCCTGTGGAGACGGAAAGAGCTCCTTAGGCCGTTGTGACAGAGCCTCCTGCCTTGTCACAGCGGCAAAACTGTAAGTCGCCTGCTTGCTTCAGAGAGTGTGATGATTTTATTAATCTTAAGAGCAATAATTTCGATCTCTTTCTTCCAGATTGGGCATGACCGTGAAGAGGCTGGATGACCCCCTCAAAATTCATGCAGTGTGATTCAGCATTACAATTATCAGATGGATTATCGTTATAACTGCATTTGGCGCATGTTAGCTTTCCTCTGCATGCCCGAGAGCTGTACCCTAACCTCTGGCATTTGAAACAACGTCTAGGATTGAGGATATAGGGCCTCACACAGATTTTCACGTAGCCTGCTTCGACTGAATCTAGTAGTGTGCTGGGGCAGAATGTAAGGGTTACATGTTTTGTGGTAATTTCAGTGTCGTTCCGACGGATCGTGATTCTTCGAACTTTGGTCACGTTTTGTTCTGCAAAACCTTCAAGCAATTCTTCACCACTGAGGTCAAGCAAGTCTTCATCAGAGATTACCCTACGAACACTTCATCGAACGGTGCGCCGTGATAGTTACTGTTATGTCACCAATGCCTTTGAGATCTGAAAGCTTTTTCAGTTGCTATTTGTCCTTCAATTCCAGAAGGATGCCGCCACTAGCCATTCTCGTAGCTTTGTATTCTATGCCTAGTATGTCTACCAGGCATATAGAAACCTTGAAAGGGGATAGTTTTCTTACTGTTATTTACCTTCACTGTAGATAACGTGGTACTTCGCAAAGTTGTTGTCATAGGTCTTGAAGGAAAATCGAGCGGTTGCTTCGTTACGCCCCATTTTTAGGGGGCGATCACTTAGGGAAGTGGAAGCATTAGCCATAAAAAGCAGTTGTGTTCGGCAGCGGCGCCAGCTGCCCATCACCAAGCCCGACATGGGGACGCCACAAAACTTGTATCACAAGACATGCGCACGCCAGCTGTACGCCACCACTATAACCGTACATGGTGTAACCAAGGCTGGTTATCTACACAAGGTTAACTCTCGCCGCCAGGAAACTAACGTGGAAAATCAAGGTAAGGAGAGGTTGGGAAAGAAGGAAAGGTGCAGAAGAAAGATAATAGATGGAGAGGGGGACAGGAAGAGGCAACTACCGATTTCTCCCGGGAGGGTCAGTCCGGGAGTGCTGTCTGGGTGATGCAGAGGCTAAAGAGGTGTGTTGCTTCCACCGGGGTCCTTAAAGGTCCGAACACCCGGCATCGGCTCAGCCCCCAGGATCCACTTTTCCCCAGACACGGCTAAGCAGCCCACGGCTACACGTGGGAGGGTCCAACCCTCATGTGTTCGGGTACGTGGTACTGCAAAACACCGAACGCCCGCTGACGCAGACGCCCCTGTGGGACGAAATACGAAAATAATGTATTACACTGTGCCTGAAAACAATATCTAAACTTGATTTAGATTTTCATGAAGTGAGACTGTCTTGCTAGTCTAAACATTTCGAATTCATCAGTAAAATTGTACTTGCATTTTTTCCCGCCGACGAGTGATTTTCGAGACTTGCATACATCTTGCAAGTTGACGTTTACCTTATAGTGATGGGTAAGAAAAAAAGTCTACGAACCAGATTCTTGAATTGGGCTGTAAATATGAAGTACCTAAGGAAACTATTCCAATATGCGTGCAAATTCACCTCAGCACATATACTCTCGTAAAATGTGTGTTGGTAAATATTAACCTCGAAAATATTATCCTGCTATGTATACCACCTTTGTTTTCTTTAGTTGGAAGAATTTATTTTAAACATCACCCGTGACAGATAGCGCTTTTCAGATAGATTTCTGGAACAGGCGGAAATTACTTGAATGAGAACATGCAACGTTCATGTAGTTAATAAAAAATGGCCTGTTTATAGTTATTCAACTCAGGGCATACGTTGCAAGTGCGAAATTAAAGTCGAGCAGTAGTGAAGTCAAGTTGCTTAATAGAAATTCAAAGACTAGCGCAACCTTCGATCATATCTATCCCAGAAATTTGCATCACACGCACACACACACGCAAACGCACGCACGCACGTGCTGCCAACTATTTAGTCACACGGACTTAGCCACGGGGAGTTCATATTCATTTCATATTGTAATTGTTGGTTCAGCCATGTGAAACTATTGATGTGAGGAAGCTGTACATGATCTCTTCTGTCACTCTTTCTTTTTTCGTAGTGAGCTGAGCTATTCGGAATCGAAGGTTCTGGGTGCGTGGCCTAACCCATTGCCGTCCCAGAAAGTCATGCGATCGCTACTAACGCAATTGAAGCCAGTTTATTTGAGTGCATGGTCGCCCTATACGAGCACGCCGTTCATTCTCCAGTGTGTACGAAATATATATATATACTCTTCTTTCTCCCTGTTCCTTTCGCATAGTATCAACGCTTAGAGAATAGTCAACCAGACGTATGTAAATTCCCTTCATGTCTTCATTCTGTATTTCTCTACGTTTGCGTGGTTTAAGAGAAATTTTCTCAAAGGCGAGATCGCACACCACGGTACGTACAGGCACAGAACTCTTTCTTCCATAGCGCTGAATAGTTGATATTTTTGCGGCGCTTTGGACAAGGAGAAAAAGCAGGGACGCACAGCACAGCGTTTGCAGTTTGTCGCTGTCTGTAGCGGTTAGTGAAACTTAGCTGCCGCGTTTCATCGGCAGGCTAATCAGTACGAGGCTTAAGTCTGCGGCCTTCGACAGATCGTTTCATCTCGCTGGTACAAGTGCATGCAGGAGGAGACGTACATCTGGCAAGAACTCAATGCTACACGCTCTGTACATAAAGTGGGCGCAGAGAAGTAAGTCACTTGCGTCGTGTTATGTGACATCCGCACCCACTCATCCCCCTTTTACCCGCTTCCATTAGTCGTGCCTTTGACGGACCCTTGCGGAGTTAGAGCGAAAAAGGCGATGACGGAGGCGAAGTATTACCTCGGCCCGTCGCTTTTCATCGTCGTTGCCTGGATGTGTCATAGCGACAGATAACTTTGGTACTGTAGCGACGCGGACGATAGTACTGATGCTATAGGCGTGTCCTCGACTGCCCTGTTCTCATGTTTGGGCTCACGTGCTTTTCTTTACCCTCCTGTCATGATCTGTTTCCCCTTGAGTAAAAGAACCTGATCAAGGCTACACAACGCCTATAGTTGGAGAAAAACGAGGGGCAAGCTAGCTTTCACTGTGGCAGATTCCCCTGTGGCATCCCAAAAACCTGACACGATCGTTTTGGGACGATACACTCCTTTCCAAGCGTTGAACTCCACTGACTGGCAGGATGTGCGCTTCTACTTTACTGGTGGTGGTATAGCTCGGCAGTATGGCTCAGTAGTTCCCACAGCTCCGGCAAATGCTCTACTACAAGGCTGTCTGTGGTTGAAAGAAGGGAGCACAGGGATAACATAGAAATGTAAAATTTCTGAACTTTTGAAGGCGTGAAAAAAAGAGAAAAAGAAAGAAAAAAATAATGCGAAGGTAATTTTTCGTCTGCATAATTTGGAAAGGTTGGAAATATAGAGTAGAAAACTGTTACCACGTCAGTGGTATCCACAGGGGACTTTCTCTCCTTTTCTTAATCTTTCCTTCGCTCTTTCTCTTCCTCCAGTGTAGGGTGTAGCCGACCGGGCTCAGTCCTGGTTAACCTCACTGCTATTCATTTGTCATTTCCTCTCTCTCTCTCTCTCTTGGAAAGGCTGGACAAATGCCTTAAACTATTTTCGCATAACGAAGCAAAAAAAGAAAAGCTGCAGTAGGGGCCCATGCAAGGAGATGTTTCAAAGTTTATGACAAGATGTTGGCGTTGTATCCAACAAATAACCCACATTTTTATTCGATCAGGAACTCTTGATAGCTGTTTGTTGCTACGTGGTCAATTACATGTAGCGGATTTGCCATGGCTAAGCTAGGCCAAACCACGGTCGGTCTGGAGCGCGCGTCTCCCGAGACGCGTGCTCTAGACCAACCGTAGTTAAACTTATCGGTGCCTTATAAGAAGTAAGGAATGGTGGGAAAAGGGGCAACCGTTGGTAGATTCTGTTTTTTCATCCGCTTGAAACAAGTTCAGAATGGCAAGGTATTCTTTAAAAGCTATTTGTATTCACTCTGCGCGAAAATGTTGGACAGTAATTTAGAAAATGATGACCGAACTTTCTTTTTTACGTTGCTCGCCGGGACATCAGCGCCGGTAGTTAGTGTGACGTCGTGCAACTCGATGCATTTTCTGGTATTTGGACCGCTTTGGCAGAGGAATGCTTCTCAAAATTAACATTCTAGGTTGAGTCTATGGTTCTTTCAGAATGAAATGCACTCTGTTAAATAAAGAAATTCATCGACGATTACGATACTCCCTAATGCGAAATTTGAGCGCAGCTGTATACGTGTTTTCATTTCGCGATATATCGGCTGGCACGGACAACCTTTCTCGTGTGGCACGTTTCAAACGGAGAAAAAACGCCGAGGAATCTGAACCTGAGCGCACGCACCCTCTAGTCTCGTACCAAGACATCACACAACACTACAAGTTAACCGGCAGAACATATGCACCCCTACACAAGTCACTACCTAGAGAGCAGGAGCGATTCTTCCGAGCTCTACAGGTTAATACATTCCCCCAACCAACCAGAAATCACCACATAGACTCTACCCAACTCTCTCCGCAATGTCGCTTCTGCATGCGCGGAGCCTAGGTCTCTCAGGCACATAGCAGGGGGTTGCAGAGCGGCACCATTAAATCCTCCGAGCCCTTACCACGCCAAGGAGCTTTGCGAGAGAGCCTTGGCCTGCTCCGACCTCGAAGATCAGCAATGGGCTGATTGCGAGGACCCAGGACGCGGCCTGAGCTCAAGGCATTCTGGAATGAGGACGCCTATCCAAAGCTGCATTTACCTAATAAAAATGTTTATTCTATCTCTTACGTGACTGCCTCGCTAATCGAGAGATCGCGAGAGGCGGCACGTGGATGACGCGTGGGCGCTATTCACAGCAGCCGCCACAGACAGGCCCCCGCTCGTACAGCGCTTTGCTTCCACACAGACGACGCAGCGTTACTCTGGAGCCATCTCGCCGCAAATACCGTCTTACGCCGCACTACGTTTTTCTTCTCATACTTTCGCCCGACCCTCCTCCTCCTCCTTCTGTCTCGTGGTTCCACTGCATCCTTCTCCTCTGCTTTCCTCCTCGCGCTCTCTTAGCTATCGCGTCTTTCATCTCCCGCTGCGCTCTGCGTTCGCTTTCACCCTTCTCTGTGTTCGTTCGCTCGTTTAGAAGGATAACGCCGACGCTCGCCGCAGGAACGGGCGCCTAAGACCTGCTCTCTAAAATAATTAACTAGACCCATGCAAACGCTGCTAACATATATGATGTCACAACGAGCCAATTCTGAGAACTTTACTGAACTTCAGATCCATCCCAAATTAAAGCAACTCCTCGTCTATTAACAACGCTGCGGTGCGAGCTACATATTCATTTGGACCAACTGAAATTATTTGGACCAACTGAAGGTTCGGACTGACAGCACATGCGCTGTTTTGCCAACCGATCTATTTACAGCGAAGCTGTATGTGGCTAGCCGATTCGACCATCTGTCGCCTGTACACCGAAAACTCCTACGGCGCAACCCCATACGCATGCGCGAAGAAAACAAGAGAGAGGCGCGTGATTGGCTGTACCAGTAGGGACGTCGTTGCTCTCCGTCGCAGCTGAGCGCGCGCGCAGCAGTTTCTCTCCAGCTCCAAAATGGTAGGCCACCTGTCATACGTACTTCTGAGGAGCAGGTAGCTTTCGATCAGCAACGCTGCGAGCAAAACCGGGAACGAGCTCGTCTACGCCATGCCGATTCTGCAGCCCTGGCACAAGAACAAGCTCGTGCAGCCGAGCACAAGCAACAACTGCGTACCGAGGGTCCGGCAGCCTACCAAGCCGTCGTTTCATGAGCCTTCGTTTAAAGGGCCCCTCACCAGGTCTGGACATTTTGAGCTGACAAGCGCAGAGCATACAAAGCAGGCTAACGATCGTGTTTGCAAAGAATCTTATCGTTTCGCGCCGCGGAAAGGTCTGAAATTTTCAATCCGAATGCCGTTTTCTCTTTCCCTTGCGGCCCGTGGCGTAGCAACAGGGGGGGCCGGGGGGCCGTGGGCCCTGGGTGCAAGGGGCCTGTGGAGGGGGGGGGGGGTGTCATATACGTCTGAAGACACCCCTCTTTCTGCCGGCTACACCCGGGGGGGGGTGACAGAAGACCTATGGGCTACGCCACTGCTTGCGGCGGCCCCGCTCCAAGCCAGACGGTGACGTGCTGGTGTTCCTGCGCCTACGTACTCGGGCCCGCACTGTAACGTCGCTCGTGGTGACACGTGACTTCTAGAATTATTCAAGCCAACATCTGTTATTTATGTGATGTTGCTTGAATTGACGAATTGAAGTTTAGAGAAATAATAAAACACACAAAACGGAATGTTTGCATGTTTTTTGTTTTACTTCGCACCGAAGCAAGGGAGATGTACTTCAGCTTCGTCTGCTTGTTCCCACGGTCGTGCAGTCATGTGCGCAGGTACCGAAACTATGCCATTTTCTACCGTGTTCCAGCGCGTGATCAGCTCTGCGATCCGTTTGGTCTGCCTCAGTATTCGTGTAGCACTGAATTATACCGCTAGTCATGTGTCCTTGTGCACAGCGCGAAATATCGTCCGCTGCGCAAAACCAGACAATAACAACAGCTCGTGCGCAACCCGTCACCAAGAATGCGCAGCGCCACAAAAAGAAAAAGAAGGAAAGAAAGCGAGGAGGAATAAAATGAAGGCGGGGCCCGTGACGTTTGCGTCATGCGATCCGCGAGGACCGTTATGGGAGAATGCAGGGAAGAAATTTCGTTTGTGGATTCTAGACGGGGTGAGTGGAGAGAGTGTCTCGCTGTGCAATGGAGCTCGCCTCATCAAATCATGTGTTCGCGGCACTGAAATATTTTTATCTCGGCTATTATTGAGCCCGAAAAATTTTTGCGGCAGAACGCTCCCTACAGGACATGTAACAACTTTCAGCGTATAACCAAAATTTGCTATGGGGCCTGGTGAGGGACCGTTTAACGAACCGTTCAGATTAACACAGTGATAAACACTGGGGCCGTACGTTTCAACTTCGCTGGTTAACCATATGTACGGAGTACTTCGACGGTGATTTCTATTTATTTATTTAATTATTTATAACCAATAAGTACAACAAATAAGTACAATGAGACTCGCAAAATCAACATTATCAATACAAAGTGACAATGATCAACGCAGTAATTAACCGTGCCAAAAAAGCGTGAATATTAAGCCCCCCCCCCCATAGTGCGTTAAAATAGTACTCCAAGATGCCATACCAAGGTGCCCGCATTACAGCACTAGTTAACATGTGGAGTGAGGCATTTGAAGCACATTTTTAGTTCGACGCATTCCCGGGAAAATGTTCGATTATACTCTTCTGCCCAATTAAACGAATTCTCTTGATCCCACCGATTCAGTTCCACACTACGAAAGCTTATCAAAGAACATTCTCCACGGAGTAGGGTGAGTCGATACCGTAGCACCTGAGGATGAAATCCACGTCCGGGCACGATCAGCAGCGGCCGCAACAGGTCGTAGCCCTCCTGCTGCCTGTTGTTCTTCTAGTTGGCGAACTTCGACAGCGTGCACTTCGATATCCGCAAGAATGAGGTGCACGCGCTGGAGCAGAAGTGGCGTACCCCCGGCTTCCCTGACCCCGGGTTGTTCTCCAGGGAGTCGGGCGAGTCGATGCTGAAGCACGTATGTGAAGATGACTTCCATGTGTAGATACGACAGCGGACGCAACTGGTCGTAATCCTCCTGCTGCTTGTGCTTCTTTGCCTCGGCGAACTTCGACAGCGTGTACTTTGATCCCCGCAAGATTGACATGCATGTTGGGGCCGAAGTGGCGTATTCCCGGCCTAGCGCGCTTGGGGCTGTTCTCCAGGGAGTCAGGCGAGTCGATGCTCAAGCACGCGAGGATGACGTCCATGTCTGGGTAAGACAGCGGCCGCAACCGGTCGTAGTGCTCCTGCTGCCTGCTGTTCTTCGCCTTGGCGAACTTCGACAGCGTGTACGGGGACCTTCGATCCCCGCAAGAACGACACGCACGCTGGGCCAGACGTGACGTACCCGCGGCTTCCCAGACTCTGGGTTGTTCTCCAGGGAGTCGGGCGAGTCGATGCTGAAGCATGTGAGGATGACGTCCGTTTCTGGGTACGACAGCGGCCGCAACCGGTCGTAGTGCTCCTGCTGCCTGCTGTTCTTCGTCTTGGCGAACTTCGACAGCGTGTACGGGGACCTTCGATCCCCGCAAGAACGACACGCACGGTGGGCCAGACGTGACGTACCCGCGGCTTCCCAGACTCTGGGTTGTTCTCCAGGGAGTCGGGCGAGTCGACGCTGAAGCACGTGAGGATGACGTCCGTTTCTGGGTACGACAGCGGCCGCAACCGGTCGTAGTGCTCCTGCTGCCCTCTGTTCTTTGCCTTGGCGAACTTCGACAGCGTGTACGGGGACCTTCGATCCCCGCAAGAACGACACGCACGCTGGGCCAGACGTGACATACCCCCGGCTTCCCAGACTCTGGGTTGTTCTCCAGGGAGTCGGGCGAGTCGATGCTGAAGCACGTGAGGATGACGTCCGTTTCTGGGTACGACAGCGGCCGCAATTGACCGGTCGTAGTGCTCCTGCTGCCTGCTGTTCTTCGCCTTGGCGAACTTCGACAGCGTGTACGGGGACCTTCGATCCCCGCAAGAACGACACGCACGCTGGGCCAGACGTGACGTACCCCCGGCTTTCCAGACTCTGGGTTGTTCTCCAGGGAGTCGGGCGAGTCGATGCTGAAGCACGTGAGGATGACGTCCGTTTCTGGGTACGACAGCGGCCGCAACCGGTCGTAGTGCTCCTGCTGCCCTCTGTTCTTTGCCTTGGCGAACTTCGACAGCGTGTACGGGGACCTTCGATCCCCGCAAGAACGACACGCACGCTGGGCCAGACGTGACATACCCCCGGCTTCCCAGACTCTGGGTTGTTCTCCAGGGAGTCGGGCGAGTCGATGCTGAAGCACGTGAGGATGACGTCCGTTTCTGGGTACGACAGCGGCCGCAATTGACCGGTCGTAGTGCTCCTGCTGCCTGCTGTTCTTCGCCTTGGCGAACTTCGACAGCGTGTACAGGGCCTTCGATCCCCGCAAGAACGACACGCACGCTGGGCCAGACGTGACGTACCCCCCGGCTTCCCAGACTTTGGGTTGTTCTCCAGGGAGTCGGGAGAGTCGATGCTGAAGCACGTGAGGATGACGTCCGTTTCTGGGTACGACAGCGGCCGCAACCGGTCGTAGTGCTCCTGCTGCCTGCTGTTCTTCGTCTTGGCGAACTTCGACAGCGTGTACGGGGACCTTCGATCCTCGCAAGAACGACACGCACGCTGGGCCAGACGTGACGTACCCGCGGCTTCCCAGACTCTGGGTTGTTCTCCAGGGAGTCGGGCGAGTCGATGCTGAAGCACGTGACGATGACGTCCGTTTCTGGGTACGACAGCGGCCGCAACCGGTCGTAGTGCTCCTGCTGCCTGCTGTTCTTCGCCTTGGCGAACTTCGACAGCGTGTACGGGGACCTTCGATCCCCGCAAGAACGACACGCACGGTGGGCCAGACGTGACGTACCCCCGGCTTCCCAGACTCTGGGTGGTTCTCCAGGGAGTCGGGCGAGTCGATGCTGAAGCACGTGAGGATGACGTCCGTTTCTGGGTACGACAGCGGCCGCAACCGGTCGTAGTGCTCCTGCTGCCTGCTGTTCTTCGCCTTGGCGAACTTCGACAGCGTGTACGGGGACCTTCGATCCCAGCAAGAACGACACGCACGGTGGGCCAGACGTGACGTACCCGCGGCTTCCCAGACTCTGTGTTGTTCTCCAGGGAGTCGGGCGAGTCGACGCTGAAGCACGTGAGGATGGCGTTCGTTTCTGGGTACGACAGCGGCCGCAACCGGTCGTAGTGCTCCTGCTGCCCTCTGTTCTTCGCCTTGGCGAACTTCGACAGCGTGTACGGGGACCTTCGATCCCCGCAAGAACGACACGCACGCTGGGCCAGACGTGACGTACCCGCGGTTTCCCAGACTCTGGGTTGTTCTCCAGGGAGTCGGGCGAGTCGATGCTGAAGCACGTGAGCATGACGTCCGTTTCTGGGTACGACAGCGGCCGCAACCGGTCGTAGTGTTCCTGCCCCACTGTATCCTACAATGCCAGCTCCACCTATTTACCGTCGACCTCGATGGCGGCGACATAGTTCTCGAAGACAGTAGGCTCTCTGAAAACGTGTTCTTGCTGGAGAGGAATCAGAAGGCACCGCTTCCTCTGGATGATGATGATCATGGGCTAATATTATGGCTCATACCCACACTCGGGTTTTATTCTTCTTCTACTTCATCTTACACCTTCCTACAACCGTCATCCAAAGGAAATTCAAGAACCTATGGTTCACACTGAAAAATTGCGTCTGCTAACAATGCTACAGTGTGAGCTACAGACTCATTTGACTAACTGGAATTTAAAACCTGAGGACGATTACGGAGTCAGAGTGGATTCACAGCTGATTTCGGGGGCATGATAACGTGAAGACAAAGAAGTTGCGGACTGACAGCAGATGCTCTGTTCTCGATAGATACTGATGTTTTTTTTTTTTTTTTTGTATATTCATAACCAAATGATTAAGTACAATGGGAACTGGCAGAATCGATGTTATGAATACCGAGTGCCACTGATCAAAGCGGTAATATGTGCCAAAAAAGCGTTAGCGCCATAATGGCATATCACGCATAAGTTCGCATAGCTGAGGAATTAGCGAATGAAATAAAGCTTGCCTTACGCTGGCGGCATGAGCGTTGTGCGCAAGGGCACTGGCGTTTCCGCTGAGCGGCTGTGTGCCAGTTATTAGGATACCGCAGTCTCAGCAGAGCGCATCGTAAACCCTCAGAACACCCGCCGTGGTTGCTCAGTGGCTATGGTGTTGGCCTGCTGAGCACGAAGTCGCGGGATCGAATCCCGGCCACGGCGGCCGCATTTCGATGGGGGCGAAATGCGAAAACATCCGTGTACTTAGATTTAGGTGCGCGTTAAAGAACCCCAGGTGGTCGAAATTTCCGGAGTCCTCCACTAATACGGCGTGCCTCATAATCAGAAAGTGGTTTTGGCAAGTAAAACCCCATAATTTTTTTAACACTCAGAACACCCTAACATTACATTTGCGCATAAAGGTTCCCCTCGTTTCGTCAGGCTCAACATGTCGAACCTTGCTCCAAGTTTTGTGCAAGATGTGTTTTCCGTGCCGAGGATGGTGACATGAATAAGCTAAATTAAAGCGCGATCGTTGCGGGTGGCGTTCTTGGATAATGAAAGCACTCATTTTTTCCAGCATCTATTATAATCGTGGGCGTCGCCATCACATGTTGTGACTTGCCGTACGCCGCATAAATAACGCGTTTTAACGCGACAGCGTTAAGGAGCTCGTGTCGCAGAAAAGCCGGTGTCGTCGGCGTCGGTGTCGGCGTCCGCGGCATTGGCCGTGAGCGATAAATCACGGCAGGCACTTCATAAATAAAAAGCAACTTCCAAGATGGGGTGGGTGGGAATCGAACCAGGGCCTCCGGAGTGTGAGACGGAGACGTTACCACTGAGCCACGAGTTCGATGCCTTACGGATTCAAGGGAAATACAGGCAAGCTCTTTGAACTCTGCCCAGTTTGCAGAATTTGGCTTCCATTTCTTTGCATATACAGATGAATCATGCGGCTGTACCGCCGCGAATATTACCGGAAGATGGTCGCTTCCATAGGGGTCTGTAAGGACTCTCCATTCAAGCCATGGTAGAAGTGTTGCAGAACCAACCACCGGATCTATTGAGGAGTATACGTGCAGTGCTATAATAAGTTGGGGTCTTTTTTGTTAAATAAGCATGCTCCAGAAGATAGGAGAAATTTTTCAATTACGTGGTCTCTTGCATCACAGCGCGAGTCCCTCCAGAGTCCATTGTGAGCATTAAAATCACCAACTACAATATACGGCTCTGGAAGCTGGTCTAGAAGTTCTTCAAACTCAGTAATATCGAGCCGCTTGTCTGCTGGAATGTACAAAGAGCACACTGTAATAAGCCTATTAAGCAAGATAGCTCGTATATGGCTACTGCTTCAGAACGTGTGTTAAATTGGAGAGTCTGGCATGCAACAATCTTTGGTATTATTATTGCCACACAACCTGATACAGCATGCCCGTCATTTCGGTCTTTACGAAAAATTCCAAACTGATTAAGAAAGTTCGAGTCACTGGACTGTAAGTGTGTTTCCTGAACACAAAACACTCTAGGCTTATACATAGATAATAGTTCCTTAACGTCATCGAGGTTGTGCAAAAGTACTCTGGCATTCCATTGTAATATCTGAACGCCCATTGGGACAGAGGTGTTCTTGAAAGTGTGTTGTGTAGAGTGATAGTGTTACTTTGGTTTTGCTGCAGTAACTCGAGGATTTATTTATTTATTTATTTATTTATTTATTTCAAATACTGCAGACCATGTTGGTCCTGGCAGGAGGGGCACAATCAACCATTTTACAAAAAAAGAAATAGCAAGCACATTCAAGCAATATTAGCAGAGAAATAAAAACAAAAAACAAGCAATCAAAATCAATCAAATAATGCCGAGCATCGAAAAACCAGAACAAGATCACATGAAACAAGGAGGTGACGTTCCAATTACGTTGCAATACTACTGGTCTGAAAAATATGAGAAGGTAAGGCATTCCCATCAGATACAGTTCTTGGGAAAAATTTATTTTTAAATATGTTAGTGCGAGCGAAAATCGATGCCTGTGAATGTTCCTCGTACAATGAGCTTTGAGACAATTAGGCAATTTCATTTTTATTTTTTCTTGCAGACAACAGGTAAGAAATATGAGGCGACTAACTTTCCGTCGCGATTTTAAAGTGAGTATGTTGTGCTCTTTCATTAGCATGGATGGCGAATCATGTCTTTTATATTTCGCAAAAATAAACCATACAGCTTTTCATTGTGCACGCTCGAGTTGTACGATGTCTTTTTTATTATGCAGATCCCACACTATCGCCGCGTATTCAAGTTTAGCTCTTACGCAGTTATATGCAAGCTGTTTAGTACTGGCAGGAGCAGTCCTAAGTTTTCGCTTGAGTAACCAAAGTTTCCGAAGCGCAGTAGCAGTAGTTTCAGATATGTGTTTCGACCAGGTTAATTTATTTTTTAGCATAACCCCAAGGTATTTCTAGGACTCCACCTCCAAAATATTATTGTGAAGCTGGTATGTAAAAATACACGGGTTAGTCTTCCTTGTTACTCTTAAAAGTACCATTTATTCAAAGTTTAACTGCATACCCCAATTCGTACATGAGTGGGAAATATCTTGTAAAGTTTCCTGCAATATTTCTTTACTTTTTGTGCACGTAATTTCTTTAAACACAACACAATCATCGGCAAATAGCCGAACAGACACTTCCCCAAGAATAATATCTAACAAGTCATTGATACGAATTAAAAAAAAAAGGAGCGAGTCCAAGACACTTCCTTCGGGCACACCAGAGGTGACATCTAACAACCGAGAAGTACAGTTCCTAATGGTGACGTACTGGTCCCTATCGCTGAGATAGGCTTTGATCCGGTGAATAATACTAGGAGGAAGGTCAATACATTTCCATTTAAACAGCAGTTTTGCATGTGAAGCCCAGTCAAATGCTCTGGAGAAGTCTAGGAACAACACATCTAATTGACGATTCCCGTCCAAGACACATCCCAGTTCATGTACAGTCGATATCAGTTGCACGACAGTTGATAATCCTTTTCGAAAACCGTGTTGAAATTTTTATTATACCTGGTTGTCGTCTGAATGTATGATGCTATAACATGTTCCAGCATTTTACAGCACGTGCTTGTGATCGAGATTGGTCGATAGTTCGCGGCATTTAAAGCTTCACCTTTTTTTTTAACAAACTGGGACAACACGTGCTTTGCGCCAATCTGCTGGTATTTCACCTGAAGCAAGTGATAGCTGGAAAAAGGTCAGTCAGAAATGCAGATATCTGTTCGGCATAACGCTTTAGGAAAGCATTAGGTTTATCATCAGACCCTGGTGATTTGCTATCATTAGGTTATTAAGAAGCCTGGCTAAGACTCCATCACGAGTGATGGTAATATTTTGCGATTCTGTACAATTTGAGCACTGATGTTCGTGTTGTACAGGCCTTGAAAAAATCTTGTTTTGCTTTCTCAGCCTCCTAATTTTGCGCTTAATGTGAATAATTTCTCTGGTTATCCATGGATTACGTCTTCGCTGACGAGAACTTGTTTCGAAGGGATGAACCTGGCGATACAAAACCTGACTGCACCACAAAATTGATTTCACATAGCTTCGACATCATTTCCAGCGGAGTCAAGAACCAAGTCCAGGTGATGGATAATCGAGGTGTCATCTGCCCGAGAAAAATCGTTCCTAAAAGCGACTGTTTTAGGCAGTTTAGCTTGTTTAGATGACAATATAGAAGTATATTAACTCATGATCCGATATTCCATTTTCAACGTTCACAGATGCTCCCTGAAATATTTCATTGATAAATAAAAGATACAGAATGGAGTTGGCACGAGTGTATTTGTGCACCGTTTGATCCAAGTTTAATGAAAACATAATATAGAAAAGTACATCGCTATGCAAGGAAGTTCCATAAATAATATGGTTCCTGTCCCCAACGAAGGCAAGTTAAAGTCGTCAGTTACTATAACGTTTTTCCCTCGTAGCCTCACAAGTTTGTCATATAGATTAGTCATGAACACAGGATCTACGTCTGGGGGAGGTACACCGCACAAATGAAGAATGTGAATTTTGAATACTCGGCCTTTCAATAATAAACATTCGCATCCAGCGATTTCTTCACTCGAAACAACTTCAATAGACCTTTTTACAGTAACTGCTACACCGCCGCCTCGAGAACCCTTATACCGCCGGAAAAGTTTGTACCCAGGTGGCATAATTTCATCATCCTGTATAGATTCGTGCAGCCAAGTTTCAGTAATGACACAGAAGTGCGGTCGTACAAAAGAAGCCCTTCTAAGTCACCTGCTTTATTTACCAGACTTTGAGCGTTGAAAGAAAGAAGGCGTAGCTGACTTGTTTTTAACTGCTATCTTTCAGTCGGGGGAGGACGACTGTCACGTTTAGGTAAGGATACGCGAGACCTTTAGTTTCGTCATCCCACGCGTAGAAGTGGCCGTCTATGCACAGTTTGTCGGGAATGAGCCGAACTTTCTTTCCTTTTTTGTCGTTTTCACTGCCCCAAAGCAATTTGCGTCTTCTAAGAGTGTCAGCGCTGTAATAGTTTTGGATGGAAATATCTGTTCCTTTCAGTTTATATGCATTGGTCAACACAGCTTCCTTTTCTCTGGCGTCTTGAAAGTGAACGATTATGGGATGTTTCGGCGAGGGTTTACCGAGCCTGTGTATGTGACTGACTAATGTGCAGCTGACGCCTATGATGCCTTCAAAACTCTCTGTAATAACCTTGTCACGTAAGTCGGATTCGGATTTGTTAGGAATATTTGGAATACCAAACACAACTGGGTTAGATTTCCTGCTGTAGTCCTCTACATTAACAATCTTGGCCTGATTTTTCTTCAGCGTAATTCGTATGTTAGCCGCGGTGGTCTGTAGGGCTGCTACGTTTGTAGCCAACGCCCTTACATCGTCTGTAGTCTGCTCCTGTTTAGACAAACGATTACTAAATGTAGCTACTGCTTTTTCTGTGTTCTCAATGCGAATTCTTAATTCAAAGATGTCAGCCCTTATCGCATGCTGCCAATCCATGAGCAATTGAAATATTTCCTCAACTGGGGGCCCTGGGTTCTCTTCAATATCACCACAAATAAGCAGCCAGGTACAGCAGAAACAATCATAGCCAACGATTAAAAATGCATGTGGGCTCAGCAGAACGACTAGAAATCGGTCATCACTACGTATTGTGACATTTTAACTAACCTGCATCACAAGGACCAAACGCTTGGTAAGGGGTCGTCGCTGGGTTACATTGCCGAGATCACTACCAATGCCTGGATGCGGTGCTGCCTTTATAGCCCTGGTGTCCGTGGACGTCACAAAGCTGTAGACTGTTGAATGGTCATGTCCGATGGTGGCGTAACTTATCCACTGCTTGACTAAATCAGTTGTAGTCGGCGAGTCATCTGGCGTTGAAATAGGTTTGCCAAAAGGCAGAAGCAGGATCTGCATCACAAGGAACAAATGCATGATAAGCGGTTATACCGCTGGGTAACATCGCCGAGCCCACTGCCGATTCCTGGATGCGGTGCTGCCTTTATAGCCCAGGTGTCCGTGGACGTCACGAAGGCGTAGACTGTTGAATGGTCAGGTCTAACGGTGACGTAACTTGTGCATTGCTTGATGAAATCAGTTATAATCGGCGAGCCATCCGGCATTGAAATATGTTTGCCAAAAGGCATGAGCAGGATCTGCATCACAAGGAACAAGCGCATGGTAAGTAGTCTTCGCTGGGTAACATCGCCGAGCCCACTGCCGATGCCTGGATGCGGTGCTGCCTTTATAGCCCTGGTGTCCGTGGACGTCACGAAGGCGTAGACTGTTGAATGGTCAGGTCCGATAGTGACGTAACTTGGGCATTGCTTGACAAAATCAATTGTAACTGACGAGCCATTCGGCGTTGGAATAGGTTTGCCAAAAGGCAGAAGCAGGATCTGCATCACAAGGAACAAACGCATGGTAAGCGGTCGTCGCTGGGTAACATGGCCGAGTTCGCTGGTATCATCGGCAGGATGCGTTTGTCTTTTGGCGGCACTGGCGCTGGGGTACATGCGTCAACCTCCATCTCCTTCTCAGAGGCGATGAAGGCGTGGTCACAAGACTCTAGGACTCTAGGAGACGTGCCTTAGGCTTCATTTTTTTTGCACAAAGGTGCAACCCTGCGAGAACAAGGTTTGCGGGTCTTTTGATTGGGCAGCACTAGGTGCTGCCCCTGTGGAGACGGAAAGAGCTCCTTAGGCCGTTGTGACAGAGCCTCCTGCCTTGTCACAGCGGCAAAACTGTAAGTCGCCTGCTTGCTTCAGAGAGTGTGATGATTTTATTAATCTTAAGAGCAATAATTTCGATCTCTTTCTTCCAGATTGGGCATGACCGTGAAGAGGCTGGATGACCCCCTCAAAATTCATGCAGTGTGATTCAGCATTACAATTATCAGATGGATTATCGTTATAACTGCATTTGGCGCATGTTAGCTTTCCTCT
The DNA here is from genome assembly GCF_050947875.1 of Dermacentor variabilis. NCBI lineage: Eukaryota > Metazoa > Arthropoda > Arachnida > Ixodida > Ixodidae > Dermacentor > Dermacentor variabilis. The sequence goes on along the minus strand of NW_027460280.1, from coordinate 60,714,409 downwards.
GCATGCCCGAGAGCTGTACCCTAACCTCTGGCATTTGAAACAACGTCTAGGATTGAGGATATAGGGCCTCACACAGATTTTCACGTAGCCTGCTTCGACTGAATCTAGTAGTGTGCTGGGGCAGAATGTAAGGGTTACATGTTTTGTGGTAATTTCAGTGTCGTTCCGACGGATCGTGATTCTTCGAACTTTGGTCACGTTTTGTTCTGCAAAACCTTCAAGCAATTCTTCACCACTGAGGTCAAGCAAGTCTTCATCAGAGATTACCCTACGAACACTTCATCGAACGGTGCGCCGTGATAGTTACTGTTATGTCACCAATGCCTTTGAGATCTGAAAGCTTTTTCAGTTGCTATTTGTCCTTCAATTCCAGAAGGATGCCGCCACTAGCCATTCTCGTAGCTTTGTATTCTATGCCTAGTATGTCTACCAGGCATATAGAAACCTTGAAAGGGGATAGTTTTCTTACTGTTATTTACCTTCACTGTAGATAACGTGGTACTTCGCAAAGTTGTTGTCATAGGTCTTGAAGGAAAATCGAGCGGTTGCTTCGTTACGCCCCATTTTTAGGGGGCGATCACTTAGGGAAGTGGAAGCATTAGCCATAAAAAGCAGTTGTGTTCGGCAGCGGCGCCAGCTGCCCATCACCAAGCCCGACATGGGGACGCCACAAAACTTGTATCACAAGACATGCGCACGCCAGCTGTACGCCACCACTATAACCGTACATGGTGTAACCAAGGCTGGTTATCTACACAAGGTTAACTCTCGCCGCCAGGAAACTAACGTGGAAAATCAAGGTAAGGAGAGGTTGGGAAAGAAGGAAAGGTGCAGAAGAAAGATAATAGATGGAGAGGGGGACAGGAAGAGGCAACTACCGATTTCTCCCGGGAGGGTCAGTCCGGGAGTGCTGTCTGGGTGATGCAGAGGCTAAAGAGGTGTGTTGCTTCCACCGGGGTCCTTAAAGGTCCGAACACCCGGCATCGGCTCAGCCCCCAGGATCCACTTTTCCCCAGACACGGCTAAGCAGCCCACGGCTACACGTGGGAGGGTCCAACCCTCATGTGTTCGGGTACGTGGTACTGCAAAACACCGAACGCCCGCTGACGCAGACGCCCCTGTGGGACGAAATACGAAAATAATGTATTACACTGTGCCTGAAAACAATATCTAAACTTGATTTAGATTTTCATGAAGTGAGACTGTCTTGCTAGTCTAAACATTTCGAATTCATCAGTAAAATTGTACTTGCATTTTTTCCCGCCGACGAGTGATTTTCGAGACTTGCATACATCTTGCAAGTTGACGTTTACCTTATAGTGATGGGTAAGAAAAAAAGTCTACGAACCAGATTCTTGAATTGGGCTGTAAATATGAAGTACCTAAGGAAACTATTCCAATATGCGTGCAAATTCACCTCAGCACATATACTCTCGTAAAATGTGTGTTGGTAAATATTAACCTCGAAAATATTATCCTGCTATGTATACCACCTTTGTTTTCTTTAGTTGGAAGAATTTATTTTAAACATCACCCGTGACAGATAGCGCTTTTCAGATAGATTTCTGGAACAGGCGGAAATTACTTGAATGAGAACATGCAACGTTCATGTAGTTAATAAAAAATGGCCTGTTTATAGTTATTCAACTCAGGGCATACGTTGCAAGTGCGAAATTAAAGTCGAGCAGTAGTGAAGTCAAGTTGCTTAATAGAAATTCAAAGACTAGCGCAACCTTCGATCATATCTATCCCAGAAATTTGCATCACACGCACACACACACGCAAACGCACGCACGCACGTGCTGCCAACTATTTAGTCACACGGACTTAGCCACGGGGAGTTCATATTCATTTCATATTGTAATTGTTGGTTCAGCCATGTGAAACTATTGATGTGAGGAAGCTGTACATGATCTCTTCTGTCACTCTTTCTTTTTTCGTAGTGAGCTGAGCTATTCGGAATCGAAGGTTCTGGGTGCGTGGCCTAACCCATTGCCGTCCCAGAAAGTCATGCGATCGCTACTAACGCAATTGAAGCCAGTTTATTTGAGTGCATGGTCGCCCTATACGAGCACGCCGTTCATTCTCCAGTGTGTACGAAATATATATATATACTCTTCTTTCTCCCTGTTCCTTTCGCATAGTATCAACGCTTAGAGAATAGTCAACCAGACGTATGTAAATTCCCTTCATGTCTTCATTCTGTATTTCTCTACGTTTGCGTGGTTTAAGAGAAATTTTCTCAAAGGCGAGATCGCACACCACGGTACGTACAGGCACAGAACTCTTTCTTCCATAGCGCTGAATAGTTGATATTTTTGCGGCGCTTTGGACAAGGAGAAAAAGCAGGGACGCACAGCACAGCGTTTGCAGTTTGTCGCTGTCTGTAGCGGTTAGTGAAACTTAGCTGCCGCGTTTCATCGGCAGGCTAATCAGTACGAGGCTTAAGTCTGCGGCCTTCGACAGATCGTTTCATCTCGCTGGTACAAGTGCATGCAGGAGGAGACGTACATCTGGCAAGAACTCAATGCTACACGCTCTGTACATAAAGTGGGCGCAGAGAAGTAAGTCACTTGCGTCGTGTTATGTGACATCCGCACCCACTCATCCCCCTTTTACCCGCTTCCATTAGTCGTGCCTTTGACGGACCCTTGCGGAGTTAGAGCGAAAAAGGCGATGACGGAGGCGAAGTATTACCTCGGCCCGTCGCTTTTCATCGTCGTTGCCTGGATGTGTCATAGCGACAGATAACTTTGGTACTGTAGCGACGCGGACGATAGTACTGATGCTATAGGCGTGTCCTCGACTGCCCTGTTCTCATGTTTGGGCTCACGTGCTTTTCTTTACCCTCCTGTCATGATCTGTTTCCCCTTGAGTAAAAGAACCTGATCAAGGCTACACAACGCCTATAGTTGGAGAGAAACGAGGGGCAAGCTAGCTTTCACTGTGGCAGATTCCCCTGTGGCATCCCAAAAACCTGACACGATCGTTTTGGGACGATACACTCCTTTCCAAGCGTTGAACTCCACTGACTGGCAGGATGTGCGCTTCTACTTTACTGGTGGTGGTATAGCTCGGCAGTATGGCTCAGTAGTTCCCACAGCTCCGGCAAATGCTCTACTACAAGGCTGTCTGTGGTTGAAAGAAGGGAGCACAGGGATAACATAGAAATGTAAAATTTCTGAACTTTTGAAGGCGTGAAAAAAAGAGAAAAAGAAAGAAAAAAATAATGCGAAGGTAATTTTTCGTCTGCATAATTTGGAAAGGTTGGAAATATAGAGTAGAAAACTGTTACCACGTCAGTGGTATCCACAGGGGACTTTCTCTCCTTTTCTTAATCTTTCCTTCGCTCTTTCTCTTCCTCCAGTGTAGGGTGTAGCCGACCGGGCTCAGTCCTGGTTAACCTCACTGCTATTCATTTGTCATTTCCTCTCTCTCTCTCTCTCTTGGAAAGGCTGGACAAATGCTTTAAACTATTTTCGCATAACGAAGCAAAAAAAGAAAAGCTGCAGTAGGGGCCCATGCAAGGAGATGTTTCAAAGTTTATGACAAGATGTTGGCGTTGTATCCAACAAATAACCCACATTTTTATTCGATCAGGAACTCTTGATAGCTGTTTGTTGCTACGTGGTCAATTACATGTAGCGGATTTGCCATGGCTAAGCTAGGCCAAACCACGGTCGGTCTGGAGCGCGCGTCTCCCGAGACGCGCGCTCTAGACCAACCGTAGTTAAACTTATCGGTGCCTTACAAGAAGTAAGGAATGGTGGGAAAAGGGGCAACCGTTGGTAGATTCTGTTTTTTCATCCGCTTGAAACAAGTTCAGAATGGCAAGGTATTCTTTAAAAGCTATTTGTATTCACTCTGCGCGAAAATGTTGGACAGTAATTTAGAAAATGATGACCGAACTTTCTTTTTTACGTTGCTCGCCGGGACATCAGCGCCGGTAGTTAGTGTGACGTCGTGCAATTCGATGCATTTTCTGGTATTTGGACCGCTTTGGCAGAGGAATGCTTCTCAAAATTAACATTCTAGGTTGAGTCTATGGTTCTTTCAGAATGAAATGCACTCTGTTAAATAAAGAAATTCATCGACGATTACGATACTCCCTAATGCGAAATTTGAGCGCAGCTGTATACGTGTTTTCATTTCGCGATATATCGGCTGGCACGGACAACCTTTCTCGTGTGGCACGTTTCAAACGGAGAAAAAACGCCGAGGAATCTGAACCTGAGCGCACGCACCCTCTAGTCTCGTACCAAGACATCACACAACACTACAAGTTAACCGGCAGAACATATGCACCCCTACACAAGTCACTACCTAGAGAGCAGGAGCGATTCTTCCGAGCTCTACAGGTTAATACATTCCCCCAACCAACCAGAAATCACCACATAGACTCTACCCAACTCTCTCCGCAATGTCGCTTCTGCATGCGCGGAGCCTAGGTCTCTCAGGCACATAGCAGGGGGTTGCAGAGCGGCACCATTAAATCCTCCGAGCCCTTACCACGCCAAGGAGCTTTGTGAGAGAGCCTTGGCCTGCTCCGACCTCGAAGATCAGCAATGGGCTGATTGCGAGGACCCAGGACGCGGCCTGAGCTCAAGGCATTCTGGAATGAGGACGCCTATCCAAAGCTGCATTTACCTAATAAAAATGTTTATTCTATCTCTTACGTGACTGCCTCGCTAATCGAGAGATCGCGAGAGGCGGCACGTGGATGACGCGTGGGCGCTATTCACAGCAGCCGCCACAGACAGGCCCCCGCTCGTACAGCGCTTTGCTTCCACACAGACGACGCAGCGTTACTCTGGAGCCATCTCGCCGCAAATACCGTCTTACGCCGCACTACGTTTTTCTTCTCATACTTTCGCCCGACCCTCCTCCTCCTCCTTCTGTCTCGTGGTTCCACTGCATCCTTCTCCTCTGCTTTCCTCCTCGCGCTCTCTTAGCTATCGCGTCTTTCATCTCCCGCTGCGCTCTGCGTTCGCTTTCACCCTTCTCTGTGTTCGTTCGCTCGTTTAGAAGGATAACGCCGACGCTCGCCGCAGGAACGGGCGCCTAAGACCTGCTCTCTAAAATAATTAACTAGACCCATGCAAACGCTGCTAACATATATGATGTCGCAACGAGCCAATTCTGAGAACTTTACTGAACTTCAGATCCATCCCAAATTAAAGCAACTCCTCGTCTATTAACAACGCTGCGGTGCGAGCTACATATTCATTTGGACCAACTGAAATTATTTGGACCAACTGAAGGTTCGGACTGACAGCACATGCGCTGTTTTGCCAACCGATCTATTTACAGCGAAGCTGTATGTGGCTAGCCGATTCGACCATCTGTCGCCTGTACACCGAAAACTCCTACGGCGCAACCCCATACGCATGCGCGAAGAAAACAAGAGAGAGGCGCGTGATTGGCTGTACCAGTAGGGACGTCGTTGCTCTCCGTCGCAGCTGAGCGCGCGCGCAGCAGTTTCTCTCCAGCTCCAAAATGGTAGGCCACCTGTCATACGTACTTCTGAGGAGCAGGTAGCTTTCGATCAGCAACGCCGCGAGCAAAACCGGGAACGAGCTCGTCTACGCCATGCCGATTCTGCAGCCCTGGCACAAGAACAAGCTCGTGCAGCCGAGCACAAGCAACAACTGCGTACAGAGGGTCCGGCAGCCTACCAAGCCGTCGTTTCATGAGCCTTCGTTTAAAGGGCCCCTCACCAGGTCTGGACATTTTGAGCTGACAAGCGCAGAGCATACAAAGCGGGCTAACGATCGTGTTTGCAAAGAATCACATCGTTTCGCGCCGCGGAAAGGTCTGAAATTTCAATCCGAACGCCGTTTTCTCTTTCCCTTGCGGCCCGTGGCGTAGCAACAGGGTGGGCCGGGGGACCGTGGGCCCTGGGTGCAAGGGGCCTTTGGAGGGGGGGGGGGGGGGTGTCATATACGTCTGAAGACACCCCTCTTTCTGCCGGCTACACCCGGGGGGGGGTGACAGAAGACCTATGGGCTACGCCACTGCTTGCGGCGGCCCCGCTCCAAGCCGGACGGTGACGTGCTGGTGTTCCTGCGCCTACGTACTCGGGCCCGCACTGTAACGTCGCTCGTGGTGACACGTGACTTCTAGAATTATTCAAGGCAACATCTGTTATTTATGTGATGTTGCTTGAATTGACGAATTGAAGTTTAGAGAAATAATAAAACACACAAAACGGAATGTTTGCATGTTTTTTGTTTTACTTCGCACCAAAGCAAGGGAGATGTACTTCAGCTTCGTCTGCTTGTTCCCACGGTCGTGCAGTCATGTGCGCAGGTACCGAAACTATGCCATTTTCTACCGTGTTCCAGCGCGTGATCAGCTCTGCGATCCGTTTGGTCTGCCTCAGTATTCGATAGCACTGAATTATACCGCTAGTCATGTGTCCTTGTGCACAGCGCGAAATATCGTCCGCTGCGCAAAACCAGACAATAACAACAGCTCGTGCGCAACCCGTCACCAAGAATGCGCAGCGCCACAAAAAAAAAAAAAAGAAGAAGAAAAGAAAGCGAGGAGGAATAAAATGAAGGCGGGGCCCGTGACGTTTGCGTCATGCGATCCGCGAGGTCCGTTATGGGAGAATGCAGGGAAGAAATTTCGTTTGTGGATTCTAGACGGGGTGAGTGGAGAGAGTGTCTCGCTGTGCAATGGAGCTCGCCTCATGAAATCATGCGTTCGCGGCACTGAAATATTTTTATCTCGGGTATTATTGAGCCCGAAAAATTTTTGCGGCAGAACGCTCCCTACAGGACATGTAACAACTTTCAGCGTATAACCAAAATTTGCTATGGGGCCTGGTGAGGGACCGTTTAACGAACCGTTCAGATTAACACAGTGATAAACACCGGGGCCGCACGTTTCAACTTCGCTGGTTAACCATATGTACGGAGTACTTCGACGGTGATTTCTATTTATTTATTTAATTATTTATAACCAATAAGTACAACAAATAAGTACAATGAGACTCGCAAAATCAACATTATCAATACAAAGTGACAATGATCAACGCAGTAATTAACCGTGCCAAAAAAGCGTGAATATTAAGCCCCCCCCCCATAGTGCGTTAAAATAGTACTCCAAGATGCCATACCAAGGTGCCCGCATTACAGCACTAGTTAACATGTGGAGTGAGGCATTTGAAGCACATTTTTAGTTCGACGCATTCCCGGGAAAATGTTCGATTATACTCTTCTGCCCAATTAAACGAATTCTCTTGATCCCACCGATTCAGTTCCACACTACGAAAGCTTATCAAAGAACATTCTCCACGGAGTAGGGTGAGTCGATACCGTAGCACCTGAGGATGAAATCCACGTCCGGGCACGATCAGCAGCGGCCGCAACAGGTCGTAGCCCTCCTGCTGCCTGTTGTTCTTCTAGTTGGCGAACTTCGACAGCGTGCACTTCGATATCCGCAAGAATGAGGTGCACGCGCTGGAGCAGAAGTGGCGTACCCCCGGCTTCCCTGACCCCGGGTTGTTCTCCAGGGAGTCGGGCGAGTCGATGCTGAAGCACGTATGTGAAGATGACTTCCATGTGTAGATACGACAGCGGACGCAACTGGTCGTAATCCTCCTGCTGCTTGTGCTTCTTTGCCTCGGCGAACTTCGACAGCGTGTACTTTGATCCCCGCAAGATTGACATGCATGTTGGGGCCGAAGTGGCGTATTCCCGGCCTAGCGCGCTTGGGGCTGTTCTCCAGGGAGTCAGGCGAGTCGATACTGAAGCACGCGAGGATGACGTCCATGTCTGGGTAAGACAGCGGCCGCAACAGGTCGTAGCCGTCCTGCTGTCTGTTGTTCTTCGCCTTGGCGAACTTCAACAGCGTGTACGGGGCCTTCGACCCCCGCAAGAATAACATGCACGCTGGGGCAGACGTTCCGTACCTCCGGCCTCCCCGACTTCGGGTTGCTCTCCAGGGAGTCGGGCGAGTCGATGCTGTAGGACGTGAGGATGACGTCCATGTATGGATATGACAGCGGCCGCAACCGGTCGTAGTGCTCCTGCTGCCTGCTGTTCTTCGCCTTGGCGAACTTCGACAGCGTGTACGGGGACCTTCGATCCCCGCAAGAACGACACGCACGCTGGGCCAGACGTGACGTACCCCCGGCTTTCCAGACTCTGGGCTGTTCTCCAGGGAGTCGGGCGAGTCGATGCTGAAGCACGTGAGGATGACGTCCGTTTCTGGGTACGACAGCGGCCGCAATTGACCGGTCGTAGTGCTCCTGCTGCCTGCTGTTCTTCGCCTTGGCGAACTTCGACAGCGTGTACAGGGCCTTCGATCCCCGCAAGAACGACACGCACGCTGGGCCAGACGTGACGTACCCCCCGGCTTCCCAGACTTTGGGTTGTTCTCCAGGGAGTCGGGCGAGTCGATGCTGAAGCACGTGAGGATGACGTCCGTTTCTGGGTACGACAGCGGCCGCAACCGGTCGTAGTGCTCCTGCTGCCTGCTGTTCTTCGCCTTGGCGAACTTCGACAGCGTTTACGGGGACCTTCGATCCCCGCAAGAACGACACGCACGCTGGGCCAGACGTGACGTACCCGCGGCTTCCCAGACTCTGGGTTGTTCTCCAGGGAGTCGGGCGAGTCGATGCTGAAGCATGTGAGGATGACGTCCGTTTCTGGGTACGACAGCGGCCGCAACCGGTCGTAGTGCTCCTGCTGCCTGCTGTTCTTCGTCTTGGCGAACTTCGACAGCGTGTACGGGGACCTTCGATCCCCGCAAGAACGACACGCACGGTGGGCCAGACGTGACGTACCCGCGGCTTCCCAGACTCTGGGTTGTTCTCCAGGGAGTCGGGCGAGTCGACGCTGAAGCACGTGAGGATGGCGTTCGTTTCTGGGTACGACAGCGGCCGCAACCGGTCGTAGTGCTCCTGCTGCCCTCTGTTCTTCGCCTTGGCGAACTTCGACAGCGTGTACGGGGACCTTCGATCCCCGCAAGAACGACACGCACGCTGGGCCAGACGTGACGTACCCGCGGTTTCCCAGACTCTGGGTTGTTCTCCAGGGAGTCGGGCGAGTCGATGCTGAAGCACGTGAGCATGACGTCCGTTTCTGGGTACGACAGCGGCCGCAACCGGTCGTAGTGTTCCTGCCCCACTGTATCCTACAATGCCAGCTCCACCTATTTACCGTCGACCTCGATGGCGGCGACATAGTTCTCGAAGACAGTAGGCTCTCTGAAAACGTGTTCTTGCTGGAGAGGAATCAGAAGGCACCGCTTCCTCTGGATGATGATGATCATGGGCTAATATTATGGCTCATACCCACACTCGGGTTTTATTCTTCTTCTACTTCATCTTACACCTTCCTACAACCGTCATCCAAAGGAAATTCAAGAACCTATGGTTCACACTGAAAAATTGCGTCTGCTAACAATGCTACAGTGTGAGCTACAGACTCATTTGACTAACTGGAATTTAAAACCTGAGGACGATTACGGAGTCGGAGTGGATTCACAGCTGATTTCGGGGGCATGATAACGTGAAGACAAAGAAGTTGCGGACTGACAGCAGATGCTCTGTTCTCGATCGATACTGATGTTTTTTTTTTTTTTGTAAATTCATAACCAAATGATTAAGTACAATGGGAACTGGCAGAATCGATGTTATGAATACCGAGTGCCACTGATCAAAGCGGTAATATGTGCCAAAAAAGCGTTAACGCCATAATGGCATATCACGCATAAGTTCGCATAGCTGAGGAATTAGCGAATGAAATAAAGCTTGCCTTACGCTGGCGGTATGAGCGTTGTGCGCAAGGGCACTGGCTTTTCCGCTGAGCGGCTGTGTGCCAGTTATTAGGATACCGCAGTCTCAGCAGAGCGCATCGTAAACACTCAGAACACCCGCCGTGGTTAGGGTGGCTAGAATTGGGAGGTGTGAAGACCGCGCCGCCGCCGCCATTGCCTAGGGAGGCCCCGCTGCGCGTTCCTCCCACTGGGGGAAAATTTGGCGCTTCCGTCGGGGGCGCGGGTAGGATGGCTAGCCCGGGGGCGCCGTGAGCTTGTCAGTCTCGTAGGCCACGGTGCAGTGCAAAGTGACTCTCGTGGTCGGTGTAGTGCAGCTGTGTTTTTCTAACGTTTCCTCAGTTTTTCTTCAAAGTAGGCGGTGTGAACTGCTGTCGCTATCCCTTGACACCCTGTGAACATGTTACAACGATATGGAAGGTCGACAGCAGTGCCTTGACATTGAAAGTTGCGCCCAAGTTGACATATTCACACACATATTCTAGTGGATTCGAAAAGATGCGGGTAAATCTGGCCTTCAATATTTTCAACAGTGCAGTTGTGCACGCCATGGACTTGCACAAAGAAAATATTGAGCAACAGTACTCAAATCTGGAGCCAACAAAGGTGTTCATTGATGTGATGGCTCAAGCAATTGAAGCCATGACATCACGGTTTCCAACTGAAGCTCTGAGATATGCCCACAGCAACTGTGCTCATTTTCGTATGCCGGTGGTAAATGCTTTTCGTGTTTCAGACGTGGCAGTGCTCAAGAAACTGCACTTAACAGCATGCTAGCATTTCTGGTTCAGTGGGAGGCCCATGCAAAAGGGCTCGGCTTCTTAAGCAAGGGCACATCAGAAGGTCTGCGTGTAACCATACATTCCACTAAAGACCTCTTGACGTATCTAACTGAGAAGGTTGGGTTCAGGTTCTTGATGACTTCCCGCCTCAGTCAGGACTGCTTGGAGCGTTCATTTGGTATTGTGAGACAGTCCAACGGAGCCAATGATCACCCCACTCCTGCGCAGTTCATCATTATAATGAAGTATGCAAGCTTATGCATTTCAGTCTGGGGGTGCATGGGGACATGGGGGCTTCTGTATCCCTCAGTCTGTCTATACAACCTCATTCAGACACTCGAGGACAGGTTCACCCGTGCATTTAGCCCTACGCGACTGCACGCAAAAGTTGTCAAAAATTTCTTTCTTCTAGCAGCCAATGTGCCACAGATTGGCTGCAGGGAGCATTACGCTGATCTAACAGGATCGGTGTCTAGGTTTTATTGTATAACACGAATTCACTTTTTCCTCAAAGGTTTAAATCAGTGTGCCATACACAACAAAGCCAAGAAGGTTAAGCCCTGTGTTTTGTAAAAATGTGATTTTATGCAATAACTGTGTTATCTCCAATAAACATGTATTAAATCGCAAGCGCTTTGTACTTTCTAGAATTTCTTCACCACAATGCTGATATATTGCATGAACTTCCTCCATTTAAAGTAATGTTACAATCCCAGATATGTGACTTATGTGCGGGCGACACATTCAAGGTTATTCCAATGCGCTGCCCTTGCGCGGCGATTCCTATGAACTATACTTTCGGCAAGGAATAAGCGCGCTAATCTCGGCAAGAGGTGGTTGCAAAAACCGTTGCTGTGTCGGCTGCATAGTCGGTGCTCGCTGTTTCCATGTGGAATGAGAGCAGCGAAACATTAAATTCTCTCAGCATCTACAATGTATAGAAAGAAGTCTGGTCAGATTCTAACGCATTCAAACGCTAAAACTAAGCGCTACCAAATCATTTTCCCGCCCGGAGGTATGCCGACGCCGCGAGAAACTACGGCGCCCTAAACGGCGCCCCAGCCGGCAGCGCCGTCACGCGGCAGGAACGCGTTTCGGGGCCAGCTTCCGGAGGCTGGTCTTCACACCTCCCCATTCTAGCCACCCTACCGTGGTTGCTCAGTGGCTATGGTGTTGGGCTGCTGAGCACGAAGTCGCGGGATCGAATCCCGGCCACGGCGGCCGCATTTCGATGGGGGCGATATGCGAAAACACCCGTGTACTTAGATTTAGGTGCGCGTTAAAGAACCCCAGGTGGTCGAAATTTCCGGAGTCCTCCACTAATACGGCGTGCCTCATAATCAGAAAGTGGTTTTGGCAAGTAAAACCCCATAATTTTTTTAACACTCAGAACACCCTAACATTACATTTGCGCATAAAGGTTCCCCTCGTTTCGTCAGGCTCAACATGTCGAACCTTGCTCCAAGTTTTGTGCAAGATGTGTTTTCCGTGCCGAGGATGGTGACATGAATAAGCTAAATTAAAGCGCGATCGTTGCGGGTGGCGTTCTTGGATAATGAAAGCACTCATTTTTTCCAGCATCTATTATAATCGTGGGCGTCGCCATCACATGTTGTGACTTGCCGTACGCCGCATAAATAACGCGTTTTAACGCGATAGCGTTAAGGAGCTCGTGTCGCAGAAAAGCCGGTGTCGTCGGCGTCGGTGTCGGCGTCCGCGGCATTGGCCGTGAGCGATAAATCACGGCAGGCACTTCATAAATAAAAAGCAACTTCCAAGATGGGGTGGGTCGGAATCGAACCAGGGCCTCCGGAGTGTGAGACGGAGACGTTACCACTGAGCCACGAGTTCGATGCTTCAAAGCGGTACAAAAGCGCCTCTAGTGAACGCGGTGTTGCCTTAGAAACTAGCTGTTTCTAAGGCTCAGGCGTGCGTCGCATGCTCAGGCGCACATTTCGTTGTCGCGCCGAACGCTGCGTTGCTCGACGCTCACCGCGTCCGATGCGGGGCGCGTAGTCGCTGCGCCGTAGCCCAATACCCCTTGGCGGGTCGACGGGAACGCTGTCGCGTTCCACTCTTGAAGGCGAAGCTTAAGCGTCCTCCAATTTTTCGTGGGTGGCGGTGAGTTATTTGTGAATCAAAGCACATGTAGGCGATGACAGGCCAACAACGAGATGTCGGCGACTATCCCGAGGTTCTATCTATTATTCTATCCGCATGGACTGAATCTCGTGTTCAGGAATGCCGACGTATGGCATTGTTTTGTTTGTTGACTGGATTGCTTTGGGTGTCACGTGTTCGTGCTACTGCGCACGCGCCAGTCGGTCAGTGCGTGCCTCTCTTCTAAGGGCGTTGTTTTTCGCTTAGTGTGCTGGCTTCTCTGCTCAAAGCAGTTTGTATGTGTCGCCACTTATGTAAACATTCATACAATTCCATGAATGTTGGAAACGATGGGTTGACAAGGATGCCGTATTTTCTTTTATCCGTTTACTTGACTCTCATGTCCCTTAGTTCGCTTAGTTCGAGTTTCTTAAGGCACTTTCCTTGTACGTGGACCAGCCTCTGACAGATCTCTGAAAAAATATTTGGACAACCATTGGAAAGTTTATAGACGTTTTGCTACGAAACGATAATTAATGTTTATAGACCACGTGAAGAGTTATGGCTGTACACGTTTTGTGCCGCTATGGTCTGTATGCTGTCTACAAAGAACTAGTTTGTGACCGTGTATACGCCGCAGCTAGACCAAAGGGAACAGATTTTTTAACCACTTTTGTCTCGAAATACTACATATACTCCATTTCATTAAAAGGACAAGGCTACAAGGCAATGCAGAATACTCGAAGTCTGCAGACAATCATGGGCTGCATTAATTCACCATTATAAGGAAGAAACTGTGGCTCCACTTGATGATCATGTTGCACATTATGGCGCGTAACTACCAAGGGGGATATTCCCAGAAGTGAGCGTCAGGAGGTATCATAAAAGACATTCTATTTCGAATAGATGAAGCGAAATAAGCGAAAACTGAAGGAAAGACCGGACAAACTAGAATGACATGCGAGTGAACAGTCAAACTAACTGAAACAAGACTATAAAAAAGGCATTAATGAAGGAGAGAATGAAGACCACACCAATCAAGGATTTGGAGAAACACTTTCAGCTGAGTGAATAGTGAACAGTAGAGTAAAGCTACATCAAATCAAAATTAGAATGACCAGTTTCGTGACATAAATATGCACAAAACATTGCAAACGCGACAGACAAAAGAGAAAGAGAATGTGCGTGTAGCATATTCCAAACACAACGCTCGCGAACACGGAAGTGTCTCATGTGTGTCGCACTACATGCACATTGCTCGCGTATACTTAAAAAAATGTCACACATTCAGTCGTTTCCTCATGCACATCAGCGTTGCAAGAGTATACGGGTGTAACAAACAGCGGCACGCCTCGGCAATCAGCGCATCGCGGTTGCCGCACGCCTGCACGAAAACCGCGACGCGGTCCATGCTCGATGAAACACTGGATGACAAGAAAGTCTATATGAAAAAAAAAAACAAAGGAAAAAAGAATAATAATAATAATATTTGGGGTTTTACGTGCCAAAACCACTTTCTGATTATGAGGCACGCCGTAGTGGAGGACTCCGGAAATTTTGACCACCTGGGGTTCTTTAACGTGCACCTAAATCTAAGCACACGGGTGTTTTCGCATTTCGCCCCCATCGAAATGCGGCCGCCGTGGCCGGGATTCGATCCCGCGACCAAGGAAAAAAGAAAGAAAAGAAAAAGAAGGGGAATGAATTCATTACATTTGCAGCTAGTACTTTAAGAAGACCAAATAACTCAAGGTTTCGCGCTCAAGGTTTCCTCGGAGGCAGTGCGCTAGGTTAAAGGGTTTTTCCGACTTATCGGCTTGGGAACGAGCGGCCAAAGCGTTTGCCCCGTCGAAATGAGCAAGATCTGCGCGAAAAGGCTGTAGAAAGTGGCGGCGCTTGCATGGTGATATTGAATAAAAAAACCTTATCGAGGTTAGATGTAGCTCATGTGACTCGCCCGCCACGACGGTTCACCGTGTGAGCAGTGCGAACGGCCATCTTAGGATGCGGAGGTTCTTGCAATTTAAAAAAAAGCACCTTTTGCAACGAAGCTTATATGGTTACGGTTCCATGCATTTTTCTTCTACGTCAACAAAACCTATCATCATCAATGGCTCCATACCCCCATGAGCAAGCAAAAAAAAAAAAAAAAACGCGATGGCTCATAGCCCCAGAGGGCAGAGACTACAAGAGCTAAGCAAAGTGAAGCGAATGGTGCTTACATTCTTTCTAATCACGCATACAGCATACAGAACAGTATGTCGAAAACTGTCGTCATCAATGGCTCATACCTCCGTAAGCAATGGCTCATAGCCCCGTGAGGTTCATGGCTACTCACTTTGCGTGGGCTAATTGCGATGACACTACACATGTGGTCGTAGTGGGTGATTTCATTGTGGATGTGTCGGCACCGAAAAGGTAGTGGTTTAGGCGTCTCGTGTTCCACATATATCGCTTGCGATGCCGCACCGATCCGACCCAACCGACAACCCAGTTGCGTGCCTGTATCGATTTGACATTATCAAAGAATGTGTTTGCAGTTGCGAGTATGTTGATCAGTGTATATCATAGCGAGCACAAAGCCATTGTGACCGTCGTTAATAAGTGACAATGAGTGATGCAATAAAGTCTTTACCACAAGTTTTCTCACCACTATGTTTACAGCTTCGCTGGTCACCCACCCTCACAGAGTGGAATGGCTCAAGATTTTTTTTTTCGTGAGATGAATTTCCGAAGCTGTATCATCGCAAACATATCAAAGACAGACGATATACATATATGTATGATTCCAAAAGAAATAAAGTAACTAATCCACTAATATAACGTATTACCGAGATAAAAAGTGCAGTAGTAATAAGATTTTTTTCATTTTAAAAATTCGTGGTTCCTCAAGAACCTGCACTGTATTGAAGCCCGATGTTCTGATTAGCCGCGTGCTCGCCCATTTGAAAAGCCCTCCTGTGCAAACCTCCTTGTAAATCCGGACAACGGCGATTTGTGAAAAGCAAGCAACTGATCGACATAGCAGGTGCTTCGTTTTAAGCGGAACACGTTCTTTTAGAAGAAACTGTCATATCTAAGCCTCTGCTGCTTTTTTTTTTTTCAGATAGGCTACGTTGCTACATTATCCGCAAAAAACTTCAACGACGCTTTCTGTAATTACCTAGAATGTGCTAATTAACTTTTAAAAAACACATTAGGACACATGCTGTAATTGCGAAATTTAGGCCGAGGTCGGTGAAGACATGTCTGCTTAGAAGAAATTCTAAGAGTAGCACCACGTTCGAGATCACGCTGAGCCATTCCGAGCAAATACTTAGTTTCACTCATTCGCGCGAAGATACTCGGTTCTACTCTTCTGTCCAATATAACTTCTTTTTTTCATCCTTCTGATTCTGTTCCACAATGCGAAAGTCTACCAAAGAACGCGCTATAAGGACTTCAACGTGTTCCTTGTCATTGACGCGAGTATTATGCCTGTCTTTTCGTGAAATGGATGGCTGCCATCCTCCCGAAAGTATAGTGCGAACCTACCAAAGAGAAAGACACGCGTTCCTCAACAAGGAAGGTACAGTTGGGAAATTAGCCTTGGAACGGGTACCAAACCTGCCTGAGACTGTACCGCCTTCTCGGGGCAGGCTAACCGTTTCAGTCCTCTTGAAATACTAGCCTAGCGCACACAGGACGAGGACGCGAGAAGAGCACATGAACACAAAGTATTTCTTCCGAACGTATTTTATTTATTTGCTTCATTTAGTGTATTTTGAGGGTCCGAGGCCTTTAACAAGCCGTGGATGGGCGTGCACAGCAAAGCAACGGAGACACTCCAGCGGGAGAAGCTCCTTCAGCCCAGACCTGGATTTACGCCGGAGCAAGAGGCTTCTTCTAGAGAGCAGAATGCGCTTCGTCTTCGAATGTACTTCGACTATAGGGCGGCCATCTCTGCGACATCGAACGCATAGCGGCTTTAATTTGGACGTCTTTTATGGCCTTCTTCGATGGTAAAAGTGCCCGCTTCCCCAATACTGGCGGGTACTGTTACTAATTTACTAGTACCGTTTAATTTAGTATTCCTCTTTAGTGGCCCTTTATGGCGTCTCAATTACTCGCTTCACGTTGGGTCTAGTGAAGTCATGCCAAAGTCATTTGATACTTATCAGAGTATCAAAGTACTCTGGTCATATCCAGGAATTTTGGATATTGCTCCTGCAGCATTCTGTCGAGCTTTACATATATATATATATATATATATATATATATATATATATACATTGGAAGGCGGTCCGCATTTCAAGAACTTTCAGTTTGACACGTTGAGAGGGTAGGCAATAGCATGCGCATTTACGGCTCTTATTCGTTCTCAACCTTTCTGCTGCATTATAGCAGTGCTTTCATATGAACAAAACACAGCTATAACGCAGCAACGACTAAATTCTGTAAATAAGCATTAATAGAAAGGCGTACCTGCCCGACGTTGCTAACTGAAAGGTGTTGAAATTCAGGCGGTTTTCTGAACTATGCATCGTTATTTTTTTTTAACTGCTGCCCATTGAGTTACGCTGGTGCACTGGTGAAGTTCGGCAGATAGCCGAAGGGGCAATGTCCAAACATCCTGGACATGACGTAATAGTACTGAGAAAACTCGCAAGGTGGAGAGAAGTTATTACTAAGGGGAAATGAGACGTCCACCCAAATGTAGCTAAGTGCCACAAAGGAAACCCATACGGGTTCCTCGAAAGAAAGCCTCGCGGTTGAAGAAAAATTCGTCCTGATCCGGGACTCGAACACGGGACCACCGCCTTTCCGGGGCAACCGCTGTACCATCTGAGCTAGCAGATGGCAGGGCGAAGTCGAATTTGTCAACAACTCGAGGCAGAGGCAAGAGTTTGACGTAATAGTTCTGCGGAAACCCGCAAGGTGGAGAGAAGTAATTAATAAGTGGAAAAGAGACGTCCACCCAAACGTAGCTAAGTGCTGCGAAGGAAACCCCACACGGGTCACTCGAAAGAAAAGCCCGGAAAGGCGGTGGTCCCGGGTTCGAGGCCCGGACCAAGACGAATTTTTCTTCAACTGCAAAGCTTTTCTTTCGAGGAATCCTGGACATGTTCACTCCAAAGTCCGTCTCAAGGAGTGTGTAGTTACTAATTGTGCAGCAGACAGTCCGCTATCGGAAGACGACAGCGTAAAGGCTTGCAGCAGAGAAAGTGAGCCAAGGGGAAAGAAGTAACTTATACGGATGCTTTTCTTGATGAAAAAAAAAACCGAAAGCCAGGCCAAGTTATTTGTTTAGAGAGAACAAAATATTGGCGCAAATATTTCTAAACATTCAAAGAAGGGAGGGAGGGGACAATTTTGTGTCTTTCATTAATTCATTCATTTTCTTTCACATCATGGATGTTCGAGATAGTCTGAAAGCCAATGCGAAGCTTCACGGGGACTGTACGCCTGAATACAAAGCTGAGAAACTCGGATAAACTACAGGATGATGCGCTTGCTTTGATGCCAATAAATGCAAGCGCAGCTTAGCTTTCGAGGGATGCTGCACAGATTTGTCCATCCCTCAGCTCACCTTTACCTTCGCTCACCTCAGTTCACCTGCACCTGCATATTCTGTTGCGAGTGCCTACCTAGTCGTCCACGGAGAGACCAGGCTAGGGGTCTAAAGCGTCTTTCGAAGCTAGTTTTTTTCTGGATCACTGTGAATAAGAACGTTACCAGGGCGATCCATCCTGTCGCTTTCCTCCATAAAAGGTCGCATCCTGTTTCCTGCGACAAGTGAGGAATGTCGACGTTGACTCTCTGGGGAACAAACGATGGAAATGCAGCACCCCGTCTTACAAAACATGTTACACAAACTGGATGATATAATATGAGGCATAAATGTTTACACACGCAAAGTGACACCAACCTAAGTTTCACATGTTTTACGTCAATGCGCTTCATTATGTTGGGTAAATTTAGACCCCTTCCCCCATTTTTTAAGTGAAAGAATAAAATAACAAGAACACCCACAAAACATTTGCATTATTTTTCCCAACACGTCGCATCTGCAGAGGTCTTCCTTAAAGGCCGCTATGCTAAGCCGCTACCAGTCCCCCTTTGTACATATCGCAGCCCGGCTCCGCCTTCACGATTTGGACTCGGCGCTCGCGAGAAGAAAAACGCACGTTTGCCTTATTTTTGTTTTGTGGAGATGGTTCAATAAAGCCTCAGAAATACAGCGAAACTCAGATATTGTAGGCGAATTTCAAAGGTAGGAACAGGTTACGATCCTAATTGCAAGACCAGCTCGCTGAGAAGAAAAATTGAACTAAATAGCTCCTGTCTCTGTTTCCACCTTTTGGTTTTGGGAATATCTGTATGGTGTTCTTTTAAGCCTATCATTTCGGCTTTACACAAAGATACCGGCCGCTGTGGCCCAGTGGCTATGACGTTCTGATGAGCACCAGATCTCTGACTCGATTGCCATCCACGGCGGCCGCATTCTGATGGGGATGGAATGCAAAAACACTCGTAAACAAACTTCTGGATGCGCCCCCCCGCCCTTCCCGGTGGTCAAAGTTAAGCTGGAGCCTTCAACTACTGTGCCTCTCACGGCTTTTGTGTTTTGTGGGATTCAGTTAAATCAATCAATCAATCAATCAATCAATCAATCAATCAATCAATCAATCAATCAATCAATCAATCAATCAATCAATCAATCGATCGATCAGTCAATCAATCAGTCAATCAATCAATCAATCAATCAATCAATCAATCAATCAATCAATCAATCAGTGTAGCTGTCCTCTATATGGCTAGTCTGGGGGCTCGTTGATGAGTGTTAAGTTTGGCTTGTTGGTCATGCTCTACTGGACGTACAGCGCAGAAACACAGGGCGGAGAGGAAGGTGCGGGTGACACAACGCACAACATACGCAACTGACGCAACGTCTGGCCAGGGATGATTACCTTATGCACACTGCAGTGTTCGTCGCCGAAGGTTTGCGCAACAAGTTACCCTGATGAGAACGTATACAAAACGTTGACGCTGCACTGACAAAATAAAAATAAGAAGTGGTGGTCTTACTGTGCTTGCATGCTCTTTCGCGCAATTGAAAAGAGTCAGTCGACGTGCAAACTTCGGAGCCGTGCTTTCTGTACTTAAACGTTGAACGATACTTCAAATGGACCAAGTCAATAAATGTATCAGACCCAATGAAAGTATGCCAGAATAAACACTAAACGAACGAAGAAAACGCGGTGTATACGATGCCCCCTACTTGTGGAAAGCATGACACAAACGTGCTGCTGTGTGAGCGGTATACGTATATCTGAGGGGGTGGGATTGCTATAAATTCATGCTACACATGGAGGGTAACACGCTGCCAGCTGTAAATCTTGCGGATGCTCCTCTCTATGTAAGTCATTTTTCGAAAACACTCGGATCAATTGCCTGATTCGAAAGATTCTCGATGTTACGCAGACATAGCGCAGTTAGGTTATTTCTGTGTAAGAGCACTCACTCGACAGCCATATCGGCGAAAGAACCAAGTCCTCTTCCACATGCATGTGATCAGATTTTCTTGTGTTATATTTGTGTAGTTCATTGTGCGCATAATGTTCTTTTTTTTTACATACGTGTTGTTTGGTACATGCTCCGTTGGAGATTTGTGTGGTCTCTACGTCAAACTTCTTGAATGTCTTTGATTCCAGATAGGTAACCCGCACGCTTTCCCTTTTCCAAACAAGGTACATGTAGGGTCATGGAATAGGGGCAACTGGGGGATCAGGTGGTGTAGTTACAACACTCGCTACCCTCCATTTCACCAGTTTTTCACCGTCTTGCAGTTAAAACGTGGCTTATGTATACCTAGACGACCTAGACAGAAAGAAGAGACGGACACAGCGCTGTCCGTTTGCCATTAGCACACCAGCTTTTACCTCACTAACACATCAACAAACAACCCCCCCTCCCTCGCCATATGACGCACCTGATTGCGTAGTGTAATAGGAGAGATGCCAGTTTCGAGCAGGTATAACATAAACATTCCTTTTTTTTTAAGTCACTCACCTTTGACGGCCGGCCGATCACAGTAATAATGCTGGCGGAACGCCACTCGGACCACTGACGAAGAGCGAAGAGGCATATCATTGGAAGAGAGTAGTTACATTATCGCGGCCTTCTTTTTGTCGGTCAAAAGCAGAAGTGCAGCTGTTACCAGTTAGCATTACCTGTTAGTTCAATTTACTAATCGTTGAAATGTTTGTTGAACACAATCCTGTATAGAGCACTCTGTGAGTCTGCCTTGCTGCCCTGCATGACCTCTCCCGAAGAAACATTAAAACTTGGGAGGAACGGAAGCGGGGGGAACATTCAGTATACAGGGTATGCCAACTATCATGCACCAAGGTTTAAAAATATGCAAAGCCACGTATAGCTGGACAGAACCAGGGTAATGTTGTTTTTTCGTCACTTGGAGATACTAAGATTATTTTTGCATTCCGCCTAACTATATAATTAGTCTTAATTATTTAATCAATTTCTCAAATATATTTAGACGAAAAATGTCAATCAGAAAATTGTGCAGCAACATGAAAAACTCCCGAAACAGCTTTCTATTGCTCAATACGCGCTACATAAAAGTCTTCTTCCGAGCGTGAAAGAAGCCCGCAAATGCATGCAAAGTTGCCGCGCGACTGGCAGCTCGAGGCACTTTACGTGTATTCACAGGCTTCTTTCACGCTCGGAAAAACACTTTTATGTAGCACGTATTGAACAACTGAAAGCTCTGTAACAACTAGTCGGTCTGCCATATATATGTGTGGGTTTCATCAGCATGTGTCAGTATTTCCGCAAAGCTTAGCCACAGGACCTCTTCCGCTGCCACTGAGATGGCTGAACTGCGAGCAACTTTTACTTACAACCTAAAGCAGTCAGCGAGCTCCTGGGTCATCTTCACAGACTCACGTGCAGCCATGTTATCCCGTGCCCCACGGAAAACCTCTCCAGAATTTATTAAAAAACGCCTCTCGCTCTCCCTGACACCTAACAGCGCGAACTTGGACAAAGGACGGCGAAAGAAACAGGCGTAGACAAGCGCTGACTTCCAACTGAATTTTTATTCCAGAAAAAACAAACATATATACGGCGTGCACATGCGCAATTTTACACGAGCGCTGGTTCACATCTATGACAAAACAAATGGAAACATCGCTGTAAAATCACGCATAGCTAGGTGCGCCTCGTATATATGTCTGTTTTTTTTTTCTGGAATGAAAATTCAGTTGGAAGTCAGCTCTAGGCCGTCCGGCAAGCCGAAGATGTCGCCCGAGTCCAAGGACTTCGAGCCGCCACCTGAGTCCACCACAACCAAAACTGCCAGACCATTTTTTTATTGAAGTTTACTCTTCTTGGAAGTCAACGCTTGTCTACGTCTGTCTCTTTCGCTGCACTCTGTCCATGTTTGCGCTGGTAAACGTTATTATGGATCAACACCAGCTAGGCCGGTCGCATACCTTACTCTCCCATCTGGCCGAGCTTCAAGACAAGGAGGTCAGTTTTCTCACACAAGCCGTTAAGGACGAACTTTCTTGCCGGATTGGCGCGGAAGTCGCGTACCACGGCTGATAATTTAGTGAACAAGGTAACCGCCATAGATAACGCTCTGCACATGCACTCCAGGCAGAACTGCTTGCACATGTATTCATTGCACCGCGCCGATGCTTTACGGCACGTCATACGTGACGTCATTCACGAGGAACTTTAACAAATGCTTCCAGCCGCCTAACCCTATGCGTCATCTCTAAGAGTGATCATACGGAAAGAATTTCGGCAATCCATGCGCAAAACTGAGCAATCAATACTGGATCAATCCCAACCTGCGGCTCAGTTTTAAGAACCGCAACCGACGCTCGACGGAATAAGCTGCGCCAATGCGGCATGTAGGCAAGTGTAAGCACTCGTACTGCCAGCTCGCGTCGGGAGCTGTATATATGCGCCGTCCACCCATGCATGTCGGCTGTCGAACTGGCGGCAGTCTCTGCACGTCCGCGTACGAAACGTAGTGCGCGTACCGCACCAATCCACCTAGCATCCACCTATCATTCACGTAGCCAACCGCGCCCAGCCTGGTTAACCTCCGTACCTTTCTCTTACGACCTCTCTCTCTCGCTCGTCGGGTGGCTTGTATGTGAATGTAAAAAGAATTGGATCAGGCGATGCACTGCCACCTTCAATCGCTTTAAACGCCTCTGTACGACACACCCCCTATACAGGATACGGACAGGTTCTGCATGCATTCGAGTTTGGGGGTTCCGGACGCACTCGTGTTTTGCTCTATATACGCTCCTTGTTGTAACGCATCAGCATGTGCGACAGCTGACAAATACGTTGCAGTTGATTGGCACGTCATGATGTGATCGTAACTGACGACCGGCGAAGTCTTCAAAGCCATATATGCCGGAAAAGACGCGAATCTCAACGAAGGCAACAGTGATGAAAATCCCACAAACGAACAAAACATTCTGACGGCGAGAGGCGATAGCAACATTCTGTGATCTGAGCTTTTTTGCGTAGCTCGTACGTTTCGCCGCAAAGCATGCTGTAAACTTCGACGCAATATGGGTGGTTGCCGTCGTACATTATGTCAGACGAAGTGTGCACACACATACAAAAAAATGGCGACTTACTTCACTAATTCTCTATTGAATTCATGTTAAATAAAGGTTTTCTGTTGCCGAACGTGCCTTGCCTTCTGTAACGGGATTGGTACAGTCCGCCACCTTTACAACGAGTTGACCTGTATAACGAAGGATTTTGGAGGTACCGAGCGCTTCGTTATATATAAAGGCGTTTGACTGTATCTAGGTTGGCCATCTCAAGTATAATGACCAAGAGACAAAGTAAATTCGTTTAAACTAGCTGTTCAAGCTCCGACTTGAAGATTATCATGAGGTTACGTAAGATTACTAGTAGCTATATAATGTAACATCATAACAGATGGACTTCCCTTCGAACGCACTGATGTCAGGACGTAAGTGCGCTCTGGCATTAGCTGGCTCTCGTGTGCCTGCCACAATATATGATGGGCGATGCCATATGGGTTCGACAGCGATCGCGTCTGCGAATCACGAGCCGCACATTTTGTAGAGAATTCGTGTTCAGAAATTATTATTAGAGAGCAAATGGAGTCTTCATTATCGGTTCGGCTCTCTTGTGCTACTCAAAAATTGAGCAGGCACACGATCGACTCTCCACCTGAGGAGTAAAGATGTGCACACTCAAAATTCTTTGTAAATATTTGCATTGTAATGCGCCCTTATGTAACGCCAAAGGGCGGTGTGTGTCAAGGAATAATTAAATTAATAAATTCTTACTGAAACTGTTCTATTCAAACCAAATCTCTCTGACTTTGATAGTGAGCCGGGCCAGACATTATTGGCATCACGAAAAGTAAACGATTAAAATAATATTTTAATGTGAATGGAATTGTTTGGAAACCTCACCCTGCAGTTTACGGTATGTTTGTTTGTCTGTATCTAACCTCTTTCCCGCCAACTTGGGTCACTGGGTAGCCGAAGGTCTGATGGGTATTGCATGGCACTGCTGTACTGATGGAACCGGGTTCGAAACCAAGCGTCGGACCAACTTGGGTCACTGGGTAGCCAAAGGTCTGATGGGTATGGCATGGCACTGCTGTACTGAGGGAACCGGGTTCGAAACCAAGCGTCGGACCAACTTGGGTCACTGGGTAGCCAAAGGTCTGACGGGTATGGCATGGGACTGCTGTACTGAGGGAACCGGGTTCGAAACCAAGCGTCGGACCAACTTGGGTGACTGGGTAGCCCAAGGTCTGACGGGTATGGCATGGGACTTCTGTACTGAGGGAACCGGGTTCGAAACCAAGCGTCGGACCAACTTGGGTCACTGGGTAGCCCAAGGTCTGATGGGTGTGGCATGGGACTGCTGTACTGAGGGAACCGGGTTCGGAACCAAGCGTCGGACCAACTTGGGTCACTGGGTAGCCCAAGGTCTGATGGGTATGGCATGGGACTGCTGTACTGAGGGAACCGGGTTCGGAACCAAGCGTCGGACCAACTTGGGTCACTGGGTATGTTACCTTGGGCATGCGCCAATCTTCAATGTACCCCGTTCCCGCCAACTTTGGTAAGGAGTTTAGCGATTCTTAGAGCAGTGTACAGAGCTACTTCTGACATCGTCACGTTTGTCAAGTGCGTCGTTAGCGCTAGCACTGAGCACACTTCGGCGACGTTTGCGGAGGGTACAGGCAGCACCGCTACGCGGCCTTTTGTTGTAAAGCAAGAAATCAGCCGCTGGGACGCCGAAACTCCTTCATCGTACAGGAAAATTTGTTGTGGTGATCTTCGTTGTACAGGCGTTCACAAAACACATAAGGGATGGGGATTTGGTCGGGAGAGAATACACTGCTCTAAGAATCGCTTCGTTATACAGGTCATGTCGCTGTAGAGGAGTTCGTTGTTGACGCGTTCGACATGTTATTAGCCCTGTGCGCAAGGTTAGTGTTCCGCGTGTCGAAAATTTTAAGTGGATGGATAAGTAATTTCACCCGTATATTTCTGCAGTATAAAGAGCAACCATCCGCACGTTCCGAACATTCGTGCATAGAATTTCCCTCCCACAAATCATCGTATGACATCGTGTCACCGCCGCCGACGGCCCAGACAAAGAACCGTTGTAAATAAAGTTGACCTCTTTCTCTTTGTACATTATATTATGACGGAGATCACATGCACGTCGAATTGAAGATAATAGTGTATTTGATATCAATATACAGGGCTGTCAAAAGCAGTAAGGCCGACAAGCAGCTAGCTCAAAGTTTGCTTATCAAGCTCGCGGGAGTCACTGATCCGAGATAAAGCCGCTCGAAGTTCACCATCTATTTACCGCAGATATGTTCATGTCTAAGAACAAGCACAGTCGTCAGCCTCAGGAACAAGTATAAACATTTTTAAGTTGTGGAGGCGGCCCGTGAAGGTAGTGGAAAGGGCTTGCTCGGCTGCTGTTTATTGATGCCGCTCAGCCACGCTGTTGGTGCTTGGTGTAATCCCAGTAGTGTATATTGAAAATCTAGAAGGCGTAGTGCCTTAGCAACCGCGGTTGAACGCGATTGGCTGAAACGCCGCCTCCGATGCTTTGATGTCACGCCGTGAAGATTACTGCCCTTGCGTGTCGTCCACGATATAGGTTAGGTTAGGTAAGGTTAAAGTTAGGTTAAGGTTAGCTTAGGTTAGGTTAGGTTAGCGTAAAAGGCGTTAGGGTGGTGTGGCGTACTCTCACAGCGGTTGCAAGGGCATCGAGCGTCGCCGGCGGTGTTTCAGGCAATTGCGTTCAACCGCGGTTGTTAAGGCGCTGTGCCTCCTAGATTTCAAATATATGCGCCCTGGTACTGGCATGACACGCCTGGATGTTCAACCAGATGATCTCCCCCGAGCTAGCGTCCGCCGTCTTCGTCGATTATTCTGCTGCAGGTAATCACGCCACCAAAAAGTCACCTGCATATCGTAACTTTATCTTCATCAACCTATTCTGATGTCTTCTGCAGGTCGCAGGCCTCTCCCTGCGATCTCTAATTAACCCCTGCCTTGCGCTAGCTGATTCCAAATTATGCATACAAAGTTCCTAATTTCATCACACCACCAAATTATCTGCCGTCTTCGACTGCGCTTTCCTAGCTTCCCTTGGCACCCATTCCGTGACTCTAATAGACCACCGGTTATCCGTCCTGTGTATTACATGGCCTGCTTAAATCCATTTTTTCCCTTTTAATGTCAACTAAAGCATCGGCTACCCCAATTCGCTGTCTAACCCACACCATTGACTGCAGTCTCTCAACGTTACGCCCAAACTTTTTCGTTTCATCACTCGTTGCGCGGTTCTTAACTTCTTGTCTTGTCAAGCTTCTTTGTTAACTTCCAGGTTTCTGCCCTATATGTCAGCACCGGTAGAAAGCAATGATTGTACACTTTTCTTTTCGACAATAGTGGTAAGCTACCGGTCATTATTTATTAACGCCTTCCGTATGCGCTCCAATTTATGTTTATTCTTCTGTAAATGTCCATCTCACATGATCGTGGCCCCCTGTGAGTAATTGACGCAGCTAAACATACTCTTGAGCGGATTCTAGAAGTTGACTGACAATCATGAATTCTTGTTATCTTGCCAGGCTAATAACATTAACTTTGTCTTCGGCATATTAATCTTCAAACCTAATCTTACACCTTGTAGGCTAGGGTTCTCAATAATTTGTTTCAATTCATTACCAGCGTTGCTTAACAGGACAATATCAGCTACAAACCGTATGTTGCTGTGATATTCGCCATTGATCCTCACTCCTAATCCTTTCCTGTCTAACAGTTTGAATACTTCTTCAAGCGTGCCGTAAATAGCATTGAAGAGATTGCGTCTCCTTGCCTGACCCCCTTTTCTTATCGATATTTTTCCGCTTTTCTTGGAGAAAATTAAGGTAGCTGTGGTCTCTGTACATATATTTGCTACGAAATTCACGTATGCTTCCTGTCCTTGATTAGTAATGCCTCTATGATGACTGGTATCTGTACTGAATCAAATGCAGTTTCGTCATTTATGAAAGCCATACACAGAGGGTGGCTGTACTCCGCACATTTCTCGATTATCTTAATGATGGCATGGACGTGATTCATTGTAGAATATCCCTTCCTGAAGCCAGCATGTTCTCTTAGTTGAATGAACTGAAGTGTTGGCCTGACTCTATTGGGAATTACCTTGGTGAATAATTTATACAATGCTGAAATCAAGCTGGTTGTCGTTTAATTCTTCAATTCTTTAGCATCTTCCATCTTATGGATTAGTTTAATGCTGGCATTCTTCAAACTCTCTAGTATACATGAAATCGTGAGGCATGGTGTACAAAGGGACTCAACAGGAACGTTCAAACAAGATTGTTTTGACTTAGAAAATTAGTTACATTAACGCCATGAATGTTTTAGAGCGCAGCTCTTTGGCGTCCGTTCCTGGGTTTCGCGTCGTCGTCGGCGTTGTCGTCGGCCTCGTAACCAGCTCCGCCCCCCTTTCATCCCCCCAGCGCTAGCAGCGACCGACTGATACCGCTGGATGCCGCTGACGCCGCTAGAGAGTCAAGATAACGTGACTGCATAGAACACCGTCGCCGCCATGCAGAAAGGTGTACACGCCGCCCCCCTCCCCCTTCTTCCTGCGAGTCTCCGGTTGTCAAAGCGCCGGCTCGAACTTAATTCCTTTCTTCGCTCCTCCTCCAATGCAACCCCTGTGCGGTGGCAATCAGAGAGCCAGATCGGTGGCGGCGGATCTGTATATGTGCACCGCCCGAGCCGAAATTGCCGCTGCCGTTCGCCCTGTGCGGTGGCAATCAGAGAGCCAGATCGGTGGCGGCGGATCTGTATATGTGCACCGCCCGAGCCGAAATTGCCGCTGCCGTTCGCCACTGCGAAATTATCTGCCAGTTCTTTCTGAGCCATGAGCGAGACGACCGATGGAAGTCCTCCGTCTGCTGCTGCTGCTGCTGCTGCTAAACGAGCTGCCAGAGCAGAGGCCCAGCGCCGTCGCCGTCAGAATCCAGAGGTGCGTGCCGCCGAAGCAGAAGCTTACCTAGTGGAGTCTTTGTTAAAGGAATACGTGTGAAAAATAAAAAAAAAATTCTGTGATAGCGCATACATGTGTTGCTCGATTTATTTGCCTCAATCTATTGAAAAGGTGAAACAGCTTATTTGCTGCGCTCAAATTTCGCATTAGGAAGTAACGTAATCGTCGGTAATTTTTTTTTATTAATTAAATCAATTAAAATTAAATTATGGGCTTTTACGTGCCAAAACCACGATATGATTATGAGGCACGCCGTAGTGGGGGGTTCCTGGAAATTTGGGCCATCTGGGGTTCCTTAACGTGCACCTAAAACTAAGTACACGGGTGTTTTCGCATTTGGCCCCGATCTGAATGCGGCCGCCGTGACCGGGATTTGATCCCGCGACCTCGTGCTTAGCGTTTTTATTAATTACTGCACCTTTCAGACTGCTAACTTTTTAGTGCTTAAAGTAAGCACATCGGTGTCGGTGCGCTTCTCGGTGCCATGTGAAGACATCCTAGCAGGTCGACAACAGAGAGCGACATGGGGTTGCAGTTCTGCTTGACTGAAGTTGCTCGTAGAGGTGAAGAAAATAAATGTTTTCACCATGCGGTGAAGGAAACAACTTAGAAGCAGTGTAGATTACTTATATACACCGATCTGTCGGCACAGGAAAGCTCGCGTGCATTCATTCTATAGTTGCTGCAAAAAGGCTTGGTAGCGAAGACAAAATACAATGCAAATTTCTAGAGCCGGTGAGAGACAAATTCAAATAATCTTTTCTCACTTAAGACAAAAATTAATTTGAAGTTTCCTCAGTTTAGAAACAATGTAATGTTTCATCAAAGGTTCTATTTAGCGCACTTTTACTGAGTCTACCTGAGTGTTTATTTGACGGGTAAACGTAGGCTAAAAATGAGTTTCTTTAATTTTTCTTCATATTTACCGTCTCCTGTGCGCACTGATGAGCAATATATCGGCCCGAAAACATTTCTTGCGCAAAGTGCAGCTCCTGGGCCCGTAGCTGATAAAAAAATTGAAGTTTTCGTACGAAGACATTTTTTTCGAAAAATAAATAGCAAATATGGGTAATTCTGCCCATTTTTAACGGCCTATAAAAATGGAGGAATGCCTAATAATCTGCGAATAGAATTTTAGATGTAAGGCCTGCTTTTATTCTCTTGAGGAAAGTAAGTATTGATGTCCTAATATTGGAACGTACTCTTTGGCAACGCCTTTTAAGACGCATACAGGGGCACTATAACGTAAATCTATTCCAATATGTTTTTATTCCAATCTGCTGACGTCAAAAAGGGTTGTCTGAACAGACCAATCAAACACTCTCCTCGTTCATAAGAGGCCACTTTTGTTTGCTTGAAAAACGAATAACATTGCCTACACTGAGCGGCTTGTCTTATCTAATTGGCTGACAAGAGGCGAGTAGCACGCTCAAGTGGAGAGGGATTCGATAGGGCCGAGCCACTGCACTGAAAGTCGATAACCGGATGAAGAAGATGGTGCCGGCGTCTGCGATTGGTCCGCTTTTCCTTACTTAGCTTGCGGCGGCTGGTCGAAAATCGCGGCTGCGTGCAACGGAAGCTTCAGAAGGGCGCTAAAACGGACCCTCAGCAATGAAGAGTTAGCAGAAAGAGGTCGTAAACGTGCCGAAAGTGCTCGAAAATGTTACATGGCCACGCCAGAAGCTTTACTATACGCAAATAAACCCCTGCTCTCGCGCAGGTGCGAGTAGTCAGCGCCTGGGCGATCGGCGGCAGCCATCTTTTATTCCTTTCGGAACGGGGCAGCCTGCGGCTATTGAGAAGAAAATACAGTGGTGGTGGTGAATTGTAGCAACAGGCGGGTTTAGCCTGGCGCACAAGGCCGGCAATTGCTCCGCCCGAGCGTCTCGCACAATACCGCTGAAGGGTTTCACCCTATGTCCATCAAACCAGACTCTCTTAAGAATTCGATGAGGAGACGTGAAGTTTCTTTGCGGGCTATAACTGATCCCTCGGGAAATATAAGGTGTTGCAGGCGCGCATGCGGAAGGTCCTTGTTTTGCAGATTCTTCAGGAGAGTGTCTCTTTCATCTTGGAATTCCTGGCAGGACCACGAAAAGTGCTCAATGTCTCCTGTCTCGTTGCATGCCATACAGTTCGGAGAATTGATTCGCCCCGTTTTAAATAACCAGGCCGGTGTATTAGCAGATCCTGTCCTTATTCGATATAGAAGTGAGGCTTCCTCTTGGTGCAATCTCTTGGTTACGCAGGCATATGCGGTGGAACCCAAAGCGACGCAAAGTGGTTTCGAATGTCAGATTTTTGCACTTGATTACTCTTTGGAGCCTTGATTTTGGGAGGATGATAGAGCGCTGCGTATGCAAGCGCATCAGCTTTTTCGTTTCCTGAGATACCAATGTGGGAGGGAATCCACTGAAACTTTACTGTGAAGCCTTTGTTGCTGAGTTCTTTCACAATGGCTAGTGATTTGCGTGGGAACTTGAGGGATGGCAAACCACGGCATACTTGTTGTAATGCGGCCTTTGAGTCCGTAAGAACAACCACATTCTGCGGAGGCAAAGTCTTTAGTTTGCGCAGAGCAGAAGCTATTGCTACGCCTTCCACAACTGTCGACGAGGCTATACAGTCCAGACGGCCAGACCACGTATATCTTAGAGAGGGAATATAGAATGCAGCTGCGCAGCGGTCTTCGTCTGCCTTGACAGAGCCATATGTGTATACTTGTAGGTGATTCGGGTAAGTCGTGTTCAGGTGTTCCAGGACTAATGACTTGGCTTCTGCAGATGGAATGCAGCTCTTTGATTGCAATCGTGGTACACTTAAGTTGCATGTGATGTCCTCGAATGTCCAGGGTGGTTCTATCTTTTCCCTCTGTCTCGAGCAGCGCAGTCCTAATACGCGAAGCGTGTTCAATGCTGCATAAAAATGTGAGCGCGGCCTGTTACCTATACGTCGTAAGAGGGTTCTACCGGGCGTAGACTCACTCTATCGTAGGAGCTGGATCATCAGAGCCTGGGAAGCCTGAAGTCGTAGAGGGCGTGACTCAGATTCGTAGAGCACTTTCTTGTTTGACGCTGGCTGAGGGACTCCAAGGCAAAGTCGGATACCTATTCTGTGGATGGCTTCTAAGCGCTCCTATTGGCTGTCTGAGGGTGACATCAGAGGTAGCTGGTACAGGATTCGACTGGTAACCAACGCTGTATGTAGCCGTAGCATCGACGTCGGGTGGTTGCCCCAGCGTATGCCAGCGACTCGCTTGAGCACATGTAGCCTGGGTGACGATGACAGTCGCATTTGACTCAGCTGTCAATAACTAGAAGGGCAGAAAGTGGCATGTCGTAAAGCGGTCAGTGATCGATTGATTTCACTCGCATCAGAGCAAACTCCATAAACCAATACAGTTTTGCTCGGCATATTAATGCATCTTAAATGCGTACACGTCACTTTGACGCGATGAGTTCTTGCGGTTTTGTGACGTCACGTGACAGGCAGGGGAAGTGGGTTCAGCCCGAAAACTTTTGACCAATAGCCGGCGGGCTAATGGCGAAAAGGCGTCGAATGGGAAATAACTATTTTTCTTGTCAAATCATGCATAATCAGCGCGTACAGGTCATATCAGATGGGAAGCTATCGCGGTTTTCGTGACTTCGCGTGACAGACAGGTGAAGTGGAGGTGGTCCAAAAATGTTTTTGACCAATCGCGGAGGGCTGATTGCAGAATTGGAATAGAAAATTTTGGCATAGTTTTTCGTTATAGCACCCCAGGTATACTTTCGTGCCTTACGAGAACGTTCCGGTTCTCGTAAGGCGTAAGAAAAAAGAAGAAATATCTCGGAAAACGACTTTTTTTGTGTTTTGCTGAAGCGGCTTAAACATTTACAGAGAAATCGCAGATGGTTGAGCACCCAGGTTACGCAGTTGGCGCGGAGTGACCCCCTGTCATACTCGTTGTCGTCCCAATTTAGCGCTGTTATTGGTCCAGTCGCATTTGACTCAGCTGTCAATAACTAGAAGTGCAGAAAGGGGTATGTCATAAAGCGGTCATTGATCGATTGATTTCACTCGCATCAGAGCAAACTCCAC
Source organism: Dermacentor variabilis (assembly GCF_050947875.1). Taxonomy (NCBI): domain Eukaryota; kingdom Metazoa; phylum Arthropoda; class Arachnida; order Ixodida; family Ixodidae; genus Dermacentor; species Dermacentor variabilis. The sequence goes on along the minus strand of NW_027460280.1, from coordinate 60,682,040 downwards.
AAACATATGAAAGTGTTCACCAATTTCACGCTTGTCTGTAGTAACTACCACTTAGAGAGCTTCCGGGTCAATTGACATTATAAATATTCGTTGAACTGCTTTTTCGCCACCGAGGGTTACTCGGAATTTAACATGGCCAATCAAACAAAGGTTAATCCTTCTCTTACGTTACTTCTGTAAGCTAGCCACTAATTGGAAGCCACCTCAAAAGCGACCACAATCGCATTCAAGCTAGGCGCCGGTAGCAAACGTGACTATAAGAGCTTCAAGAAGCTACCGTGACGATATCATCTTTTGCTTCGTAGACACTTGGGTGCGTCGCGATCGCGACGCGCTCAAGAAAGAAAAAAAAAAGCTGACTCGAGTCAGCTTTTTTTTTTTCTTATCCTCGTACGGCGAGCGGCGAAGTAGCGAATATGACACTCAAAGTTATTCGACATCGTGTAGGGAAGCCAGAAAAGCATTTAAAAGAAAAGACAACGTGGATAATTCTTATCAGGAGTCGTGTTTGCGCCCCACCACGAAGCGAGTCGGTGGAGCATTGCCCACTGCAGTGAGACAACCCGCATTATATCGCCAGTGTAAGAAAGCGGAATTTAATACCTTTATTATCTTTTTCATACAACACGAGGTCATTTCTAAAGTTAATGCGTGTGTTTTGTTGCTGTTGCTGTTGTTGTTGTTGTTGATGCATTGCAGTAGCTTCTAATAAATGCAAGAATGGCGACTTTGAATGACGTGCACAAACTTTCTCATAGACTATGTTAGGTCGCAGTCACGACAAGGGGAGGCAAGGTGTAAAAAAAAAATACGGATATTTATTTATTTACAAATAAATAACGGATGATGTGACTAGGAGCGCGTCGGCTTCCGTCTGTATAACAGGTGCGAATGGTGGTAATAAATAGCGATGACGGACGAAGCACAGGCAATAAATAACGAGTAGTTGAGCGGCGGCACCCACGTGCCGAGTGGTGCGGAGAAGCCATCACATGTCCACGCGGGGTGCGCGGCGGCCGCGCGGCCTTGCAGGGTTGCGGCCGAGTCCGGCGCCCAGCGTGACGGGCCAGCGAGCAGTGGCGTAGCAACAGGGGGGGCCGGGGGGCCGTGTGCCCCGAGTGCACGGGGCCAGTAGTGGGGGGGGGGGTGTCATATACGTCTGAAGACACTCGAAAATTGTCAATATCCGCGCCTTCCTCGACTACACCCGGGGGTGACAGAAGAGCTAAGGGCCCCGGGTGCCAGACGACCTAGCTACGCCACTGCCAGCGAGGCTCCGCTGTCTCTTCTAGGCAGCGCGCTACGTCATCGGATGGGGTCGTACTTGGACCGGCATTCGCACTCGGTGTGGTTGTCGAAGGCTAGCGTCTCCACCTTGGTGATCTGCTCGCCGCTGGCGTCCAGCTCGAGCACCAGGAAAGTGCGCTCCACCACCTGAATGCTCTTGGGCTGACAGTGCTCGTCCTCGGTGGCGCAGCAGCCCGTGTCCGGGCTGCACCGGTGCACAACGGTGCAGTGGGGCACGTACCGCTGCAGGAGAAAGAAATGAAATAGCTTCGGTTAGTCACTCACGCTCGATGGGCAGCAACAGCAATGACAACGCGCGACCTCCCTATTTGCTGCAGTTGCGTTCACTGCAATGTCTCTCGAGACTCAAACGCGCGCTGCCAGAGCCCCAGGGCACAGATTTTCGGGGCCGACGCCTCGCGGTAATTGACGCTGTCAGATAGGGAGCAATTTTTGAGAACCCATAAAGCTTTGCTATTCCGGTTGCGAAATCGTACAAGGGTTAGAAATTGTACAACCTAAAAAAAGAAACTGCTCGAGTGTCTATATCACCAAGTAACGGTAACACGAGCATGTTCGTACTACAGTCTCACAGACTAACTCTGATATAGCAGTCATGAAGTGCGCTTCTTGAAACAATTCATCCTAAGTGTTGCAACACTGGTCAGCGCAGCATTGCTTGGAAAGTGAAGGCGTTGTGTGAAACCATATATCATCTTGGTGTTCCTCTCTCGTGGCAGATGGAGCATGACTGTTGACGCGAGTTCGATCACTTACACTCGGTGAATTGAGGAATACATGCTACAAGGAGGAAGCGAAGCCAGTTCCCATAGCTGAAGTAAAATGTGTGACTGAATTTTCTGTATAAGGACTCGTTTGTAGCAAATGCCACTGTTCAGTTTCAGAGCGATGATACATTCATATTGTGCTGCATTTGTCTGGCTGAGCGATTCTCTTTATTATTATTATTATTATTATTATTATTATTATTATTATTATTATTATTATTATTATTATTATTATTATATGTCATGTTAGTGTTTATTTTGTGAAGTTTAGATTGTATTCAATATTATTTAAGCCCACTTACGAAATTTCAATTACTATTTTTACTGCGCAGTAAAGTATGACAGCAAAGGGAAAAACCAGCGTTCATGTTGCCATGCAAGTGACGAAATATAGCAGCGAGCGACATCCGTCACTCGAACTTTGTGTGCTAATAAAACTCGCAGCTCCACGAAGTCAGCGCAACATAAAACTCGCAATTCCCTATCGCGATTCGTTCTAGCCATGTGGCCTTCGCCAGTCTAGACAATATGTTCAAGCTCGGTAGACGCCTCGTGCCAAGAATATATATCTCGGTCGGCGCGGGTCGGGCTCTCGGCAATTAAACACACATGCTTCGCCAACACGCTTGCGCCTCGCGAGTCAAGAGCCTGCGTTTCCCACCGACTGGCGCACGTGCCTAACATGGGCAATTACGAAGGGCCTTGTGATGCCGCAGTGTGTTTATCAAGCTTCCTGATTTAGACGCCCTCTGTTCTCCTGCAGGAAGTGTCGAGACGGAATTCTGTCGGTATACGTGCGTCAGTGCATGTTCTATCCGGCGGCAGAAATCGCGTGCTTGGACGATGCCTTCTTGCCAATGTATCGCGGCAATATAACTTCCAGCCATTTTCAGGTGTTATAGTTCTGCGTACCTGGTTCTATATCGAGCGCAAGGCGCGCAACTGCGAACGCGCAGACCGGAACAGTATAGTGCCGATGCATGACGGTACATGCCTGCCTGTGTTTCTTGTGCTATTACTTTCCTGCATGCGCAAATTCCCCCTGTGTCGTTCTCTCATGTATCTGTCATTAAATTTGTATAAAGTACAAGAACTTACTAAAACAGCCACAGAGGCGAATGTTAACCAGCGTCTCTACCATTGCGCAAGGTGTTTTTAACTGGCTACGCATGAAGGCCGTATCGCGCTCACACTCCCGTTTTACACGCAAAGAAAAAAAATGGTTAAGACGAGGAAACGCAGAGAGGTTAACCATAAGCACAGGTTCCAGTTGGCACGGAACACCGCACGAACTAGCAGAAGTTTGCTAAAGTCATCTCGGAGTTGCAACGCATGTCGCTGTTGACACACATTCGCCTCTCCCGCGGACTGGCCGGCTCCCTCTCGACCACTCATGTCGTCCGCAGTGACGTCGCTCTGCCGATTCACCAATCGAGTGAAAGGCGCCTTCGATCCGGGTATTTTGGCTGAGTTTCCAGAGCCTCGCCTGCACGTCACCTGATGCTAACTGTGCCCACGTGAGTGGATTGGAACGATGCCAGTGCATCGCTTCGGAATGGCCCGCCCACGGGGAATATATCGGAGGCGCGCTTACTTTCGTGTCGATTAGCACCACAGTTCTGTTGTCGAAGCGATGATGCCGTCGTGCCGATCTCGTCTTCCTCAGTGTCTTATTATGATTTATATTCTTTTTCATTAAAAAAAAAGGAAAGGTTCTTATGCCTCTCGGACAAATAAAACTGCAGCAGAAAGCAAGCTTCACCTCGAGACTCGGAAGCGCAGCTTGCCTAGAACTGCCGGTAGGGAGGTGAGCGCGCACGTGGTAAGAAGCCGGCAAATGTCGCGCAACGCGAAGCGACACACAGAACAAGTCACGGACACTCACTTTGCTCCCATTCGGGTAGATGTCTGGCACGCAGAGGGTCCTCGGCTGTGGAAGCTTGCAGCGTGCCTCTCGCTGCACCATCTGCAGGTGCTGACTGGCGCGCAGGTAGTCGCGACTGCCGTACTTCTTGGGCGGCCGGCACAGTCCCACGGCGAAGCACGTGCAGAATACCAGCAGCGCCGTCCAGGCGACTCCCCTCGCCACGCGCTCGTGTTGGCTGGCCATTGTCATTGGCGTGACAAGTGCTGCTGGCGAGCGACGCTCGGCGAATGGTGAACGACCGGGCGCCCATGATGGTTATATGCCGCCGAGTTATACCGCGATTGCACTCGCCGCGTGCGCGCGGCAAGACTACTTTTGCCGCCGGGGGACCGCGCGGAGGCGCGGCGGCGTCTTCCGCCGCGTGATGTCAGGAACTCGGGTAAGCACCAATGGGAGAGGCGTCTCCTTGCGTCATGTCGAGGAAACCAGTTTTCCAGGACGGCCTGCCGCCGGAGACTTTGCTCTCCCCGGCAGGTCCGCTCCGGGATGCTGTCGGCGGGCGTCCCCATCTTCCGCTGCGCGCCCCCGATCGCGGGAGCTTTGTTGTTGTGGCGACGCCAGTCCTTCGCCGAGCGCGCGATGCTTCAAGTGGCTTCTCGTCTTCAAGTGGTTCTGCTTGAGAACGGATCCGCCTCGCCCGATGACGTTCTGTTGCTGAGAACGAGGTGGCGGGTTCGATCCTCGCCATCGGCATTCGGATCGGGCGCATTGCAGAAACGCTCGCGTATACCGAGATTTCGGCGCGCGTTATTGAGTCATTAAATTAATCCGAAACACTCCATTAGGGTGCCGCTTGTTGCCCGCGCATTTCACTTAAATCGCCACGAAAGGATCAACATATCTCAGGAGTGCCACAGTTTGGAGTGGGTGATCTGCGTGTATAACGGTCTTAATGAGAGCAGCATTCCGGGCAAGTTGGTACTCCATTACTTAAATGATATTGCGCGACACTAAAAAACGATAAGTATGGACAGCTGGGCTAATTGGTTATGATTAGCATTATGGAACATCGTTCCAGCGCACAATTGAACAAGAACGTGAAGAGAAAGACAACACGAACGCCGGACGAACACCGACGTTCGTGTTGTCTTTCTCTTCACGTTCTTGTTCAATTGTGCGCTGGAACGATGTTTCATAATACGAAAAAAATGACACGGACGTGAGAGAAGACGACACACCAACGCGAGCTTTCTCTGGGCGGATTTCTTGCACTAAAGTTTCTAGAAACAAATCTACAAGTGTCCGTACGCTCTGGCAGTGCGTCGCGACGGCAAAATACTGCGGTGTAGTGTAGAGACGCCCACATTTTTATTTTTTTGAAAAAGTGCGCGATATCACAATATGTCAAATGTGTTCAACAAAGGCAAATGAATACCCGCTTTCAGTCATTGCAGAGAATAAAATCATTTGACTTTACGCACTGCTGCCATCTGTGACACCCAACCTTTGCGTAAAGTTGGGGGCACATTTTATTGTAGCTGCATAAAGTTAAGCCCATGCTCCTACATGCGTTGTCTATAGATAGTTCAAACATTGTTTATCGATATAATCGTAGAACTGCTCTGTTATCATGACGCGTAATGTGCGTAGAAATGAGGCTCCGATACCATTCTCTGATATTTTCTATGTGTATGTGTCCGAAATGAATCTTTCCGGCGAATGAATATGAGCTGCAGCACATAAGAATATCCTTTACTTACAGATGCAGCTCTGTTATTATCAGAAGCTATTTCAAAGTGTAGTGTCCTCACTTTTTCTTTTTTATGACGAGTACAAACTTGCAGCGCGTAGTCACGTTTTGCCTATATTTTATCGATAAAAAGCGCTCAGTCTATAGAGTTAGATGGATTAACTAATTACGTGGTCGCAATATATCACTGCTGTTTGTAGAACAAGGGTCATTGCAGACCCTAAATTTCGCACTGGAACGCATGCAGAATTGACTGAACGTACTCTATCACAAATGGAGCTCATTAGTATAGTTGTGCCAAATAATTGCAATCTCGACAAAGCTACAAAAAGCAATATACTCTTAGTCGGTTAGCTTGCTGCTAATTTTGGCACATTGGGTTCGACTCAGCAGTGAATAGTAAACTGTGTGCCCAAATATCTGCTATTTTCTGTAAAAGAGGTTAAGGTGACGTTGATTTATTTAGGGTGTAAGGCGAACACAGTGAATCTATAAAATGTGGCATGCAGGGTGAGTTCCAGTTCGTTCCTCGTCCTCGAACAAATTATGGCTTGTAGACATTACTGTGCTGCACCGGCTACACAAAACAACTTCAATTTCGCTGAAAAAGGGTTGCAAACATTGCCTGAAATGACTTTGTACAATATTTTGCTACAATGTGAGGTTATCGCTCTTCTTTCTTAATCTGTTTCGGCACGTCTTGTTTCAATACTTTCCTGTTATTTGTGTGTTAACATCGATGCTGGTATATTATTTATATGTTAGAAAATCGCGCCGTTGTTCCACTTTTTCGTGTGTACTATTGGCGCTGAGGTGTTCCGCTGTCCGTAACCATAAAATTTGCACGAGGGTTTTGAGAAAGATGGTTTCCTGGACGAGTTCGTATGCTATTCTTGAGAGGAGCAGCGCAAAAAAATAAGACTTCATGCAAAGGTATGAAAGGCGAACACAGCGCTGACTATTAACCAAGTGGATAACGCTGCATTCGCCTTACTTAACTTTTGTATGAAGTCTTATTTTTTTGCATTGCTCGCCTCAAGCGGGGTTTTGAGCTGGGCTATAGTTGGTTTACACTCGACATGGTAAATAGCGCAGACGACGGGATAAGCGATAAGCATAGATGCGCAAATAGTTGAAGCATTGTTTATCGATATCGAACAGGAAATCGCGTCTGTCCTGTCCGTTCACTTGTCCCTTCGTCTTCGCTGTTCCCCATGATGATCTTCTGATTTGAAAAAAAGTTACATCTCAACGCAACCCTTTCTTTTTTCCTGCGTTCAGCTTCACATCATGTGCATGAGCCATGTACTTGTTTCTGAGAGAAAAAAAAAAAACGAAGATTGAGCTCAACTCAACATGCTGCTTGACACCGATTTCTGCAGTAGAACGAGGAGGTTTTCTCTGATCTCCCTGATATAAACTTTTTTTTCAGCCCACTAGCGAGCGGGGAAGCAAAGTTCTTCACATTGTCTGACCCATGCATTCGCGCCGACGGGGAGGTAGAAAAATATACCTTACAAAATCGAAGACATAAATGCTCCATGTATGAGCGGCCAAACAAAAGTGAAGAGCGCGAGAGATGGACAAGGGGATTGCTGTGTAGCTTTGCTCGAGCAGATTAAAGCGGTACACAGAAATCAAAAACAGAAACATTTCCCGCTCAGGATCACCGACGAATTGCAGGCTGAAAACGCTCTCTTTGTTTCTGTTCGCTGTGATACCGACGGGCGCACCACTGTAGCAATGATGTGCAAGAACTCACTTTTTTTTTTCAATAGCATTTTTCTCGCATACACGGCACACCGAGCAAAACATCCATGGAACCGAGCGCAAGCTAGTTATTGAACGTCTCAGTCTATTTTTAAGTTACTCAGAGCACGGAATTTCCAATGAGGCAGGCACAGGAAACGACAACGAGCTCAAAATAGAGGCTTCGTTTTGTTACGTTCCACAGACGTACGGCCGTCATATCACCCAAGTCGTTTCCTCTGCCGTCTTCCTTTGCGCGACGAACGCGTGAGGCATTGCTAATCTTTTGTCGGATCCAGAGGTGCATTTCAGACATGGAAGTTAGTGTCTTCGTGTCAGTCTTCGACGTTGCTTTGTATTTCTTTCCTTACTGATACTCATTTCATTTTCGTAGACGAAGTCTTGGCACCATAACGAATGTAATAATGTTTTGACATGCTGAGATATGCACATGTAGCAATCACTGCATTTGTGAAGAGCACTATCGAGCGAGGTGCCTTCTGGAGACCTCACTGGCCAGGTGTTTTGGGTGAGGTGCTGTCACATAGTCGTATGAGCGAGCTATCGGCGGCGTGCAATTTCTGAGCTTCTAAATGCGCTGTATGACTACTCCATTTAAAGGGCCCCTCACTAGGTCTGGCCATTTTGAGCTGACAAGCGCAGAGCATACATTGCGCGATAACAATCGTGTCTGCAAAGTATTACATCGCTACGCGCTGCGGAAAGATCTGAAATTTCAATCCGAACGCCGTTTCCCTCTTCAGTCACGACCGGCGCGCTCCAAGCCGGACGGTGACGTAATCGTGCCCCTGCGCCTACGTAATCGTGTCCGCAGTGTGAGGTCGCTCGTGGGGACATGTGACTTCGATAATTATTCAAGACAAGATCTGTTATCTGTGCGATCTGTTTCTTCAATTGACGAATTGAAGTTTAGAGAAATAATAAAACACACGAAGGGAATGTCTGCGTGTTTTTTTTTTTATTTCGCACAGAAGCAAGAGAGATTACTTCCGCTTCGTTTGCTTGTTCCCGCAGTCGTGCGGTCACGTGCGTAGGTACCGAAACTATGCCACTTTCTACCGTGTTCCAGCGCGTGATCACGCTCTGCGATCCGCTTGTTCTGCCTCAGTATTCGTGTAGCACTGAATTATACCGCTAGTCATGTTTCCTTGTGCACAGCGCGCAAAATCGTGCGCTGCGCGAACGAGACCGCAGCTCGCGCGCGACTCCGTCGGCGTAAGTGCGTAGCGGCGAAAAAAAAAAAGCGAGAAGCAAAAAAAAAAAATGAAGGCGGGGCCTGTGACGTATGCGTCACGCGATCCTCAAGGTCCGGTATGGGAGAACGCAGGGAAAGAATTTCGCTTGCGTAGTCTAGACAGGGCGAGTGGAGAGAGTGTCTTGCTTGGCGGTGGAGCCCGCCTGCTAAAATCATGAGATCGCCGCACTGAAATATTTCTATCCCGGCTATTAATGAACCGATTTGAAATTTCTTTGTGGCAGAACGCTCCCTAGAGGACACGTAACAACTTCCAGTGTATAACCAAAATTTTCTATGGCGCGTGGTGAGGGGCCCTTTAAAGAGCGCTATATAGGGCCTGCTTTGTTCCGGCACAAAGTGTCGTTAAGTATATAGTACATTATGATTCATACCGCCTTTGCTACGTCAGCTAAGTAAAGGAGTTTTCTTCAGTCTTGTTTTTCAGCGCTCCCCCCCTCCCTTTTCTTTTTTTTTTCGGTCTTTCTTCTTTTTCAGTGGCTTCGAAAGCGCTGTTGCGTTGCCAGCAATGGACATCGAAATAGTTCACACACTACGGGTGCGCTCTTTCTCTGTACAGGCGAGGATCGCCGTGGGTGGGACTCAACAAACTTTGGAGCTCGCACCATAAAGCGCAGCCGAGGTAACGTTGCTATAAGCCCAGCTTATAGTGCCGGTGTTCGTGCAGATGGCCAAGAGCGGCGCAACTTCAGCGAAAGGAGTGTGAACAAGAACGCGGCGCCAAATTTCGTAACGGGTGGTGTACAGGTATCTAACTGAACCAAAATTAAGACGTATGCGAATACTTGCATTTTTTCTTTCTGTTTTTCCAGATGAACCAAACGCGACTCATATATATATATATATATATATATATATATATATATATATATATATATATATATATATATATATATATATATATATATATATATATATATATATATATATGACTTTCACAAAGGCTGGTCCACCAACCGAAACGTCAGTCACTAATACTGTGCTTATTCCAATGTACCTCGTACTCTTTTTCTTCATTTCACTACTGGGGCCAGCGTGATTTCCTCGGCCATATATATATATATATATATATATATATATATATATATATATATATATATATATATATATGTGTGTGTGTGTGTGTGTGTGTGTGTGACACCGAATCGAATGCGAATACGAACTTATTAGAAAAGGGGAAAGTTGGGCAAGTTGGTGAGTAATCATCATACCTTGCTGGTGAAGCAAGGTATGATGTATGATGTATGTATGAAGCAAGGTATGAGTTAAGGCCGCCTGAGGGCGGCCTTAACTAAGTCTTGGCCCGAAAAAATAAAAGAGACTTTCAGCCAACAAGTTATCAGACTAAAGAATGCAGGATATGAAAAACATGTACTGTGTACATCAACCAATAAGCTTATTCGATATGTGCACAATGGCTATCAGAAAGAGCGCAACAGAAAAGAGATTGACAGCAAAAAAATTGTGTCACTACCATATGCACACAAAATTGCGCATAACTTAAAAAACATAGGTGGCAGAAATGGTCTACGAGTAGTTTTTTCAGCACCGAACAAACTCGGAAAAATATGTGCCGGACTGGATCGAAGAGTTTCAACAAAAGTAAAAGTAAATGGTCGTAAGGGCACGGTCAAGCATAAAAAAAAACTTGTCGAGTGCAGCTCATCCGTAGTCTACTGTTTGCCCATATCGTGTGGAAAAGTATACATCGGCCAAATGGGTCGGTGTGTAAACACAAGACTTTCGGAGCACAGAAGGTCACTGGGGGGAAAGGGGCACCTTAAGGGGCACTGCTCACAACATGAGTGCTGGCCACTTTACAATGATACCACAGTTTTATCGCACCATAAGGATCAGCTAACCAGGGAAATAATCGAAGCCTTTCATATTCACAAAAGGGGAGAGGGTGTATCAGTCAGCCATCTGTACATCTAAGCCATGGTGAGGTTGCCTTTTTGGAAGTACACTAAAAGAAGAGAAAAAAATTATGTAATAAAAATGGTTGTTAGGGTTGCAACAAATTACGATAGGATTGCACACCATGATAGATAGGTGCCATATCTTTGACGCCCGAGTATGCGCGGGCAAATCATCTTTAAAAAAAAATGCCTTTGATCTTGCCTTGATTTTCTTTGACGCTTGAGGGTGCGCAGGTATACAAATATGAAGTATGTGTTCTGAAATAAAATAGTTGCGAGTGCAGCGAGTGTCGTCTTTTCTTGTGTGTCTTCACTGTGTCCGTGTCAGTGCGCTGCTTCACCAGCAAGGTACGACGAACTTATTAGTTTTCTGGAACATTTCCAACAGCTTTTAAACGATTCTGGAGCGGTGAACTTGTTTGTACATGGCCTCAAAACAAAGTAACACGGGAGTATATTAATGCGTAAGCATTCTTTGACGAGTACCCCAGCAAAATCTGTCAGTCCTGCGAAAAGTGCAATGCCTCGTATCTGAACAAAAATGCGTCGTTTGCGAAGTTAAGACATTTAAACTTTATAGTTGTGTAAATGTAGATGACTGGTAGTTTCATAAGTGATAAGGAACAATTAAAAAAAATGTAAAAAATTTGGAGGACGCCTTAGGTTCGCCTTTAAGAGTGGTACGAGATAGCATTCAAACATTCCTGGCTGCTTCTCACGCTTCCCGGCAACGGCGGCTTATGTAACCTTAATGTTTACCTGGAAACCCTGGCGGCGAACGCGATGCACGAAGGCGAGCTTCCTGGTTAAAAACGCGGCCTCTTGGGTTGGCCGATCCCGGAGGTTGTGCACAGCCACGCCAAAAAAATTGCATCATTTTCGGATATCTGTTATTGTTTCGCACTTTTAATATTTTAGTCTGGGAAGATTTAACATAACAGGCATGTTGTTAGGATTGGGGGCTCATGCCCGTCGCTCGTAACCCGTTGTCAAGATTGGAGTCCGGCATGAATTAGAAGGTAGCTGGCCCATGGCGTCGTCCAACTTATCCACGCTGAGGACGTTGATGAAGGGAAGGACTGCTTCTCATCGAGAACGAGGAATATGGGTTTATTTACAGTATCTACATGCAGTTCATCAGTCTAGCATGACTGCTTGAGAAAGTGCATCAGTCTAACATGACTGCTTGAGAAAAGCATACTGAGCATCCTCACAACAGCGGTTTATAAACACTCGGTCCTCCCCCGATACCCAGATGACGAAAACGGCCGTCCAGTCATCGTAAACAAGTCGCCTCTCTGCGCGACGGTTTACACACACTCACACACACTTCCTGGCGCGAGGTTCATGGTCCCCAACCGAGGTCAGCGGGACTTCGTAGAACTCGGGGCTTGTGTCAGGAAAGGTGCCTTTTATTCCCCGAGCTGACCCCCGCAGCGCGGCCGGTAGCCCATTGTCTTGCGTGTCGAACGGCGCGTGGAAAGAGGCCTCAGTAGACGTTCCCGCGGGCACTCCTCCGCTCGCGGCAGACCCGATCGTTGGTGGCGGGCTCAGTAACAATAGTTGGTCCGCCGAGCGCGTTTAGTCACAATGGCGACGAGGCTAGAGCGTATCGGTGGCGTTCCAAGAAAAGGTTGCCGCCGCTGTCGCAACTGGCTGGCAAAACTTGCATCTCAGCGGGCCGTTCTTAACAATGCGCTGTCGGTGTTTCGTTTGATGACATTTGTTTGTGAGCTGTCATTCTCAAACTTTCGAGGAACAACTTTGTCAAGAATGTAACATAAGGTAGGAGCAACTTTAGTGATAGAATGGTGTGGCTATATAACCCGCATATGCCGTATGTTGTATAACCAGGTGCGGCATTTACATATGCCTAAATATATACGTGAATTTTCGTGCACTGGGACGACACATGATTTTCTGCGACAGTGGGCTCTTCACAATATCGCGTTAAAATTGATCAGAGAGAATACCCATATGCTCAGATTTATTGATACCCATAGGGATACATAGGGCTCCATAGAACATGCATGGAGATGTCTATAGTAAAGGTGGGCTACCTTGAAATTTGAGGGTGGGCCAGCTTGAAAAATACGGATATGGGCCAACATTAAATTTATAAGTAGGTCAACTTGAAGTTTGCGGGTGTACCAATCGAAATTTGGGGGTATGTTTATGCATACTTAGACAACTCCACTGGAGTACGTTTCTGCATAACTTCTCGCACAAAACGTGTGCCATGCGATGTGCGCCATAAAACACGAGTTCAGCTGCGTCCGTATACGATCACCGTCACGCAATGTTTTGGGCATGTTGGTACGACATGGTGAAGTTTAGAGCGCACGAAAAGATGAGGCGACAAAAAGACGTGCTACCTGGTCTTTCTGTGCCCTCGTCTTTTCGTGCGCTGTAAACTTCAGCATGTCATACCAACATGCCTAAAGCGCTGTGTTACTGAACTTCATTTCTAGTATATTGGGCTTCTTTCAATCAGCGCCTGTGTGTACCAGGCCTTTCTGTGTCCTCGTCTTTTCGTGCGCTCTAAACTTCACCGTATGATCACGTTGTTGGCTTTTACACGACACGTTGTAAACGTTGGATCACATGTCACGTTGTGAACTGAATCTGTGCTCGTTACGCGTGACAAAAATTCTGGATTAGTAAGAAAATGTGTCAAAGACACGCAGCTCGTAGAATGACCAATGACCGAAAAGATTCAGGTGTCGCGTCGCCTCTTCGAGCGGCCTGTTCTGTCCTTCTGTCCCGGGATGCAAACAGTCCGTCGACCTCACCTGCGTCATGTAAGCCTCCATGCAAACTGTCCGCCAGGCTTGCTGCACTGCCACTCATGGGCCACATCACCGCTATTTATTATTATTATTATTATTATTATTATTATTATTATTATTATTATTTAATGCGGGAGGAAAGGAGTTTACTATTACTTGTAACTGATTTGATGCCATATAGGGCAAACGCTCGCTTCAAATAAGCACAAGCTCGCGTTGTCTTTATTTATTTATTCTTTCCTATCGATTAGTGAAACAACACGCCTAAACGCCGAGTTGAGATTAAATTGATCATAAAATTCGCGAGTATACTTGAAGCGCTGAGGCGTTTCGAATTCCCGTGCGAGAGAACAACTGCTCCGCGTTATCTTGGCTAGCAGATTGCCGTTATACGTCCTGTGAGTGTCTTTGAGCAAGTGAAACACCCGTTGCAATTTCCACCTGTGTTGCAGGTATTGCAGGGCACTGTCATGCTTCGATGCAAGCATCTCTTTTTGCCAGTGTATGCCGCTATAACCGGAGGAACAGCCACGCGCAGTGGTGCGAAGTGGTGATTGCAATCAGTGCCTGTTTTAGGCTTCACTAAGCTTCATTTGACAGTACCGTGTTATTAGATATGCGTCTTAATATTTGCCTTTTTCCGTTGGTGATCGACGTGCGCCATGAATGCCTATATAGCGCTGTTGCTGAGAAGTCGTAACTTTTGTTTATATACGTAGCCGTGCACGCACGCGCAGCTTGCTTTGTTTGCTCTGATAGGACAGTTTCTACTGGAGATCATATTGAAGTCAAAAACTATATTAGAATTTCGACAAGGGAACGAAGTCGATCTTTCGCGGTGTGCAGGAAACATTGTTGGGTAATTGCTACTGCGCTATTACTGGCGTTCTGTTAAGGAGGTTGTGTCGCGGCGGCCGCATTTCTATTGGGGCGAAATGAAAAAAATAAAAATAAAAAAGTAATAAAGCTCGTGTACCATGCATTGGGGGGACACGTTAAAGAAAACCAGGTGGTCGAAATTAACCTGGTGCCTCACACTACGGCATGCCTCATAATCATACCGTGGCTTTGACACATAAAGCCCCAGAAAAAAAAAATTACTATTCGTATGAGCTTGTGTATGGTCGCCGAGGAAAAAATAAAAGGCATGTGGTACAGTTACCGTTGACAGGAGTTGCGGCACTTATCGCTTCAACTATCTCCCTCAGAAGCCGGATACTTCTCAAGAAGAAAAAGAACACGTTCTGCAAGTGATAACCGCCCATTCAATCACACGACCGGTACTTACGATTGAAGAGCGGGAACGGCCCGGACCTCCGGGCGTGTTCCGGACCTGCAGCGGCACTTGTTGCGGTGTCGCCGCTCCCGCGACCAGTCAGTCGCACCTTGTTTGTTTGTTTGTTCTTGACGACTTTTCTGTCACTAGTCTTTGTTAATGCCGTGCGCTTCGAGAGCCCATGTATAGCCGTGAGCAACATGAGTGGGAATACCCAATTCGTTTTCAAGAAGCAATGGTGTGTGAATTCGAATGAGACATTTTAACATGAAGCGCGGGTAGCTGTACCTCTAACGTTTAGCGGCATCGACCCCTTTGCATTGCTGGGAATGTGTGTTCAGCCATTACAGCGTTTGAAAGCAATTTTTATGTTCCCTTTCATGTTGCTCGAGGGTGTAACAGGAACCTGATGCTTTCTACGGGCCGAGAAGCAGTATTCGACACGCGCCCTGCACTGGCCAGATGGCGTTGCGGTTGGTTCAGCTTCCTACGAGGGCTGCCGACGTCAACCTCTTAGACTACGACGGAAATGAGACGACACCCTGAACCCCAACCGTCGAGCATCCGTTTCGTGGCATGCTTGAGCTTGATAAGCGAAGCCTCGCTCTACCCATGACAGCTCGCGAATGCATAATTCATGGGTCTTCGTTACCGTGTCATGTATGGCACGCGCGGTTGTACTACCTTCGAAGAACGTGAAAACTGTCGCCTCGAAATAAACAATGGCTAGAAGGTTCCGTGAATGCGTAACGTCTCCTACGCTTCCTTCACTCGCTATGCTTTGTTCTGGAGCTGCTGCCAGCATGGATAGCTATGTATGTGTGTGTCTACGTCAGCATAAGTGTAAAGTAGTTAGCAATATGGTGTTACCATTATTCACTCTGGATATTCAATTTATGAACGAATAATTTACAAGAAACTTTTTCAATTAATATATACTTCGATAAAACGTTCGTGTGATTTTCGTCTTCGACAGAAGCATCGCGTTGGAATGAATAGGTTGGTAAAGTATTTGCTTTTGGTTCGTAAAAGATCTGTGTAAGCGTACTCACAAGCGTTCTGGTTATTCAAGTGTATAATGGATCCGAACAAAGCAAAGGGTTCACAAGAAAATGGAGACGAACGGATCAATAGTGGCCGAACAAGGGAAGCCTCAGCCTGGAGCGAACGTTTCGACATTTCAAACTTTATTTATTTATTTATTTATTACGGTGTGGAATTTTTGGCAACAAGTACACTATTTCGCCGGCTTCTTCGGAGCGTTAAATTGTATGACTGAAGGATGATGATGGGTGAAGTGAAACCTTTTAGTTATTTCTGCTCCTTATGGGGGCTGCGCAGCTGCTTACAATACTGTAAAATAAAGAACAATGCAAATAAATTTAACTGCTCGCTACCTAAAGGCAGGCTGTCACTTAATTATAATTAAAACTAAACAAGAAAAAAAAACGAGCAGTCCAGTAGGTCTTTTTTTTTTCACCGAATGAACACCGAATATCGTACGAATACTACGGGCTTACATACCTGAAGCGTGCGCTATTCTCCATCGGCGTCATTATACGCCTGTCGCAATGTAAACGTGAATCAGTCTCCAAGATGAATCGCCGTTTCACCGAATAAGAACGTATTCTTAGGAACACATCGGGTCACGAATGAGTCGTGAGAGAATGTCTGCGTTCAGCGGGCATGATGATTACTTGCGACAGCAGCACGAGCCCGTGGTGCGAGCTATCACTGCGTCCACGCTCTGAAAACTTCGGTCGCGTCGTGTCACAGCCGTCGCCCACGCGTCAAGCGCGGACCGCATGCACGGACGAGGCCTTACGTCATTAAGCGGTTCGTCAAGTGGACTGCTCACGAGGCTATAGCTAGCATGTTGTTGTCAAGCCGAGCCCTCCGCCTGTGGTTATTCCTTCGGGGAATTACGGGCCAGAGGCTACGGGGGCCGAAACCCGATAGGGGCCATTGAGCAACCACTCTTCTCTGGCACCGCACGCGTAGCTCGCACGCGCACGCTGCTGTTGGAGAGCGAAAGGTCGCGCAAGAATGTCGCGTGCGGACCGCAGCTCGCTCTCACGGATTTTCGCGTGCCACCGTCGAAATTCGGAAGCCCGCGTGCCACCCGCCGCAAAAGCTGCTGCTTTCGTCGCCTGGCGCTCGTTATCTCCGGGTAGACAAAAAGAAAGAGAAAGAAGAAAATGTGAGCAGTTCCGTGAAGCGTAACGCGACGCTCAAGTCACAGGCGAGGGTCTCCCACGGCCGCCGTGGCCTGACGTAGCAGCACCGAAGGGCAACGGGAAAACCCGCACTGGGTGGGCCGGGGATTCGTATCCGTTGGTAATGATAAATCGAGTTTGGACACCAGACCCTGTTTCTGGGGCTGGCTCGACACAACAGTGGTGCGCGGTCTTGATCTTCCCCTCTGGTCGGATAACGAGACCAGCAGATCTTTCAACGGCTGCCTCTGTTCAAATTGCCGCTTGATAGAGAGTATCTCATGTCATCTGAAAAGTACCGGCCTACGAGAACCATATGGAACTCCATCTCAGCACACTCGAATAAGGTTCGCAGTCGTTAGTTTGCATCGTTCAACTCGGCCTGTTCGTGCAGTTCGGATGCACACACACACACACACACACACACACACACACACACACACACACACACACACACACACACACACACACACACACACACACACACACACACACACACACGCACACACAAACATATATATATATATATATATATATATATATATATCAGCTGAGTTGTGTTTATCGTGTCAAATAAGAAAAGCAAAACTTCTGCTACGAATCTCAGTTATGAATGCGCCTTGAACAGCGAGAAATTAGGTGACGCGAATTTGACAAGTTATAGAGAAAGCACGCCGCCTCAACAGCACGTGGCGCACTAGTCGTTCCCCTTTCCCCTCTGCCTTGATATGCGCCGGCTTGTGAGAGCAAAGCCGCGAGCCGGGAGTGGAACGTACCCGGAGCTACTTCCTGGAACCGTTGGGTCCTTGTCCAACGTAAACACAGAGCCAAATGTAGAGTTTTGCGCGTCATGAGCGCCAAAGGCTGAGATGATTGTGCACGGGCTCGGCATTAACTACACTGAGATGACTCTTTCTCAGAAATTGGCGCTGGTGGAGAGCGAGAACGATTCGAAAGTAGCTGGCAGGACAACGACGGGTGAGATGAAAGAGAAATGAGAATATATTAAAACAGCATCTATAAGCACTGCCCATGTCTGGTTCCTTGAAACAGAATGATGCCAAACACGCCTATAATTTGGTAAAATTAAGCCACTGTGTGGTAGTCAGCCTGCACGGAAAGGTCACACTACGTAGATGCCGCGACCGACCCCATGTCTTGCCATACAGGCTTAAAGCTACGGCTGCTACCGTGCCCAGCTCGACTCTTACCGGCGGTCGCTCACGTTGCATACAGGGTCGGGCCACGAGAGCGGGCCACACCTTTCACGTCTGCGGCAGCGAACTCACGCAGCTGCACCCCCGGCAGACTGGATGCGGATTTCCCGTGAATAATATCAGGTATTATCGTGAGACCGACACCACCTCCTCGAGCGACAAAATCATCGAGGGCGTGCCCGTACAAAGATTAGGAGTCAAGCACATGGTAATCGGGGCAGCATCAGCGCGTGTTCGGCGGCCATGCAGGAAGAGTTAATACCCTCCGGCCTGCGCTCCTATAAACACTTCACGTGTTCGTCGCGGTCCTTATAGGCTACAACATGCATGTGGGAAGCTGCGACGAGTGCTGAAGGATATCTGTCTGTACATATAAACGGCGGGAAAATGCGAGAGAGGAGGAGCTCCACGACGTCAGCGGGATTCGAACTCGGTTGCTCTGAATTCGGAAGCCGGGTCGAGCAGGACATGTCACGACAACGACACACAGCTCTGCCACAAAATTTTTACACCTTGTATATCATGCAGAAAGATATTAAACTAGGTCAGTTGTTAAGTTTCCATAATAATAATAATAATAAAAGCGCACGAACGGAACAGGTACAGAAAGACAAGACTTGTTGTTGTCCTCTTTCTTTATTCCGCTTCCTGTCCCGTTCACACTCTTTTATTTTGCACTATGAGTTGTATATTATACGCCGAAATTTGGTGGCAGCATGTCAAACATTCTATCAGATAGTTTAGCCTAATTGTGACTAATTATTATTATTATTATTTGTTTTGAACACATATACACAGTTAACAGGAAAGGGAAAGCGAGGAGCAGGCTGGCAACTGCCACCGGAAGGGGCACAACGCCTGCCTGCTCTTCTGAAGGGAGGTGACAGTTGTGACTAAACAACAAGGGTCAAGGCGCTTGCCTTCTTCCAGCGTGTGCGTGCTTCCTTGCGCGATTTAGTCACAATGAATTCATACCGACTAGCTCAACTTTCATTGCCTCTACAGATTTTAGACTGGTGCCCTTCCTATTCTTCAGTCAAGAAGTTGTTTCAAATTGTTTACCCATTTAAAGTTTAGTCAAGGGGTTTACCGCCACGAGGCCACTCACGACCTTGAACGACACCGCCTTTGGAGGCTCTGGATTAATTATTTTGACCATATGGAGTTTCTTAAAGCGCACCTAAAGACCTTTATAGACGAGTGTCCTTGGCATACCACTCTCATTAAAATGTGGCCACCGTGGCCGGGATTCGAACCCGCCACCAGCAGTCCCATCCTGAGCAGCAGAACGCCATCCACTGAGCCAGTACGGCGCGTGGCAGCCTATAGCATTGTCGTGAAAGTGTGGCAGGTTTGCCAAAGCGATGACAACGAAGACGCTAAGAGTAGCGCAGTGGCACAACGATTATTGTCCTGTCCCCGGCGATGAATTAGAACCGCCTTATTGGATCAATAGCCATTATAAAAGTGGTTAGAGAAGAACAAGAAGGCATTTGAGGGGAAAAAGATGCGTCACAATAACGTGAGGTTTGTATGGCAACACTATATACATAACCGCGTCATTTTGCTGCGAGAAAATTGAGCTCAGTCTAGCGGCGGGCTTGAACTTTAATATTTTTAGCTCACTTGAGCAAGTATAGGTTTTGGTTTCGCTGTGTAAGTGTAAGTGTAAGTAATTGTCATCTGTGACACCAATTTCAGAATACATTAGTCACTATGCTTAATGGAACAGCACGCTTACTCACACATGCACGATTTGCAATGGATTGGTTCAGAGCTAAAAGCCAAGCCCGAAAACCAAGAGAGGACAAGAAAGACAACTGTCGACCCGGTTGTCTCCCTTGTCATGTCTTGTATTGGTGCTATTTGGTATGAACACATGTCAACTAGCCCAGCAGACGCTTTTACTAACTGGTTTAATGTATGATCATCGCGTTAGAAACGGTGGGTGGCGAGGGCCCTTTAAGCTCTTCTTATTTTTTCTCCTTGTTTTCCCCCTGCAACTGAAATCAGCTGTTTCGGCCAGCCGGTCTGCACTAGCTAAGCTTTCTGTCTTTCTATCTTCTTATCTCTCTCTCTCTTTCTCTCTCTCGGGCAGCAAACCTTTAGAATCGTTGGTGAATATACGTTATAGATTTTCGCAAAATAAGTCTCACGTTAAATTTAGTCTTTGTCATGCTTTTTTCCATATTTTCACGCTGCCAGTCTTGCAGTTGTCTTCTACACATGATTTCTACCGCGGACATGCCATTGGTGTTCACATTGGTAAAAACCAAGCCTCTGGAAGCTAGCTATGGCCGGAACTATGGGCGAAGGACTTCAACTGTGGCGTCACCTGCAGGCAGACATGTCAACTACCGGGCGCCGATGGCGACTCCAAAGTGGCACATGCACAGGTGGCGCTATCGGCTGCTTACAGGAAGCGCACATGTTTCCTGTAGCTCCAGAGATTACTTCTGTAGAAATGACTAGATTTTGAAGCGGTGTTTCTCTAGTGGCATGATTAGAGAACTCTGGGCTCTGACTTGGAGAGACCTGGTTCTTGGAAGAAAAAAAAAAGTTTCGAAGCATAATCCACTTCTCGTGTCGTATACGTGTAGTGGAATTTCTTCAACGGGAAACACGCTTTTACCCGCGCGCACACGCATTCGCGTGGTTTCCGTCCAAATTGCAGCGACTGAATTCATGAGGCGCATGGACCGCGTGCTGGTTTTGGTTGCCTCACGAACCTTCGGTGCCTGTAATTGGAGAGCCGGGTACTCTTTCAAGTGGCAGTGGCTTCAAAGAAGAGGCCTATTTTATTTTCCTCTCGCTCAGGCAACGGCTTGCAACACGGCCATGCCAGCCTTGAAACAGTCAGAAGAGGTAAACGAGAGCGAGTAGCAGAGTGAGCGGAGTCAACGTCATTTCGCACGCTAGCCTCGCCATCTACTTGTTGCTCGCCATGCGGAAAACGCTCTTGCAGGGGCCCAGAACAACGCTGTCGACACGGCATGCAGTTCCTGCTTGCGGTCATACTTGCGGCATGGAAAGTGGGTGTGCAATGACGGAATGCACATGCACCAACAGCCATGTGCCGCGTACTTGGGTGCCAAGAACCTGACGTCAGCGAGCGCCCCCTCAAAAGTGAAAGCACGAGGACGCTCCTTGTACAATGAGTTAACAGTGAACTACAGTTTATTGCCTCCGACATCTCGCTTTCTTTCTGCACTTGCACAAGGGTAAACGCATCGTGATATTTAAGTTACCGAGGAAGCAAGAACTCATTTACAGAAATGAAATCACAAAAGGCCACCAGGTCTCATAATGACGAAACTTAACGTTAACTAAAGTTGCCAAGGGATGGCAACGAGGATGATAACGTGCAATGCGGTGGTTTTCGGGCCCGTAATTGCAGCGAGACATCATATAAGGGCTCGCGGTCGTGCGGCTGCATGCCCAAATATTGTTGCCTGCAAGCTGTAGCTTCGTCAAGAACGCGAGACGTAAATAGACATTGCACAAGACCTTGAAACGGCGGCATGAAAAATGATAAGGAAAAAAGAAAAAAACACACTGCCACGCTAACTCGTAAGTTGCTAACTCTCAATCCCCGCTCTGGCGTCGAGACTCTGCTCGCGCGTCTCCGCTCCACTTCCCTCTGTCCGTTTTTCTCCGCACACTCACGTGCAAGATATTCGTGAGATTGATTGCGTTTTTAGTGGAGACACGCGGGTCTCTTCGGCCGACCCCTTCCCGAGAGCTCATGCGTGCTTGCGTCGTAAGCGCAACCGTTGCCGTTCAAGAAGCTCTTGAAAAGTCCGCAGCGTTTATTCCTCGTGAAATAGACTTAAGCGACAAACACAACAATGCGTTTCCGACTTACTATCGCTGTGGCGTCGACAGGAGTCGCGGCGTCCATTTTTTTTTTCTTTTTCGTCCCGAACCCATTGTAAGTGTGGCCGAAATGTTTCCATGGGGTTACAGACTGAAAAGGGAAGCGCCCAGTTTTGCATTTACGGCTACGTCAGCAGCGTATTCACTGTGCGCCGTTACATGGAGCCACCTAAAATTTCCGGAAAGTTCCTTTTGTGTGGTGGCTCCTTTTTAGTATTTGCAGGGAGTTGCACTAGTTGGGCTCACGACTGTGTCTTCTTTTCTCGGCACCGATTGGCGATTGGACGTGGGACCGTTCAAAGAACACAAGATATTGGAAACCTGGGGCCGTATAAAAATAATAGAAAAAAAAGAAAAAGTGGTGTTACTGCACAGTAGAAAAGTTATGTGGGACTCCGTGGTAGGGGACTCCGTGGCGGAGGACTCCGGATGAATTTCGATTGCCTGGGTTTTTTTTAAGGTGCACCTAAGCCGCGGTGCACGAGTGTTTTTGCATTCCTCCCTCATCGGAATGCGAGCGTTGTTGCCGGAGATCGAAGTCGCGACCTCGTGCTCAGAGCTGTGTCATAGCCACTGGGCCGTATTTTCTAACGATCTGTTTCATTTTTCATTCTGTTTGCCCTCGTCATTGGCTCAGATGCCGTTACCACTCAGTCCGACATATTACAAGAAAAGAGGGCCTGAAAATGAAATGAAACACATTACAAAGTACGGTACAAAGTAAGCTACAAGCCCTGCTTTAAATGCGTTGGGAACGATCTAGTGTGTGCTTGTGCATCAATTATTGTTGCTTTCATTTATCCCTCATTCCTCCTTCATATGTACATGGTTGCAAACTAGGAGCATTCTAAGTAACCTCTCCGTATTTCCTTTTCTTTCCCACTCTCCCTGCACCAAGTAGCGTAGGAGCATAAGAACGCCGAGACAAATCACTGAAGAAACATCATAGCGGAAATTGTCAGTCTAGATTTCCTAGCGCACGCAGAAATTTCGCGGCTTAAAGGCGTGTTATGGGGCGAAAGGTCGCAGGTGAAGAGTTGCAATAGCACCCAGGCGGCTTCAGTTCTGCAATGATAATTATTGGAACTTGGATTTTCTCTGCGTATGGTCTTAAAAGATGTTCTGTATATAGTGAGGCCTACACGGGAGTTAAGCGTTCTTTACTTCTAAAATTAAATTTAAATCGTTTCAATTTTCAACTAAATTTAAATTGTTCTTTAATCAGTATGATATACCGGAGTTCGTCCATTGCGACTGCAGTTTCCGCTTTCCTTTGTAGGTGCAGAGCGCGAGAAAATTCTTACACCTGTGCCATAATATGAAAGCATCGGCACGTGACTGAACATTATTGTAGCTCCGTTCGATCCACGTGCACGGTCTCAACCAGTTTGCGGGGTTCTGCACTCTGGCGCTCGTTTCAGCGTTGCAGCTATGGCGCCCTTTGAACTTTGCCGTTTGTTTCGAACGGTGCAGGGATGGTTAACAATTTGGCTGCACCGTCCCCCACTGGTGGTGCCGACATGGGGTGCCGATTCGGGGCAGAGGTGCGCGCGATAAGCAGCACCTCAAGGGACGGCGCAACACACGTGATCGTTGCGGAAAGCCGCCACAGGTACGTTGTTTACGTGCTTGTTTATCCACGGGTACACAATATACGGTGTGCATTTGCAATGACCGCTCTTGTCCGCGCTGATAAAACCAACGCTGCTTCCGATCAAGCGACGTGCCTGTCTGTCACTCCGTCAGCGACGGCGGTTTGCTAGTTTTTCTTATTGCCATGCAAAACCGAGTAAAGGAAGCGAAATATCTCGCTTGTACGTTGGCCATCGAAAGAAGGAGCTCAGTCAAAGATAATGAGTTTCTACGCCGCATCTTTCCTTTCGAAACATACTGCCTCATAATCTGTAATAACGGTTACCCGTTAACCGAACACATATTATGCGTCCGCTATTCTCCTGTCGTTGGCAGAGCTGACCACGCCAGTTACAGGCTTCTACGCATTTCTCTGCATTACATTTTTCCACGATATTTTTGGGGATTTTAGCACCAAGCACTTCGACCACCTCGACCGTAACTGCAGTTCGGTATCTGCCACCATCTGCTGTGCGGTATACACCCAAACTCTGAAACTTAGGCGGACAGTGCAAATGAGGCGGATGAGCATTGCCGCTCGCGGTATCAACGGCAAAGCGAACATTGTGCTTTCGATAAGCACGGCTTTTGCTACCTCTTCCTTGCAATTCCCTGCACACAATAAAAAGAAACACGCTCAAGCAGGGACGGCGTACTCTTTTGACGAACTCAGTAAGTGGCTTCAGGACGAGATCAGTTTAACATACCGCTACCGTTAGACCGACACTCTCATGCAATGCGCTAACTGAACATGCGTATCGCGATCAGCACATGCACCGCTGGCACGTAGCCGGACCCGTAGAAGTAAGGCGGGAAATGTAAGCTAAACGGATCTACTTCTGACGCAGGTAACGAATGCACTCTCGTAACTCCAGTGAACACCGCACAGGCAGGGTGACATGTAGAGCGTTTAATCTTCATGAGCCGACATCACAATAGAGGACAGAATGAACCATGATCTCTGTACAAAGTTCCTGCGTGCAGTGTCCGTCCTTTCACCTGACTCAAAAGCACCGGAGCACGCAAAGAACGGAAGCGACACTGTTCCCTTTCCCCGGCCTTCGCTCGCGATGCACCGCACAACTCCCGAGGGTCGCACCGGCGAAAGGCCCGTCTCTGATCCAGGCCAACTGAAATCACTCGCACACCAAACGTGGGGCACTCTCGCTGCCGTCGGCGCGCGCACCGCCGAACGAAGCCTGGGGAGAGAAGCGAGAGGCGGCAGCAACGCGCCGACGAGGGCAGCACACGATGCGGACGCAGCAGAAGGAGAAATCGCGGTCAAGGCAGCCCCCCGCACCCAGCCCAGGGGCCATCGACTGTCCGATCTCGGGTAAAGGACGGGGCTGCCGCCGTCCCGCGCATCGCCGCTGCTCGGCCGTGGCCGCGGGCCGGGTGACTGGACAGCACCGGCTCAGCGGATGGGCTCGTTGCGCAGGCGGCACTCGCACTCGGTGTGGTTGTCGAAGACGAGCGTGACGGGCTCGTAGCGCGACGAACCGTCGCTGACGTCCAGGTGCAGCACCAGGAAGGGCAACTGCACCGCCTGCGCCGTCTTCACCTGGCAGTGCTGCTCCTCGGAAGCGCAGCAGCCCGTGTCCGGCGCACACCGGTGCAGGATGGTGCAGTGGGGCAAGAACTTCTGCGTGGCGCAGAGAGTGCAGAGGCGCGGGGCGTTCCTCAGTCGCGCGGTTTCGCCACACGGCTCTCGGTAGAGCAGAGCACACCAGCACAAGGGACACAAAATGTAATGACGACCTACAACGCTGGTCGTTACGTCTTTAGCTACTTGTGTCGTGAGTGCTGCTTCGCACAACGAACTGTCACATCGCTAGAATTGATGCGTCCAAAAGATTATGCTGTTAGCGTACTGACTGTGGCGTACTTTATTCTTTTTTTCCTCTTTTTACGAATAAACCCTCTAAAATGATTTACTGCTGAAGTTGCGTAATGTTTAATTTTTTACTGTTCGCTTTTTGCCCTTTTTGTCTTTTGTTGATTGCATACTTTTCATTACCTGCAGTGTGGGTACGATCCATGTTCTTAGGCAACAAAAATTACAGCAATATATGTGTCTTCATGCGGTACACACTAAAACTGTGAAGTTATTTGCACATGCAATGGTTGTAGCTTTTATTCGAAGTAAAATAATTAGCTTTAATTATTTAGAGAAGGGACAAGCTTAAACCGGCATGGTTTTTCACCGCTTACGCAACACGCAACATCAACACGACATTCAAACAATATGGCCGAGGTTCACAGGAAGATGAAGCGGACAGCAGTCGTCTAACTAGGCATGTCTCAGGCTGAAGCCAACGGCTCCAGGCTCCGTCTGAGGCATCTCTATAGTTTAGCCATTGATATACAAATGAATGCTTTCTTCGCCGTAGTTAGCGCAGTAAAATCAATATGAGCGATTTCGGGGCGGGATGCAGCATGGGGAACATGGGGTTCGTCATGCCGCATCAAGCTTCGGCACATAGCCTGTTCTTCGTGACAAGAAAGTGCAATTTATACCTGCACTCATTTGGTGTCTGTCGCGCAATGCAGGAAGTAGAATACCCCATGGTCACAGCTACGCAGTTGTAGCAAAAACGGAACGCTTTCCTCCGACCACCCACACAGAGCATGTTGCTTACTTTGGTCAACAACAAAATAGCAAGAGGTGTACTTGGTGCCCCTTTGGAGAGAGTCTGTCCGAAGAAAGGCGACTATCACAATGTGCCAGTTGTTCAGTTTCGTGTATTTCTATTGTGACATGATCAAAAGCAGGTGAAGAGAAGCCAAAGCCTTAACGAAAGTTTTCACAAGGGGACTTTTTTTCCTCAGCAGTGACGTAGAGATAAATTTTTTCGGGGGGCGGCGGGGGGGGGGGGGGGGGGGAGGGGTATAGGCGCACGAACTTGAGCGGTCATGGAAGTGGGAGAGGTGGGGAGGGTGGCTGGGCAGGCGGCTGCCTGGTACACGAAAACTTCGAGCTTCCCTTCCCTGACTACGCCCTTGTTCGTCAGGGCGCTGAAGGAAACAGGACCGCTCATCGAAAGGTTGGCTTCGTGTTGAAGCGCCCCTTGTACGTTCACTTTTTAATCAATTCGTCTCCGTTTTCATGTGACCATTTGCCCTGTTTGGATTTATTGCTACGTATGTTTTGCCGGCGACATGAGCAAGTAAACTCTGTGGCACTGCTGCTGCATTTTACTCAAACTAAGATAGACAATGTTTTACGAGCTTATTATTCTAGTTGTGAACTTTTCACGTATTTACGTTCATCACACAACCAAATATGAAATCTTAGGCTCTCTCCCAGCCTGATACTATGTTAAAAAGGTGGGCCTCTCGGACCGGCTTGATTCGCGCACCCTAGTATTTTTTCTTCTCTAACCGGCATTGGGCTGTCATAAACGTCAGTGCAGCAAATTACCGTCGCCAATTTGCAAATACCCCAAGGAGTTACCCGGCTATATATATTGCTTGTGCGCTAACCGTTTATATATTTGATATGTATTCAGAGCAGAAATAAATCACGGCCATGGGGGATTACTAGCATTTCCCGCGATAGTTTCGTTAGGAACTTAAAACATACGGTCTATGGTTTTCAAATTGCCTATTTGCTTTTATATAAGACAAATGGCGTATCGAGTACTCATTAAAAATTTTCGAGGCCAGAATGCTCGCGGCCGTATCGCGAACAGAAGCGTAACGCTGGACTCGTTTTTCTTTGCGGACTATGCCGTCTGCAGCACCGCCGTCATACTGCTTTATGACAGCTTCACCTTGAAACTAACTGGCATGTGAACTATTGCGGCGGGTCGTAAACAGATTAAGACAGTTAGCGCATCATGGAAGCTGTTCGTGCGGCAGAATACCAGATATTGCCTAAAAATGCCTTCCCTGTGCCCTCAGCTCAAGCAGCAAGTGCAGTCACAACCGCTGCTTTACGATTCTGACTGCGTCAGGTATTGATGTCACCTCGTGATTGCTCCTTCCACTATGACGAAGTAATCTGTTATGAGCATTACTACACTATGAATAAGTGATGCAGCTGAAGAGAATATTTAAATATGTGACAAGAAAGTGTAATTGATGGACACCAAAGTGAGAAAATCCGTTGCTGTGGCATATGTGCTTAGCGGTTCGCGTCCAGAAACATTTTCGACGGTGACTGCCGTTCGCCGAGAAAAACCACTGCCTCACGACGCTTTCTAGCAGCAGTTTGTAGGTTTCACTGCTGGGAAACAGAAACGACAGTGACGCTTGTTTATGTGGTAAGCTTATTTCTGGTACATCGCCTGTTTCGCAGAGGCGCCGAAAAGGGGAAAAAATAACTGCCGAGACATACTCTAGGCAAGTACGTCTTGTGGCCATAACACGGCATGGCACGTTTTGGACGTGTAACGTATTGTAATGAATTCACAACTTGGCACTCAGTGGTTTTTGTCTGCACCACGGGGATTAAACTTCTGTTAGCAGGTAAGTACACTCCAGGTGAATGACGCTTTCTCTTCACCAGCCGCGTCAGATAAGTGGTCCATCCACAAACTTGCTTCTTGAGTGCCTCACTACGAGCAGTAGAGCTAACAAAGCGGTCTCGCTACGGTTGATGGTTATCATGCTTCGAGCACGTTAAAAGCCTGTGCCACTTCATCAAGCCAAACACAATAGTGTTTGCCTTCTTGAAGGGGCATCGACGCAAGAAAAAAAGAAGCGTTCTTTATCGGCCCGCTCAATATATCGGCAAGTAGATGCTCTTAAGACCCAGCCGATACTTTACAGAAGCGAGCCCCTCGCGGCGCCTGTAGATGCGGCGAAAAGGCGGGAAGAACCTGCATTCCAGCGCGATCTGTGGCAGCCGTTCACGAGGTCCTCGCTGCACCTGGTAACAGCTAGGCGTTATCGATGGCGCCGTTATCTGCAGCGGCGGCTCCCGCGGGGTGCGTGCGTGCACGTGCGGCGACCAAGCGGAGCTCACCCTGGTGTCGTTGGGCTGCAGCTCCTTGAGGCACTGGACGCGCGGCTGCGGAGCGCGGCAGGCGAACTCCCTCCACACGAACTCCTGGTGGCGCGCGGCCCTAGCCGACGCCGGGTTGGCCGGCCGGCGGGGCGCCGACACGGCGCAACACAGGACAGCGCTCAGGACCAGCGCTGGCAGCGCGAGGCGGCGCATCGCTGGGCTGCGCTTTTTAAGCCGCCGCACGATGGGCTCGCTATCACGCACATGGAGAACGCCAAGCGCGACGCGCCCGGCTCTGCGAAGCCCGCGAGAAAGAAAAAAGCAACGCCAATCGTGAACTGTCACACGAGCCGCTTTCCTTCTAGACCGCGTAATCTGGTCCCGCCGTTTGACGCTCCCCCCCCTCCACTTCGTCGTGGAGGTCGCGCTCTCACTGCCGCTGCATGCGCTGCAGGCCGTCGGAGTTGCCCAGATCGCCGTCCGTCGCTTTCGCTGGACCTTATAGTGCACCCTCGGCGAGCGGAAGCTATTCCGCGTCAGAAAGCCCACGACGCCAACCCGGTAAAACACGGATCGTGCCCTTTCCGCTTCGACCTTCCTGGATAATGCTCGTGTTGGTGACTTATTTGCCCGCTTCGCTGTCAGGTGGCGCGCGATCGCAGCTGCTTCTCACGTCGCTCCGGCGCACGTCCCAGCCGGTCCTGTTAACTGCAACAAACTCGTGCAAGCTATATGCAGCCGATGAAGCAACCACAGGTGCCGGTCAGTCTCGTGCCGCGTGTTTACGCACTAACCCGGCGGAGCGCGTGAGCGGACTGACAATGAAGTCGCGCGCCGGCGACAGGAGCGGCCTCCATGCGCCCGCTCCGGTGCCAATCGGGGCCCATCCCCTCATTGCAGCTCTGGGAGAGAACATGCCACGTGCCGTTAGATGCCCACACGATACAGCTGTTCGAGCGCGCAGTGTGAGTCTGTGAACCGCCGCTGTGGAGTGAGGAGCTTATATATGATTAGTTGGGGACTGCCCTGGCTCTCGAGCTGTCCCTAAGAGCGCGGTGACGACCCTTCAGAATGTGTTTATTTACGAGACTGATACGTATGTGGTTATCTACAGGCGTTGTCACGGCGCTGCTGTCCCGAGTTGCGCCGGAACCTGACCAGTGCGGCTGTGCGTGAGATATAGCTTGCCCCGCTGTGAGGGCAGCGCAGCGTGAAGAAACCCTGGATGAGAAGGAAGGTGTCTTGTTTTGGAAAAGCAGGTGCAGGACACTGCATTACTGACAGGCGCCTGACTCAACCTGATTATTTAGCGGCTGTGGGACTCGACAACGAAACGCGATATCACGAACTAGAGCAAGACGAGTAAAGCACAATTTGACATTGAGAAGTCGCTAAATAAGGTCGATTCAGGAGACACCTGCATTCTCTGAAATATGCGTTCCAGAGAGACATCCGTGGTTTATCATCAAAGAAAACAAACATTAAGATATACGCAAGGTGCCTTCGTGAAATAACAGGCGTTAGCGACGCTGTAGGTATTTCTACTCATACTAAATATGACATCGTAATATTGTTTCTTGTGGGATTTCTCGGAAAAGCTGGACCCGTATTTACAAAAAGCTCTTACGCTAGAATTGTTGAAAATTTCAGCCAGTTCTGATGCTGGAAATACATTAGCAAAGTCTACCGGTCAGTGGCAGACTCTTCGTTGCTCTTCGTTGCACTTACGAACGACGAGCGCTTTGTCAATTCGGTCCCTAAAGTGTTGTGCTCTTTGCGTCCGGATACTCAAGCAATTGCTTCCTGTCAACGTTATAGCCGCTATTTTCTCCTACGCGTACATTTTTAGACCCTGTTATTGGGAAAAGGCTGTGCGATTACAATACCGGGAAGTCAAGTGAAAATGGCTAATTTAAAGTTGAAAAGCAACATCAGGGGCTTTGAGATACGCTATGGTTGGTAGCTCCAGATTAATTTTGACGACCAGAGCTTTTTCTTTCTTTTTTACGCGCACCCAGTGCTCTGTAGACAGCATTGAGTTAGCATTTTGCCTCCTTGAGAATCCGGTCGCCGCATCCGGGAATCGATCCCACCGCCTTGTGCGCAGCAGGGTACCGTAACTATGCGCTGAGCCATTGCGGTGCGTCTGGCCTGACAATGGGCACATTTCAGGAACTGATCACAATGTTTTACTGTATCAGAACTGTGCGTTTATGAATAACGCCTTTTAAGTTGTGAGGGAATGGATATAGTAGTCATGTTCTTTCGCATTTATCGAGACTTATTGTAGTGGTCTGTGTTGTATATGTATTTCTCTTGTTCCGCACGTTAATTACGGGCCACAATGTAAGAGCAGGTTGCTAAAGCACTGATGCACTCGAGGGGGACCGGTCCGCTCACCAAAGCCCATTGAGACCATGCACTGGGTCCATTCACAATGAACTGCATGAGCTAGATTTTGAAAACTGAAGTCGACAGAGCATTTAGGACTTCACTTGCGTCAGCTATGGCTCTTTTATGTGTTTTCTGTCACCTGCGACATCAAAACCCTGTAAAACCGCGACAGCATTTTGGCGTTCAAGTGGTCCTACATGAGCGAAACGAAAAACATGACTTTGGAACGTTTGAACCTTACGCAAGACCCTGGAAGGGGTTCACCGGTCCGGGAAATCATAGGTCTTCAGGCGCAGCATGTTTATCGAAGTCAAGAACGCCACGTGTCAAAATTACATAAGGTGGCAATGCATTCCGCTGGAAGAGTGTGCGCGGAAATAAACATGGTCTAAAAAGACTAGCGCGTGCAAATAACAGTGCTAACTCACGATCAAAAGCGCGTCTAGTCTTTCGCGGTGCCTGCTAAAATGGCACGGTTCGCAAAATTCGTTTAAACTTGTGTCTATCCCCAACGACACGAGGGGGTACGAGAAAGAAAGCCGCCTTGTTGGACATTTGACGAGCTTTCACTCTGCTGTGTGTATACGGAGCAGTGCAGGCAGAATAAAGACTGGACGAGCTATGACCTTTACCATCCTGTACAAAAAGGGCAAGCAACTACAGCATAAATAATAACATTTAACACAGTACCGAACACAATCAACGAACACTCGGGATATGTGCACACGACCCTGGAATATGTGCAACTGGTATAAATGAAGCGACATTATTCAGCACTTAAGCAGAGTAGGACATGACTATACAGTTTGAGGTCGCACCATTCTGGTTCACTTGCAAAACAAACAAACGAACGAAAAGGCCAGCAAGAAAGCAAGAAAGCCAAACAAAACATTGCAAAATAAATATTGTATTTTAGGAAAGCATAACAGATATAGAGTTACAGCCTGCATAATGCATGAAAGTACGACGCACACTCAAGGAAACTATTATACCGACACAAGTATTACTAATACGCATTTATACATATAGTGGCTCGAAGTTTACAATCAGTTCATGTAGGTTCCAGTTTCTAAGACGACCGTTTTAAAATCTTGAAATCATGTTTGACAGCATCTGCGTCCCATAATTTATTCTGGATGAGGGCAAACTCCATTTTTCCATATATCGAGTATCATACGAATAAATAATTTAATGTTTTTTTGCGAGACGTGCAAATCTGCTCGAGCTTTCAGATGGTACAAATCTTTCACTGCTGCAAGGGGGCCACATTTGCCGTGTTTATAATAGACCTCACGAGTGCAACTTAAATAAGAAAGCATTTAATGTAAGATGCACATTGTCATTATACTTTTAAGGTGTTATCGTCAATGTTCGATGTGCGGCGTGAGCTGTTGTTTTGCGTAGTATCATACGTAGTGCACGCGAGCTTTATACGAGCATATTAATCCATAGTCGTTAACCTCGCGCTTC
Source organism: Dermacentor variabilis (assembly GCF_050947875.1). NCBI lineage: Eukaryota > Metazoa > Arthropoda > Arachnida > Ixodida > Ixodidae > Dermacentor > Dermacentor variabilis. The sequence goes on along the minus strand of NW_027460280.1, from coordinate 60,649,583 downwards.
AGCAATAATTTACTCACTGACCTGTATTAAATTTTATTCATCTGGCCATAACATATGATTCCCTTCTCCATGCACCTTTAAATCCCGTCCTAAGAGTCCTAAGATGCAGCTTTAGCTTAGGTGCTCCTGTCTATATACATCGGGACGGAGAAGTAGTTTTCCTCGGCGACCAATGCACTGATTTTGACGAGTTGTGTTGCATTTAAAAGAAAAATTTAAAACCCAATAACAGTAGCAAATATATTTTTAATTGATGCCAGCATTATATTTTTAGAAAAATTCTCGAGTATTGCAAACTTTTAAAAATCTCAAGCATCACGTTTACAACTCTGTAACTCAGCAATAAAAAAACGATATCACAATTTTGTGAACTGCACCTACTAATACATCTAAAGCGGACAAAATTGATGTATTATACACCACTTCAACGTATACCACTGATTTGTGAGCAGGACTTTTGCAAAACGCTTGTAAACATTCAGGGAAAGCAGGCGAAGTTCCCTGGCAGCGTCCGTCCTTGCCAAGGGAATGGGAAGCGTCGGGGTGTCTTCGGGGGCAGACCGGGCAACTATGTCAGGGAAGTCGTGGCCGACGATGCCACAGTGAGACGGAAAGCCGCTGAAAGATAATCTCGTGCCCCGTTTCCAGAGCATGACGGTGCATTTCCTTAATCTCGCATACCACCCGCTCGCATGTTCGGTGACGTAAAGAAGCCTCGACGAGGCTGTGAAGAGCTTCTTTAGAAACACAAAACATGACCCATCTCTGTGCCGGTTCATCGGTGACGCAGTTCAAAGCGGGCACGGAGGGCTGCGAGTTAAGCCGCAGTAGATGTCATTGTGCGACACCTTGAATTTATTTGTGATCCGCTTCGCTGGAACCACGAATGGTGGCTGCTGAGCTGCCAGTGAGGTCGAACCACCGTTATAAATATGCTTGCGGTATGCGTATCCTTGGTGCAGTACAGCAGCATCAATTGTTTCAGAGCCAGGGACGAATGATTCGCCATCTTTGTAATCCTTGAAATAGTTGAGTTCACTTCAGGCTGTCGTAGCCACCACCGAGGAGATGAAGGTTTCGCCACGGGGATATAAGTAGACGGTATACACTCTTGATAAGCACTAATCACTTATGAAAAGGTCGCTTGAGGTCTCTCAGCCGGCAGTGAAGCTAACTTATGGCCGGGGATCCTTTAAAGATGGCGAATGTGCTCTCCGGGAAAGTGGACAGCTACCTGCGTCTGGATGATAGTATCTCTCGCGATGGAAGTTGCTGCTGGTTTACTGAAGTTCTCCGAGTGTCCCCAGTTGTAGGCTGCATAAGCTGGACCCCTTACTATGGATACAAGTACCATCTAGCCTTTCCCGTTTGCGAAGCAACGAGGCTGTGGTATACTTGTGGGTGGCAGTGACGTCTACAAATGCTTACTTCTGCCGCATTAAAGATGTCCGATAGACCAACGGGCAACTCCTGTAGGCGTGAGGAAACCATAGAGCACTTGTTGTGAACGTGTCCTCGGTACGACGTCCCAAGTCTTTCTCACTAGACAACATTAAACCGGCTGAACTCAAAATCACTTTCTGAGTCAATGATACTCGAACCGTGTAGCCACATCCGTTGCTGGCGCAAGCATTCATGCACTAGTGCAGTTCTTCAAGTGCGCTAGCCTGAGTTCACTCTCTCCTTTTTATTACACCCTTTCCCTTATCCCCCGTGTAGGGTAGCAAAACAGACGCTCGTCTGACTTCCCTGCCTTTCCTCTCCTTGTCTTTCTCTCGCTTTCATAAAGTAACAATTTCATCGTATATATATATATATATATATATATATATATATATATATATATATATATATATATATATATATATATATATATATGCGGCTGGATTTTGGTCTTTCACAGTGCTTCCCCACCTCCGCACAGTGCTGACGTCAACCCAGGCATCCCCGAAAACTGCAGCCCAACGGTGATGAATGCTCATGAGCTCACAACCTTCCGCAATCAGAAATTCAATTACAGCCCGCTGCCGGATGTCACCACTAGATGACATGGATTGCTCGATTACTCTGGAACGAGATAAGGTAGGCAGGTGAGGCAAGTGACATTCGATAGCTTAAACATCAGCGCATTACTGATAAAGAGTTCAAAATGTTTGCGGTACTATTGGAAAAGTAGCGGGCTTGGAGGCATTACTTTCTGAATCGCCGTCGTATTACGAATTTGTAAGCTTCGTGCTTGTTTTGTTAACTTAACGATTTCAATTGGGTTTCGTAAAACATTACAAGTAATAAAAGAATTCTGCTCCATACCGTTGCTAGAATAGAAATTTATCTCTCAAATGCAACAGAGTTTATTCAAATCGGTCGACGGGTTGTCTAAGGAGAACATTTCTACGTTTTAAATGCTTTTGAATAGGGAAGCTGGAGTTTGTCCCGAGCTAAAGCTTCACTTGACTTACAAATAACCGCTGAGAAAGGTAAACGGGGAGAACACACGAGAATGATTAACCATAGAGCAAACCAAGGTATTTTATATTTGATGAATAACTAATATCTACTGACATATGTGCTCTATATAGTAGTAATGATCATAGCGTACAGTGTATGTCGCATAATTTATTTGAGGAAGCTTTAGCTTGAGGCGAACTCTGATTTGCCCATTGACATACATGTAAAATGGAGAAATGCTTTTATGTGATAGCCGCTGCACTAATTTGAGTGAAATTTGTTGCATTTGATAGAGAAAGTCCCATTCTAATGAGTCTATAAGTTTACAAGCTTACGAAAATTGTTGCAATGTTTACGAGGGTTTTGAAGAAGTCCTATTCATAAATTAGTATTCAGAGCAATGTGTAATGTATCTATATTGTCCGTTTTAGGTGTTATATTAGACGCAGGTTGCACAATTGTGATATCGTCTTTCATTGCTGAGTTAAAGTTGTAAACTTGATTACTCATATATTTAAAATCCTGCAATTAAAAAAATTCTGGAAATGACGCTCTAAATAAAATATTTGCTTCCTACTGCCACTGTCGCTGGACTTTAACTTATTCGTTTGAGTGCAACAAGCTTCATCATAATCGGTGTAGTGGTTTCGAGAAAAACGATTTCTCCGTTCCCATGTATTTAGATAGCCTTCTCTTAACTCGGCTTTCTTTATTGGGTTATTGAAGTACAGGAATTTTTTGTGTAAGTTATACCCAATTATAAACAGCATGCTATTTCGCTATCTTCTTGTAGTGGTGAATATGTCGTCAATAAATTAGAATGATTCTCAGAAGAGCCGAATAAAGTATTTGATCTTTGGCGAATAATGAAACGAGCACAGGAATTGCGACAAAGCTCACTGTGCTGATCAACTTTTTTCCCCAAACCGTTTTTTGCCAGCTGATAAAGATCAACTCAATCAAATCAAATCAAATCATCTTTATTTTTCCAAATAACGTCTGGAAGGAGGCCCGAACGAAAAGTGGAAGCTGGTCCACTTGACGAGGGTTCGGGCCCCCTTTTACAAGGCACAGCGAAGTTGACAAATAAGCATGCAAACAGAATCAAGTATACAGAACAAGATTAATAAGTCGCCGCAAGTAGTGCACAATAACACAGGCGTACAAATGAGAAGAAACATAATCTTATCAACATATAAGTAAATTTAAAATTTTTTTTTGAATATATTATTCGGTATGTACAAAAAATGTGCGGAGTTTTGCTCTACTACTATTTTCTATCGTTAGTGTCTGTTTGTGTAGATACTTTATTAGCATAGGAAGAGAACAGCGAAGCATTTGCTCTCCATAGGATGTTCTCGAAAATGGTATTTGCCAAGGTTCCGTGCTACGAGTGTGATATACCGGCATCCGATTTGTCAGATCTGCAAGGGAAGCTAATAAATTTCCTGGATTGTTGATGCTTTGTTTATATCTTATCGCCAGATGATATGAGTAAAGATTGCCAATAGAAACTAAATTAAAATGATGAAAAAGTGGTTTAGTATAAGCGTGGTAATCTCCATTGGCTATATGTCGAAGAGCTTTCTTTTGGAGTCCGAGTATGCGATTTAAGTTCGTTGTTGTGGTTTTCCCCCAGACAAGGACACAGTAATTAAGATGAGAAAGGAAAAGAGCGCTGTAAATTTTAGTTTAACCTCTTGTGGTAAAAAGAATCGAAACTTTGCTAAAATACCAACAGACTTTGCAATACGGGTAATAACGTGATTGATATGCAGATCCCAGGACATGTTTTTTTTTTCTGAAAATGGACACCAAGAGCTTTAACGGAGTCAACAACTTCTACAATGTCAAAACCTAGGAGAATATCACCTTCTAGCACAGCACGTGATTGCCTTTGTTTTTTTAACGTTTATCTCCAATGAATTTAACTTGCTCCAGGAGTGTAATTTGTCAAGGCAATCGTTTATATCGAGGTGAAGTGTAGTAGTGTTTCGCAACAGTTTCGCAACAGCTTCGCAACAGTACCAGTTTCGCAACAGTATATTGTCGTGTCATCCGCATAAATAACAAATGTCGGTTTCGCGCTTATCCTAATTATGTCGTTAATGTAAAATTTAAACAGAAGGGAACCAAAGCTGCTCCCTTGGGGAACACCAGCATTCGCATTTTTAAATGAGGAAAGGGAAAGATCATAATTAAAACCGCGTACACAGCGAAGGAGGAGGACTAAGAGGGACGACACACACTGCGCTGTGTGTGTCCGCGTCCTTCATGCTGTACCTGGTTTTCAATGTGAATAAGCAACTAATCCAAGCCCTAACCCTTGTTAGCTTCAATACAGATCAATTCTTTTTTTATCATGTTTAAACTGTCTTCGCATAGCAAACCGAAATCTTTGTAGTGTCATTCACTATAATCAATACCAGCTCGGTAGCACCGGTTACCTGCCATGTCCTCGAGTTTCTGGCCTATCAAGCAGGTAATTAAATCACGAATTGAAAAGAACCAATGCCATGTAAATCGTGATGTTAACTTTTTATCAGTACACACCCTCTGCAGAACTTATACTGCATAATAAAAACGTACTCGTCATGACCATTGCTCTTTCGCGTCAGTGATCACTGAAAGTGTAAGAACTCTCAAAGAATGAAAATAGAAACATCCGGAGACGAAGTGACAAGAAGAGGAGCGAACGGTATGGGCGCTGCTTTAAGTATAAACCCCATGCAAGCGATCTTGCGCGTGACAGTGACAAGCGACGCGGTGGAGACGGCTGTCGTGTTTGCTCGTCGCCTACAAGTCGTACCCCATGCGCGCGATGATTTTGAGCGACGTCTCCCCGGTGTTGCCGGTATGAGGGCAGCAATATAGGCGCCGAACTAGCGTGACGCGTGCTTTATTCATTTATGTTGATGTATTTTGCTCTAAAAAGCAGCATAAAATATTTCTGAGGGTCTTGCAGTAGGTTCTTATCCTTGCACGTATAAAAATTCAATTGTTTGCTCCTTCCGTGCGACAATCGGTAGTATTTGAGTAACGTACGTCCAGTTCCGGCTTCGCGCTATTGGCTAGTCGCCCATAGCACTTCCGGGCGACGTGCGACGAATTCTAGATTTGCAGAACCGAGCGATCGAGCGACGAAACCGCACGATTTGTTCAAGCGACGGCCCGATCCGTCGCTCGAAGCCGTCTCTCGTCGCTGTCTCGCACAAAATCGTTCTCATGGGGAAATGCCTTTAGCAGCCTCTAACGTATATTTGAAAAGTACTCCGACAGCAGAACGAAGTCGTCGTCGTCCGCGCTTGCAGAGACAGAATGAACATATAGGTGGGTGTCGAAAGCTTGCCAAAAAATATTTCACGAAACCGCCGGAACAACCCGCCACGCGTGCGAAGTGCTGAGGCAAGGGGAAAGTTCGATACAGTTGCTATTTTATTTTTTTATCTATAGTAAAAGAGTTTCAAAGAATTGAACTTTCTAAGTGACAGATCCCAAGCGCCCACCTGTTAGGTTGTTTCCTAATGACCCGACACCCCCACCTCTGCCTCATTTTGATTTGACTGTTCCTGCGGAAATTCTCTCTCGCACAGTGTAGTGGAGTTCAAATCAGTGCAGCTCCGCCTTGCTTCGCAATAGTTCGATATGTGCTGAATATTAAGTATGCAGGAATTACTGAGCTTAATTTGTTGTTGGCTGGACAAGCGTGTTGCGCATGCCGCAATACCGACACGCATAGTTGCATTCACTGACAACGAATAAATAATTTGAAAGCTTCTTTTTTAATTAGAAAGTGTCACGCGGTATAAAACGCGTAAAGCACTCTATACGAACATGTAAAGTTTGTTCCATGCATATCTCTCATTGTGACCTGGCTACGCGTCTTGGTCAAGCCACATTCCTGTTCGTTCTTCTGATGACGCCGCCGACTTATCCACGCAGTTTTGAAGGAAGAAGAGGCAGCAAAACAAGTACATGCCGCAGACTGCGTTCCGCCCTTGGGGAAGAGAATACACATACATACATACATACATACATACATACATACATACATACATACATACATACATACATACATACATACATACATACATACATACATACATACATACATACATACGTACATACATACATACACACACACATATACATACACACATAGATACATACATACATACACGGGATATACGCTGACTCAGATCAGCGTATACCAACCGCGCGGCGTCTTCCCGCGCTGACTCACGCCCATATTTCCGGATTGGGTTCCATATAAGGACAAGGTCGAGTTGAAGGCCCTCTCCTCCCGAAGTGCGATCAATGAACAGCGCCGGAACAAGACAAAAGTGGCCGTACAACGAGCGGGGTAGCCCCGGTGAATCACGCGACCGCGCGCATCGCGCCACGCGCCGGAAAGGTGAACGCCAGCGGGCTGTGCTCCGGAATGTGCCAGTGTGGCCGCTCGCGCGGGTCACGGGACTGCCTCGCAACTCGCTGGGCGGTGCCCCTTTCGCCGTCTCGTTCGCACTGCCGGCCGCAGTGCGCGGTGCACGTGTTAATGCGCGGCCAGTGTACACAGCGAGGATGCGGCGGCTGCCCCGGCGAACGGCCGTGCGCTGGACTCGCTTACGCGGAAACGCGCGACTGCGGTCGCTAATGATGCCCTTCAAATTGCAGGCTTCGGCGTTCACCGAGTCCACCCGCACGCATGCTGTACCAGTGCTCTCGTGCGAGGTACTCACTTTCGACGGGAGACGCCAAAGTATAGACGACAGACTGCTGCCGTGAACTACATGTCTGAGCGGAGCGGGGACGAGGGGGGGGGGGGGCACCTGACAATCCATTACTTATGCTTATTATGCAAGTGAGTCAGGGGGCTTCTCGGCGCCTTTCACGTGCTCGAAAGCGCGCGGCAAAACGTAAGAAAAAAAAAGTTCCTGTTACTTGTTTAGACCCGAAACCACGGCCCTCGGTCCCGTGTGTGGTCGGTTTGTTCGCTGGGGAAAGCTGCAGTGCAATGACATAGAGCGTAGATGTTCCGTACACGACACGAAGGTGATTAGAAAACAGACGAGCGTGCCCCCTGGGAATCCCTGAATGCACCCGCACCTATTTACATTACTTCTCATCTGCAAACGTCTTGCAAAGATAACCCCGGCGCTAAGCATGATTGGCCTGTCAAATGAGGTTAACTCTTTCAAACTGCGAGGCCGCTGAAGCACGAACAACTTCTCGAAAAATGTCCTGCGAAGAACGTGAACACACTTTATGTTTTAGATATGTGGGGACAAACATATTGGTTATATTATTGTTTCTTTTTCCCGTTAGCGACTGGCATACGTAGTGTTTCGTGTAACCAGCGTAAGGCTGCAAAAAAAAAAAAAAAAAAAAGAGAAAATCCAGGGCGGTTCGTTAACCGTGCCGACTGAAGTCTGCAGTGTTTGTCTAAGTAGTCTTGCACGCCCAGAATGTTCACTCTTTATTTGCCTACGCTCTGTCTTCTCCACGAAGGCATGAGCGTAAGTACAAAAACAACATAGCGTTGTGGAGTAAACCAGGATAAATGCTGGCGTTCCTTCTAGAGTGTGGAAAGTAATATTGCTATAGATACCGCCGTTTTTTTTTCTCTTCCTTTTTAATGCAGGGGACTTCTACGATCATTGCATACAATATTCCAAGACTCGCTGTTCCCGGACTTTCTTTAAAGCTCTTAGCTTGCGAACCTTAAACGGTGTAATCTCGTTGTCTATTTTTCTCACATAAATGCTAGCCATCTGCTTTCTGCAACTTTCTGATACGCTTAGAAAAACTGTGCATTTCTAAATTTTAACATTTTTTTTGCTAAGCCATAAAAGGAAATAGGATGTACTGGTTCTCATTTAGACCACTAAAACCTAGTCAACATGTATAATAAACGACTTTAAAATAAGGCGGGGTGACAGGGACAGTCAACATTGAAGCACAGTATATTGGCCGTTTTTTTTTTCTTTTTTCAGATATCGTTTGGAAAAGATGGAGCCCTGGGGGGGGGGGGGAGGGGCTAGCTAGTGCTTCGACAAACATGTGAAGAGACAAAGGGGATACCTGCTGACCCGGACATGGGCCTTTAAGGAAATAGTTTCTCTCTGACTCTATATCGCAGTGTATATCACTTTATCCCGGTTTTCTACCTGCACGATGTGAAGGGAAAAATTTATTTATTTTATTTTTAACAAACTGCCAAACCCAAGAAGAAGAGATTATTGCAGGGAGGGCAAGAAACGTACAATACAAAAAATACAAGTTGAAGAGTGAGTATACAGGCGGACTAATTTCTTGTGGAGTAGTGAAAGTATTACAATGCTGTTGTTCATGGAGAACATACAATATTAGTCATCAAGAGTACGTCATCAATATGCACTAATACAAGAGGTGGTAGAAAGTGAATTAGGTTACATATATTTTTTGTGCTTTATGCAATTTTTACAGAGAAGAGAATGATTTAAGGAAGCCATAAAACAATTAACAAGTTTTTTAATGGTATTTGCAACAAAATGGAATAAGGTGGACAAGTCATGTCTGCGAGGCATGTAGGTGAATCTCATAAGATTGTGAGTTCTACTGGAACTGATCTTTCTGCGTTTAAGGCGGCACCCGAATTTATTCTTCAGGAGTCACTTCACCGCTGGAAAATTAAAAAACAATTCTTTTTTTAGCAACTCAAAGCAATCAAAGCTTAATTCGCCGCTGATTTCATGAACAACTTGTATGGAAGAGAGTACAAGTCCGGCTGAATATCCCTTGTTCTCGAACAGCACATACATGCCACAGAAGAAGAAAGAACGTTCCTCGTTAGTATTTGGTAAAACGAGTAGTTGCAAAAAAGAAAATATATATTTTTAAATTGTGCTACCGCATTTTTATAATGTTCTGTACTCCTCGTCATCGTTCCTGTCTGTGGTATGGTATGGTATGGTATGGTATGGTATGGTATGGTATGGTATGGTATTCCTTATGCGATGGCGCGCACCCACTGTGGGGGATTGGCCAAGATTTGGATGAAATTAGGCAAGCTTTATGAAATACTAAAATTGGTAAAGCTAACTGGAGGAAATGAACAAAAATAAAATGTTTAAGAATTCAAGACAATCTCTTTGTAGCAATTATAAATTCCTCCACGGGTGAGCAAATATTCCTGTGGCACTTTCCAAGAGAGGAGGCTCCTAGAGAAAGGAAATTTATATTTGAAAAGCTTAAACCAAGCTGTGTAAATCTTGATTCTAGAATATTTTTTCTTAAAGAAGTAAAACGGCGGCAGAGTATGAAAAAATGATCTATTGTTTCATCTTCTCCACAGACTGGGCACAGAGGGGAGGGCACCAGACCAGCCATGTGGCGATAGGAGTTTAATTTTCGTATTCGACAACGTAATCGGGTAAAGATGACTTCAGTTTTTCTGGTGTGAAAGGAATTTTTGGGCCAAGGGAATAGGAGGTGTCGATATTTTGAAAAATTAGCTACAGCTGGGTTCAAAAAGTCTTGAATAATTGCATATCTCCTGAATCTAGTAGTCGTTAGGTAAGCTATTGTAGGAAGTAATGGTAATACAGGGACACTGAGGGCGGCTCTCGCGAGACTGTCAGCCATTTCGTTCATGACTAATCCTTTATGTCCAGGCACCCAAAGCAGTCTAATTAAATTTATGTGAACAGGCACTAGAAAATAAAATGTATGTAAAAGGTTAGTGACACCATTTGCTGTGAGCGAGGAACATAAGAATAAAGAATCTGTTATTATTACTACCGCCGATATTGACGAATTTAGTTTGCGTAAGGCTAGAACTACAGCTAGAAATTCAGCCAAGACGAAGTATTTTAATGACTGGAAAATGTAGAGAGGTCGGCCGGATAATGGAGCATCTGGCCTGCTACTCTATGTAAGGAAAGGGGAAGAGGGGAAGAAAAAGTGTCACAATGGAGGATGATAATGGGAGGAACGAGGTAAGGACACATTACACAACTGGTATCACAGGCGTGCGCCAAAAATACGGAAAAGAAGTCCAGAATCCTGATTGCAAATGACCAGTCTAGAGCGGGAGAGAAAATGCCGATTCCAGACTTTTCTTCACACTGTGAGGCGTCTGTCGCAATGACCGTACTTATAGATAAACTCAATAAATGGTCGTGTAATAAATCGTTTAATATATTATAAGAGAGAAGTTTTGCATTATTTGGGTAGATGTCATCATTTATAATTTGTAGGTTCTCTCGCACATCACAAATAGGCGGTACCTCCCAGAGACGTACATTTAAGGGATTTATCAATGTTTGTACGAAGACCACCTGTGGTGTATGAAAACGATGCCAGTGGACTCCGAAGAAAAGTGCAGGCTGGGAAATGAATATGTATTCCAATCTTGTAATAGGTGATTCATACAATTTTAAGACTGTTTGCACCGTCAGTAAACGAATTCTACACAATATTGAGGGCAACCTGAATTCTTGGTGTAGTACGTTATTGGCAACACATTTCGGTAATCCGCAACACAGTCGTAGTGCTTCCCGCTCAAGTATAACAAGGGGACGTAATTTATAAGCTGGAGCACCAGAAAATAAAACACATCTAAATTCTAAAATAGGCCGCACATACATTTTGTATATCATTAAAAGTGGATCTCTTTGCATTCCGGACCGACTGTTGCACAACTTACGTAGCATACCAACTGCTCGCACTCCTTTTTTATCTAATGGTACATATCGCCGAGCCAGCTGAGGGAACCGTCATATACTGCACCTAAATATTTCACCGACTCCACTTGAGGTATAGTCTCGAGGCGATAGGATATCGATATGTTAACGGGATTGTTAAGAGTGAAAACCAATATCGAACATTTTCTAACATTAAGTGAAAGGCGAATATTGTTTAACCAGGTTTCTATAGCGTTGAGGTAGTTCTGCAGTCGATAATATAGAGAGTAAATAGCACTGTCTGATGCGAAGAAATGAATGTCATCCGCGTATACGTATGTTTGTACATCTTGATGAAGAGGAATGGAACACATCAGAATATTAAATAGTAATGGTGAAGTGACAGCTCCTTGAGCAACACCTCGTGATTGATTATATATACTCAAGGAAACGCCTCTTAGACAGCAGTAAAATGTTCTTCCATTTAAAAATTCACCAATCCAGTCTGAAAAATAATTTGGAATCTCTAGATTTCACAATATGTCTGATAAAATTAAGTGTTCTACACTGTCGTAGGCTTTGGAAATGTCTAATGTCACAAGAGCACCTATTTGCCTCTGTCGCCGTGCTAATTTTATTCTACTTTCTAAGTCCACGTGAGCATGCCAAATTGAATATAATGGTCGGAATCCAATTTGGCAGGGGATAAGCAAGTCTGTTCTGTATAAATTTAATCATACAGGCATATAGAATTCTTTCAATTAATTTAACCAAATTTGAAGTTAGCGCATTTGGCCTAATGTTATCTATTGTATATCCTTCCGAATGATTTTTAAGAATAGGGATGATTTTAGTAATTTTCCACGCAGACGGGATCCATTAGAACCGAATTGAGTAATTTACAATAGCTAAAAGGTCATCAGAAGCTTCCTTAAATAAAATTCTGATCATAGTAGATGTTACTCCATCCACGCCGGGAGCTGGTTCTGGAAGTCGCTCCACGATTTCAGCCAATTCTAACATGGAGATTGCTGTAAAATCACCTGATGCCCTTCGTAAGCGAGAACAACTTGGCAAGACAGAAGAAAATCTAATTTCTAATGCCTTCGCGATTTCTTCTAGTGATTGTTTCATTTCATCACTACTTAAGATTATAGAGTCAATATTAACTTGACGCGGAAGAACTTTTCTACCGCGGAGAAAACGGAACAATGCACGCTTATCTTTATTGTTAGACAAGGAATCAAAATGCTTACAGTCGAATTCATCTTTGGCTTTAGAAACTGTATGTTTAAAGACAGCTCGAAAAAATGTACAGTCACTCCAATTTTCGGGACTCTGGTTATGCAATAATTTTTTCCAAGCAGCTTTTCTCTTTCGGTAGTCTCGAGTGCATTCTTCATTCCACCAAGGATTGTAAGAATTTCTTTTATTCAATCTAATCTCAAATTGGGAGTTTTTTTTTGAGAACCTTCCGAAGCGGGACAGATAATCGTGGTTTATTATTCTGTAGGCGCATCAGACAGAGATGAAAGAACATTTCGCATGCATATTTTAAAAATGTTGTAATTTAGGAAAGTTCGAACCTGGTCACTCATAAATGTTACAGGACGTACAACGTCAAATACTATTGGAAGGTGATCACTGCTTGTCGAACAATCAATAGTCGACCAAGAAGTTACGGAGAGACTCGGGCCACAGAATGCAAGATCTAGTGAAAAATAAGATCGACCTCTCACAAACGTAATAGATCCGGAGTTTACACACGTTAGTCGATTGTCCAACGACCAGTTCCACAATCGGATACCGCACCAATTTGTTTTTAAACCCCATGAGATATGGTGAGAACTAAAATCACCTGTGATTACAATGTCACGTCCACAAGAGTTAATAACACTATCCAGTGTGCTAGTGTCCTGTACGCCAGATGGAAAATATGCATTAACTACGGTAAAGGGACAACATCCCGGGAGAACCAGCTCTATCACTAGGATTCCACACTCTGGAGTAGAAAGTTGAAATGAAATTTTAGGCTTATGGCAAATTTTAGATGAGAGAAATGTAATTAATCCGCCACCTCTTGTTGGACGGTCTAATCGAAATGATCTGTAGAATTTCAGTTGAAAAGATTTCGCAGGATTTAGCCACGTTTCTTGTAACATAATTAAATCAGGATTAAGTTGAGAAGTTATAAAAGGTAAATCTACTGAAGCAGAATATAAAGAGCGGCAGTTTCACTGAAGCACTTTTAGTGATCCTATTTTTTGGAAAGTGCCGCAGTCGAAACTGCCTTCTGTAGAATGTTTTCCTTTAGCACAACACTGGACTGACTTTTCTTCGCTTTTGAGTGAGGACTGGGTGAGGAGTCTTCATTAATAGAAGACATGGTTCTTTTATATGCACGAACATTTTGTTCTACCTCTGTCATCTTCAAATCTGTATTAATCAGATTACAAGTTGTAGGCCCCGCAGAAGAGTGAGTTGGAAGTTCAATATCATTATTGCAAGGATTGGCATCTGATCTTTTATGGTTAGTTTGGTGCTCAGGACAAACTGTTTGCGTTGGTACAGGAGCTTGGCAGGTAGTTTGTATCAAATGAGATAAATGACTAGAAACGGCTTGTGAGATACATTCACCAAGGCTCATTGCCAACCTTTCCATAGCTTTTGTAACTGCCTTTTCCACAGCGGCCTCTATAGTTGCAGTAAGTGATAAGTCCGTGGTAAGATTTTGTCTGCCGATTATCCCCCCCCCCCCCCCCCCCCATAGCCAGATGCCCTTTTCAAAATGTTTATGGCCTCCATCCTAGAGCAACGTCGTCGATCAATTATTTCAATCACCTGTAATTCTTGAGCCCTAACAGAACAGATTAAATAATTGGCTGGATGATTTCCATCACAGAGACAGCATCGCTCTTCTTGGGCACTATACAATCACTTTGAGCGTGTTTTTCCCCACATGCGCAACAACGCTGTCTTGATTTACACCGTGCCATACTATGGCCGTATCGCCAGCAATTACGGCATTGAATCGGACGCGACGCCAGGGGTTCAACTCTGAACACAAGGGGCCACACCTTTAGTTCTGATGGGCAGGAAGTTCCAGCAAAAGTTGCAATTACCGATTCTGTTGGGACCCGCTTATTGTCTACAACTCGATTGCATCGATAAACAGCAATTACTCCAGTCCCAGACAATCTCTCTAGTGTTTCAGCGGGAGAAAGATCAGCATCGACACCTCTGACTATTCTCTTAGTGCAGGCGAGATGAGCAGGGATGTAGGCACTCACCGGTAATGACGCGAATGATGAGCACTTAAGCAAATCCGATACACAGGACTGGTCTGGCGATCGACACACGATACCTCCGCGGCCGAACTGCCTCACTTCCTTGATGGTCTGGTATGAAGAGGTAGCAGCACGCAGAGATTTCTGGATCGCCTTGGGTTTGGTCAGACGTATAAAGCCTCCATTTGAAGCAACCAGAGCCACCGGGATGCTGCTCACACCACTGCGAATGAACAAATCTAGAGGTAATTCATCCGTTGGAATAGAGGCCGCCCATGGAGAAAAACCTCTGCCGGGGGAGTTTATGGACATCAGCCTAGAATGAAGCTGGCGTTAGAATCAGTGAGAGCTTTCTCACAAACGTCGCCCGCGTGCTTAGGTAGGCAGAAAATATACTTGAAGGATGCTGATAAAAATATTTAAAAAATATAAACAAATCAATAATACGCAGCTCAGCTACAAGCGGCCGCCGTCGTTTTAATACGTTACGCCTTTTACGCGAACCTATGAACACAGGCAAGAAAGAGTTCATCTTCATCGTTTTCTGTGTCTGTGTTCAGTTCTTAACTAATGCTTCGGAAGTAAAAAATTTACTGGAACCAATTTTAATGAAAGAACGCCTATATACTTCGCCTAATGAGAGGGAGTACAAGAAATAACGAAACTGGCTTGTCGCCTGGAATTCGAATCGGGGCCCTTTTGCAAACCTTGGGCCGAATTCCCTTTCGTCTTTTCCAATGACCGGCCGCCTTCGCTCTTATTACATCCAGCGTTAGGACTGGCTGCAATTTTCTCCTACCAAAAATTTTAGCACCCGAAGTTTTTGTAAATACAGACGTTTGTCCGTACGTAGGCATGCAGCTCACCTCAGAAACTAATAGTGGCACGGTACTCTTTGTCAGAGCAGAGACCACCTCGTATTTTTATACTGCGGTTCTTTTATTCTTTTTCATTTATTTGTAACACGCTATTTTTACTTGCAACTTACTTTTTTTCGTTCCACTGCGGTGACTTTTCGTCATTCATACCGTGTATTCCATTATAGAATAGCCACAGAGCGTCATTTTAATTTGCTGCTGTCGTCTTTCCTTAGGGGGAGGGGGGGGGAGAGGGGTCTATTCGTGCTGTACCAGGGCTCATCTGGCATCGAAGCGCATACATTCATTGACGCTTCAGTTCACCTGTGAACACCTTTCACGAATTTCACTTGGGCCGTGTAAAACACATGACATAACTATAAACGAAGCTAATGAAACATAAAAAAAAAAGGAATGCGCGGCTTTACACGCGCGATGCCCACGTGTGCGCGCGCAGCTGTACACCTCACGCGTTTTTTAGCAACGCGTCACACACTTCACGTCATCGTCGCCATCGCGCGGATCGCATATGCGAGTCAAGAACGTGCCTTGCCTCGCAAACACGTGTCTCTGCTCTTACGCCTCTGCTCCCTTATGGGAATGCCTTTGCAAGGTGGCAATTTCGTTCCCGAGAAACAGACATAAAGGTCGGCCACGTCGGCATCTGCGATTGCCGAGGGATCCACCCTTGCGCTGAAACCGGCAGCGCTGAGCCTGCTGCGTAAGGGCAGCGCGTACCGCGGTGCCCGGAGCTATAAGCCATAGGTGGCTTAGCGCGCGCCTAACTCGCGCGTCATCCAGGCCGGCAGCGCGGAGGAAGCGGGTCGGTTCCTCGCGCTTGCAAGTATCCTGGATATGCAGCGTGCTACTGCATACTGGCCGCATCCGAGGCTTATGGGTGCGAAACTTCCTTTCTTCCTGTTTTGCTCGAGCTATACGCGCGCGGATGTTGTAACGCGGGCGAATATGCGCCACCAGTTTCGTCAACCAAGCTGAAGTTTGAAAATCATGAAGCTCTGACCGTTATTGGTTCCTCTTTTTCATTTTTTGTACTATTATTATTATTAATATGATTGATTGATTGATTGATTGATTGATTGATTGATTGATTGATTGATTGATTGATTGATTGATTGCGCTTATAATTTGTAATTTGGCAAAGACGAGAAATGTCACCAACCCACTGTGGCACGGTATTTCTCACCACAAAGCGTTGTCCCGTTTCGTGTTGCTAAGCGAAGCCTACACTTAAAGAACAAACAAGTCGAATATTAGGTTATAAAATCTCTAACTGACGTGCGAGCGGCGGTGACATCAGCGAAATTGCGTCATCCCAGTTCGATCTTCTTGCCCTTACCGGTTTCCGGCAGTATATTTTTTTACGCCTACAGCTTACGTAAGTGCACATTTGCCCCGAAGATCACCATATCGCCGCCGCAGGCAGCTTGCAATGTCAATTAGGATAGTTGCAAATGGAATATTTTCCTCCATTTGCGCGGATGCTGCTACCGAAGAATTTCTTAGCAGCGTTGCCGCGGTTACGTCGTGCCGTTGCCGAACACCTTAGTGCTCACGTACAAACACCGATTGCCAGCTGAGACGACAGCGCCTACGCACCTTCGGTGTGTTATGAGGACGACGACGACGAGCTCAAGAACGACGACGGCACTGCTTTGAAATTTTAAACTGTTGCAAGCGCACGACGTCGCGGGATCGAATCCCGGCCAAGGCGGCCGCATTTCGATGGGGGCGAAATGCGAAGGCACCCATGTACTTAGATTTAGGTGGACGTTAAAGAACCCTAGGTGCTCCAAACTAATCCGGAGTCCCTACCGGAGTCCACTATACGGCGTGCCTGGCACGTAAAGCCCCACAATTTATTTATTTTTTAAACTGTCGCAAATGTTTCTTAAGTAGGTTGGCTGCCACGTGGAGTTGATTAAAGAAATGAGGTTCCTGAGAAAGGAAGGCTCGGCTATATCGAGCATATCTCATTATAATAAAGCAATGTCGTTTAATAGAGAACACTACAGAATGTACGCGAGCACTCTAAATGATTCGCCGAGGAAAAAAAGAAAACGCGGTGTGGTAGCTTCAATATACATGTATGCATTTATAGAGACTGCAAGGAAGATGACACCAATGGTGTGCCATACAAGCTGTGTTATTTTTTATTTCATTTTTTTTTTAGTTCGACCAGAGTAAGGAAAGTATGTTGCGCATATAGCGCAGGCTGTAATTGCCTGCAAGAGAAAGCACAATGCTTAAGCGAATAATTAAAAATATTAATTGATGAACTTTTAATTATTGACTTTAAGATGCATGTTGAAATTGAAGAAGAGCAGAAGTGAAGGCATGTCTGCTTAGCGAAAATTCTATGAATAGCTCCAGTTTCGAGACATCCGCTATTAAAATGTGCTAAGAAGTGCATTCGGGTCCCATAGGCAGTAAACAGCTTCATAAAAAAAAATCCTCTAGTAATTGGAGACGATCTTAACTGGAACGCCAATCCGTGTTATTTTGTGTTTTTTTTAAGGCGATTTCGGATACGATTGTCTCGAAGAATGGCGCTAGTCCCGGGATCTCATTTAAGCAGGCATGACTTCGCTAGTGCTCGGTGTAAATTTCGCAATCGCAACATGTTTCGTGAACTGAAGAATGAAAAAAAGTTAAGCAGTATTTTTTTTTAGATTAGCTACCTGGACGTTGCGGTTTCTTGTGCAGGTAATATACGCCTCTTCCAGAAATTATCCTAAGAGTGCGAAAAGCGACATCTGTCATTAGCGAAAGAAAACTTCTAAAAAAGGAAAACATGGTATACGTCAGTACAACAAAAAAACTCCCGTGCACGTGTGGGGCGTAGCAGTAAAAGCTCGTAAGCATCATTTTCATTGAGGCCGAGTAAACGAGGTGCGAATAAACAAAGGGACTCGACAGACGGTTGTATTCAAATTTAATATAGCGTTTGAGGAATAAAGTAAACGTGTATATAATTGCAAAGGAGTTTCCTTGTGTCCACCATGTTGTAAGCACGGCTTCTTCCATTCTTGAATAAAGGATCAAGGTGAATTTTATGAGTCAGAAGCGTTTTTCTCCGCGACTTGCCAGTTGTGTGCATGTGTATTCTGTTACGTGATGCTGGCACTATGCTACATCATCAGAAGCCAAGAAACACTGACACCAAGGACAACACAGGGGAAATTACTTGTGCTTAATAAACGAAAGAAAGAATTAGATAAATTATTGGAAGCTAAAGTGGATGAAAAAACAACTTGCCGCAGGTGGGAACCGAACCCACAACCTTCACATTTCGCGTGCGATGCTCTACCAATTGAGCTAACCACGGCGCCCTTTCCCCATCCAATTTCTTGGGTATTTTATGTGTCCTAGAAGAACCCTGGGAGTGTTAGCCAGCGCCACCACTCACAGACCTTGGCGGCGGACATGGAACGTCCTTATTGCCGCAGGCGTCACGAGAAAGTCATCACGAGGCGTCACGTGATATGTGATGTGACCATGAAAAAAATTAATTCGCTGTCTTGACTCAATGGTTGCTCCGTGCTGCTGATGCGCAGTGACTGAATTTTGATGAGGGCGGAACAAAGAACACTAAATAATAACAGCCATCAGTTTACATGTGTCCTCGGGACGTTATCGTCGCTCATTCATGTGAAAGAAAGACGAAAAAATATTAAAAATAATGTTGTCAATAACCAGACCGCTAGCAACATATTCAAATGTTTCCTATATCCCGTACCTAATAACCCTCTGTGACGCTAAAGATTTTACATACGGGATCACTGAAAGTGAAAAAAGGGGAAGCTGGGCATCAACTGGGCTTCTGCGTAAATGTATAAAGAAAACATACGAGAAACGGTCATAAAACGGGGCAAAATTCTGGAACCCATCTTAATTTTGCCTTACGTAAACGTCTTCAATAACATTGCTCAAATACAGCAAGTCAGCCAATATGCAGGCGGCACCACAAACATATTTTTCGCATGAAAAAAAGAGTCCTAGCTTGGAAAGTGAATGCAACGCCTGGCCCGCCCCACCATCCGCATAGATAAATGCAAACAAACTGCAGTTGAACGCTCGTAAAACAAAGTGCCCTCTTGTTTTAGCAACTAAAAAAAAGAATCACACGTCCTTCAACCTGCAATATGAAAACAGCGCCGTAGAGCGCGCTTCATCACAGGAGTTTCTCAGAGTTGTTTTTGATGAGAATTTAGCGGAATGCACATGGGTGGCGTCCGTGTACATCGTCCATCCATCTCAAAACCCTTAGGTCTCTCGTACGAATATAAAGATAGCCGGCCCTACGGCTTAACATTGCTCTATACTATACATTCTCTTATACAGTCCCGTTTGCATTACTGATTCCTTGTATGGTGTTGTACGTCACATCGTAATCTTCATATGTTACATAAACTACAAAAACGCGGAATTCGAGGTATTTATGAACTAAGCGAACTGATCACACTTGTTCTATTAGAGCTAAAGTGCTACGCTTGATAGATCTTATGCAACCTAAACTTGAATTGCCAGTTCATAACCAAGTTGATTCATACCCTGTAGCATTTAACAAAACTTTGCGACTCATGTACTGTTGGACTGTATATTTTTTATTCATCCAGTGTTCTACTGAGTGCCATATTTTTTCTCCTTTTTTACGCAAATTTGTTTTCTTTGTCAAGTGACAAAGAGTAGCCGGTGCCACCATAAAGGCGCCAACCTCTCCTAATATTCATTTCAATAAAAAAAAAAAACAATCGGTTTGTAAAACAAGACGTTTACAACTCAAGCACCTCACAAAAACGTGTTGGTATCTTGTATAGGTACGCTCTTGCAGTGTATGACACTGCTGAAGCATGAACGCGAAGAAAGGTGGTTAATCGAGGGGCCCCATTTTTATTAATCATATCATAAGAAGCCAGCAAACAAAGACACCTTTAGTCCCTGTAGTAGTAGTAGTAGTAGTAGTAGTAGTAGTAGTAAACTTCATTTAGAAAAAAAATGTCCAGGCTCGTTGACAATGGTTGTCCGGAAAAAAAAAAAAATGAGCTTCTAGCTTTATGCTAGTCTCGTGGCTGGCAGCTCTCCCGCTCTTCGTCCACCGTGCTGTTTCTCGCGGAATTCGTGTCGTTAAGATTAAGAGGAACCCATGTACGATCATGCGATGGCATCACATGTTATTGCTCACGGATATGGGAAATGTAGTGTTCATGAATTTTGTGTGTGCGTGCGTGCGTGCATGCGTGCGTGTGTGTGGTAAGACGCGCATAAATAATCACTATATTTTTAGCCTCGCCATTTCTTGACGACTGATAGGCCATGACGCGTGTAAAACGTTTTGAAACAAACAAGGGGGAGTCAGCGGGCTCGGTCATTGTTCCGCAGAATAACACACGCCGGCAACGGCACATTTCTCTGCGGGGTTCTTTGTGTACGTTCCCATTGCGCCATATCCTATTATGTCTGGGGGCTCGCCTGGCTGACTTGCGCAGGGAAAAAATAACGAGCGGCGGTATAGATGCCGGCCGTCTCCAGCATCTGCATGACGGGTGTCTAATCGCGCCCGGTTCCGGCTGGCGGAACTGCCGTGAACTGTCGTTTCCGGTGCGCCCACGCCGTGTGGAGTGTCTCGGACGTCATTTCTTTGTCCGCACCACCTCCGCAGACGTCATCAGTGAGCCATTGAAGAAAATTCCCACCGCCAGCTTCCGCTCCAATTGAAAGGGACTCCCAGCAAGCCTTTGTTTTTCCCGCTTTGTCACGAAGTTATAGGCAGTGGTGGTAACCGTTTATAAAGTGTGCACCACCGTATTGTTGCTCTTTTATGCAAAAGTAACACGAGAAAAGAACTTCCCACGAATTCAAACTAGTATGCTATAGCATGAACCGGCACGTAAGGCCCGTTTAGGCAAGCTTTCCTCACTCATGTTTAGCGTCTGTACATGTTGCCTCTTGGCTTCAAAGTTATGTAGACACCAAGTAATGGTATTGTTGGATTCTATTCTCCAAGTGGATCCTTTGCCCATGTTTAGACCTAATATGGCTGTAGTTTCGCGATCATCGTCCATCGCTTCGCGTATACTCGTATGGTGAGTTTAAGCGTTAACTTTACGACTTATAGATTTCGAAGCGGTACGGCGAGGACCACTTCTCCAGGCCGCGCGGCTAAAGTTGGTATATGGATGGGTAACTGATAACTTGAGAAACTGATATCTTGAGATGACTGATAACTTGAGAAAGAGAGAAAGGGAAATAGAGAGAGAGAGCACTTCAGGGGTCAAAAACAGTTCGGGGGGGGGCGAGGAGGGGTAAGAAAATCAAGACCATCAGTCGAGCGCCTCGCCGACGACGTTTTTCATCGCTATGAGAGAGAGAGAAGAATACAGGAAGGCAGGGATGTTAACCAGTCAATAGTCTGGTTGGCTACCCTACACTGGGGGATGGGAGAAGGGGAAGAGAAAGAAGGGAGAGAGAAGGTGTAGGTACGTGTACGGACAGCACTTCAGTTAAAGTCGCTCGAGCAAACCAGAAGTTCTAAGAAAACACAAAAGTGCCTTCACTGCCTTCTGCGCCGATGATCGGTCGGGACGGTGTTCTAATATTGTCTGTTCACTCAGAGGCCGATCATCTAGTTTCCTCAATGTGTTGGACAAATACTATCTTTGTGCTTGAAATTGAGGACAATGGCACAATAAGTGGTCAATGTTCTCCTCGCATCCGCAAACATCACATGCAGGACTATCATCCATTCCAATTAGTGCTGAGTAGGCATTCGTGAAGGCCACTCCAAGCCATAACCGACACAGAAGAGACGCTTCACGCCGGTGCAGACCGGCTGGAGGTCTGAGTTGAAGTGACGGGTTTAGTCTGTGCAGTCTTGTGCGCCTTGTATGTACGGTATTCCACTCTGCTAAGGAGATCATGCGTGCTAGAATGCCAAGTTGTCTCGCGGCGTCGGTCCTTGAGAGAGGAATGGGGACGCAGCGGTCATCGCTATGCTGTTGGAGTACGCTATAGGTATCGTTGGTTACCCAACTCGGTCGTGGGATGGGGAGATGGGTGGTGCGGGATGAAAGGGGGAGACGTGGTGCAACGGTAGAAAAGGACGGGCGGGGTATTGTCACAATGGTGGTAGGGCGGCTCTGCAGCCCCGAGGCGCTCTCCCAGTGTGTGAACTGGCTTGAGGGATACGTCCACAATATTACAAACAAGGTAACTATCGCCTAGAGTGTCTTTAGTTATTTGTGAATAGGAGTGTGTGCTTGCGTAGAGACGTTGGCTATTTGGAGACACATAGTAAACAGCCACAACGCACCTTAGACGATCACATAGAAAATACAGATTGACGCAGAACGAGCACGTGCTTCGGAATATCGGGAGTCAAAGTCGAGAGATCTACGTGGTTCAATTTGCAAACGACCCCGGTTGAGACGTGATGCAGGTGGACGGACAACAAGAGACGCTGCATTGATTCGCCTAACGCCAGACCGACTAAAAGAAAACGTCGACACGCACGCAGGCAGATTATGTCGAGAAGGAAGGCTTTGAGGCACGGCTTCCGCAAAGCCTTCGCATTCCTGTAGAGTGCCAACGAGGCTAACTCAGGAAAAATTTCACGTATGATACTTCGGAGCACGAGTTTGTTAAGAGGACCGTACAACATTCGTTGCTTTAGATAATGACTGCATTCAGCTTCATAATGCAGGTTTGATTCCTAAAAAAATAATGAGGAGATTCGCAATTGAGTATTTTTAATTATAAACTTTGATTTTCACATTAATTACGAATTTTAGCAAATGAAAAAAAAAAGATGTTAAACATCGATGCACATGTAAGTTCTGTCTTCATGGAGAAATGTTACACGGGTGAACGTGCTTCAATAAGCTTTCTAGAACTGGTACAGCGCAACATACAAAGGAAGAAACAAGCCGAGCCGTCCAGATAAAGGAACAGAGCGCTTGTTTCTTCCTTTGTAAGTTGCGCTGTACCAGTTCTAGAATGCAATACCAACTCGCCCAATCCTCAGCCCTAGTGAGCTTCAACAAGCTGTTCCTTTGCGAATCACAGAACAGGATGGAACAGAGCAGAGCTGTACATTTCATTTCATTGCATTACATTACATTAAACTACAGGGCTTCAATTCGCAAAGCTTTTCGCTTGTAGGAACTGTTTGCCGTTCGGCCGCCACCTTCGACAATATGTCCAACAAAGCGATTGTCTGACACCTGTTCTTACGAACAGTTCTAGCGTAAAATTTTTTTTTGTAAATGCCGCACCCAGTACAGTAAATAGCAGAAAATAACAGCACAAAATAGAATAGGACAAAGCACGGCGTATCATAGCAGAACAAAGTGCAACAGAACACATTACTTTGATCATTGGATAATTTACGGTCTGCGGAGAAGGCGCTCACAAAGTAGTTGGCAACATTTTCTATTTCAGCCAAATAAATCCCTCACTCAGAGAACAGAAACAGGAACTTGAAAAAACTGACCGAGTACGTCCTCCCAATGCAGTTCACCGTAAGAAAAGCGCTGACCAATAGTGTGCGAGAGAATGTCATTAGCGAAGGCGGTTGGCCAATTGCAAACAGTTCTGTCAAACGAAAAGATTTGTGAATGCGGCGGCAGCTTCTTCCTACATATTACAATACACGTTGTCGACGAGGCAATATTTTCTGGGTGATCTACAAATGTCCTTCGTGAACTACTACTAAAACTATTCCAATAAAGAAGTTATGCTTTTTAGTAAACAACTGCTAGAGCTAAAATACTGTAGGAGACCTAGGGCCGAATTCCCAAATCTTTTCGTTTGTAAGTGCTGTTTGTTGTTGGTTGGTCGCCTTCAATAATATTATGTCCAGCATCAAGGTTCGCTGAAATTTGATCTTACGAAGAATTCTATCATAAGATCTTTTTCCGAATGCGAGCAGTAATTTTCGTGGCTTTGGCGAATCGCGTACAGATTACGAATAATGGCTCTCCCTTACAATTTGCACTTGTGTCAGCTAACCGAACCTAACGTGTCATTGCCAGAGTTATGTCACCCACATAATTTGAGGTTTCTTTTGACTTGTCTCGACCTTTTCCCTTAAAAAATTATTATAGCTAATAGATTACTGCATCATTATTGGCGCGGACGAGCACGGCTTTTGATTCATACTTTGCTTAATTTCTGCAAATCCCGACAATAGGAGAACAAGCGCATTATAAATACCTGCGGCAGCTGCCTCATCCGTATTTTCTCACTTCGACATTCGACAAGGACGAGACGAGTGCACAGAAACAGCGCTGAACTTACAGCCGGTTTTATTGAGGCGATTTCCACTGCAAGGATACTCTCATTCCAGCACAATTTTGTGTATCTTTGTGTATCTTAATTTGAGATTGGTTGCCTCCGTATTTAAGCAGTGAAAATCGCCTCAATAAAACCAGTTGTAAGTTCAGCGCTGTGTCTGTGCACTCGTCAACATTTGTTAGGGATGGAAACATCGTCACTTGCATGCAGAGGTCATAAATATATACAGGGTGTTCCAATTAACTATCATGAACCAAGATTTAAAAAAAAAAGCAAATGCGTTACTCGAAAAAAACCTAGTGCACATTGTTTCCAATACAGTGGAGTAGCTGCCAGTAATTTTTTCGTTCCTGAGATTTAATTGCGTAATCGTAGTTAATTATCTAACTCGGGACGTGCTATCATAATTATCAAAATACCAATAAGGTATTTGTAGGCACAGCCAAGGGACATTTAACTGCGGCGTACTTTTCAGTCAGCGACGTACTAATTGCGTACTAGTTTTTTTGGACTGATAAATAAACCCTGCGGAATATGGCGAATACCACGTGACTGCGCTCCAACACGCATCATAAAGCAGCGCCCTCGAATAGGCTCCTTCTGAGTTAGCCAGAACGAAATGAAGGAAATAAAGAAAAAGAAATACCGCCCATGCACTCCGTACGGACGGTTAACCAGTGAAGCTGCACTCTCAGACAAAGGTACACCCTTTTTTATCTGCCACACAACAATAATCGTCATCTGCCTTGCTTGCGTTTCCTTTCTTGAAAACGCCGTGCCCGCTACTTTCCTGTCGGGAATGCTATGTCATGCTGATAACGGGCATGCCGTTCGTTACTGGGAAGTACCGGGCTCGCAGCGTTAAAGGAAGGAAATGCGGGCAAGACAGATGACGTTTATCGTTGTGTGGCAAGATAGAATCCAAAGGGTGTAATTTTGTTTTACAATGTAAAGCGTGCGACCCCGGTGTTTATCACTGGGTTAATCCCGACGGTTCATTAAACGACGGCTTGGTATGCTGCCTGATCCTCGGCACGCAGTTGCTGCTTGCGCTCGCCTGCACGAGCCTGTTCTTGTGCCCGGGCTGCAGCATCGGGACGGTATACACGAGCTCGTTCCCGGTTCTGCTCGCGGCGTTGCCGATCGAAAGCTGCCTGCTCCTCAGGAGTACGTATGACGCGTGGCCTACCCGTGTTGTAGCCAGAAAGAAACTTCTATGGCTTGGCTGCGACGGAGAGCAACGACGTCACTACTGACGCAGCCAATCGCGCCCCTCTCTTTCGCTTTTTTTTTGGCATTCGCATAAGATTGGGTCGGAGGAGTTTTCGGCGCACAGGCGACAGACGTTTGGACGGACGAATCAGTTAGCCATATACAGCTTCGCTGTAAAACATCGTGATCTTATCTGCCGCGCCTCGGCCAAAGTAGCACGTCACGTTTGGTGTTGGTTGGAAACAAGCTGTGATAGCTGTTCAGTCTTAGCGTAGATAAAGTGCACGTATGGTCGCTCTTTTTTTTTACCGAAAAGCCTTTCACCAGAACAGCGATTTCACAACATCAGTGCAAATGTTTAAAGCTGCGTTTTGTTTCGTCCCAATCACCATGTCTTTCTATAATGAGCAGAAGGTAAAAATAGTTATCCTTGCCTTGGCAGCTGCAAATG
Organism: Dermacentor variabilis; assembly: GCF_050947875.1. Taxonomy (NCBI): domain Eukaryota; kingdom Metazoa; phylum Arthropoda; class Arachnida; order Ixodida; family Ixodidae; genus Dermacentor; species Dermacentor variabilis. The sequence goes on along the minus strand of NW_027460280.1, from coordinate 60,623,353 downwards.
ACAACAAGAGGAAGGCCGCAAATATATAACAGTCTTGGAAGTCATGGAGCGCCAGCACACAGCCGCAGCCGAGCACTAAACTAGTTGGATGCGACTTTTAATGCGCAATAGCTAGGAAGGAACAGGCCTGTAAATTGGCCAGTTAGGTCACCTGACCTCTCTCCACTCGATTTCTTTCTTTGGGGTTATGTGAAAGATAGCGCTTACATGATCGACACGGACGTCGGATTAGCTCAAGGCAAGGATAACGGATGTCTGCCGTAGAATTAGAGCGTCGGTCATCAAGAAAGCCACCGAAGATGTGATAAAGCAGACTCAGTACTGCGTAGATGCAGGAGACCTATTAAGACACATCCTCTAGGCAGCAGCTCGTGTTTAACGGCACCTACGAATTCAGGGATAATAAGGGCACACTGAAATCTGCGTGTGTTTTTTTCTTTTTGGTTCAGGTGTCCCTATTGCCAATTCGGCTAAGGTAGAAGTGCTTATTTACTTTCTTGAATGCATCGGTTTTACTTTTCTCAACACGTGGGTAAGTTCCCGGTCTGTTTATTTCGCCTTAATTTTATGCCATGAACCTGTTTTTGCAGCACGTATACATTCTCATTGAAACTCAAACCGTCACCTTAATTTGGCTTTGGCCCAAAGCAAGTTTAGCTGGCGCGAAATATAGCTGCGCGCGCACTCTGTCTATGCAGTGCGGGATTTTTCAGCATTTTATGTATATTACATTGCTTCTCGCATTTCGTGCGTAGTCAGAGCGGCGCTTCGACCGCGTAATCAAGGGGCTTTTGTTATCGATGTGATCAGTCGGCCTTGAGAGACGGATGACAAGTGTTACGCAGAGAGGAAGGAATAGCTGGGAAGCTGCGAAACCTGCTGTTGATGCTCCTTCCGTCCCATTATCAAGGTGATGCGTTGTCTCTTCGCGTTCGCGACAGGCAATGCAGTTGCTTTCAATAAGCCAATTTGAGGGCGCTGCTTTATGATGCGGGTGGGAGCGCAGTCACGTGGTATTTTTCATATTTCGTGAGGTTTATTTGCCAGTCGAAAAAAAAAATGCATGGAATTAGTACGTCGCTGAAAATACAGCAGTTAGGTGTAATTTGCGGGTGCCTGGGGGTGCCTACAAATGCCTCACTGAGACTTTGATAATTAGGACAGTACTTCTCGAATTATATAATTAATTGCAATTGTCCAATTAAATTTTTATTGGCGGCTACTCCTCTGTACGGGAAACAATATGCACTAGGTTTTCTACGAGCAATGCAACTGCTCTTAATTTAAGTCTTGGTGCATGATAGTTGGAGGTACTCTGCATAATTCACTCAGTAACCGAAATGAGGCCAAGACGGATTCATTCGAAAACACCATCAACAGGAGTCATGCGCAGGAGCGCTTATACAAGGACTCACAGAAAAAATAAAAGACAGAGAGAGGCTGCAGTTTCGCCGGAAAGGCGAAGCAGTATTAGTGATAGCGAAGTATACGACAAGTACACGAAGGAAGATTACACCACCGAGAGACGCCAGATTCTTGGTGGTGGGAGAGGAGTCAGGCTGTGAAACTGAACTGTCTCCACCTATGAGGTCTTGTAAATCCTCGCATAAGGCCGTCACTTCAGTGAACTGCTCTTCGAGGTCACACGAAGTTTCTTCAAGTGCATATATATATATATATATTTATTTAATTTATTCAAATACCCTAAAGGCCCTCTTGGAGAGGGTATTACATAGGGGGGGCACACGAAACACACTAATAAGAATATGCGAAAAAAAATAGTAAGAATAAACAATTCAGCAAACATAGTAAGAACACCACAAAATACGCATACACCAATATTGGAAGTGGATTAAAGTTCGAATAAAGATAAGAATGAAATGTGAAAATTGAAACACCGGAGGTTCAAGGATAACAAAAAAAGAGAAAAACTGCAATACGATGTCAAACAAGATGCAAAGGTATTAAATTAGCCCTGAAAAAAAAATAGCTAACACCAAAGACGCACAGAGACGTCAAATTCTGATATGATTCTACAGCATTTGATGAAATTGATCGGTGTTAACTTCAGTGGCAATATCAGATGGTAGGTTATTGCAGTCAGCTATGGTTTTGGGGATGAATGATTGTGCGTAATGGGCCGAGTGGCAAGCTGGGCGTTTGACTTTGCAGGGGTGATCACGGCGAGGAAAAATGACAGGGGGTGACTGAAAGAAGTCGTCGCGCAAACGATCATGATGATAAAGTTTGTGAAAGAGAGATAGGCGGGCGTGTTTCCGTCGTAGTGATAGCGGAGGCAGTTCGGCACGAATTTTTAAAGATGTAACACTGGAGTACGGAGAAAAATCTGAAAAAATGAAGCGAGTAGCACGGCTTTGCAGGGATTCAATGTTACGTATAATGTAGTCTTGGCTCGGGTCCCAGATGGCACATGCATATTCAATTTTAGGCCTGATTAACGTGGTGTACGCAAGTTTCTTTAGGTGTGAAGGCGCTTGCTTTAGTCTGTGTTTCATGATTCCGAAAGTACGGTTAGCAGATGCAAGAGTAACGTTGATGTGATGATGCCATGTTAGATCCGATTGCAAGTTGATTCCTAAGTATTTATACGTGGTAGTAAGTTCGACAACATTGTTACCTATAAAGTATGAAGTTGGAATACGGGAAGAGGAGTGCGTAAATGACATGCACTTAGTTTTAGTATGATTTAGGGTCATTTGCCAGTCTGAACACCATCTGTTTATAGCGTTGAGGTCTGACTGCAATGCTTGATGGTCAGTGTCAGTAGAAATGGTACGGTAAATTACGCAATCATCGGCGAACAGTCTTACTCTGGACGATATGCAGTTAGGCAAGTCATTAATATAAATTAGAAAAAGTAAAGGGCCAAGCACGCTCCCTTGTGGAACGCCGGACGTGACAGGAATAAAAGGGGAGTTGAAATGATTAATATTTGTGAATTGAGTTCGAAATGACAAGAAATCTTTTATCCATGCAATGACTTGTGCGTCAATGTTAAAATGTTTAAGTTTCAGTAGTAGCCTGTGGTGAGGAACGCGGTCAAAAGCTTTGGAAAAATCTAAGAATATCGCGTCGACTTGGTTGCCAGCGTCAATACATGAAAGCAAGTCATTAGTTAACCCTGCAAGTTGCTCATCGCATGAATATCCCTTGCGAAAGCCGTGCTGGTATTTGAAGATTATGTTATGTTCTTCTAAGTATTTTATTATTTGAGAATGTATGATATGGTTCGAGTAGTTTGCAAACGGTGCTAGTTAACGAAATAGGCCGGTAGTTAAGCGGAATGAGCGATCGCCAGATTTAAAAATTGGTATGACCTTGGCTGTACGCCAGTCATTAGGAATTTGGCCGGATGATAATGACTGTGAAAAAAGAGCGCACAAGATTCCCGAAATGCTTTGCGACGCACTTTTAAGCAACTTGTTGTTGAACCCAACGTGGTCAGATGCAGATGATACCTTACGATTATTAAGTAGTGATATGATACCGGACTCGGTAATATTTATCTGCGGCATGATGATATCGGAAAGTGTACCTATGTTTGGGCATGAAGTGAAGTCCTCGCGGGTGAACACAGACTATATATATAGGGTTCGGAAAGCTTGTGGGGCCCCCAGCCCCAGCCAGAAAAATGAAAACTTTCCGCCTATGGCTACATCCATCACAACCTACGCAGGCTCCAAAGACCCTTGCAGAATACTGCGAGCGGGCGCGCTACCAACCAATTCAAAAGAAACACTTTACAAATACTTCAGAAAACCAACCGAATTTATTTGGGCAACTGGACACGCAGAAAGATCCGGAAATTAATAGACTGACTAATTCGCCCGAGAAAGGCTACACCGGGCGCCGGATATGCCCGATCCAACCCACACTGCCTGTTAAAACCAGCGCACATAATATTAAAGAGGCCAGACGATTGTTTTCAAAAATATGCACAACACTACAATGCAGATAGGGCACACTTGTAAGACAGGCACACACCAACACCCTACTCGCACCTGCTATAAGCTCCACCATATCTAGGCCTTGGCAGACTCACCATCTCAAAAATGTAAACACTGAATGCGGAGAACATACCAACACAAAACACCATAGTTTGGCACTGCTATATATATCCCACCCCGCCACTCCTCCCCTCAGAAGTCCAACTTTACCCAACGTCGGGTGACTGACTTAAGCCTCAAAGGCACAAGATCAAAGTTCAGAAGTAGAGTGGTGGAACTGTAGAAGTACGACTGGCAGAGCGGTAGTTGCAAGCGGTCGGCGTTTTCAAAGCCACCAGCGCCTGTGCGACGTCTGTGCCTTGGCGTGACGTGTGGAGCCTGTGCGGACGGTGCACGAGGGCTGTGAAAAAGTCGCGCAGAAACCAGGGCCCGTATAAAAAAAAATTATTTACGATTGGACCATTCGTTCCAGCATATTTCAGTCAGTCGTGATGTCGAGAGTATTATTATAGCAGAGGAGCGCGTCCAATACTAATCAGTACTTAAGAACAAAAATGTTTCGTGAATTCACAAAGTGTTCCTACGCTAGAAATTTTCGTAGGACTATAGATGGCTGGCCAATCATGATATTGGACATATTATCAGCGAGGGAAGTCAGCAAATCACAAACGGCGCTCCATTCATTTCGAATTCGGCAATTCACAAAGCTTTTCATTCGTAAGTGCCGACTGTCCTAACTGCCAAAATGCCCAACACCACGATTGGCCGACATCTCCTCTTGCGAAAACTTCTAGCGTAGGGACATATTGTGAATGAGGGCAGCTGCAGAAACACCTCTTTCGCGGGAAAACTCTCCGAAGCTATATATATATATATATATATAAATTATTTATTTATTTCGAAAATGACATACAAATACGAGCCTGCCCAAGCCAACAATGGGCTTGTGGGGCAGCGCTCGGCAGAATGGAGCAAGCCAGGGAGCGGCACAGTGAATCAATTATGTACAAGACTCAAAATAAAACTAAAGAAAGAAAGAAAGAAAGGAAAGAAACGAAATTACACATACAAATCAAAAATATAAGATTTAACTTCTTTCCGTGTGCTGGAAGATAAAACTTTATCTGGCAGGTCATTTAACACATCAGGTAGATAGAAGGCACGGACACGTTTGCCATATCTTGTCCGTACTCTTGGTAAGGTAAAGCGGTCGCGTGTACGTAATGCTCTGGCGGGGACATACGGGAGGCAGAACTCATTGTTCCATATATACAAAAGGATTACCGTTTCTTTGAATAACAGCCTGAACGAGGGCATGTGCGAGCATGAAAAAAGACTGGAATTGTTAGTAATGTGCACACCACACATCACCGCCCGAATTATGGATTTTAGTAAAGAATCAACTTTATTGCGCCAAAACACTGAACAGAAATAAAAAGAACAGATTCCATATCTCAGCACACTGTACGCTAATGCATGTGCTATTGTTTTCCTTACGTAAATTGGGCATAGTGCTTTAATAGAATGCAGTAGGCAGGCTATTTTGCGCAGCCTTTCACAAACGTTAGCCAAGTGAGTGTTCCAGGACATGTTAGAATCGAAATGAACACCGAGATAATTGACACTTGAGAGGTATGGAATAGGAGAGCAAGAGCAATTGTTACACAGAGGAAAATGAAGAAACAGTGGAGTGATGACAGGAATAGATTTCAGCGGATCGTGAAAACATACTAATTTAGTTTTATTCTGGTTAATAGAAATTAAGTTTTTACGGTACCAACTAATAACATTTGTAGTGTCAGTTTGTAATTCAGCCACGGCTTGATGGTAATTAGTATGACGAGATACTAAAAGCGTGTCATCTGCGTATTGAAACACCCGACAGCGAAAAATTGCTTGACTGAGATCATTAACGTACAAGTTGAATAAAAGGGGAGCTAAAATCGACCCTTGGGGAACTCCAGCGCTCAACTGTCTAGGTTTGCTTTTAATATTTCCGAGAACTACTACTTGAATTCGACCGTGCAAATAATTCTCAAGGAAAGTTAGAAAAGGCCCTCGGAAGCCATAGCTATGAAGTTTACAAAGTAAAATTTCATGGTTGACGGAGTCAAAAGCTTTTGATGCATCTAGAAATAATGCACAAGCGAATGCACTAATTTCAAGAGTACTATTGAGGAAATCGGTTAATTCACCTAATGCTAATTCTAGTGCCACGCCCACAAGTAAATCCGTACTGATTAGGCGACATTATGTTGTGCGCATCAATGAAGCTCTGCATTACGTTATATTTATATTATAAGAACATTATAAGAACGAGCATGCCGCGCACATCTCTGTCTGAAACTGTACCTTGCTGAGATTTCAATTACGATCCCTGCAGTCACACAATTTTGCCATTTTTTCCTTGTCTTTTTTTTATTGTATTCTAGGAAAAAGAGAGTTTTTTTTTCAAGAAAATTGAAGATACGTACCTTAAAATAAAAACCACAAACATTATAAGTGTAATCTATATCATAGCAGAGGTATCATTAGACAACACACCCAGAAATTACAAGGATAACTACCGTGAAAAAATTAAAAATGAATTCGCTATTACCCGGACCTTTCGGAAACGTGTTTACAACCTGTAGACTATTTCATGCCGTGGAATCCCTCTTACAAGCACGCGGTTCGACATGTCCGGTGTCAAGGTTTAACCTTCGCCTTGATGCATAAGTCAAAGGTGGCGTGCGAAGCCTGTGGTGGCTTTGGCGAGCGCGCGCTAGCTTGTTGCGCTTTTGATTTGTTTCAGTCGGATCGCTGATAACCAGCTATCAGGTCCCGCCTGCTCGTTGGAGTAGGGCCCCACTTCCTGGCTAACCGCCAGCGTCATGCTTCGACCGCGCGCTGTAAAGCACGTCTGTGCAGTCGCATCACTGCGCATACTGTCGACTGATAACTTGAAGAACGCTGCAAGTCGTTTCTCTAGAACGGATCACCCTCGGATAATGTCGAGTTCAACTTTGCTATTCACGTGTGCGAGGCAATGTTCGCAAAGAGAACGCTGCAAATCTTGTATGCCGTGCTCCTTTCGTGCGCCTTTTTATGTCATTTGACAGAAAAGGCCACATTGCATGAGCCACTGAAAAGAATAGGGGAAAAAGCGCGGAAAAAGACACTCGGCTTCTGCGCGTGGGGGAGCAGGTTCGAATCTCACTACCGCCAACGTATTTCCTTTCGCTTTTGTTGTTTTTTATACGTCAATATCTTTATAGCGATTACTGAGGCGAAGTTAGAACGCAGGCGAGAGCTTGCGCCTACAAGGAACGCGCACACAGACCTCCGAGAGTGACGTGGCGTCGCGGCGATGCCCTTTCCTCTCACGCAACACCTGGCGCGCCAGCACCGCTCAGCAGGTTCTTCTTTTCACCCACCCTGCCCCGTCGAGGCACGCACGTGCATGACGTCACAGCCAGTCAGAATTTACGTGCCATCTCGCTGCTACAGATGCCGGATTTTTCGCTCAATGGGCCAGTTGATGCTTTGGCATTAATATATGAATCTTATGAACGTGAGCGATTCTTTCTTTGGGCTGAGTGAAAAGTTGCGCCCCGCCTCCCGTCACAGTGCGCCCGGAAAGAGCAAAACAGCTGGTCCTGTCGTAGAATGCTGACAACGCTTTTGTTGAAAAGTTTGCTGGCCGTTCACACACTGCTAATGTATCACTAGCGCGCCTGTTACAAAAAAAAAAGGAAAGAATAGAAAAAAAGGAAACGTACATCCTGAAGTGCTCTGCTCGAAGTTTTCTTGGGTTTGCTTTCCCTCAAATTATGACGTGTTGTGACCAGCTGATTCCGCACGACGTTAACGAGAAAGAGCATGAAGCTGATGCGACGTCATCGATGACACGGATGTCATGTTTACAGAAGTCCAAGTGACTTGTGACGTCAGCGTCGTCAACCGAACGAGGGGATGTTGCCCGTTCGCGGAAACAGAAAATGAATAGAGGTAGAGAAAGAGCCTTTTGACCAAGGCTTTCTCTATGCAAATGGATGTTTGCTGCGCCCTACCTCAAATTTGTGTGGCGCAAGGGCGTAAGTATCAATACGTGCGTATTGCGAGCTTCGCGTAGGAACGAAGCGTGCACTCTGTAAAGGCGACGCACGAGCCTCTGCCGCTGTTTGGCACCTCGCCGGAATCGTCCGCTCCTTATTAGAACCTATTCGTTGCTTCCATGGGAAAGAGCCGAGTTTCGTCGGAATTCGTTACTCAACTGCGTACCCTGCCCTGCGAGTGGAAAAATATTCGTGCCGCATTGAAGGAAATGAGCGTGTTGTGAGCTGTTCAGAATCTGTTACACATTTATCACCCGTTGCGCAGCTGGTAATGAAGCGGTCACACCAACGCACCTCTGGGTCATGGACACGTCTCGTTGGCTTTCTCTTTCGCTTATCCTCCCTGTCAGCTTTGTCCAATCGCCTTGGTTTATTTTTGTGCATGTTTTCTTTCATCTCAAGATTCATTCACGCAGCTCAATTAAAGCATTTTTAGCTCGAGCAATTGGGGTCAGTTGGTGCACGTAGATAGAAGACGATTTCGACTGTGCTAGTGCGCTGGTGTTTCAGCGAACATCGAAGGACCCCGGATGCTTTTGAAACCATTTCAATCAGGTCTTGCTTCTGTTTTCAGTCGAACTCCTCCCGCCCCCCACTTGACGTCATGCGTACGAAGTAGCCGCTTGTGGCTGACCGTCTAGAAAAAAGGAATCGGCCTTTACAACACGTTTCAAAGGTAGAATGGTGCTTTTTTCCCCGAGTACTGTGGCAATCACTTCGTTCGAAGATTTTGCGTCGCAGTATTTCTTGAGTTGCCGTCTAGCCTTGTCGGTGTCCTTGCCCCATAAGCTTTTTGCAATCTATCTATTTTATTGCATTCCAGAGAAACAACTTCGCTTGGTTCGGGCAACTGTGGCGATGTTTACAGCCAGCGTTACTGTTTTTCTTTTTATTTTTTTTCTTTTTCGTTCGTTTTATTCGCTATTGCGCTTAACGTGACTCCCATGTACTGCGCAAAAATGGTGCCGATAAGCTGGAGCATTTTATGACGTCTAGCGCTTCCAGAAGTAACATTTCCTTCACTGGTGCAAGAATGTAGGTGCTGAGGGTTATTACTTGTTCAATGTGTTCTGCGGAGGTTTCATTTGTCTGTGCTAATAGATAAGCAAGCATGCTATCGCGTAAAACGAGTTAGCTGGCTATACACTCTGTATGAGACATTTCGCGCCGAGTGTCCCATACGTGCCCCTCGACCCTGAAAGATCTTATTTAAAAAAATCATGTCTTTTTATTACCTTGCTCACAGTCAGCTTCCAATGTATTTTTGCTTAAAAGGATTTTCTTAACACGTGACGCGCTCTCAAACTTTTCTCAAGCACGTAAAACACGGTACTGCAAGAAAATTACTATAAATGTTATTTCAGTGTGCTACGCTGCAGAACTTGGCCTGCTGAACTCTCAATGATTTGTCTTCAATGTATAGCGGTGCTTATAGGCAACTTCGGTCCGAAAAGTTCCTTAAAACTCCCAGAGTTTGACAAAAGTCTGCCAAATTGTCCATTTCTAATGGTAAAACTAGTACTGATTTGTCTATTGTAATTATTTTAATGCAGTGTCTTAGAGCTGCGCTTTATACTAAAAGATATCTCGAGTCAATGCACTGTAGTTATTTTCTGCAAAAACATTACAAACGTGCCAAAATGTTCGTTATGGTACGCTGTTAGTCTTGATTTGCACAATGAACTGGCCCACGTACAAATATGGCGCAAAGTGCATTGATTATATATGATTCATTTTGACATTATAATTCCCTCAATATATCATCATCATCATCACCATCATCATCATCATCCTATATTATGTCCACTGCAGGACGAAGGCCTCTCCCTGCGATCTCCAATTAGCCCTGTCTTGCGCCAAATGATTCCAACAAGGGCCCGTGAATGTCCTAATTTCATGGCTCCACTTTGACTTCTGCCGTGCTCGACTGCGTTTCCCTTGTCGTAGTATCCATTCTGTAACGCTAATCGTCCAACGGTTGTCTAACCTGCGCATTACATGACCTGCATAGCTCCATTTTTTTTTCTCTTCATGTCAATTAGAATATCGCCTATACGCGTTTGCTCTCTGATCGAAACCGCTCTCTTTCTGTCTCTTAACGTTATGCCTAGCACTATTCGCTCCATCGCTCTCTGCGCGGTCATTAACTTGTTCTCAAGCTTCTTTGTCAGCCTCCAAGTCTCTACCCCATATGTCAGCACTGGTAAAATGCACTGATTGTTCACCTTCCTTTTCCATGATAATGGTAAGCTTCCAGTCATGAGCTGACAATTTTTGCCGTATGCGAGCCAACCCATTTTTATTATTCTATGAATTTCCTTCTCATGATCAGGGTTCCCTGTGATTAATTGACCTAGGTAAGCGTACTCCTTCACCGACTCTATAGGCTGATTGGCGATCCTGAACTCTTGTTCCTTTGCTCGGCTATTGATCATTATCTTTGTCTTCTGCATATCATTCTTCAACCCCACTCTTACACTCGTTCTGTTAAGGTCCTCAATCATTTCTTGTAACTCGTCTGTATTGTTGCTGAATAGAACAATGTAATCGGCAAACCGAAGATTGCTGAGGTATTCGCCGTTGATCCTAGCTTACTCCTAAGCCTTCCCAGTTTAATAGCTTAAATACTTCTTCCAAGCACCGTAGTGAACTGGTTTCAAATAAAATATTATTGGTAAATCAAATTCGACTTACCATATGTGGAGCTGGTTAAAATGAGAACATCCGTGGCTCTACGTTGCGTTCATTTAGCACAGTACAGGGTCATTTAGACAACGGAGGTATGGGCCATCTTACCGCTGTGCACACGATAAACTATAGGCAAACAATAATGACGATCATAATGACGACGACGAGGATCCTTGAGCTGTGTTGAACTTTTCGTATTGACCGACTCTTGGCCAATCCCCATGAGTGGGTATGTGCCAAAGACGTTAAGGTCATCATAATGATCATTACCACCCGGTTGGTTGCCTTTACCCCTCAGTGGGTATGCACCCTTGCACAATGAATAATCATTGTCAACTGTTGTATGAAACTGCAGATCAGTATGGTGTTCGCTGGGCGTTTGTACTGCAGTATACGGCGGAAAAGACGACATTGCGGACAAGCATGAGACAATATGAATCAGACCTGAAGTTCGAAAACTGTGTGAAGGAATTCGCAAACGAAGGGAACTGTTTTCCTTGTGTTCCTTTGTTTGTCAAGGTGGTGCCTGTCTTCGCCATCTCAAACCTAGGAGCGCGTTCCGTCACGCGCTTGCGAGTTGCTAGTACAATTAGGTGTGATGGTACTTAAATACCCCAGGCCTTCTATGGCGATAGCTGACTCATGATGACGTAAGCCGAACGGTCGTAATCGTAATCAGCCGGCAAGGTGCGTGCACAGCTGCACAGATATCACTGTTCACTAATCACAATGTCATCAAAAGCGCATCACAACGTCATCACATGTTTATTGTAAAACACAGAGGTCCACAGACGTCTTACACCGTCGCCCAGTCGCAGCCACTATAGCTGCGACTGTGATACGAATTCACGCAAGACTTCGGCGCTTTTTTGCGTAGCAATTGGCGAATTCGACGTTCCTACTCGCATTTAACGCACGCAGCAGCGCAACCGTGGTGTGCTCTCACATGAACGCCAAAAGGAATGCGCACAACTATAATGCAGCCTACTTTGCTTATTGCATGGTGTTTGGCAGTGTCGAGCATACTGATTATACTTTCTTCTTTTTTCTATATCCGTACGATGATGCTGAGTACGCCTAAACGCCAATGGATGTTCTAAAAACTGACGTCTCGCTTTCGACTACACCTCCTCTCTGCTCCACCTGGGTGCTCACCGAGGGCACCGTATTTAGCAAACGCCGCGCATAGCTACAACGCTTCTGCGGATGCTGGAAAACACAGCGGTGCTACACGCACGTACATACGTTTACACAAAAGCACAGAACAAAACAAAACGAAACATTTTACACACTATACGTTTACACATCATTCTGGAAGAACCGGGCGTTGTTGCTGCTGATTCATACAGGGGACACGTTCAGAAGTATCCTGGGTGTGCCGCTAACCGGACATGTGCGTCGCGACGTGAGATGCGATACAATATAGGTAATTCACCGCCGTCGTTAACTGGCATGGTGTTATATAAAATAGAAGCTATAATTTATACACGATGAGTGATCGCTGATGTCACCATTTATCTGCAACACATTAGACACTTTTGTAAATAAACAGTGGCCATTATTGACGAACGTTTCGACGCTGTTGTGCGAAAACTGAACAAAATTCTCTGGGAAACAAACAACAGAATCTTCATGCGTCATGAAGGTGGACTCGATGGGTTGCTATATACGCTACGCATAGAAAGCTACTGATATTACTTGCCATGGCACATCGTACGCATAATGCGAAGGCGTGGGTTGATGCCCCACCTGCGGCCATTTTTTTCATCCACTTTCATTGCCATTAATTTATCATTTCTTTAATTCAATCAATAAGTACATGTAATTTCCCCTAGGCTTTCCTGGGTGTCTTTGATTGTTGGCTTCTTATGATATGCCATGGCACCACATACTTGCGACAAAAACAATGTCACTGCATGTATTTACACCGAATGCGCTCTGACGGTCTCCAATTTTACAGCGAAGCTGTTCATGCGGACCATGTGCCGTCGTCGTCAGACTTGGCTAAAAAGGGTCACGTGGCTTGGCGGGAGAGGAAAAGAAGAGCTCAACAGGGGGAAAGGGGTTGGCGGTTCCCCTTTCACCCTGTGAGAATGCTATCTTGTACGCGAACCTTATACGGTTGTCACACGGTGCTTTTTCGGCGATCGAGCGAGATCGACATCGAATTTATCGACGATTGATTCCACCCTGCCGCGAAAGAAACGAATGTTATGCTGGCGGTTCGCGGCCAACGAACAGTGTCCAGTGATTGAAAAGCGATACTAGAAGCGCGTGGCTGCCGGCAGCCACGTCAATCGTCAAACCAATCCAATCAATCGTCAAAACGATTGCAGCCCCCGCATCTCCAGTGGTGGGCTTTGCGCACAATATACGGAGCTTTGGGTTAGTAGTTCCGCACATTCCATCCCAGCTACATTTATGGGGAGACCAGCAGTAGTGCGTGCTCCTAAGGAAGAAGCTGCCTATACCGCAAAAGCTAAATGAGGTGGAAGAATGCTGAGACAAAAACCTTACAACATAGACTACTCGCGAAGTTTGACTTGCATGGTGTAACACTCGGTGTAACAAACGCAGCTTCGCTGTTCGACCGTCTTCACGGACTACAAGGGGCGGTGTTTTTTTTTTTGTTATTGTCACTTTCCGTCACCTTTACAACGGAAAACATTCCGCGTACCTTACGTAGAACTTTAAGTTTCCTATACATATGTAGATATTTCCCTTTTTGGGATGAAATAGGGGATTCGATACAAATTGAAATGGGAACGAAAGTGGGAACAAGTGTTTCGTGTCGAAAACACTATTTTTAATAACTGGAGGCAATTCGTCGCTGAAACGACCTGCACAAGTCGGAGAAATATCACTATGAATACTTTTTTCCCTCTTTAATCATGGTTTGTTGAAGCAGGACCAAACGCTCAGTTGCTGACCGTTTTTCTTTTTTCCAATTCCACTGGGCCTCCTGCCTTGTTGCAGACACTACAAGGACATCGTAGAACGCCTGCCGCACTGCTGTTCGAAGAATGGCAAAGGAAAATACTGGTCGTATACGCGGTGATCGTCCGTGGCGCGCACCAAACGAATGAATCGTACGGATTTCCGGGAAGGATTTGCCGCGTATTTCTTTGTTTTATTTGTTACATGCCGGCATCGCCCATGCGGGCATCAAAGCAGGGGGGTTACATTGTGAAGGAATAAATAAGTGATCACATGCGCATCATTGTTTTCAATGTTAACAATGTCAGGCGAAAGCGCATTCCATTCTCTTACGGATTGAACAAAAAAAGAATACCTAAGACGTCACCCCTGAAAAGTAACTCACGGATTTCAGTGCATGTTCGCGTCTCATCGACGTATAAGTAGGCGACTTACTATATCTTTCTCTTTGAATCCCTGTTTTTGAATAAAGAACAGCATGAAAAAAAATTTAACCTGAGATTTTTTCGTCGTCTTTTAATGCTTGCCACGATATTTTAATTTTACTTTGTGTCGTACTTAATTTTCTACAATAATTATTAAGAACAAACCTAGCTGCCCTATTCTGTACTCTTTCAAGCTGTTCCGTGAGATCAGCCTTGTACGGATCCCAACAGATTCAAACGTAATCAAGTAAACTACGAACATAAGTGAAATACAATTGCTGGTTTAGTTTATCCGGTAACTGACTGAAATTACGGCGCAGGAATCCCAATGAACCTATTGCCCACGTATTGCACCATGTTCCTATTATGTCTAAATCAGTCTGTAATGATGAAATATCATTTGCGTTATCTCTGACTCTATAAATGACACAGTCATTCGCAAACATTCTAAATGAAAACGTAAGGCCAGTTTGAGTATCATTAATCAGGAGTAAAAATAAAAGGGGATCCAAAACTGATCCCTGAGCAACACCTGATGTTACTGGAACATATATAGAAGAAAAACCGTTGAGTACCACAGACTGCTGTGTTGTGCGAAGATATTCGGCAATCAGAGCTATGGCACTGTTGTGCAATTCGTAGGCCCTAAGTTTTAAGATTAGAAGATATCATGTGCAACCACATCGAAGGCTTTTTTTGAAATCTAGAAATATGCAGCCTATTATATTGGTTTTGTGTATTGCCGAGGCCAGATCATGAAAGAATTCTAACTCTATAGAAAAAACCTGTCGAAAACCATGCTGACTAGAGCTTAGAATATTGTGGTAACTAAATGCGACATGATTGAAGTATAAATTACGCTTTCCATTAACTTGCATGTGATACTTGTTAAAGACACCAGTCTGTAGTTCTCAATAGCACTTCTCGATGCGCCTTTGTGAATGGGTACAACCCGTGCCAGCATCCAATAACGCGGTCAACAAGACTCAGATAAACACTTTGTAAACGACGGCAAAAAGTAAAAACACAACATTCCAGAACAGTTTTTAAGAATCGCTGCCGGAATATCATTAGTACCACAAGGGGTCGTTGGCTTCATCTCCTGCAGGAATTTACGCGAACCTTGTACACCAAATATAACCTCAGGCATTTGGTAAATATCCATTTGGAAGATCACAGTAACAGTGCGAGAACGCTTTGGTCTAAACACTGACAAGTAAAAATTGCTAAAAATTTTCACTTTGTCTTCATCATTATCAGTTATGATTTCCTAACACCTAACCTAACAAATCTCCAGAACTCTTTGGAATCATTGAGCAACTTTGCACCAAGTTTTCAAAATAACTATGCTTGGCTTTCTCTGCAAGACCCTGAAAGCTTCTTTTTCAAAAATTTCAGCTCTAACGAAGTATCCTGGGACTTCGCTCTCCCAAACTTGCGATAAACTCTCCTAATTTTTTGTATTAGCGTGCGAGGCTTATCCTTTGACCGTTTAGATGGGATAACATGAGTAAGAACAAAAGTATCGCGCAGTTCAAAAAGCTTATCTTTAAACAGCTTCCGCAACTGTTCAATTCTCAATTCATCAACTAATGCATCAAAGGTAGGAAAATTTGACTCAAACGCCGAATTTATAGCACCAAAATCAGCCCTCTTATACACGTAAATCTTGCTGGGTTCCTTTTTCGGCACGGACACATATTAAACATTATATCAGCAGTAAAAACACGATGGTCACTTAAGTTCGGAAGCAAATTCACATTCGTTGTAATGTTCGGAACATTACATCAGAGCAAATCAAGTACATGACTTGTGCCGTCGTTCCGTGATGCATCACGAATGTAGTTTTGAAACGCATAATCACAGACAAGATCCGAAAATGCTGAACACACACGGCCAGTGACCCACGCTACAAGGGCATCACACGACCAGTCTATAGCTGGAAGATTAGGATGATGATGATTGATGTTTATTGGCGCAAGGGCATCTAAGGCCAAAGAGCGCCAGTACATGTGTTTTGGTTTAGTAAAATTGTGAGTTTAGGCTATGACCTGAAATAAAGGCTGTATAGAGGCCTACATGTAAAATAGATCTATAGGTATTAGTGCATCGATTCTAAAATATTTACTAAATTAAAGACCTTGAATGCATTGGGTTCAGGCACACATGTTAAATTATTCTAGATTGTCCGAGTCCCTTGCTGTACAATTCTTGATTACGCAAGAAGTGCGGGAGGTCAGACATACTTTTGTGCATCAGACTATCTTACCTGTTAGGCACAATCTGATGGTTAGGATGATATGAGATGATGTCTAGAAAGTTAACTTCTGCAAGATAATTAAGCACTCTCTTAAACTTAAAAAATGCATCCTCTGATAAGGACATCGAGGGGTGGAGGGTATATGTTGTGAGTAGAGTTCCCTAAAATGAGCCACTCGCTCTCGGTGAAGTTCAGGACATTGAATGAGGACATGTAGGATGGTTAGGTTCTCACCGCAGCGTGTGCACGTCTGTGGGTCAGTTGCTGCCAAGATGTATTTGTGTGTGCCATAAGTGTGTCCTATTCTGAGACGTGCCAGGGTGACTTCGGTGTGTCTATCAAGCTTCAGTGGGAAAAATTTGATTAACTGCGATTTAAGCAGGTGCAGCTTATTTTCAACTTCCTTGTCCCATTCAGCTTGCCAATGATTACGGAGCGCCTTTCGTACTACAGGTTCCATGTACCCAGCTTACATCAACTGCATCCCGATGAGCCGCTTGTCCAGCATTTTTGTCCGCCATTTCAGTGCCTGCGATCCCAGAGTGGCCTGGCGCCCAGCATACAAGAGCAATGTTTTGTTTATACGCTGCGTGAATGTGTTTAACGAGCATGTTTATTACAGGGTTTCGGCTTGCTTTGCTACAGGACAGAGCTGTGACAACGCTTAAAGAATCTGTGTATATTATAGACTTTTGTATTTTGTGCTGTACTATGTACTCAACAGTTATCAGAATACCGTACACTTCCACTGTAAAGATGCTGCTATGGTTATGCAAGGTTTTAGAGTTGGAGAAGTTTGGCCATGGGCTGCACATGATACCGAAGTTGCAGAC
This sequence comes from Dermacentor variabilis, assembly GCF_050947875.1. NCBI lineage: Eukaryota > Metazoa > Arthropoda > Arachnida > Ixodida > Ixodidae > Dermacentor > Dermacentor variabilis. Next base: position 60,606,145 of record NW_027460280.1, on the reverse strand, counting down.
TTTGAAGCATCAGTGAAAAAATGCCATAGATCTTTACTTGTCTTCAAGGGCCAAAAAATGTTGCTAGATGAGGGCATTTGGACTTTTTTTGTTAAGTTCGGTAAAGGACAAGTCACAGGTGACTGTACGTTGCTCCCAAGGTGAGATGGGTTCAACGTAGTCGCTTTCCTGCAGATCTGTGAAAACTACTCCGAGTTTTTCCGCAACAGATTATACTGCTAACGGGAATGGCGGGGCGTGTGAAGGCTAGTTTAAATACAACTGATTTGTGGACTGATCACTTATGAGTGCTTTGCATGGGTGTTGTTTTAGCGACATGGTTCTAATTGCACAGGTGACTCCGAGATATGTACGCTGATAATACAGTGGCCACTGATCCGACTCTGCATAGAGACTTGGACAGGGCTCGTACGAAAGGCACCAAGTGCTAGGTGGATACCTAAGTGATAGACAGGATCGAGTACCTTAAGTGTTGTCTTTGAAGCCGACTGGTAAACAATACATCCATAGTCTATGCATGACAACACAAGGCTTTTAAAAAGAGATAGGAGGCAATACCTATCTGTTCCCCACGACTGGTGAGATAAAATCTTTAAAAGGTTGATAGTTTTAAGATATTTCAGCTTCAACTGTTTGATATGCTGCATGAAGGTTAGCTTACTATCGAAGATTACACCCAGAATTTTTTGTTCTTTTCTATTTACCAGGCTTCTCCCGTCCATCGTAATGCAAGGGTCAGGACATACCCCTCTTCGTCTAGAAAACAGCACACACGAAGTCTTTTCTGCACTGAATCTAAACCCGTTTTCGTCAGCCCATTTCGTGAGCCGATTAAGACTCAACTGTGTCTGGCGTTCACATATGGACAGGTTGCAAGATTTAAAGCTGATTTGGCTTTTCTGTCCACATATACAGAATAAGACACAATGGATAGTTTAACAGAGTGGAGAGAGTTCATTTTGATTATAAAAAGTGTGCATCTTAGCACTCCTCCCTGTGGTACACCGTTTTCTTGAGTAAAAGTGCGTTATAGTACATTGCCTATTCTTGCGCGGAATTTTCTTTCAGATAAGTAATTTTGCAAAATGTTCAGCATATTACCACAAATTAATCAGGACGACAGGTCTTGCAGAATACCGTATCGCCAGGTCGTATCGTATGCCCTTTCAAGATCAAAGAATACAGATAGACAGTATTGGCTGTGTACAAATGCATCACGTATATATGATTCAAGGAGAACAAGATTATCGGTTGTAGACCTCGCTCTTCGGAAGCTAGATTGGCGAGGGTCTAATATACCATTATATTCCAAAAAGAACAGAAGGCGACCGTTAATAATTTTTTCAAGTACCTCAAGTAAGCAGCTAGTTGGCGCAATGGGTCTGTAACTGTTAACTAAGGAAGGGTCTTTGCCGTGTTTGAGTATTGGTAGGACTATTGCCTCTTTCCAGGATGAAGGTATATGACCAGTTACAAAAATCTTATTGTAAAGACCTAAGATGCAGTTTAGGGTCTCACAAGGCAGATTCTTGATTATTTCATATGCTATTGTGTCAGAACCTGGAGCCGAGCTACCACAAGAGCCTAGGGCAAGCTTGAGTTCATGGAATGTTAATGGTCTGTTGTACCCTTCTGGTGACTTGTTTGGACGCAGAGGAACATTTCCAGCTATTCTTTTATGGTTTAAAACTTTTCGGAATAACTTTCCGAACTTGATACTCTCTCAAAGTGCTCGGCAAGAGTGTTTGCTTGGTCTTTATTGAATCACCAGAGCCAGTGACGAGAGGAAAAGGATTTGGACGTCGTCCTTTTAGTTTACGTACCCTGTTACATACTTTGCTAACATCCGCGTAGGAGTTTATTGGGGATATGTAGCGTGTCCAGCTTTCTCTTTTGGATATTCGGCGGATACGGCGGCCATTTGCTTTGACCGCTTAAAATTTATTAGATTTTCTGTTGTTGAGCAGCGTGAAAATCTGCTCCATGCTTTGTTCTGGCGTTTCTTTGCAATTTCACACTCTTTGTTCCACCACGGTTTTGGATTGACTTTATCTGTACAGGACTGAGGTATGCAATTTCAAGCAGAACTGAGGATGTGTTCAGTGATGTAGCTGGTCAGTTCCTCTCCACCTAAGTGGTCAACATCTTCCAGGCACAGCTTACATATGTTTCTAAATTTCGACCAGTCTGCTCTATGAAGTCTCCATTTTTGGGCTAAGCTGGTCCATCGTGCCGCTTTCTTGTTTCTAGGAGTGTTGGGAAATGATCGCTCCCATATGGATTTCTGATAACTCTCCATTCCAGGTGTGGAAGTTATGCTGACCCTATAGCTAAATCTATACATGAATACGTGTTGTGTGTAGAATTGTAAAAAGTTCGCTCTGTCTTGTGAAATAGACAGGCTTCAGATGAAAGAAGGAACATTTCTATTGCCCGTCCTCTCGCATCACATCATGAATCACCCCAGAATGCGCTGTGAGCATTGAAGTCTCCGATTATTATATATGGTTCGAGAAGCTGGTCAATCAGCTTTTCAAATTCTGCAATGTCAAATCGTTCATCAGGCGGTATATATATATATATATATATATATATATATATATATATATATATATATATATATATATATATATATATATATATATATATATATATATATATATGGAGCAATTAGTTATAAGTTGGTTGAACAATATAGCCCGAACAGCCACTGCTTCAAATGAACTCTGGAGCGATACGTGCTGGCATGCTATCGCCTTTTGGGCTATGATTGCCACACCAACTTAAGAGGAATTACCATTATTTCTATCTTTACGGAAAACTATGTACTGTCTTAAGTAGTTCTTGTGTGTAGACTTTTAAGGTGTTTCTTGAACACAGAACAGTCGTGGCTGATATTCCTCTAGTAGTTCTTTGACATCATCTAGATTCTTAAATAGGCCTTTGGTATTCCACTGAATTATTTGTGTAGCCATAACCAGGAAGATTTTTGTTGCCTGTGTTCAAGAGCACGTGGTAAAGATAGATAGATATGTATACAAGGACGGTAACCGTTTAGGTTACCGGTCCCTGTCTTAGAGCAGTTACAGGTATTTTACCTCTTCTAGCGCGCTCGTGAGAGCGCTGATCTTTCGGCGTCGATGACGCCGGTAATTTTTGATCCACCTCCATAACCTTCTCTGAGGCGCTGGAGGATCGTGAACTAGGCGCTGAAACTTGCGTCCCAAGCCGTGGGGTTCGGTTCAGCTTTGGGACCTGCGGAACCGAAGTCTGCAGGCCCACCTGCGATGATGATGGATCAGCCCTTGCTGCTGCCACCAAGGGGGCAGGTGGAGTGATTACCGAACCACTATCAGTGACCGCGGTAGACTCCCGAGGCATTTGTGACGCTGCCCCCCGTCGCGTCACCTCGGAAAAGCTTGTGTGATCTAAGTACGAAAGACGTTTCTTTGCTTCGTGGAATGTTATATTTTCTTTGACCTTTAGTGCAATGATTTCTTTTTCTTTCTTCCACTTAGGGCACGTCCTGGAGTAAGCTGGCTGGCTTCCATCACAGTTCACGCAACGTGGAGATGAGTCGCAAGTGTCTGATGGATGATCGTTCGAGCTGCATTTCGCGCAAGTCTGCCTTCCACGGCATGTCTGAGATCCATGCCCATACCTCTGGCACTTAAAGCACCGTCGAGCATTGGGGATGTACGGCCTAACACGTACTTTGGTATAGCCTGCATCCAATGTACTAGGCAGCACACTAGTACCAAAGGTTAGTACAATGTGCTTTGTTGGAAGTTGTTCATTATTCCTGCGGATTAGTATTCTTTCTACCTTGATCACATTTTGGTCCTGAAAAACTTCAAGCAGCTCTTCGTTGAATGAATGTGTGGTTTAGTGGCGCAAGGGCCAGATCTGGCCAAAGAGCGCCAAGACAGTGTTAGTGATTTAGCAATGGAATGATGAGTACTGTGAAGAAGATGTGACTTGGCTGTAAAAGGGCCTAAAAATAGTCGCAGTAAAGTGCGTAAAATCTACGTGCTATAAAATATGGCGATGACTAATGACGAATACTATGAACACCAGAATGCATTGGGAAAAATGATGCAATGTACAAAATATGTGAGATGCTAAAATTTTCTAAGAGCACTACTGCCTCGCCAGAGCCCTTGAACCCAAGGGACGAGAGGCATGTGCTATACGAAACAACTATCACAGCGCTATCCTCTATAGAGAGGAGGCGCTACGAACGTATGGGCTAATTACATGTAATACAACATCTTTCAAAAAACCTAGGACGGCGTTGGTGTCAAAGAGTGGTTCTGGACCAAGTAACATAACAGGGTGAAGGGGGATGTGCTGCCGGTATGCTAAGAGAAAATGTTTCTTTCTTTCAGATTGGGCTTCCCGACACTCCAGTAGGACGTGGACGACGGTCAGCCTCTCCCCGCAACTACCACAGGTTGGAGGCTTGTTTCCCGTGAGTAAAAAGTTATGTGTGCCAAAAGTGTGTCCTATTCTTAGACGGCAGAATAGGACATCTGTCCGGCGGGATTTTGTTACAGGAGGCCAGAAACCTAATTGTGGCTTTATTACATGCAGTTTATCATTTATTTCTTCGTCCCACATACGTTGCCAGTGGTTTCGTAGTTTCCTTCTTAAGAAAGGCTTCAGGTCTGTGACAGGGACCGAAGCAGCAGGATTAACTGCATGAAATGAAGTTGATGTGGCCATCTGGTCGGCTAGAACGTTTCCCTCGATGCCCCTATGTCCAGGCACCCAGCATATAATCACATGTTGGTTAGATATATATGCTTTACACAGTGCGGAGTAGAGTTCATTAAATACTGGATTTTTGTGATTACAGAAAGACATCAAGGCCTTCACAACACTGAGGGAGTCCTTATATATAACTGATTTCTGGAGTTGTGATTTATTTATATGCTTTACAGCCGACAGCAGTGCGTAGGCCTCAGCCGTAAAGATACTAGTTTCCGGATGCAGTACGTGGGATTCCGAGAAGGATGGACCGACGGCTGCATAGGACACCCCGTCGTGTGACTTCGATGCGTCTGTTTAGAACTCCGTGCAGGAGTATTTGTGCTGGAGTTCCCGGAAATGCATTTGGATTTCAATCTCTGGAGCGTGTTTTGTAACTTGCATGAAAGATATATCGCATTGTATCAGCTGCCACTCCCAAGGAGGTAGCAGCTTGGCTGGATGCATTAGGCGAAGCTCGAGGAGTGGGACATGCATTTCATGACTAAGCTGCCTCACACGTAGCGAGAAAGGCTGTCTTACGGATGGACGATTATGAAAGAGTGTAGCATATGTCATCTCGTTAACGGTATTATAGCAAGGATGTTGAGGATTAGAGTGGACTTTCAGAAAATATGTTTGGCTGATGTATGTTCTCTGGAGATGAAGTGACCACTCATTCGATTCTGCATATAAGCTTTGTATGGGACTCGTTCTGAAAGCGCCAGTGGCCAGTCGGATTCCTAGATGGTGGACTCGGTCAAGCATATTTAGCGCGCTCGGGGCGGCAGAGTGATAAATGACGGCGCCATAGTCTAGTCGTGAACGAATGAGGCTTTTATAGAGTTTCAATAAACAATTCCTGTCACTACCTTATGTAGTCTGGGATAGAAGTTTCGTTATGTTCATCGTTTTTAGACATTTTTCTTTAAGATGTTTAATGTGGGGGACGAAAGTGAGTCTGTAGTCAAGTATGACACCTAGAAATTTGTGTTCTTTGTTTACAGGTATCTGTTGTCCACGCAGTTCTATGCAAGGGTCTGGGATAAGTCCTCTCTTTCTTGTAAAAAGAACACAAGAGCTTTTGTTAGTATTGATCTTAAATCCATTCCTGTCTGCCCACATTGACACTTTGTTCAGGCCATGCTGTACCTGTCTCTCGCAGACTGCGAGGTTACAAGATTTGAAAGCTATTTGAATGTCGTCCACGTAGACAGAGTAAAAGATGACGGGTGGTAATGAAGCACGAAGCGTGTTCATCTTCACTATGAAGAGCGTGCAGCTGAGCACGCCTCCTTGGGGTACACCCGTTTCTTGCGTAAAAGGACGGGAGAGTGCATTGTCGACTTTTACCCAGAAGGTACGATTTGACAGATAGCTTTCTATTATATTAAGCATATTACCGTGGATGCCCATTTCTGACAGGTCTCTTAAGATTCCGTAACGCCACGTTGTGTCATATGCCTTTTCCATATCGAGAAATATCGATAGGAAGAACTGTTTATGTATAAATGCGTCCCGGATATTCCCTTCAACACGTACAAGATGATCGGTTGTGGAGCGCCCTTCTCGGAAGCTGCACTGATAAGGATCAAGCATTTTGCTCTGTTCAAGGAAATGAATGAGTCGCCGATTTATCATTTTTTTCAAACACCTTACAAATGCAACTTGTGAGGGCTATCGGGCGGTAACTTGCCACTGAGGAAGGGTCTTTGCCTTGTTTCAAAACAGGGACCACAATGGCTTCCTTCCATGCGGTTGGAAGGTACCCTGCATCCCAGATGGTGTTGAAAAGTGTGAGTAGTGTAACTTGCGTGTCGTTGTGTAAGTTTTTGAGCATTTCATACATGATTCTATCAGATCCTGGTGCGGAGCTCTTGCATGCGCTCAGGGCAGCTCTCAATTCGGCAATACTAAAAGGACGGTTGTAAGGCTCATTCTCTCGACATTTTCTTGTTAATGGCTTACGTTCTTCTACTTGTTTATATTTCAGGAAGGATTGCGAATAATGATTTGAACTTGATACACTCTCAAAGTGCACCCCAAGTGAGTCGGCCTGATCTTGCAGTGTATCGCCCTGTGTATTTACTAGAGGGAGTGAATATGTTTGCCGCCCTCTAATCCTATTAACCCTGTTCCAGGCTTCGGCCTCATCTCTAAACGAGTTAATACTCGATAAAAACTTGTGCCAACTTTCTCTTCTAGCCTGTTGGCGGGTTCTCCTACCTTGGGACTTTACTTTTTTAAGGTTGACAAGATTTTCTGCAGTGGGCGAAGCGCGTAGCAACCCCCACGCTTTGTTCCGATTCCTACGTGCGATTCTGCATTCATCGTTCCACCACGGGACATGCCGTTTGCATGCCGAGCCACTTACTTCACGTATGCATTTAGATGCGGCATCTATTATGACGGCTGTAAAATACTACACAGCAGCATCAATTTCTAACGAGGACATGTCATCCCATGATATACTAGTTAAGTTTCGGAATTTCTCCCATTCTGCTGTGTCAATCTTCCACCTAGGAGCCTGTGGTGGATATTCGTTTTGTTTAATAAGTGTTCTTAATAGTATGGGGAAGTGGTCGCTTCAGTAAGGATTGTTGGTAACTTCCCATACGAGTTCAGGCAGTATGGACGGGGAAACTATGCTCAGATCAATTGAAGAAAAGGTATTGTTTGCAAGACAGTAATATGTGGGTTTCTTCTTATTCAGAAGGCACGCACCAGAAGAAAAAAGGAACTGTTCAACGAGACGACCTCGCGCATCGATACGAGAGTCTCCCCACAGGCTGCTGTGTGCATTGAAATCGCCAAGAACAACACAAGGTTCTGGCAATTGATCTATAAAGGATTGGAATTCATGTTTCGTTAATTTGTAATGTGGGGGTATGTAGACAGAGCTAATGGTGATGAGTTTGTTTAGGAGAACCGCTCGAACCACCACTGCTTCAAGGGGCGTTCGTAGCTGTAAAGGTTGACACGCTATGCTTTTATGAATAAAAATGGCAACACCGCCTGATGATACGACAGCATCATCGTGATCTTTGCGAAACGTGACATACGGTCGGAGAAAGTTTGTGTGTTGTGGTTTTAAGTGTGTTTCCTGTAGACACAGCACTTTTGGATTGTGTTTTTGGATAAGCTCTTGCACGTCATCAAGGTTCCTGAGAAGACCTCTGACGTTCCATTGAATTATTGGTGTATCCATATTGGAAGTAAATAGGTGCTGTGTATACGGAAACAGAAGTATTAATTACAGAGATTTCAGAGCTTAGGTTCCAGAGCTCTTTCGAGGCCCTGTAACCGGGGTTTTGCTCTTTTTGAAGCGTTCGAGGGAACCTCGCCGCTCCTTAGGCGCTTGGTGCGCCTTGAGGATAGGTGTAGTGTCCATTGCCTCTTGTGAGGCGCTGGACACGTGCTCTTGCGAGCGAGAAGTCTCCCGGGAAAGTCTCGCCTTGGAGGGCAAGACCCCTGCGCCCACCAGCCCGGAGGTCGATGGGGCTCCCTGAGGGATTTGGCTGCGCCGGCAGTTGCCAGCGCTGGAAGAGGCCGGGGAGGTTGGGGCAGTCTCGGCTGCGCCCACCTTCGGGGTTGGTAGTCCCTTCTGCTCGGTTGGTGGAGCAGCGCTAGCTGCGACCACCGTGGGGGCAGATGGCGTAACTGCCGACTCACTGCTTGTGGGTCGGACAGCCGCCGGAGGCCGTTGTGACGCTGCCCCCTGACGCGCCACTTCGGCAAAGCTTTTCTTTGGCAGGTATGCTACCCGCCTTCGTGCCTCTTTGAACGATATATTCTCTTTTACCTTTATCGTTACTATTTCTTTTCCCTTCTTCCAGGAGGGGCACGAGCACGAGTACGCGGCGTGATCCCCGTCACAGTTTACACAGTGGAGAGAGTTCTTACAAGTTTCAGTGGCGTGTTCAAGGGCACTGCACTTCGCACATGTTTGGCGGCCCCGGCAGCTCTGCGAACTCTGGCCGAAACGCTAGCATTTGAAGCATCTTAGGGGATTTGGCACATATGGTCTGACACGGAGCTTGATGTACCCGGCCTCTACAGACTCGGGCAGAATACTTGAACCGAATGTGAGTATTAGGTGCTTGGTCATAATTTCTTTACCATCCCGCCTCAGCTTAATTCTCTTGACGTTGACAACATTCTGCTCACTGAAGCCCTGCAGGAGCTCAGCCTCTGTCAGCTGGAGCAAATCATCATCCGAGATAACGCCGCGGGTGGTGTTCAGAGTACGGTGTGGAGTTACTGTCACGGGAACATCTCCAAATGATACTAGACCTGACAACTTTTCGTATTGTTTCTGATCATGCAGCTCTAACAGGAGATCACCACTTGCCAGCCATGATACCTTGTAGCCTGGACCGAGCACATCTGTTAGAGACTTGGAAACTAGAAAAGGGGAGATGTTTCGTACTTGTTTATCGGATTTTTCTGAGTGGATCACATGGTACCGTGGGAAGTTCGATCTTTGACGTCCAAGGAACTGGAAAACTTCATCGGTGCGCCCTCTTTTATGAGGGCGATCAGGAAGCGGAGGGAAGGAGGTTGCCATAAAGGAATTGAATTTTCGGCAATAACGCCAGCCACCCACCGTGGAGCCCTACAAGGGGACGTTACAGGGACTGTAAAAACACGTCCTGCAAACGCCAGCTGTACGTTATCACTATAACCAAATATGAGATAACCTAGGTTGGTTATTCACACAAGGTTAACCCTTGCTGCCTGGAAAATTAGAAGTGAGCGGAACCTAGGAGAAGACAGGAAAGATGGAAAGTGAGAGAAAGACGAAGGTTGGAGGGAGAGCGAGAGACAGGAAAAGGCAACTACCGATTTCCCCCGGGTGGGTCAGTCCGGGGGTGCCGTCTACGTGAAGCCGAGGCCAAAGGGGTGTGTTGCCGCCGCCGAGGGGCCGTAAAGGTCCAAACACCCGGCATTGGCTCAACCTCCAGGATCCCCTTTTCTCCGGACACGGCTAAGCCGCGCACGGCTACACGCGGGAGGCTCCAACCCTCGTGTGCTCGGGTACGTGGTGTCGCAACGCACCAAACGCCTGCTGACGCAGACGCCCCTGCGCAGACGCCCCTGCGGGGAGCAGCTCTTCGTTACTAAGGTCCAAGAAGTCGACTTCAGAGATTACTCCACGGCTTGTGTTCATGGTTCGATGAGCCGACACAGTGACTGCTACATCGCCAAAGCATTTCAAGTCAATAACTTTATCATGTTGAGTTTTGTCCTTCAATTCAAGGAGCAGGTCTCCATTGGGCATTTTGTGGCTTTGTAGCCAGGTCCTATCGTGTTTGCGAGGCATTTCGCCACTAAGAAGGGGGAGAGTTTACGCACGCTGTGTTCTGGGTTGTTGTTCAAAAATAATTGAAAGGTTGCATCGGTGCGCCCTCGTTTTAAAGGGCGATCATGGGAAAGCGGTTTACTAGAAGCCATATTATAGGGGTCTCGAGTTCGGCAGCAGTGCCAACAGCCCACCACTGAGCCCAACATGGGGACGGAGCAAATCTTACACACAAGCCCTCGCCAGTTGTACGGTGCTACCATAACCAAATCTGGAGTACCCAAGGTTGGCCACCGGCACAAGGTTAACCCTTGCTGCCAGGAAAGTCAGAAGTAAATAGAAGAGAGGAGAAGACAGGAAAGAGTGGAATGGAGAGAGAAAGACGCATATCGGAGAGGGGGACAGGAAAAGGCAACTACTGATTTCCCCGGGGTGGGTCAGTCCGGGGGTGCCGTCTACGTGAAGCCGAGGCCAAAGAGGTGTGTTGCCTCCGCCGAGGGGCCGTAGAGCTCCAAAACTCCAGGCATCGGCTCAGCCCCCAGGATCCCCTTTTTCCCGGACACGGCTAAGCCGTGCACGATTAGACGCGGGAGGGTCCAAACCTCGTGTGCTCGGGTTCGTGGTGTCGCAACACACCAAACGCCTGCTGGCGCAGACGCCCCTGCGGGGTATCTGGAAGATTAAAATCTACCCCTAGTATTATGATACCGCTTTCAAGTGTATCAAGGAAAGCAGACAGCTGAACAAACTAGTCTTATGATGATCCGAGAGGACGGTAATATTATCCAATAACTAAACTTTTTCCATTACATAGCCTCACTTTGCAAAATAACAGACTCAAAATCAGCTGCAGAACATTCCAGCGGCACACACGATAAGCTTGAGCTAACGAGAACAAACACCCCTCCCCCTCTTGCTCCTCGATCACGTCTGAAACAATGATAGCCATCTAGAAAAAAACTTCAGAATTTAAGGCGCTCGAGTCCAACCGTGCATGACTCAGTGCCAATAACTATTGATGGCTGAACTGATCTAACAAGGATATGGAAAGAGTCGACTTTATTTCTTACGCGCCTGCAATTTATCACCAAAACATGGAACATTTCCTTTATCTCAGTAACTGGTGATGGTCACATCTTCTTCACTTTGTTGGTCATGCTATCAATCTGATTGCGTTTGTTGTCCATGTACAAGGTATCAAACTTTAGTACTGCTTTTATACCTTCTTGCGTATTCTGTTTCCCAAAATTCCATAAACGGCTTCTTTTATCCCTCGCCACGCGCGAAAAATCTTCCGAAATGCTGTAGTTCGTGCCCTTTAACTTGCGTGCATTAGTTAACACTTTTTGGCGTTCTTCGAAAGAGGAAAACTTCGGTATTATTGGGCCGCGCTTTATATGCACGATAAGTTCCTATCCTGCGAGCGCGCTTAATTCCAACAGCATCAAGTTACAGTTTCGTGCGCCACAGGTTTGAGACAAGTTCGCTTGATTTAGTTGCGTTTCGCCAGTGTCCCTATCTTCAAGACTATAAAAAAAATAGATTATCCCGCCTTTGACAATTCTCAATACCGTCAATTTTTGAACCAAAAGCCGACAATGTTGCCCGATTCTGACGCTGGTGTGCCTCAACGCTAGCCAGTGTAAAACGAATATCATCCACACCTGTGATTGTTTCCTCTGATGACACAACACGAGCCTTCAGTTCTATTTCAGCGGGGAACTTGTTCTCCATTGCTGATAGATTTTTCAATATTGTGTTTTGACCTTCGAGTAATCGTTCAGACTGTGCAGTACCGGGCCCTGGGTTCGACTCTCTATCGCCACCGCACAGTAACAAAATCAGTAAATAGAAAGCGGAATGCCTCCAAACACTAAACTGACGTCTTACGAGTACCATGCACGACTTTACTGCTTTGAACACAAGGAAAACAGTTTTAGGTGGAACCGGCATAACAATGCAAACATTCATCGAATAATAGTGCTAGTGACTAACCTGCGAAAGCAGTAAGCAATACATAAGGGTTGATGCCACGTCGCCGGTTCCAAACCCCGTCGTCGTAGAGTCGCTTCTGGGCTTTTGTAGCTGAAGCATACCGCCAGCGTTTCCCAGGGCGCATAGTTGCCATTCTTGAAATGGGAAGAAGTCAGATTCAGTGAACGCCGGGCACGCCTGTTGGTCCCAGAGCCACGTAAAAGTCAATCCATCGCAGTTTACTTCCAGTCGGGCTTCGCCGCCTACATACGCTGATGCCGAAGCGCAGCGTGACGCAAAAACGTTCATGAGGCCAATCTGCGAAAGCAGTAAGCAATACATAAGCGTTGATGCCATGTCGCCGGTTCCACGCTCCCCATAAAACAGTAGATTATGTAGATTAAGTAGATATGCGGTCGGAGGTGCGATCCTTCACAACAGCAGCTTCTTGATGTTTGCAAATGTGTCCGCATTGAATCAGTGCCTTTGGGGGGATCTTTGGATATAGGCCATGGTGCGGACGAGATTTTTGTGAAGCGATAGCAAGGGCAACAAATATTTGCATTCCAGGAATACCATACGTTGAGCGCATGCTGTAGGCTGCTCCACTCGGGCGAGAAGGAAGAAACGACACAACTAGTGATGCTACGACAAGCAACCAAAACCATACACGGCAGCTTTTGACCACGCGCACAATATTGTCACGTGGTAGTGACGTTAAAGAACACAGTAGCAATACTGCGAAAGACAAAACTAGCTTTTATTGGGTGAACCTGTGCCCACAAAGATAGGCTACACTTAAAGCACAACGATAGTGGCGAACACAGTCAGCGATCGTCGAAAATCTGATCAGCGCGTCAAGCGCATCGGCTTTTATAGATCAGTCATCGAATGTTCCAGAGTAACCGCTGGGACCCGCGTATCTTCCACAGCGTTCTTCACTATTCGCGTCGCGCATACATGCAATCAGATTACACAAGTTGCGGGGAAAGACAGCGGATGGAACCATCGATAACATACCAGAAACTTCTTTTACATGCAGGCGCGTCCTGCGCTGTGCGATAACATTTGTTAGGTGGTGAGAAGTTGTCGCCCGATAAAGATAAAGAAGTACACGCGTCAATATGCAGGGTGATCACTTTTAAACTTTTCTAGAATTTTTTTAAAGATCACTTGTGGCAGATATCATAATTGGTGTCCTTGAGCTGCATTATTCGAAGAGGCGGACATTGTAGCCGGTGAGCTTGCATGACGTATCCACTTGAGATTAATTTCCAGGATGACACTAGTTTCGAGATATTTCCCAAGGTGTGAATCGAAATACATGGGCGTTCCAGTTACTTTTGTGCTTCAATGCATAAAAGAGCGTTTTGTTAAAAAAGTGGTACAGCAGTGCACTTTTAACACAAGTTCGATGGCGCATATCTTCAAACTGGCGTCATTCCGGAAATTTATTCCATATGGATATGCCTTGCAAACTCACCGGCTACAATTTCTAAATTGCAATATATACAGTAGAATAACTAATTCAAAAGATAATTAGTGGATTTTTGTTAATGAATTGAACTCGGGTAAGTGGTGTCCGCGTCTCTGAATAATCCAGCTATGTTATATGCAACAGGCTATTTTTAAATATTCCATAAAACTTGAATATGATCACCCTGTGTAAGCCTGTCGGCAGTGTGAAAAATATCAATAACACATCTTGAGTTTCAGCTATTGGCGTGTAAACTTAGGCTTCTACGACGGCCTCGTCAGACTCCTGCAATGCAGTCTTCACCCCGAACGAACGTTGTGCAGGCATAATTTGTCGCGCAAGATCTTGGCAGCGTCGAGGAGGTGTAGTTTATGTTTGTTGTTGCTGTCGTTCGCAATTGCTTGGGACGAGATAGAAGAAGCAACTGCCAAAAAATGCAAAAAGCCGAGGCTACAAAACGTCATACAAAAGTCTTTTGATTAAATGACGAACGTCTTCGCGCGATGTTACTTATTGCAGCACACAGCCATCGCTTTCTGCAGAAAGTCAAGCAGGTAAACTCGACGTTGTGCTCAGCACTCAGAGTACCTGAGTACAGATCAGACGTGTATTTTAGAGCAGTTGACCACACTGTGTCATCACACGTTCGCAAGCAAGATCAAACAAATGTGATGTGCAGCATCTGGTTAGAAATCTGTCAGAAAAGGCGAATGCTTTAACGAGTTGGCATTCTTAGGCGACTCACCCAGGAAGTCTCCCGATGCGCTCCATAAAAAAAAAAACGAAAAAGAAACAGAACAAACTTGAAAGGCAGAATTCGAAGAAAGAAAATTGCAAGCTGTCAGTCAGGTCCCCGTTTACAATTACCCGAGTTGAGCAGTTAGCATACGCCATCCTGACACCGTCTCTTATTACGCCTCCTACGTTGGAATGCTCTAATATGGGGAAGAGAGCATCGTGGGAAACACGGTCGAAGGCTTTAGCGAGATTTAGTTGCATCCATAGCCACTCGCTCACCAAATACATCAAAACAATGTAGCACACTTTGAGCTATGTGTACGTTCGTGGCGATGCTTCTACCCTTAATACCACAGGTCTGATGCGGGCCAACCAGCCTCGTTATCACACCCCGCAACCGTTTAGCCAACATCTTCATAAATATCTTATAGTCGACGTTGGTAAGGCTTATCGGGCGATAAGACCCCACCAACTGGCGCTTTTCAGGTGCCTCAGTGACCGCTGTCTAGTTATTGCAACCTTTGGTAAAAAATAAAACGAAAAGTACTTCAAATGGAAACTTTGGAAACTTAATCCGAAATTTATGGTGGATGAAGGTTTCGTTGCGGATGTAGATGAGAAGTTAAAGAAGCTACTCGCAGTGCAATCTTTAAGTGTCAGTGTAGAGTGGGAGGATTTTAAGCAAGCAGTAAAAATGAAAGCCATGGATCGAAAGAAGTAACCCATTACGGTATGAAGACAAACGAAACGAAACGCTGCTTGGTGAGCAACTTGAATTTCTTACGGATATAGAATGTTCCCAACCAGGTACTTATAGCAGCGAACTAAGAAGCATAAAAATTCAAATGGAAAGAATTGATACAAACAATTAAGTACAGAGCGGCGGTTATTCGTGCACGGGCCGAGAAGGCTGTGGGCCGGTGAAATACCCACAACACGTGCGTTACCGGACGAAAAACGATACGCTTGCAATAAGGAAGTACGGCAAATAAAAAGCGGGAATGACGTTTCGGCGGACGGCAATGCTTTCAAATGCGTCGTCACTGATCATTTCCAAGAATCGCTCGGTCAACCGCGCACCGTTACAGGGGGCTTTAAAGCAAAATTTCTGTCATTAGTGCCAAATCTGGATGAAGAAGAAAGAACGCGTCTGGAACAACCATTTCCGTGAAAGAAATAGAGAACGCAATAGATGCACCATTGCGTCAGGGCCGGGCAAGGCACCTGGTCCTGACCGCCTAGGAGTAGCATTTTATGAAACATTCAAAACAAAGACAGCCCAGATTCTGCTCAAAGTTATTGCCGAATCGTATGAGCAAAAACATATACCAGTGTCCTTCACAACTTCGCGCATTGTTCTCATCCCAAAAATTACGCCACGCCAGCACGTGGTAAGGTGTGGATAATTTGCCATGTCAAGATCCAGGCGCAGTTTTAGTTTCACAGAGAGACGCCTCGCACAGACATGGTAGATGTGTTATTGCTCCGCAATTGAACCTTACGCCTGTATCAAAAAGAAAAAAAGTTGTTGTGCGCATTCAATAGTATGCTTGGAAATGCCACAACACCGATTTTCTTTTGCGACAGGTAGTTTAACTTCGAAAAAAGTCCTAAATGAACCACCGACCCGGGACGCTGCATGGGCTGCTGCACGGGACGCTGCAAGTGCCGATTTTGATAGCCGTTTCTTGTTCTTCGCGCAAGGGAAATGAACGTTTTCTTAGTTCAGTGACGCGTTTCAATGGACACGTCCGTCTAGTCACACATTTTCGTCAGAGAAGCGTATGCTAGTGCTGGCAGCCTTCGGCGACAGAACATATATACAGGGTGTTTCAGCGAACATTTTCAAAAATCCTTAAAAGTTGCCTGTGATAGATATCACAATTCTAGTTCATGAGCTCGTCTACTCGAAGCGGCGGACAATACTTGGACAAAATATTGAGACCCAAAATTGACCAATTAATAAATATTCACTAATTAAGTTTTTAATTATTACATTATGACCCATATTGCAATTTACAAATTGTAGCCGTGAAGTTCGCAAGGCGGGTCTGGAACGAATTTTCAAGATGACACCTGTTTCGAGATATAAGTTCCCGAACTTTGCAGAGAAATGCATTGGCGTTCTCCGAACTAGACCGACACAGAAAGGTACATACGCGCACAGGCGCTAGCAGGGATAGACACACATGCAGGCCTGCCGCATGAAAAAAAAAAAATGCCGACAAGTGTGTTTTTGCATCCGCGTTCAGCGCCAGGCTTTCTCGTATTATTAAGGACCACGCGGATTTTGATCTTCAAGACGAAGGCGCAGATGTACGCATGAACGCCGTGGAAGCTCTTTTTTTTTCTTCTTTTGCGACGTCCATGCGGGCTTCTTTCTAAACACGATTGAAAGCGCTTCCAACCATACGCGCAAGAGCACCGGGACGCCATTTTTCTAATACGTAGCATTCTTTGGCTAGGTGAGCGGGGTCATTTTCTATTCCGTTCCTTTCGTACTTCCTTTTGTGTCTTA
This sequence comes from Dermacentor variabilis, assembly GCF_050947875.1. Lineage (NCBI taxonomy): Eukaryota > Metazoa > Arthropoda > Arachnida > Ixodida > Ixodidae > Dermacentor > Dermacentor variabilis. The sequence goes on along the minus strand of NW_027460280.1, from coordinate 60,589,387 downwards.
AAAAAAAAAAACGTAGCGCCATCTAGGCTTGAATAGACGAATTTCTGTGAATGCACATTGGAATGATAGACGCTATTAGCGTCCCCTTTGAAACGGGCCGGTGGGGACATACTGCCTAATGTCCTACCTAGGTTAAAAAACCAAACCACAACCAAATTTTTTTCTGATCCCCTACTGCGAACTTTGCTTTTGTACGTCTCCGTCTTTTGTCGTTTCCCTACTTTTCTACCACCAATCTTCCAATCGCCTCTTACTAATCTCTATTGCGGACATGTTTACTTTTCCACTGCTCTCGCTGAACCCAAGGGCTTCAAGGAGGCCAGTGGTCCCTAAATCGACCACTGGGCAGACGTCTTCACATTCTAATAAAACATGCGCCATCGTTTCCCTAGCTTTACCACAGCAAGCACATGCTTCTTCTTCCTTCTTATATCTCGCTTTATAGGTGCGTGTTGTAAGGCATTCCGATCTAGCTTCGAAAAGTAATATGAGCTTCCCTTTGGGTTATCATAAATTGTTTCTTTCTTTATTTAGTTTTTTCCTCTTAAGTAGTTACTCATGGCAGGTTTCTTTTCCATTGCCGCCACCCATGAGATTATTTCAGCCTCTCTGACTTTCCGCTTGACGTTCTTTGTTGCTGTGTTGCCCACCCTACAGGCCGCATACTTGCTGATAAGCTTCCTAGTTCTTTTCCTCCACTGTCAATCAATGTTTTTCCTGTACAGATACCCCAACACACTCCCAGCCCATTTACTTTCTTCCATATTCCTCAGTCGTTCTTCATACTCAATTTTACTGCGAGCTTCCCTCACTTCAAAATTAGTCCAGCCCATATCACCGTGCACAGCTTCATTTGTAGTCTTCCCGTGAGCGCTCAATGCGAGGCGTCCCATTGACCTTTGGTTCCCATCGAGTCCTCATTGCACCTCTGATTTAAAGCAAACGACCGCATTTCCAAAAGTAAGTCCTGGAACCATGACACTTTCCACATACCCCGGAGCACCTCGTACCTATTGTATCCCCATAGCGCTCTGTGCTTTATTATGGCTGCATTTCTCTTCCCCTTCACTGTTATTGTTTTTTCCCGTGTTTCCATATATATATTGCCTTCGTTTATCCATATTGCAAGGTAGTTATATTCTCGTACCCGAGGTATTTCCTGGCCCTGTATTGCCACTGTCTGTTCACTGTTTTCATTGAATACCATAACATCTGATTTTCTAACACTAAATTTCAAACCTAAATTGTTGCCTTCCTGTCCACAGATATTAGGCAGACGTTGCAAATCACTTTGCTTGTTAGCTAGCAACACAACGTCGTCCGCATAAAATAAACCTGGAAGCTGCTGCTCTACTACTGTACCCGCCTGTTTGTATGAGAAATTAAACCCGATATTGCTTCCTTCGAGCGCCCTCTCCATCTTCACCATGTACATCATAAACAGCAATGGGGATAAAGGGCGCCCCTGCCACAGTCCCTTGTTGATATCAACTTTCTCCTTGCTCCTCATTCCTTCCCCTTGAACGCAAACGGTATTTTCTAGGTAAATATCTCTCAAAAGCTGTAGACAATCGTCACCTAAGCCTTCCCCTTCCAGAATATCCCACGAAGTGTTGCGGTCTACGTTGTCATCGGCTCCAATCTTTTGTACGCTTACTGCCACCTACTTGTCGGCGTATGAACCTCCAACGCGATATTTTGTCAGAAAGCTGCTAGGCGCCGACACACATCCACTCAAAGGCAATAGAGTTTCATACAATAATTACTAGAGGGAACTCTGGCGGCAGTGTCTACGGGAGCCGCAGGCGGGCCGGTTCAGCCAGTACAGCCGGGTTGGGAATTATGACTGTGGGAATGATGGTTACTACGTGGATTTGCCTAAAACTTCGTCCTTAAAATAGCTTCGTGACTGACTTTGTAAACTTATTTTCGACAAAGTACTGTGTTATGAATAAATAAATAAGCACGAAATATTTTCAGGCGGCAGCATTCGAACGTAGGACCTATATATGGCGCAGGAGCCCTATATTGAAATCACTACGCTACGGACGCATGCAATGACAAGAGGCATAGAACACCCTTATGAATTTCTCGCGGGCAAGCCGGCTCGTTGAGACGCTTGGCGCCTTTTAGATTTTAACACCTCGACAGGCTGAACCGTTGCAATTAGTAGCAATTGTGCGTGTTCGTGGAGTCTTGTGCATTTAGAAAAGTGTAGGTTGCTGGAAAATTTAGGACAGTGAAGGCAGACAATGTGCAATAAACAAAGCCATAAGAACGTCCAAAGCCACAAGCACGAAGATCCGACATATTTATGTGCAAACATGGAGGAAGGAAAAATGTGCAAGCCAACATTCCCATGGTGGTTGAACGATCGCATCGCCAGAGTTTCCTCTAGCAATTACTGTAGGGAACTCTATGCCAAAGCCCACGCTGTTGTTAAAATTTTGTCGACACGCGACCGGTGCGCTCGACGTCGGGAGACGAAACGCAGCTCGTAACGAAGGTACGCCCGAAAAACGCAAGCAGCGAGAGGATTACGTCTGCAACAACAGAGAGAAGCTTCTGAAGAGGACGCGTTGGAACCCAGGCGAGCGCGGGCCAATCGTGCGAGAGAAAGAGCGCTACAATAACAGGGACCCCTTACGAAGGAGGGGAGATCGTCTAGTGCGCACGCGTAGTATTCTTTGGAGTTGCTCATCTGTTAACATACGGCAGTCGTGGTTTCAAGGGTACAGTATGAAAAGCTTCATTGGTAATTATTCCAAAGAATGGTACGCATGCGGCAAATCCCCCAGTGCGAAATTTCTGCCCTAATTTTGTCATAATTCGCGGGCCTTTTCAGAGCCTGAAAAGAAAAAGAACCTTGCAAGAAAACAAAGAATGGCAAGAAAACAACTACATTTGTCGTTTCTGAGCCCGCTTCAGAACTCTTCAGAAACGACTTATGCCCTATACAAGCGATACCTAAGATTTCGCATAATTAACTTAATTAGTTAGCTAACTAATCGCACGTCGAAAATATTCTTTGTAACAGCTAAAAATAATATATGTTAGTCTCAGTCGTCTAAGGTGTACCATTCCATTTTCTTAGTTTGCTTCTAGTTACGTGAAACACCCGCTGTACATAGTGAAAGGGCCGTTTTCCCGCGCCGTGGCAGTTCGGAACAAGACAGTAGCAGAGGTAGTGCACAGTGGTAATTTCCGCAGAGTCTGTCACCCTCAAGTTCAGGACGTCTCACATTGCATCATCGACGGCTGCAGAACTCGCAGCTATCCGTGCTGCTCTGGAGTTTATTGGTCACAAATCATCACATTCATGGTCCATCTTATGTGACTCGAAGGCAGCTCTCCAGTGTCTGATGTCCCCTTTCAACCACGGACCAAATATGCAACTAATGGCAGACATCCGACTACTCCACCATCACGCAGTCAACAAGGGGCACAACATCATCTACCAGTGGATATCGGATCTCTGCGGAATTTCGGGAAATAACAGTGCTGATGACGCCGCCCGATCGGCCCACGATGGCGGCCATATTATACCAATACCACTGTCACGAACGGACGCAGCCACAAGTCTTCGCTCCCTCTCCCGCGAACTTACGCAGAATCTGTGGAACACCAGTGAATTCACGAACGCACGTCTCCACAGATTGGATCCACATCTGCAACTCCGTCTGCCACCAGGGTTACCACGAGCGGGGGCAACACTTCTGTGCCGCCTGTGGCTTGGCGTGGCATTCACGAACTCCTATTCATTCCGCATTGGAATGGCCGACAGCCCTACTTGCGACGCCTGCGCGGCTGCGATGAGACGATTGAGCACCTCCTTTGTGACTGTCCCCGTTACAAAGTTCCAAGAAAAGTGCTCGTGACCGCGCTCGAAAAACTGGACAATCACCCCTTTACAGAGGAAAAAGATCTAGGACAATGGTACAGACGGGCTTCGGCACTTAAGGGCTTTGCTGAGCTTTTTAAGGACATGTGAATTGTGCGACCATCTTTGAGTGTTGTAGCGCGTAGTATCGCGTTACTATGTGAATTTTCCTATTTCCTTTTTTTCCCTCTTCTTCTTCGTTCGCCTGTTATTCCCTTTACCCCTTTCCCCTGCACAGGGTAGCCAGCCGGTACTTACACTGGCTAACCTCCCTGTTTGTCCTCCTCTTTGTCTCCCCCCCCCTTTATATCCACACTTGTACCTAGAGCATTGAATCAGTGTGCTGCGATGCAAAGAAATTGATATATCTCCGTTGCAGGCAGCTTTGAGAGACAAAGCTTGTGACCAGCTCATGCAGTAATCACCCCGGTACCTTGAACTTGCTGTGTTGCTACTCCTTCTTTTCTCTGGAGCCCCATCCTCGAGCGCTCCAGACAGAAGTGTGGACGACTGTATTACGCAATTCTTGCCTAGGTTGGAACGCGAAAAAGCGTTTGCACTCTTCGAGTGAGGAGCACTTAGGGCCCCTAGCTATACATCATTCCCTGCACCCTAAGGGTGTGTCTTTCTGGTGAGCATATAGTGTTTCTTGGCTGCACCTCGAAGCCCCATTCCTCATGTGAAGTATGCGGCGAGAAGCCTATCTTTCCTCGTGTTTCTCGGCTGCCTGCAGGCCAGGAATGTCGGCTAACGATGGGCCGCCTCCTTCCCGCCGAAAGGCGCCAGGCCTAGGCTGTGAGAGCCCCATGCCAACCGCGGTCTCTGGACGGATGCCACAATGTTCTGCACGGCACGCACAATGGTTCTCGTGGGATAGATGTGCAGCCCGCATCACGTTGACACCGGACGCAGAGGGACAACCTGAGCCTTCCCTTGGCCGCGACCGGAAGCCTGCGTCTTTCTCAGCCAGCGGCTCACTGCGGTGCACAGTGCGGTCCGCGTACAGTCTGCAAGATGAACGCCGTCTGGTTTTTCCTCCTGTGCTGGGCGGCATTCCGGCTACGTAAGCATTCTCACTGAGTAGTAACTTCATAACTACTTATTTGCAACATTCAAAAAAGCTTATTAAGCTCTATACGTGGCCAAGTAAGTGCAGTTTTGCCGTGCGCAAGCATACAGACGCTGAGAAATCCTCTGGGTGTGGCGCAAGCGACATAGTGCACATGTAGTCCTAGCACATTCTCCTTTCATGACTCAGCGCCAGAAATGCAATTCAACTGAAGAAACACGTTGTAACGTCGGCTTTCGATTTAAGCATGGTATGCCGACGGTTAAATTCATTGTCTGTTGAATGATGCAACCCAAGCCTTTACGTTACGCATAATATGATTTCGGGTGTCAAGCATTTCATGGTTAGCGGCTGTCGAGTTGTGATACGATGTGCTGCAGAGGGAAAACGTAAGAGCCGACATAGATTATTCTGTATTTAGATCGCTTGCATTACCTGAAATATATAGAAGGTTTCACGTAATTTAATCAAACTGAACTTTGCGAAAACTGATATACGTCGCGATGTCACCAAGGTCATATCGTTTCCGAGTTGTTCGGCTACCGGAATACTTGTGCGCTTAGTTATCGAAATCAAGATCAGTTATGTAAATTTCGAATGATATATTCTTTCGGTCATACAGTTGTACTTGAAAAAGTGGTAGAGTGCGTTCAGACACAGTTAATGCAGTTGTTCTTATAAAGTTATTTCTTATGTGGTACTTTTTTCCGAGCTGCGGAGAAAGCTCGCGAAATGCGGAATAAATGGCATCGCTGCTAGTTTGTTCGCGTACCAAGGCCACTATATTGTAGCAATGCTTTCCACTCGATTTGTGAGCGGAAATGAGACATGTCAGTCTCATCATCCACCGCTCACGGCCAGCTGATCCCACTGATAACGCGAGCGGAGCGCCGTTCTGACCACTGACGAAGCGCGAAAATCGCGATGCGCCATTAGCATCGCAAAAAGCGTCGCTACAGAATAGCATCCCTGATTACAGTTTCTCGAAGTGCGTTTTCAACAAAAGAGACCTGCACAATGGCGGTCGAACAAGCGGAGCACTGTGTTTCGTTCGCCGTTTCAGCGCCGAGCTGTGGGTTATTATTAGCGAACGGGGTCCACTCTTACAAAGTTGCTCACGTGGCTGTCTTATACGCGGGTTGGCCTAGGCCGATCGCTTCCTTGCGGCGGACAGTGGGCTTGGTTCTTTGGACACGCTATTGAGAGCGCTACAATACGGGTGCGCAAGAACGGGGTGACGTAATCGTTTCGTATATTGCGAACTTTCTTCAAAACCGTGAAAAGAACCACCGCATGTAATAGCTTAATAAAACCAACTTTACTGGGCGTTCATGAAGACACTGTACGTTATTAAAATAAACTTATTCTCTCAAAAAAACTTTTAAACATTCGCATAATTTGTCTTAATCTTTATCGAACTAAGCGGCTAAAGAAAGTTGATGATGTCAACCAATGTTAGGCTGTCCTGAATTTGAAGAAGAACATGTAGCGGTAATAGATGGACTGAAGCGCAGAGTGGCCCCCGATACAAGCGCTTTTGTTTTCGCGAGGAAACTGGATATTTAGGAAAGAGGCGTTTCGGCTCCTCATCAATTACCTCCAAGATCCTGAGCTGGAGTGTGAATGGTGAGCCGTGCCGTGAGATAGCCGGGCGACCAGTCTGCTGCGCCCGTTTAAGTCCGTCCTCGCTAGTAGCCTTCCCTTGCGTCACTTACCAGATGCCTTGTGTTATCGGATGTACCTGTGAGGTACTTCAGACCCTAATTCACTTGATAAGTGGCGCTCAGGGGGAGCAATTGCTGGAAACTTTTGCGAGGCTAGGCCCCTGCAGCAAGCAGCAACACTCCTCCTTCTCCAAGCACCTCAGTACGACTGCGAAAACTATGCCGCTGGTCAGGTTCACCTACGATGTATTTTTCTTCAAAAACGGTTTGGTTATAGTTACGTGAAACCCTGCTTATCTTACTAAGGCCTAGCTATAGTTATCATGCTTTTACGCTCAGCACACGCCCTCTCCAGAAGCTACCGTTGTCGCTATGGCAACGGTAACTGTACCCCGTTGCCGTGACGGAAAAGCCGGAATGGTTCGATTCCAAACTGCTTCTTTTCGGCTTTCGTCGCAGCATCCCCTAGCTTATCATCAGAAACAGACAGTAACAGGGCCGAGCCACTTGCGCATCCAGAGGGAAGGCACTGGGCTGCCCTCCCCACCTCCGGTTACATGCCAAACCTTCAACGCTGGCAACATTGAGTGTGCAGTAGTCCTCCATTTCCCCGCGTCGATTCCCCTTCGCCTCTTCTCTACAGTGTATGCTTTTGATGAGATACGTATTCAGAGCAGCCCCCTCGAGGCTGCTCTAGATCCGCCGATCGATCGAGCGATAAAAATATCTGTATTTTGCCGGTTCAACCATTTAGGAGTGGGCAGATACATTGTTAACGTTACACACCTGTTACCTATATTTTCGAATTAGTGTCATCGCAGGAGCACTGCGTCGACGTCCATGCATCCGGTTTTCTCCGTGACGTTGGCTCTTATTTCCTAGGCCAGCAGATTTATTTATAAACAAATATTTGCGTATAAAATGTGGCAGGAGTGTCAGTGGACACGAACCAAGTCACTCGATCCCATTGCATAAGATATACTTGAAAAAATTATCGACCTACATGTCTGGACAGCAGCTGTGATAAAGAAAAATAACTCTTGGCTACAGGCATGAGCAGCAACACTGATGACTTCGATATATTCAACCAGAGTGAGTCTACTGTTGTTGTATATCGAACAAATTTATTAAAGTTCACATGTCAAATGCGCAACTGTGAGACAAAGTTCGGCTATAACATGCATAAAGTTCGGATATTTGCGACATGTCAGATCTCCAGTACCACCGACCTATCCTGCATACCAGCTTTTGCGGCAACATCCCTCCGATCCAGGATCGAAAAAGGCTACAATGCGCTCCTTGTCGTAACGTAAGGAAGAAAAATAGCCAATGAATTGCGGTGTGGCCGCAGCGCCCGCCCTCTCCAGTTAAAGAACTTGAACAACTGCAACTTCCCGGCCTCCTGTGACTGCGCGCCTTTTATGTGCATGTGCTTCCTTTATTGAAAACTACCTTGCAGAAAGAAACATACAAACAAACGAAAATTGTTGGTCTATTCCGTACAAGGAACTACTTTTAATCATGAAATATTGCTTCACTTTTTGTGCCCCATCAGCACACGTATATTATTCTCTGTCTTCCACAAGTTGCCCACATCGTCGATTAGTCTCTATAGACGTCAGGGGTGGACTGTAGTTACGCGGTAAATAGACTGAGCAGCAGTTTTACTAGCCGGGCTATGTTCATCACAAACTGGGGATGAACAGTTTATGATGAACAGTTTGGGATGAATGTTCATCACAAACTGAGATGGACAGCGGCAGCGCCTAAACGTGGTGTCTTAATCCACGTTTAGACGCTGCCGCTGCAGGGTCTCAGGAGAGCTTACAGACTTAACGAAGACGACCTGGATCGTCGTCGTACGTACTGTTCGAGCAGGCACCAACCTCCTCATTACCGAAACGGGCAATGAGTTGCTCAGATTCCCTGGTCCGTTCCCTCGATCGTGACTCGCCCCTCTCATATCAGGACGCCCGAAATGAGGGCGTTGTTGTCTCAGCTCTCAAAGGCTGCATCTAACTCTCCAAGCCACACATAAAGTGCGCATGTGCTGGAGCAACAGCTGAGCGGCTAAAGCGTCAGTTGTAAGTAGCAGTTCGGCAACCTATTCTAGGATGCAACCTGTCTTTTTTTTAATTAATTTGAATCTCTTTACAAGAAATGGAGGAGGCCAAGGTAAAAGCTGATCTGACGCAGCTCGATGGGCCTTCGGGCCCCTGTTCCAAAGGCGAAATAGTGTAAAGCGTATAGAACAAACAATGATAATTTAATACAGATCACAGAGCTGTCAATGTCAAGATGAAATGAGCAACTTTACAGAGATATGCGATTGGTAACCAAAGTAGAATATTCTAGGTATGATGCTGAATGAAGGATTTAAGGAGGGAAATAGGTCCAAGATGGTGCAAAGGTGTGCACGTGATGACCCCCTGCGCCACCACAGAGCTATATTTTATTGTGTTCGTTGCTTTGGGGAACACATAGCTTGTGCAGGCTTCAAAGCGATTTTGTTGACCTTTGTTGAATGCAGTATGTCTTCTGCTGGATGTAAAATTACTTTCATTGGATCGTGCAATTTCCTTCTAAAGGTACTGCTGCAGCGGGGAAAAGAAGCACTTCATGCTATAATGTAAGATCGATCAACCAACTATACTTTCGGCAATTTCTTCCACAATACACCCAAACCAAGTGTATTCATTTGCCTTCCCGAATGTCATAATTCGCATATACTGAATTATGGGATGTGCTGAGCTCCTTTTCACCCCATGTTCTATTCTTTAAGCTTGAAGTGGTCAACATTGGTCGAAAAAGAAACGCCTCCGGAGCCAACGTTTTGGCAAGGGGCTTGCCCCTTTGTCAATACGTATAGCCCTAGTATCCGGCTTCACCTTTTCGCCCACTGTTGATGGCTTATAGCTGGTAAGAGGTGTACTAGAAATAACTTTGCTTGCAGAGGTCGCACTAATTGGAGTTTTGTCTGCTTTCTTCTTTTTCAGAGGCCGCACAGCCCACTGGAGGTTTGTCAATACCACTGAATCTGTAGTATACCATCTTCTTTCGGTCTTTTCAGAGCCTTAGTACTGCGCCACCTGCCAGCGCTGCGGGTGCGGAAGCTATGACATCTAGTGCTCTCAGCACTGCCTACCGGTATCGACAAGCTAACTGTGGCTCATGCGCAGTTCGTGTGCTGCAGGGCTGTCTCGCCATTGCGCGCATCCGGTCATCAAAGAGTGCTTTTGCCGTCTCCCACGGGGCGCGTTCTCTCCTGCTCGCATTCTCTTTGAACCGTTAGTAAGACTAAGAAATATAATGCAGTAAAGCCCGTCTTTGTATTTCGGCCAAATGCGTAAGTAACCGTTGATGCCAGCTGGGTTCAAGGCCGCTAAGCAGTCGAAACAAAACCATGTGGCGCGTGTGTTTTCTTTCTTTGATTTCTTATGACGATAGCTCTGTACTTACTAATCAAGCAACGCGTCTGACCGCACGTATATTGAAATTGCGGGCGTATCATTCCATAAACCCATTATCCGCTAAGGATTACATTCTAGGGTATGTTATTATTTATTACATCAGGGATTTACGTGAAAATAAACATATACGTATATTTAGCATTCGCTACATGCGAGATAACGAACATTGTCGGGGAAAGAGAGGAAGCTAGATTTAGAAGAAGGAAAGCTGAAAGATCGGTCAGAATCAGTATATTCTAACCAGAGTTCTCGAAGAACAAAGACACAGTGAAATTGTTAGGTGAATATACAGAGGCTCTATAAGACTGAAAATTTGCGCACCTCTGCAGAGAGTTTCAAATGCGGCAAGCGGTTAATGCAACGGAGCATGTGCGGTCGATGACCATTACTCACTTTCTAGGCAAGTTCAGAGACAGTACCCCGGATGGGCCTCCCAAGAAAGCAGAAAATCCACCTTTCGATTATGCCGCGTGCTAGGCCCGGAGTGGTTTCATTCCTGCACACATGCAGGTTGGTCATTTTCGAAAGTACCCTATAGTCGGTAGACAGCATAGCGGCAGCACCATACACAGAGGTACTATTGGTTATTATGGCTGTTGCTGATAGTATACTGGCACCCACGGGCCCAATATGTGCCAACTATGTATACCCACTATGTGCTTACCGCTGCATTATATTACGATTGTCATTGTCGGTCAATGTGATTTTACTGTTTACGAACCGTGGCATGGTCATGGCAATACAACAAACTGCAGCGCGCCTTCAGCAATGTCGGCGCAACTTCAGCAACTACGACCTCAGCGTGTACAGCTGATGCCGTAGCTTCTATAACTTGCTTCGCAAGTAAGCTGCCAGATAAACTGCCCTCATGCGCTAGCTTCTTTTCGCTTTCGGGTTTCGGGCAACGACTTGTTCAAGGAACGTGTTAGCCATGCACGCCAACTTATTGCATGCCCGTATGAGGTTACGAGGTCATGTGTGCAGCCTTTCCTTACTAAAAACAGTTCACGGAGAAATCGCCCACTTAATGTACGTATGGCATTCGTAAGGAACATATATGCAAGGGACGCACGCTTATTAGTCTGCTTATCGCATACGAGAGAACGGACCCTGGAAGAATTGGACTTTGGCAAAGGTGAAGCTCGATCTAACTTTAACTTTTCGCCAATTCCGCTCGTCGAAACACTGGTATTTAGCTGTTAACCCGACTCTTGGCTAATTCATTGCAGTCTATTTGTGTTATATAAAGAAATATTTGCCGACTCCACGCAGTTGCTCTTCTTCTCAAAACAACTGAACACATCGTAAACGCTCTGTTGAAAGGTATAACTATTTCATTTCCCAATATTCTTTATACACGAGAAAAGCTCCGGTTTTTATGAATAACAACTCACTTTCGACTAGTTAAAAAAAAAAGAAAGAGATTGCTCGCTGATGATTATTATTCATCCAGGTGCAACTTGCCCTTCCATCATTGCGAAGTAGTACTTGAGAAGGACAGAAAGGTGGAGGGTGATTTGTAGTGGATTCATGGACGCTTTAGGTAGCGCGACAAGACAAGTAGAAACAAGGAGTGAACTGACAGCGGCCTGTCCTGTCAGTCCGCTGCTTCTTTGTCTTTATCTTGTCTTTTATTTTATTGATTTGCTACTTACCATACGTGTCTAGATATTCAAACGACTACGCTGAATAATTGTTTTTTTTCTAATATATTATTCCGTGCATTTGGGTGCTAAGAACAAAGAGGCCAAAAGCCATTATCGAGGATCACAAGACATATATAAATGAAGATCTGGCTCATGAATGTATTATACACACCAAAAGTTTACTCTTGTCACACATCGCTGGGCCATCTGCAGTGAGGTAACACCACCAAAATGTATCGTCGCCCTACCGCTTTATTTATCTACTTCGATTTATCTGCCAAGCACTGCGCACAGCTGTAAAAAGAAAAAGAACAGGATTTGAGCTTCCCGCAGAAAGTTGAGAGTGCGCCGACCATTCTTTTTTTCTCTTCAGAGTAGTATGCTTGTTTCAGAACACAGTAACGGCCCAGTGGCGCAGCGCGATATACATATGCGGCTTCTCCTGGCGCAGATGTGTACGTGCGAAACCCAAAGGATTCCAACTTCTACATGGATCGCATCCTGCTGACGGACATGATAGCGCAAGTGCGCTTCCTGGACCTGGACCCGTTCCATCTGCCGCCTTTCGAGACTGACTTCAAGGACAGCATCCTGGGCATCCCCGTCCACGGTCACGCCAAGTTCGTGAACGGCACCCTGCGCGGTCTGTCGCGCGTCAACCGCTTCGGCGACTGCACGGCGCCCGGCTGGCTCAACGGCAACATCACCGTCACCTGCAACCTGCTGATCGACGACCTGGACATCGTGTACGACGCGCGCGTCAAGTACGGCATGGTGCCCGAGCTGCGCGTGCGCGTCGAGTCGCGCGTGGGCACGTGCTACGCGCACATGGAGGCCACTGCGGCGCCGGGCAAGCCGGCCGTGCTGCGCTCCTTCCAGATCACGGGCCTCGGCGACCTGGACACCAAGTGGTCGGGCCTGGGGCCGCTGAACCCCTACTTGCGCAGCATCAACGACGGCTACCGCGCCAACATCGCCGGCGTCGTGTACAGCACCTTCTACAGCAGCTACAAGGTTGCGCTGGACCGCTCGCTGTCGCGCGAGCCCATTCCCAAACCTTGAAGCAGCAACCGATCTCTGAAAGCAGCGAGTGTGCTGCGCGTATAGTCTACAATACCGCTATGCTCTGTAATGCGGAGACGCCTCCGTCACTTCGCTTTATCCTCGCGTCGTTAAAGCGCAGACATCACGCTTGGAAACTGCAGTAATGTGAGGACTGCGGCTGCTACACCTGCATGTGCGTACATTAAATCTGTCGCTTGGTTCGGGTTATCAATAAATATTTTTCTATACTTTGTTAACTTTTTATATAACTGACACTTTTCTTGTGCATTGTTGACAGCACTGATCAACAGAAGCAAGAAAAGCAGTTGTTACCTTCGAGCAGAGACGTCAAAGGAATGTAGTACCTGTCAAAGGAGTATGTTACTAAGATGGTGAAGCTTAGCGACGGCGGGAAGATCAAAATGTATACTTAAAACTGCAGGATTTTCACGTTTTACAGACCAACGACGGCACGTGCAGCTTGGTAGTGTTAAAGAGAACACAGTTTTTGTATGATAGGACTCAGGCCACTGCTCAGAACGTACCTATGTGAGGAAATACTATTTTTTTCTCCGCTGTCCATCACGATGTGTTCTCATTGTGGCCCCACAAACACGGGGCGATTATGGATGGAAAATAAGAATGCTTTTCAAGGAGCGTGCGCATGCTGATTTTTGAAATCAAATACGAATAGAATTTTGAAGATAGTTTTTATATAACCTCGAATATAAGTATTATTTATTTCAAGTTGAATATAAAGTCCGTTGAATTAAATTTGGCTTACGAACTCCAAACTTAGCTGCCCTGGTATATTTAGGACTACCCATGCTGTACATTCTTGTTTTGGCGCGTGGTTTAGAACGTGAAAAAATGAGGCAGATGAGAGACAGTTGGCGTTTCACTGTCATATCTTCTGCCCGCTTCTAAACCAGACGCCAAGACAAGAGCGGCAAGATTATACAGCAAGCCTAAGCGCAAATTTGCCTAAGAGAAGTTTTTGGCAGGACAACCGAATTTTTTCTTTTGTTTCAAAGCAAACACGTGTGTTAACACGCATCCTGCAGTGTGAGTACATCGCTGGCTTTCAAATATGCCAGAGCGTAGCTTAAGCCACTAAATTAAGCCATGCACGTTGGCACATATCGGAGCCTGCCAGTTGCTTCGGGACGTCAAACCCCATAATTTCTCTCTACCCCATAATCTCTCACTAAGCAGGACGAGATAAATCAGTACTCCTAATAAGATCGTTACAAATATAAAACGAATAAAGGCGGGAAGGCATCAAGGAATACCTTGATTTTATAGCGTCATTACCATCTTCAACAAAAACTTCATTTTATTCCAAATGCAATGATCAGTTCACCACTTTGCATGAAATCCTAGCGAAAGGGACATAAAATAACTGCATGCTTTTTCTTATTTCCTGTTACTCATTAAAGCGCCCACGAGCGTACTGATTTATTTCATTCCTATTGGTGCCGTAACGTTTCTCGTTGCACTAGTTTGACTAATTAAAGACTAACTGAAGGGAAATACTGAGTGTTGCATAAAAAGGAGCGCCAGGTATACATGACTCTGCCAGCTAAACTGCTAGCTGATCTCCGCTCAAATTGCGCACCAAGGTGCAATTATGCGTGAAGTTTAATTTAGTACCACGTCTGCGGACATCACCTAACCAGTTTGCCAGTTTGGTAAATAATAAAACCAAATCCGAATATATCCGTGCCGTCTGCCGAGAAGCCACTCAAAACTGGTCGATTCCGCTGAAAAGGAACGGTGGTGCCACCTGTGACCGTTATGGTGAACACTGTGTTTTCGCTGTAGCCGTGACAGATGTCGCCACCGTTCAGTTGCAGCGGAATCAAACATTTGTCAGTGGCAGACGACATTAGCATTCGACTTATCATTGAATAAATGGGGGGGGGCGGGGTAAGTGAAGTTTGAGGTTTCTTTATTTAACAATAGCGGTCTAAATAACACAACTGTGTGCACACAGTATTTGGCCCCACAGCGAAAGGCTAGTTGTGAGGCCATTTACAAAATGTAATTGACAGCAATAGAGATTATTAACATCCCATGTGCTGAAACGGGAACAAAAGTACACTCAAGAGAAACGTACATGAAAGTTTATATGATAACAGTGAGGTAAGCAGTTAATCAATAAACAAAAGCTCGGTCCGCAAACGTGGTATTGAACTAAGCTTCATGCAGAATGGTACTTCTGGAAGAGTCAAGTATACCTGGCGCTCCTGTTTATCAACACTCAGTATATTTGAAGGACTTCAGCTAGTGTGATTTCGTGGTCGAAAAAAGAACAAGAATAATAAGTGATAACTGCTAAACATTACGTCAGAAAAGAAAAAAAAACAATTCACTGCAGTTTGCGGCTGCATTTGAGCGCGTAGAGAACAGGCTTTCACATGTCATCTGAGTTGTACATGCTGAAAGTTGTTTCTTTCCTCAATGTCTGCCGTCATTGGGATGAACAGCAGGCACGTGGTCAAAACTGGCGATAACAGGTTTACTAGGACGTTGATCGCATTAGGCAAAATTAGGCTTCATGCTACTATGATGACGACAAGCTTCCACAGATTCATCACACAGGCATGGCTGTTTAACTTTCCGTTGCGACATAGCCAAACCACGGGCCTTCTTCGCTCTTCCTGGAAAGCTGAACGGCAGGCAATACATATTCGTTTAATATTCGTAAAATATTCGAAAAGTATTTGGAAAGGCGAAGAGTGTCTTTCGTTTGCAATAGCGCATCGATCACCAAGTGCACAAAAAAATTCGACCTGTTAGTCACACGCAAGAAAAAAAAATAAATAAACTGAATGCCTCTGCTTTTACGCTTTTTTTTTTCTGCTTCCTTTTGTCACACTGGCTGAACTTGTGAGTTCTCATGCAGCTCGTATGACGGAACCAATAATACGAATATGAGAATTCACATGAACCGTCCGTTAACTACTTTCTATGTGGCATTCTAGCTTTGATCTTCGTGAAGTGCTTTCATTTTTTATCGGATGCCGGAGCCGAGGAGCAGTCTAAACCTCTAATAGACGCCAAAGCCTTATATTTATTTAATTTTGAAAATTCTCACATTCCTTGCGCGCTTATATTGTCGCATATGTTGAAAATAACCGGCGGCGGTCACTAGGAGTCGCTGGCTCAACGCTTTCGGAGAATTCGGTTCGCCCTATAGGTCTCGAAGAGCGTGCGCACTTAATACAGCGTTGAGGAAGAGGAAGACAAGCACTAACTGCACAGGACGTGCACCGGACATCAGCTGGCTTTACAGCGCCAATGCTCACGCATGAAAGGCACGCTCACATAAAAATTCGAGTGTACAATGTCATATCTTCCAGTTTGCCCATCACGGGCGCGCACGACGCATCCTCTTGTTAAAGTAACCGATTTCTTTACTCGAGAAAACAATAGAAGGTGCGCTCATGTCATCTGCTTATTGCATGCGAAAGGCCTCGCACATTAAACTGCACTTTTCAGCCTTAATTCCACTCAGTGCACTTGTGCTGCCAAACTTCGACTTGCACTGGCATCCTTTGCATTGATCTGCAAAATGTCCACACCCTGCTGTGCTACCGCCTGAAATTGCGTTCGACGCTGTGATGTGACTTGCGATGTGTATAACCAGTGCTTAAAGTCAGGAGGGGGGGGGGGGGGGGAGGGCGGCCTCTCTTCCATTCTTTAAGGAGGGCTCGGTCCCCCTTATCAGATCAACTGTAGCGCTGCAGCACTCTTTCGACAAGGGCTGGAAGTGATTTTATTACCAGTAGTGCCTTTGCGGGGCAATTCAAAATCTCTAATGTGGCGAATAAATGAATCGCGATTAATCGGTTTATGTGCGCGCGCGCGCGCGCGCGCGTGTGTGTGTGTGTGTGTGTGTGTGTGTGTGTGTGTGTGTGTGTGTGTGCGTGCGTGCGTGTGTGCGTGCGTGCGTGTGTGTGTGTATGTGTGTGTGCGTGTGTGCGTGTGTGCGTGCGTGTGTGCTTGCGTGTGTGCGTGTGCGTGTGTGTGCGTGTGTGCGTGTGCGTGCGTGTGTGCTTGCGTGTGTGCGTGTGCGTGTGTGTGCGTGTGTGCGTGTGCGTGCGTGTGTGCGTGTGCGTGCGTGTGTGCGTGCGTGCGTGCGTGCGTGTGTGTGCGCGCGCGCGTGTGTGTGTGTGTGTGTGTGTGTGTGTGTGTGTGTGTGTGTGTGTGTGTGTGTGTGTGTGTGTGTGTGTGTGTGCGTGTGTGTGTGTCGATTGGTCTCGGTTGCACTGCCGAAAGCAACAGGCGCGGCCGTTTACTTTAGCGAAAACCTGAAATAAACGACGCCCGACCACGTGACCACTTTTTCAGCAGTAGCATTAAACAAATAGTTCGTTCCCACGCAGCTAGAGTGAGAGCACTGCGATCGCAATGCGCAAGCGCTATAGAATTGGCCCCATTTTCTTTTTTTACGTTTGCTTTCTTGCTTGATTAATTATGAAATTACACAAAATGCAAAAAATAATAAAGTTTGCTTTCCACCACTCAGTTGCCAACAACCTGTCTCTTAGCCATATTTTCCTATGGCGCACCCGAGTGCATTCTTTAAACCATGGCTGAAGTTAACAGGAACACCCTGTATATGCGTGTGGCCGCACCGGTATCCTTGACTACCACTCCAACAAAGCATGTCTTACGTCCTCTATTATTCTTTAACGTTTGGCGTAACGGCAGCAGAAGAACAAGCGCGAATATTTTGCATTGCCCAGTCGGTGGAAGCAAAGCTGCATAGTGAGGGATGGCGGGAGACACGCGTACAGTCTTTGTTGCATCCTCTCGAGCGGTTCTCTCCAGCCCGTTAACCTCCGTCACGCATTGCTCAAGCACCTGCGGTTCACATGCGCCCTGGCTTTAGGCGGTGCTCAGTTGGGGCCGGAGAAAGGCCGCCGAGGGTCTATTTTTATGATGTAGGGGAAAGCGAAGACGAGCCTTTCATAAGCACCTGCCGCGCTGGGGATGCGAAACCATGCGCCTCTCTATGAATACGGCGCTTATCTCTCACCGAGGTTATTACGAAAGTGTTTACACGTAAGTGCGTTTCACATCGGCGCGCGCACGCTAACGACATCGTTTCGGCAACTACGATACTTTTCGCATATCTTTAAGACGCGCGCAACTCGAAGAGTTTCAGGCATATAAGGGTCAGATCTAACAACCGCATTAGAAAACGCAAAGATTTGATTTTGGCATGGTTCCGTGTTATTTCGCTCACTCTTTGTCATTGTCACTGAGATAAGCTTAAGTCCTGTTTCACATACACGCATAATCAGGGGCTGAATTCACAAAGCTTTTCGTTCATAAGCGCTCTTTGCCATTGGCCGGGTGCCCTCGCTAATGATATGTCCAGCCCCAGTACTGGCTAAAATTTTCTCTTACGAACAATTTTAGTGTAAAAGTTTGTATTAATACCGGTCTATGACATTTTTTTTTTTGCCACCACAACCCTGTTTGGATCTTGTGGCATGGATAAACTGCGTTAGGAACGAGGTCAAACCCACCGTTCTCTGCGCCAACACTCTATGTCCAACGCATTGAGGAGACTAGATGATCGACCACTGTGTAAACCAAAATTACTGAAACAGCGTCCCCACCGATCAACGGCCTAGAAGGCGGTGAAGGCACTCTGGTGCGTTCTAAGGACTGTCTTGTGCGAACGCCTTTGACTGCGTAGTGCCGGCCCGCGCACGTACTTCATTCACCGCATTTCTTTTTCCCTCTCTGCTTCTTTTTCAGAGCTGGGGCAGCGGTGGCTCGGCCCACTCTCGTTCACATGCCGGACCTTTCGCGCTGACCAAATCAAGATTGCAGTGAGCCGTGTACTGTTGTAGCGAGAACAACGACAAAGAAAATGCTCGATGTTTGCTAACTCCCGCATTGATCACAGGCAGCACTGTCGCTCATTCTAATGCGGCGAGCAAAATAGTTCTTAAAAGCTACAACAACCCACAGTCGGCAAAGAACAGTTCGCTGATTTTTCTTTATTAAATGTGAAATACGAAAATTTTGGCCCGGCTATCCCGGAATAATAGGCAGAAAAAACAAGAAAGACAGGAAGCTAATCAGTTCGGGGTAGTCCAGATGGGAAAGTCGGAGAGAGGGGTCCATGCGATGCATGCTGGTGTGTTGTAAACTAGGCCGTAACGTCCACACACGGGCTCATTTTTCTCAGGAATATCTTTCTTCCTGCAATTTTCTGCGAGGAACCTGGGCCCTTGTTCATAAAAAGGCATTTGCGCTGGGTTTGTTCGTAAGAGAAAATTCTTGTCAGTCCTGACGCTGAATATATTATTAGTCAAGGCAGCCGACCAGTGCTAAAGAGCCCTTATACGTACGAGAAGTTTTGTGAATTAAGGCCCTGAGCCCTTATTTACAAAAATGTTCTTACGATAGAACTGTTCGTAAGAGCAGATGCCAACCATGCAATTGTTATGTCGGACCTATCATCAGCGAATGCGGCCAGCCAACAAGCAAACAGCAGTTACGAACAAAAAGATTTGTGAATTCGGCCCCTTGATCCCTATTCGCCAAAAAGTACTTACGCTAGAAGCGAAAGGAAGAAATTGTCGTCCACGCGACTGCACTACGAAGCTGCAATGGAAACCCGGCCACACGGGCTTTCTCCGAAATAAAGACGCGCACGTAAAAAAAAAAAAATGGTTGACGTGAGGATGCGCCGTATCTGCACTGTTCGCATTCGAAGGCGGATAGACAGGTAATGTTCGAAAGAAGAGAGACACCCATGACACGACCCAGAAATGCGTTGCAAGCGCCTTGCGCCGAATGTGTAGATATATAGCGGCACAGTCATGGTATGACGATATTGAGTTGATAACAAGCGGTGCTGGCGCGTAATGTTGCCCCAGCAGTCGTCTGTGTTTGAAACGGGGAAGCGGTGTGCTCAGGGTGCGCTCGTGTTGACATACGTAGTTTTGTCACGACATTTTATTGTCTGCTGCTTTCGCGTGTTCTGCACTAGCTATTTCTGTTCCCTGTCTGCCGTCGAGGAAACTCAGGCGAGCGAGGAACTCAGGGCATCCTGGGGCAGAATCTCATAACGGTTCGGAAAACGTAAGCGTAAATGATTTGGCAGAGCGCAGCGCTATGTCGTCTGCTACCAGAAGCTTGCGCGATGCACACATCAGGAATCCACTGCCAGCAATTCCTAAGTAGCGAGCGCAACAAAACCGTGAACTGGTTCCTATAGGGCCACCTTTACTAGACGTCTATATGAATTTTCCTTCTTTTTTCACCCTTCGTCATCGGCTCGGACATGACTTGCTCGCCGCCGCTGTCGCTGCGATCTGCCTCACGGTACATCGCGCGATAGCAGCAATGGAACTTGAAATCGAACATTACGATATACGATCTACTTAGAAAGGTCTACTTAGAAAGCCGGCAGAGGCGGCACAAATAATTATCCGCCATCTCTTCTAACGCGTATCGCGCTTCCAGCCGTTGTCGACACTGAAAGAGCAATCAGAGAGAGAGAGAGAGAGAGAGAGAGAGAGAGAGAGAGAGAGAGAATAAACATTTATTACGTAAACCAAGCAGAAAATTTCCTCGATGAGCGGGACCCTCAGTCCAGGGCTGGATCAGCCGTTGCTGTTCCTGCTGGCTTGTGCTGAGCATCGCAGACTCCCAAGAGGAAAGGGTAGGGTTGGGTATAGGAGGAACACCTGAAGGGTTAGGGCATTCCCATATGGAGTGGTACACAGTGGGGACAATGGGAAGGGTACTGGTTGGGATGAAAGATATGTAGCATGTGGAGACAAGGAAAGGAATTGGTCTGCAGTTGCCGCCAGACAGCGGCATCTGCCCTATTAAGCGAAGGATGAGGAGGGGGATAGTTATGGCGACTTTGTCGGCAGTACTCGAGCGTCTCGGTGTACTGTAGGGGCTCTGGCGGTGCGTCGTCTGGGTTGGACAGCTCTTGCGATGGTGCCCGGCCAGTCAGACCTCGGGCTACCGCATTAACGCGTTCATTACCATGGAGAGAGGCATGTCCAGGAGTCCAGACGATACGCACCCTGTGTAACGTGGGAGAGGGGACAGAGGAGAGAATTCGATGTGTGTGTGCAGTCACGAGTCCTTGCGCGAGTCTGTCACTATAGTGATGGGGGTGACTTGTGCGGAAAGGGTCGAGGCATAGACAATGGCCAGGGCTATTGCCCCTTCCTCTGCTGAGCAGCTGTGCGTTGTTAGAACTGTGGCACACACCATAAGCGCGTCTGTATTGTCAGTTAGAGCTAAACACGTGGCCCGCCTCTCTGGGTGGCCGGCCGCGTCAGTGTACAAAACCGGTGTAATTGTAGAGAAATAAATTGAGCAACACCAAGCAGACAACAAGGAAGTGATAGCCTTCGAAGCAACCAACGCGCACGCCCGCGTGTCTCCGGAGTCGCGCGACTGGCGCGCGCGGCCAGGGTCGCGAGCCAACAGTCAAGCCACAGCAACGGAACCCAAAGCGGACATACCCCTTCGCCGGTTCCGCTCTTAGCCAACGACGGGTTTGCTTTGAAAATGATTGACACATGCGGGACGTGATCATTTATTTGTGGTGCCACCCCGCTGCCTGTGACGGCCTCTCACGCAAGCAAAATTTCGACCAATCAGGTGAGGCCAAGTGAACGGTTCCCCTTCCGAACCGTTATAAGATTCGGCCACTGCATAGTATCCCTGGTTAGCTATGATAGTAGCGTGACGCCCAATGCTTCAATGCGTGAAAAAGCGTTTTGTTAAAAAGTGCGTTCAACAAAAGTGCATTTTTACAGCGAGTTTGATGGCCCAAAACTGGTGTCGCTCAGGAGATTCATTCCAAGTGTATACGCGTTGAAAACTCACCGGCTATACAATTATTAAATTACAATGTGTCTCATAAAGTAATTAATTAAGAATTCAACTAGTGGTTTTCTTTTTAATTCGTTGAATATGAGTTTAGGTTTCTCGTGCAAGTAATGTGAGCTTCTCTAGATAATCCAGCTCAAGGACTAGAATTCTGTGATCTGTAACAGGCGATCTTGAAACATTCTGGAAAACTTAGAAATTATCATTCCGTATTAGTTTATACGAGACGTTAAAAGTTTACAGCAGCTGCGCCAAATGCATTCGTGAAGACAGCTATTAAATTCACAACTGTGTATTTATTACGCTAGCTGGCGCTTTTGTTTAGCTACAGACTAGGTAACAAGAAACCACCGGCTGTCTAGCGTGTCTATGAAATACAAGATGAGGAATTTACAGATTACAGTTACAGTACAGTTTTTGTGCCTCATGTACCTAATGAATGGAACCGAGGCCCTGCTTTTACTGCGGATATATCGAAGCAGGTGCTTGCGTAAGGAATTCTGCAGAATGGGTGACCCATAACGATCGCCTCAAACTTCAAGATATTCATAAAGCCTGTAATTGAAAACGTAACTATTGCATTTCGCGAATTCTTATGCTGTTTCTATATGAACACCAGTAAGTTACGTCTGAATGAGAAAACAATAAAGCACCACTGACGCGTATTCTTTAGGTATACCACAGCTCCACTTGCAAACGCCTTTGATAGCCTAACGTTGAGCGTTTTATGTGCGCAACTTGGACATGCGTGCTTATGATTGCGCTGCGTAAATGATCAATAGGGGACCAATATGTCTCTTCAGATGAAGAGCAAGGTCAGTGCAGCAGTTCTCTTTGTCATTCTCCATGCGTGAAGTTTGCTGACAACTTCTTCTAAGTTTACATACCAATCAACGATATTTATGCTAAGCAGTATTGAAAGTACAAGGTCATAAAAAATTATCTTTTAAGATAATTCATTGATGACCAAGAAGAGGCATTAAGCGAGAAAAGGTCTGCGCTAAGAAAAAAAAAACTTAAGGCTGATGTCTAACTCGGCCTCGTTCCCGTACCGAGTGCAGCGACACATGGCGCCTGTGTCGTCTGCCAGTGTCGTCTGCCTCGCCTCGTCGAGCATGTCGTCTACGCTGTTTTCATAATGTTGAACTCGACGTAAAAGCTAAGCATGTGCACAAAAAAATTATCCAGGCTTCCTAGCAGAAGACCTTGTTTTATTTGTGCACAGTGGCGTGGGACGCTAACGTGGGAAGCGGACAGCCCGGCAGGCGTGACCAAGGTTGGCGAGGTAGGGCCCCGAGAGCTGCGCCTGAAGGACGCGAGACAGCTCTTGTTCGTAGCCCTTCTGGATGACATTGTACAGGGGCAAGTCCCTGAGTCCGCTGAAGGAGACGCGCGGCCTGGGTGGCCGGAGCAGCCTGAAGTTGACCGTGGGCGACTGACCAAGAGTGGACGTCACCTCGACCAGCGCGTGGTTGGTGTCAAAGTCGGCCCGGGTGCCAACGCGACGTTGCGCGCCCACGTAGGTCAGGTCGGAAGTGGCGCTCACGGCGACGCGGTCGAGGACCACGTTGCAGCCGACGGTGACGCGACCGGGTCCCGATGATCCGGGCCGGCCGCAGTCGCCTTGGCGCCGGATGAATCCCAGACCAGTTACGTTGACGACGCGCATCTGTGCGCTTAGCGTGCCGGGCGCGCCCAGGTTGGTGCTGTAGGGAGCCACCGCGAGTGGATCCAGCCGGTTTCGACGTACCAGGTCAGCCATTTGGTATCCGAGCACCTGGTCGATGTAGCGGTTGGCATCGGTGACGGTGGCACCAAAGGCCCCTGAAGAAGGCAGTTGATGGGTTATCTCGTACCAATGTCCCAGGGTCGAGAGAACATAAAAGTTCACGCTGCATACCACGCAGCAGCGTGGAATACCACATGCGGCACGTCGGAAAGGTGGCTACTCTGTTTTATAATTTGTAACGTCTTTGACGACGGGCGAATCGCACGCGGAATCGTATCATGTGTCCCTTTCTTTAAAATTCCTACTCTGCCAGAGCTTTAAAAAAGAAAAAAAAGGCATTCATTCCTTTTTTGCAGGAACAAATTCTATTTCAGCTTTTCCCCAAACTCCCAAGACCTCTCAGGCGCTCCTCATAGTCCCGTCGTAGAACGCCAGCGAGACGACTTCGAGGTATTCGTCGAAGACATCGATTGCTATCCTTGCCTACAGTTCGCATGTGCCAGATACGACTGACTTCATTTAATACAACGACGCGTAAAACACGTACATGCCTACTAGTTCGTGCTAAGATGGGAAAATATTCACTTCAGGCGTCACCTGTGCAGATTCCTCTCAGCAGCGCCTTTATGTCGTTTGGTGGTTGATATCATCAAAACGCCATTGCTGTCGTCAGACAGCCCTTTGAATGATTCACGGATTTCTTTCATTTCCAGGTGCGTGTTCTAAATCAAGCTGGGACAAAATTCCTTTTGAGTATATATGCAACCTGCCACGACAACTTTCACATCGTCCAGTAGTAAGTAGTCACTAAGGAAATCTATGGCAACCTAAAGCATGTGCATTTCTTTTCTCATTTTGAACTAAATTAACTAGAGATTTATCGACACTCCAAAAAAAGTCAGATGCATTTTGACGGATTCATTGCATTAGTAGAAGAAAACAAGGCGACATTGGGTATCACTTGCATTGTGCGGGCTTACCGCAAAGAGGGACACATTCGGTGCTTTTAGGTCAACTTACCAGCGAAAAGGGTGAACAGGAGTACTGGAATCATTATATCAGGTATCTAGAAAGAAGAGAATGCAACAAAGCAATCAAGGCTATGCACTGTCGCGATCACATCAAGTATGGCAGCCGTGATGTCATCAAACGCACTTGCAAGGCAAGCCGTAATTTTGGTATAAATTGGTTGGTGAATGGCATACAAAATCCAAATAGCAGCTGATTACAGCCGCCTTCGCAATAATGCAGTTAAGAATGTTATTACAGTATAGTGTGCAAAGAACTAAACCATGCTATTCGTCACATGATAGGCTTTATCAACGAACCCGCTTTGAACAGGTAGCACGGAACGGCTTGCGGAGTAGAGAGTGTGTACTGCAGAATCCACAATAGCTAGATGCGTAGGCAAAGAAAGACCGACAACTTTATTCGAGACACGGACAGAGATTATTCCAAACTTATCGTACGCACTCGAAAGAAAGCAGAGAGATTGACATACATGTCATGCCATTGGCACATAAAATTCAACATGTGCACTTCTGGGCAGTGCGTAGCCAAAAATTTCGCTCGGGGGCGGCTCACGTTGCAGCTCGGCCTCCTCTTTATAGCATTTGTCGAGGGATCAAATACATGAATAATGATTGCATTACCATTGCCAAAGATGCTGCAAACGAATTCTTGAAAGCTACGCGCTGTCAAGGCAAATGAAATATGTATTTTCTCATAAATGAATATACTCGTATGTCCCAAAAATTGTGCTCGAAATAACTGATATCAATGATTCCGTGTTTATTGTCTATTTAATAAGTAAAGAAAATATCACACAAACTTTAGAACTATATCAGCTCGAAACCAGCAAATCAGTGCATGCCGCTGTTATGAAAAATGTAAAGGCCATAAAAGGAACAAGTTGAGGACAAATCTGCTAATGAAACTTTGTCAGTCAAGAAGCGTGTTTACATTTGTTACATATGCGATGGCTAGGGAAAAATCTCAATGACGCTGTCATTTGTTCCAATGTATTGCGCAGGAGCAGCTGTCACCGGTCGTGTATTGTGAGTAATTGCGCCGAAATTATATTCGCAACAGAGAGCACATATAAAAAGCAGGAGTTCTGCAAAATATACGAGGGCGAGGCAAATGAAAGTGAGTCAATGCGAATATATGACGAATGGGGTATTTTATTTTAAACTAGTCTCCATGAGCTAGCATTTAGACATCAGTCCGACGGACTATACGGGTCGCGTGATTCCCGTCTCATAAAACTCCTTGGGTTGCCGCGTGAAAAAGACTGTAACTGACTCTTTCACGTCATCGTCCGACATGAATCGCGTTCCCTTGAGCTGTTTTTTTTAATTGCCCCAAAATGAGGAAGCCGCAAGGCTACAGGTCTAGACTATATGGATGATGTTGCAGCGTTTCCCACTTGACCATTGCCAGTTTTGTATTAACCACATAAGCGTCGTGGGCATGGGCATTGTCGTGGAGCAAGTTGCCCCCACTCGTCAAATTTCGACGTCATTTGTTCTTGATTGCGACATGCAGCCGATCCGGCGTTTCACAATGTCGGAAACAATTGATAGTCCCTCAAGATTTAGCCAATTCTATCAGTAATGGCCCCTGAGGATCGAAAAATAAAAGTCAACAGTACCTTTCCAGCGGAAATTACGGCCTTTGCTTTCTTTGGGGGTGGTTAATTCAAATGTTTCCACTGTGAGCTTTGCCGTCGTGTTTCAGGTTCATAGTAGCGGCACCACGACTCGCCCCGGTCACAATTGCAGACAAGAAGTCGTCACCCTTATTGCGATATCGGATCAGATGAGTCAGGGCAGTGCCGAACCTCACCGTCTTCCGGCAGTGGTTCAAAATCTTGGGCATCCATTGCGCACACAAGAGCCGATAAACGAGATGGTCATGAATTATGGTGTGAACCGAACCCTGACTGATGTTCGCACGCTCTGCCAGTTCCTCGATGCTTATCCTCCGTTCTTGTCTAATCAGCTCATCGACCTTTGCAATTGTGTTGGGGGTGATTGCACGGTATGGCTTTGGCCCGGTCTTCGATCTTCTTTGCAACTTTCACGTCCTTCTTTGAACCGTTTCCTCTAACGCTTCACAGTGACCAATGAAATGCAATGTTCACCGTACACAGCAGCCACACGGCGACTAATTTCTTTTTTGGGAAACACTTTCAGCTCTCAAAAACCTGACGACATCGCGCTGTTCAACTTTTGGAGCGTCCATTATGTCACGCAACCATGTTCAACCCAGTGTATGAGAGCATTAAAGAACATTTATCCTCACACCTACGCGTCACTTTTGTAAATGAGAGATGCCTGAGTGCTGCGGGCATGCCTCGCAGGTAATGAACAAAACCATTATTGCTCGAGGTTGGTTGGCTCACTTTCAATTGACTTGCCCTCGTACATTAGAAATGCGAAGATACCACTTGAAAAAGGCCAAAAATGTGTCACTGGAAACAAAGTTCACTGCACCTCGCAATAAGATATCGAAATATGCGTATAAGCCTCAAATAAATCTACGTATCTAAGAAAAAGCCACTGTATATAATGCGTCAAACAAGGCAAAGAAACATGTTGCGCAATCACAGATTCACATATCACAAAATCCTAAGGCCCGCCCCCCTTCCTCCACTCCTGCCGATGTATCGCGCGCGACAGAAGGCGGTGCGCTTCCTCCCGCTTTCCTCCCTTGCACACACAAGACTGAGTCACCATCGTCGGCTCCCCCATGCACCCCCCCCCCACGCTTTCACTCGCACATGCAGCATGCGGCATGCGGTCCCGATGTTACCGCCCCTGGACTTTATACGGAACATGAGGGCGACGGCAGGAATGCACCTGGAGTGTCCGTATAATTGATATTGTAATAATATAATAAGAGTATCCGGCAAATGAAGCGTCCGGTGGCCCATTACTTTTAGCAAAAGAAGTAACAAAATCGAACTTCCATCATGCGACAATTCGCTGCGCCGCAACAATGTCTTTTTTATTTCTTTTGTGGGACGGGGTCACCGAAATGAAAAAAAAAACACAAAGAAATACGTTGGCCACAATCGAATGCCTACTTTGGTCACCTAATGTGTCTACCGAAGGAATATCGAAGAAAACGTGAGACGCTTGGTCCACAGTGAACCATACGCGGACTACCCGGTATCCCACACCGGCGAGACAAGACTTTCCAGAGAGGTTGCGCTCAAGCGTACGCGTTGCAATCCGTCGAGTCCCCACAGTGATGCCGACGAACGGCCATTGTTTCTTTTCCTCGTCTGCTAGCCAGAAAGCGTCCAAAACTCTGCCATGGGAAAATCCCCTCCGCCAGAGATAAACGAACGCGCACCGAAGTGCGCCGCGCGGTGCTCGGGGCAACACGAGAAAAAAACATGCGCTCTGGCTGGCTCTGGCAGCCCGCGGGTAGCGAGAACGAGATAAATACAAGAGACTCAAGGTGTCCTCACGAATAGAAGTCAAAGTAGAAAAATAATTAACGTAGTTACCTTTGCTGGCTTTAGTGTTTTGACGTGGCCGCTTTGGCGCAGGTGAAAAAAATGCTGATATTGTTTTCTGTGACATGACGGCACAGATGAACTCCCACAACGCTTCGTCTGATCCGACCTCGCTCCGTGCTTTGTCAACTTGACTGATAGTGTGTTGATTTGGCTTGTCTCGTATATTCCGATGTACGACTTTAGAAAAGGCAATGCACCTTTGGCGTCA
Source organism: Dermacentor variabilis (assembly GCF_050947875.1). NCBI lineage: Eukaryota > Metazoa > Arthropoda > Arachnida > Ixodida > Ixodidae > Dermacentor > Dermacentor variabilis. The sequence continues at coordinate 60,561,257 of NW_027460280.1, read as the reverse complement.
AATGTTTATAATAACATTAAACCCACAAGGCTCTGGAATTGAAAAGCTAAAGCGCGACTTTGGACATGTCAATGCACCTTTCGCATCAAAAGTTTATGAGAACTTTATACATAATACCCATAAAGTTCCGGAATTGAAATCGATGCGCCCCGTAGATTCCGCGGCCTCCGTGAGATGCCGCGACGAGCCCGCTCGCCATCAAAACACCCTTGAAACTTTGTGCTCGGATGGGGCTCCTTGCGTTATGTGACTACCGGTGCATGGGCGTTGCCGCGAAATCCAGCCCGAGTTCGCAATGTTTACGGTAAAATGTCTTTTCGAGCATGAAAAAGACATTCTAGACAAAATCGAGAATGAGTTCCGGCGCTGGGGGCTGTTTTGGAAGGCGGTGCATGGACAGCACGAAAAAATTTCGGGGGGGGGGGAGGGGGCGGGCTTCAGCCCCTCCCCCCTGGCTACGCCCCTGCTTCTCGGCAGGAACAATGTCAGTTAATAATGATGCGCATAGGCCATCACATGCAATAGTTAGGCGCTTGCACATAAATGGCCAATACAGTGATGCACGCCCGAGGTATGAGAATAGCGCGTATTGATTTCCTACAGAAAGCATGTTTTAAATAACTTCCGTTTAGGTTTGCGTGTGTGTGTGTGTCATGGCGCCCATGGACGGCCACAGACGGCTCTTACAATGATTCGCGGATTGCGTGTTTGAGAGGGAAAGAGGGCGAGAGAAACCGTCAACGTAAAGTATGATCGCACGTCAAAGGCGAACTTTGTTCTCTGAGGGTCCCATTTCCTGTCTTCTCAGATAGTAATAGAGCGACTTCCAATGCTTCAGAGAGGTACACAATTTATAGCCAGCGCATTCACCTCGCCGTAAGCTAATGATATGATAATTTACTGAAGTTTCAGTATCCCAATCTAAAGTTTCACAGTTACATTCTCACGTATGTTTATACTAAGGTGCGAGATGATATATTTAATCTATGTGCCCTGCCTAAAACTACATCGGAGTCTCCTTTTCCTCGTTTTTCTATCTTTGATAAATGTTCCTTAGGTGTGTGAATCTCGCTACTTAGAAAACTCATAAAAGGTCGGTGTGACTTCCGAGGATTTACTATAGCCCTTCAGCTGAGGGAGCGCTTCCGCGTTGGTTTAGCTACGCACCATTCCGAGCGAGACTGGTTCTGGCGCACGAGCACATCGTTTCGCAAAACTTTCGCTATAAGTTACGCGTATACATTAGAGGTGAGCGAATATCAACTTTCTCGAATACGAATTTAATATGCGTACAGTAAGTATCAAATATCGCATCGAATATCTAATAACCAAACGCAGACGCATATATTTACAGAACATTTATTTCGGTATAGTTAGGCACTACTCGTGTACCTGACTAGTGAAAAAGAGACCGCAAACACACAGTCAGGGTCAGTTTTAAATAAACTATCACTAATTGTAATTAAAGAACTGCACAAATGACCTCTCAACATTTTTAGAGATTGGTTGCAAACAAGCTATCCAAGAATGAATGGCTGCTGTATGACTAGCTTTCCAAATACGTATATTAAATGGATGTCGAAAGAAAGTAAGAAGTTCAGAAGAAAGAAAGAAATCTACTGGAAGACTTGCGCGCCGTACGCACACGTAAAAAAGACCTGTTGCAAAAAGTAAATTAGTTGTTGTAACGTAAAATATAGAACTGCTACGTGACTAGGCTGCAAGAAAAACTAAATGACAGACTGCAAGCAAAATTTTTTTTTAAAAATCACAGGTTGTCATGGGCAGTCTTCCGGCGCGAAACCGGAAACAAAGCTTGCTCTGCCCATTTTGTTTCTGCATTACTTCGAAAACTTTGGCTCAATTGTTTCACTCTCAATTTGCGTTACTTTGTTTAGCTGACGAAGAACAGCAACACGACAGTCGGCTGTTGCGAATATTTTGTTAGTTTTGATATTAGAAAATTAACTATTCGGTATTTTAGAATATAAGCACTAACTGTTCGAAACTATTCTGAAATATCAAATAGTTAATCTTTTGAATACGAATACGAATTGTTAGCGTGTAATAGTCAATTTGCATTCGAAACTGCGAATATTGGCCCACTCCCTTTATGTAGGTTTTTACAAGTAGACGCAGAGCTTTAAACATTGTTTTTGGAACACTCGTGCAGTAGGTGAAAAAAAAAAAGATTTTGCATAATATCGCGCCAAAGAGCAGCACAAGAGCAGTCGGGTGCTTACCTTGCTAGTGAGCCAGCTTCCTGACTGGGACATGAGCGGGTGCCTTATATGAGCAGGGATATCAGATAATATTTGTGTGACGAGATCCGTGTTTCCGCCAACAGCAGGCGTCTCTTTCACATGCAAGGAGCAACTAACGATTTCAGCGCAGCTCTTATCACCTTTGTTGAAGATAACTGGTTGTTGCATTGAACATCGTCACTTTGGAGTCAAGGCTGAAACAGAACAACGTACGTACAAGAAACGAAAATGATTTTTCGACACCACAATGCAATGCACCTTTTCCAGCATTTCACTATTTTCGGAACAATGAAGCTGTAGTATTTTGTGAGGATCTTGTCATCCGATTCTATTTATTTCATATCATCTGTCCCGCTGATTGGTCGATCCCCGCAATAGTGGGGGCGTAACTTCGTGCCAGCCAATGATGAACACGAAAAAGTATGAAAAAAGAGAACTGTTCCAATACAGGTACTGTATTTCTTTTTGTTTTTTACAGAATCATATTCAATCTTGCCTATTAACTTTGCGTAGTCTCAGAGATGTACTAAAAATTGTTGAACAAATTACCCTTATGTTCCGTTTCTGAAGCTACCAAGCTGACAAAGTATAACCAACGTTGTTAGCGTAGTTTCGCTGTCGAGAACTGCCCAAATCATAAGCTGATATTCAGTGGTAGTTGCTTTCAGGTTAATTATTAATAAAAACGCTCGCAATCTCCGCCTTTAAAATAAATGGGTTGCCTTGGACAACATTCGACAGTTTTGAGTAGTTTCGCTCCAAGGCTAGCCAGCCACCAGGTCCGGATAAGAAAACCGTCGACCTCTGCCGATGACTTGCTGCAAGCTCTGAAAGTTCTTTTGTTTGGACTTTAAAAAAAAGCACGGAAAGTTGAACACATAGACAAGTGTAAATTTTAATAGAATAACTGGGCACGCATGAAGCTGAGACAAATAGGAACGCCGTTTTTTTCTTCTACTGCCAAACCACTCGAGCTGATAATCAGGGGATCGCGAGTCTACCGAGCATGGACTTTCGCACATTTACTAGCGGCAACTCCGGAGCTAGTGTCTACGGGAGCTGCAAGCGGGGCAATTCAGCCAGTACGGCAATGATCTTTTTACATGGAATTACCTAAACGTCGTCCTTCTGGATTTAAACGGCTTCGTGACTTTTGTAATCTGATCATTTCCGACGAAGCATGTCGTTATAACCAATTCAATAAGCATTACTAAAATTGTCCGACGACAGGCTTCGAGCACTCTAAGCACAGAAACCCGATATTGAAACCATTACACCATGCACGTATGGACAAACGGAACCACCGCAGTTAGCAGTGATTATGCGTCTTTGCGCAGTCTCATTGCCTTCTGCATCTTAAATAAAGTATAGGTTGGCTTGAAATGTAGGCCAATGAATGCGGATGAAGTGTAATAAACGAAGCCACATGAATGTCGGAATCCGCGAGCACGCAGATAAGACAAATCCGCGTGCTAATTATCATTACCATGGTGGCTGCGTAACGATCAAAGCCGCAGAGTTCCCACTAGGAAATATCGTAGGAAACTATACGGCACAGGCAACACGTGCAATAAAAGGAGACATATTTGACTAGCCTGCATTGCGTGCTGACAAGAAATACCGAGTAAAATGAGGGAAAGGTATAGCCAGATAGTATCTGGCTTGCTTTATTCTCGTATCGGGAGCAGGTAAACGCAGATTAGCGGTGCTTTTGTTAGCTCGGAAGAGTGGAATTTACTTCTCTTATCAGGTGGGTTGGCGCCCTTGTGCCGGCTTCATGTAAATCCTAGCCGATAGGGCCGTACGAGCGACAAGACGGGTCGGAGCAACTCGCCTCGTTGAACTGCCACTCCAACCTCCTAGGGGGCGGCGACTCCCCCGGGTATACCTGTCGATGCTGGCCGCTGCCATTATCGCTGCTCAGCAGAATAGATTCAATGCATATAAGCTGGAATGGAGTTGAGGGGCAGTAACCATGTGTGTGCAGCGCGCGGTCATGTAAACGGCGCCGTATTTTGTAGCAATCTATTTCATTTCGAGTTTTCGCCGAGCTGCTGATCCCACAGGCTTCATTTCATGGCAGTGGCGAACATGGGAGTTTGGGTGACAATAAAATAATTCCGTTATTATTAATATTATTCTTTAATTCGCTAATCACATCATAATAAGTTACTTTAAGAGGCATGTTTAATGAAGCTGACTGCGTCTGGAATGTGAAAGAAGAGGAAGCACAGAAGTGCGGAAAAACAGAAGAAGCGGGATTAAGCGGCAGACAACACTCGTTTTTTTACCGCCTAATTTAACCACCCGATTCATGGCCAATCTCCAACTGTGGATTTGTGCCGCTATCACTCAGGCCAACACCAACAGCAACAACAACTCCCGTCTCACCGAAGTTATGTCTTTAGTTAGTTATTCTACTCCCGACCGCTACACCTAAGTACAGATTATAAGTCATTCAGTACTCGAAGAATAAGCTTCTGTGATAAATTATGTGCCTTGCACCAGTTTCAAGAAATATGTACTCAGAATCTGTTGTGAAGTGCGTTGCTGTTCCAGTTTAGCGTTTTCCCCGCTGCATTCTTTCAAAGTGCTGAAATGTAATAATTGGAACCACATTGGAGTGTTTCACTGCAGATTTTGATTTCTTATCTCTCGAAAAGGGTGCAAGGCACAGGGTTTCTAGCATAAGTTCATGCTTCGAGTATTGGTAGGCTTCAATTCTGCATTTAAAACGCGCCTCTTCAGATCATTGATAATACTTGACAAGATAAACTGTGTCAATTAATATTGTATTGGAGATTTATCGCGCACAGTTTGACGTCCGCCGCTGCTATGAATCTTGGTCAATCAAAAATTATATTTATGTGTCGAATCCCATATACTTTCTAATCTGAGACAGCCGTAGCAGAAACACGCGGTATTTCACGACGAAGTTCAGGTCAACAACATAAGTGTCATTTATCTCAAGCATGACGTTCCAATTAAGCTGTTCTCGTGTTAATTTTCTAGTTTCTGTATCAATTTGTAGGCGACTGCACAAGCTAACTTGTTTATATACCGGTCTCTTTCATTGTTTCCCTGAAACATTACTTTAAAAAAGGAAAGTAGCCAAGTGCGATATTTTCTTGCAAGTAGTGTATTCTGTGCAATCAAGACAACTCAGAGAAATTTCACCAGTGTGGAGTGAAACTTTACTTACTGAAAAGCATCATTGTTTCCTAGCCAAACAAAAAGATTGTTTCTGGTCTATCATGGCGTTGTTCTTTCTTTTTGTATTTTTGTTTCCAACATATTCGCTTGCATTCTGTAACCTGATGTGGAATTACAAAACTTGCTCTTAAACCAGGGCTTCCAGTTTGCAGCAAGCAATCAATCTGCATTTTGGCACTGTTTTAATAAGACTGGCAGGCGGTGACATGATCCAAGCACGCGTGTGCTTGCTTCCGTCATACTGCGCATTTGAATCCACTGCGGGGCTGCCTTGCCGCCAAAAAAAGAAGAAAGAAAACGCTCTTAGGTCCGTATGCTTCACTCGACATGAAGTATTGCGATAGCATTGTGAAACTCCGCCATTCGATAATTGTCTTCCCACATCCACGTGGCTTCTTCTCCAAACTCATAATTATCTGTGAGTTATTGCGGCATTACGATCTATTGCTGATGTCCAGTGCTGCTGTCTACCCGCTGCTCTCCATGAGTCTACAATGTCCCCTACGGCCGACCACGGCGCTCCGCTAATTGCTCCGCCGACGACGTTACCCTCTACAGCGTTGTTTGGTCCGTATAATGTCATCGCATTAAAATCCCTGCGAGGACGCACCGTGCACTGATATCAGGACAGCAATAGAATGTGTTGGTCAGGATTGACCATCCCACGTCTTTTGGCGCACACCGCCTCCTGAATCAGCACCCGAATTACAAACGCGGCTATACAACGCCGCCACGGCCCCGTTTTTACCTGCCTAATATTATCGCATTAAATAATGAGAGCCTTGATTCACGCAACAAATTACTCAAGAATTTACACGCAATTCACCTCGAGTTCCCCAAATCGACTCTACTATATAAGGTTAGCTCACACGTGCACCTTAAATACTAGGAAGCACTGCGTCTTGCCCGAGACTGACAGAAAGTGCCATTTTTTTAAACATGGAGGGCCTTGCAGAAATTAACACGTGGCTAAAGACGTTCCCCTTGGCCTTCACTGTGTGGAAAATGTGTAAACGGAAATGAGGTGGTCACTGATGACAAGGTATTTTTGGAGGTCACCACACAGTTTCCACAAATGTCACCGTATATATCGCGCACTTTCATCAAATTTCTAGAGATGCGCCCGCTTGCTTCCCGCTCATAAATCGAAAGAAGGATGAGAATCATGCAAACACCCGACATTATGCTGTGCTGTCATATCGATTGCGAGGGCGCAAGCTTCAGCCTACTGTGACAGCGGCGGGTGGCACACAGGCACCAGTGCTCAATATAGTTAGAGTGTATATATAGTCTGAAGCTCGCGATCGAACCTCTGAAGAGCTGAACAGTTCGCTTCCAGACGGACGCTGTTTGTCCATCCTGTTCCATGTTTAGTATCAGCTTAATCGTGATCGACTCTGGCGCAAAAGGCTAGTCTTGTTTTAATGTATTCATTGAATGGCTCCTCTAAAATTGTCCTTAATTAAGCTAAGTGACTATAAACAAAAAGACAGAAAACTGGGAAAGTTGAAGCTGATATATAGCTGCTTTCGGTAGCGCCACAACGCAAGGCTAAAAGTGTCCGACAATTACGATACTACCTAATGCAAAATTCGAGCGCAGCGCGCTATGTGTTTTCATTTCGCGATACACTGAGGTAAAAAATTTCAGACCGAAATCACCGCACCGACTAGCAGTGGGCCAGTGCAGTCAGCGCCTTCGCAGAGGAAGGGGCAGTACGGAAACGCTGGTATGAGGAGCGGCATCGGAGCCAGCTGTGGCAGAAGACGACGACGAGCGTGTTCGCGCGGTTACGCCGAGGGACGGCGACGCTTAACCTAGGAACGGGCCCCTAAGAGCTGCGCTCTAAAAAAATTAGGGTAAAGTCACAACAGGCACTGTTCTCACAACAGACTCTTTTGCTGGCTGAAATTTTCGACAATGAAGAATTCAGTTGTGAAAACAGCCCATGTACTAGTCAGTTCACTACTTCTTTGACAAGTGATTGCAGCTGCCAACAGTATCGCATCGCAGGACAACCAACATATCTGCCCTGCACTGTTAAAAGATTCACTTTGGCGCTTTGTTCCTTGATGACGATAAAGCGAGGGAGCTCGTTCCAAGTAAGTGCGCACGCAAATGAATGGAAGCGGTAATCGCGGCGCCAGCTACTCCTCGGACACGGAACTTGTGCGACGCAGCGCAGGGATGCGTGATATGTAGGTGGAGCGAAGTGAGCCCTTGGTGACAACGGCCAGACTTTCCCGCTGCTATCGTGCGCCATTTTTATATTTTTATCGCGGCTTTCACTCTGCGATAGGCCTCCCCGGGCGACAATTGCAATCACGTGAATTGTCGCTCGCAGAGTGTCTCGAGATAATAAATCAACCTTCCCAAAGTTGCTTCATACCATCGAAACACTAGCAGACAAGGGCTTAGTCCTTCCGCTAGTTAGGTATGTATTCTTCTTTTTTTTCATTTTATTAAGATTCATAACCATCTCCTTTTGTTATTCAGCGCACAACTCTGTTCACGTTGCCACCTCTACTTTTCTTTACAGTGTCAACGATGCGGCTCGCAATTCTAGCTGTGCTCTGCGCTGGTATGTGCATTTCGATCCCTTCATTTTCATGGCTCTTCAAACTGAAAATAGCACGTACCTACGAAACAAGAAAACACCTATGGAGATAACTTTTGTTATCATTGTCATGTCACCGATTAGCTAACTCATCTCAGTGTTTCGTACCCTACACTACGTGATTTTGCAATCAAGCTATAATATAATATTTTTTACGTAGATATATGTAGCTCATGTTTCCTCATTCATTCATGAACACTTATGTTTTGTTCAATGCAACACTAAAAAAGGGGTCCCGTATGCATACTACGCCTTCAGGAACTTCAAATTAAAGAAGTGGTTGCAAGAATTCCTACCTATAGACCTTTTCATCGGGCGAGGAGGATAGGGCGCGCGGAGAGCCTTTCCTCCTCTCTGGCTTAATTGGGCGATCCGGCGAGGCACTGCTTGAAAGTATTGCTGTCGCGTGCTGCGGAACAATTTCGAGATGTTTTAGATCGTACTTTGTGAAATTTTCGCCATGCCCGTTCATATAAGGTTGCCAGGGAAGCCTTTCGGTGCATCGGTAACTACAGTAGGCGGAAATATGTCTTGGGGGCGCAAAAATGTGACGCGCTTTATCAGCCGCGGTGTACGCACATTATCAGTCGCGGTGTGTGTATGTGTTGTGAACTATTTTGCTTATATTGGTTTTAATTCAACAAAGAAGCCCGGTGTCTCTGTATTACCAGGATTAAATGATAAATCAGCTCATCGTCTGATCGCTTGTTATAGGGAGTAAAACATAAGAGCGCATGCTCGTGCACGGCCAACCTAGGGCAACCACGAAACATCTAAGCGGCAGGCGCTATAAAATATTTGTGATGCACCGGCATCGTTCTCGCGCATTCCAAGTCTAGTAGGCTTGAAATTACTATATGTATACGCTAGCCTTCCTGCATGAGGCCGATGGCGCTGCTCAATTAACACAGCGATCACTGCGGTTCGTGAACCAGCACGATACATATGTAAGCTGTGCGCTTCGACATTGCCTTTTTGGCCTGTATACAGCCGTAACATATGAGAGGGAGCGCATAGAAAGAATGCGATGGCTATTTTCGAGGACAAAATTTCCATAATATGTGTGAGTGCGTCGTACAGAACGGAACGAACACAACCCCTCCAAAAAGTTCGGTTATCATCCTCTTCCTCGAAAAAGAAAGAGAAAACGGGCTAACGCCATAATACGACCTCGCATAGTCACGTCGCACAACGTTTAGAGATATATAACCGCTGATGCCGTATGCTTGGAACATGCCGCATATAGAACAAATATATGTGTAATCCAGCACATACCACTGCTTAGGACTCTCGCGCAGTTCGTAAACAGTTCCTTTGCTGGACAACAGTAATTAAGACTGTAAGCTAAGCTGCTATTACTTTCCAAAACTACTTTATTCAGGGGCGGAAATCTCATCCATCGAACCAAGTAGTCACACAATGTAACCTGCAGCGAACAGTTTGAACGCTTGTCAAAGTATAACATCATATCTCCTATCGTAGCAGAACGGTAGCCACGCTGTTACGATCGTCGCGTATGCTTCATGGCTCCTAAACCGCAGCTTTGAAATAGAGGATAATACTGCAATAAGGTCACATTAGTGAATGGAACATTCAGAAATACACAATTGATCTCCGAGGCTGATTGTAGGCTCAAATATGCGCGCACACATCGCGCTGCTTGTTCCGTCCACCTCAACGCCAGCAGAAACTCCGGTCATGACGCCTTAAAGCACTTCAGCACGTCTCACAGAACCGTTTACCACGTAGAAGACGCACGTCACACTAAACAGACCGCACGACCGTGAAAACAAGCGCCTTAACCTTCCGCCGAGCCTATACCTGCCATGCAAAACACCGCTTTCACCCAAGCAAAAATATGGCGCTGCTCATAGGCGGCGCCACTGCTTTCGCAATATGGCGGCGCAGTGGGCGTACCACGTAACTTGAGCCAAACGTTAAAAATATGCAAATCCCACGTAACTGGAAAGAACCAAGGTAATGTTTGCCGTCGCTTGGAGGCACCGAGCTTATTTTTTGCATTCCGCCTATAACTGCATGAGGAACATGAAAAACTCCCGATACAGCTTCCTGTTGCTCAATACGTGCTACATAAAAGTGTTGTTCCAAGCATGAGAGAAGCCCGCGAATACACGCAAGGTGTGACGGGCGACCAGTCGCACGGCAATTTTGCGTGTATTCGCGGGCTTCTCTCACGCTTGGAAAAAAACATTTCTATGTAGCTCGTATTGAGCAACAGGAAGCTGCATCCGGAATTTTTCATGTTGCTATACAATTTTTCTCACTGACTCTTTTACACCTAATTGCAATATTTGAGAAGTTGATTAATTAATTAAGGCTAGTTATATAAGTAGGCGGAGTGCAAAAATAATCTGAGTATTTCCAAGCGACGGAAAACGACTTTACGTTGGTTCTGTCCAGCTACGTGGCATTTGCATATATTTTAAAGTTTGGCTCAAGTTATGTGGGACGCCCCATATACCTTTTAATAAGGGTGGTAAAGTAGCGAGACAATCAGCCATTTTCACGGAGGATTGCGCCCCTGCCGTGGTAATGAAAAACAATGTCACGTGAATTCATCCTAACGCTACTGCACAAACTGAATTTTTTTTTTTTTTTGCTCATCGTATCCAGAGAGGTGCGATTATCTTTGCCTGGTGAGATACTACAGGGTGGTCGGGGCGAACTTCACAAACTTAGCCGACAATGCGCTATGCGAATTTAATCACGTGTGTTTTGTTCGTTTACCTGTTCGGGCATGTGCAGTGCCTTTTGCCGGATTCATTCTCCCCGTGAGTCCAGCATGTTCCTCGTACAAAGGGCTTCGAGCGAGTTCTCTGTGCATCCAGAAAAAGGGCTGATTATTCTAGCATGTTTTCTTATAAACAACATTAAAAAGCGAAATTATTTACGAACCTTCTATGCAAACAAAAACAACAAAAATGTCTCGGACCTTAACACAAGATGGCCCACTTGAGTAACACGCGTCCTGTGCTGCTACGCGCAGGTCATGCAGATCCACGTTGTGAATTGTATGTCACCTGAGACCATGACCATGGTAAGGGATGGGACTCACATAGCCTCAACTATGCTAAAGGTCGTATTAGGTGTTGCATCAATCTCAGTTACGCCAAAAAAAATCGTTCTATATATACTGTTAACCGGAAGGATCAGGCTATCGATATTTTGTACATACAATCTTAAGAGGAAGTCGTAGCATTTGTCAGGAAGTAGCTAGCATATGTTTGCAAGGTAAATTTTTCATTCCTAACAAGTAAAAACAAAAAGAACGCTGCGCTCTCATCGCATACAAGTGCGTCCAAGGTAGAATGCGTACAAGTCAGCACTGCTCTTTGAGTGTGTTCGCTACTGCAACACTGCCATCATGTCACCAACAAAACACTTAGCCGACGACATGTGTAGACTACAGAGAACGTACTATACGTATACAGACGGCGCAGAGTGAAACCCCGCAGCACAAAGGCAAGATGCCAGTGGTGTCAGTATTTATAGCCCGACTTTGCGAATCGCCGGTCAGTCCCGCGATCACCTGTGTGCTTTGCATAAATGCTGTTAGTTATCAGCGTTTGAGAAATGTATTTGGCTACGTTGATGCGTGCATGAAAGCCACACACCACCGGTAATTTCTCCACAGTGAGAAGCGCAACTTTGCAAAAAAAAAAGAAAACAAAACTCGCGAGCCATTCCACTCTGTGAAGGTGGATATCCAGCGAAGCTGTTTAACTTTTGTTGTTTAAAGCTGTACGAGATTTACTTGACGTGACTAGAGTACGACGGAAAGCTTCCAGGATAACTGTGCGCAAAAATTTCGACAAGCCGTACGCAATGAGCTTATTTATTCAGCCAAAAACGACACTTTGAGTTGTCACACAGAAAATCAGCGCCCTCCCCCCAAAGAAAATAGAAAGGAAAAAAAGAAAAGAAAACACACACACACACACACACACACACACACACACACACACACACACACACACACACATATATATATATATATATATATATATATATATATATATATATATATATATATATATATATATATATATATATATATATATATATATATATCTTCTCAGGTTAGGGCTATACCTTATCAAAGAAGAGAAAACGGCTGTAAATTCTGTTAACTGTGACGTGCACGTATACATTCTTCTAGTTCTTCTTGGGGACAAGGTGTGTCTGTCAACCATTTCTTGCCGAGAACAAATTACAGGGATCACGTTCTCTCTCTAACGCACCTTCTTTTTTTTTATTCAAAGCACCATCAAATCTCAATAAAGCGAGGTATTTAACGTCATAAAAGCACGTAACTTCTTCAGTTTCAATTGAAGACATTCCTCTTTCTCTCTAACGACATGCATAGGGTATTCTGTACCGCCTCTGCAGGTAAGCGTGGCTTACGTCCCCGATCAAGGCTGTTGTCGTTAGCCTATACTCGTAGATGGGGCTATCCTCCTTACTCTCTTTTTTTTTCATTATTAAGTTAAATGAAAACGCACGTTCACGTTGAACGAATGATACGTGGAGCCATTCGGGATGTGAAGGCATGCACTACCGGGTGCTTCAGCGACGGCTGTCTCTAAATACGTACTAAGCATAGGGGAATCGAGACACGATAACATTTTTTTCGAGTGCAACATTCGCAACAAGGGTGGACGGAAAAAAAATTCTCTATTGGATCTATTAGTGGCCTACCTAAAGATTTATCAATTCAAATTTTAATTAGTGACGTTAGGCCGTCAATGCCTGTTCAAAGTTTGTAGCTAACGACGAGCTCATAAGAAATCGGTTTTTAGAACAAATCGAAAGCTCTTATTTAAGGCACGCTGGCACGAACAGTTCCAGCTCATTTTCAGCGCGGTGTCGAGGCCGAGCGCGTCAGGAGCGCGCGTAACCACGCCTTGATCGTCACGTGGCAAAAAGACACACCAGAAAACTTTTTTTTTGCGGCGACTAAATGCAGTTGCATGAAAAAAACACAGAACCATGTGAACCTGTGAATACGCTGTCGACCAGCCCGAATCACTAAGTGCGGGCAGCCAGCCGAGATCGCCTCGCGTGTAGCTATAGGCGCTCCGGCTGGCACCACGGGACGTCCCATGCTTTTTCATGTCACCACGTGACCGGAACTAAACCAGTTTTCATGAGGTTGATGGTATTTAAAAGAAAAAGGTAATATCCATCTTGCCTTGCCAAATATATATACTAAAAAAAAGAAGGATCAAGTTAACAACTCTCAGCGAGATGAGAATTGAGCACGATATTTTTTTTTTTTCTACGAAGAGCCAGGCGGTGTTCTGCATTTTGCCTCCCTCCCTTGGTTTCTAACCAATGAATCGCAGTAAACTTCTCGCTAAGGTCTGCAAATCAGCAATAATAATAAGAAAAAAAAACTCTTTGTTTGGTTCATTGGGCTTAACATTCCAAAGCAAAAGTGAGGCTGTGAGAGAAGTCGTAGTGGAGTTCTGCGCACTTATATTGACAAAACCCATGTAAATATGAGTGTACGCGCGTTTTTTTGCATTCCGCTACTTCTCTGTCTACGCCATCTGGCCGTCTGGCCGGTGCAAGGAGCCCAATGAATGGACTCTCAATTGCCGGAAAAAAAAAATAAAAAGGATAATGTGACATTTTAGGAAACCTAAGCGCGTGGCATGAAAGTGATGAGTGTACGTCCCTGTTTTCGGTAAAGTTCAAGCTGCAGTTCGCAATTCTATGCTACATACCATGGTGCGTATACTTTTGCTGTGGCGCATACACGAAGTTTTTTTTTTCGGCATGAGCCAATTTCAGAAACTAAAACTCGGTAAAATTATGATCCACTGATAAGCACATATAATCAGCTTTCCTCCAAAAAACCTATCAGAAGTAATTGGATCAAATAAAGCAAGCAACACAGGCGCACACTGCAGATCCTGGTTCAAATCGAAAATGAGCCATCCTGCTGGTGTACGGATCAAAATGAGTCAAATCCACTCGCCCTATAGGAGATCACTATGTGATCGAGGAACTGTGGCAGTCTCTTTGCAAGTTGTATCCCTGATTTTGTTACACCCTTCAATGATGCTCAAGAAAAAGATGCTATGAGACATTACAAACGAGGCTCTCAATGCTTTCAAACAGACAAATTCGCTCTCTCCAAATGTTATTCTCAGTGTTCATGAAGCATGGCAGTGCACCTAATTGCCAATGTTCTGCTTGCTTTTCTACTAAAATAGCATCAGACCGTTCTGAAAGTCGTTTTCAATAGTGTTTTCTGACCGAAGCCGCATCGAATCGAGTGTTTTAAATCAAAAATAGTCAAATCCCAACATTACGTGCGAATATTGGTCAAATGTGCTGCATAACTTTTAATTACTTGTCACTGTAATGTAGCTCTAGCCTACGTGTAAAATGTATCATATAATTGCTTTTATAGCGTTGCGGTCCGATAACAAACCTTTTCGTTTCATTTCAATTCCACCTAAGCAATTCTGCTTAGGTGGAATTGACCCGTTTCGGAAAAATTTGTGGAGCCGCAACATTCACATGGGGGCGGATTACCAGCGAAGCTGTTTGGGCAGCATACATCATGGAATCGTACGTTGTTTTTTTTTTTCATGCGGCACCACACTACACCGACACAAGCGCCGTCACGGTCACCGTATACTTCCCACGCATCTGCCGCAACCGCTGCTGTAGCCGCGCCAGCACCTCCGACGCGCGTGACGTCATAACTACAGAAGCGCAGGCCACGCGCATAGGCGTCGTCGACACACTGTTTTCCCCCTCTCATTATTCGTCAAACAGGATTTAAAACAAATAAAGCGCATGAAGACCAACTCTCACAGCGCCCAATGTATGTCGTTCTATTTGAACCGAAAATATTAAACTTGGTTTTGGAAGTTGGCGGAGTGCTTGTTTGAAGCCTGCTTCACTTCCGCCGCCGGTCGGCCCGGTATTGCACTCGGGATCGGCCCACGCGTTCCTGTCCACGAGCGGCGATAATGACTTAAGCCCGCCATTTCTCTACAAAAGAAATCAATAAGCGCTCCTGAGTGGTTCAGCTTTAGTGAAAGCACGAAACATTTTATTTCAAAATATACCCTATTAAGCAATAACAAACTGTACACACGTAAGATAGGAAGGTACCTAATAGTGAAATAAAGAAACCCTACCAGACACTTGAACAAACATATCTCCATACGAATAAGAGCTTCAATTATAGAAAGCTACGTACATTACTGACTATCAAAATGAAAAATGAATTACGGTTTTTAAAGTTTAAAATATCAGATTTCATATATTCTAAATCAAAATGATAGCTTACTAAAAGAGGTGAAGCAAACGGTGTCACTAAAAGGTTTGAAAAGTTACCTTACAGATGAGTTACTATCATAAGTAGAGGTTTATTTTATTGTATGTAAGTGCATCAGCACTATTCATTTTGTGAGGAATTATGCACCTGTCTTGGGAGGCGGGGCGCTCTTTTTCATTTTTTTTTCATTCTTTTTCTTCTCGCATATACGTTTATGTGCGTGTTTTGTATCTTGCTTGTAGCATTTGAAAGTATTTTATTACAATTATTGACATGTATATCGTCTTCAGTTATGCTTAATTTTATAACATTCAGCGTTGTGTATATGTATAACGTATGCCAACATGTCGTCGATGTTGTTTAGAGCAAATGTCCTACTGCGTGTGAGGCCCCTTGTCAAGTGCAGGCGTGCGCATTCAGACTTTACTCCTTAGGTTTCTTTTCGCATTTTGTAAAGAAAAACTAGAAATATGAATAAAGTGCCAGTGAAAAGTAACTGGAACGCCAATGTATTTTGCCGGACAGTTTGGAAATTATAACTCGAAAGTCATGTAGTGCTCAGAATTCTATCCAAGTGGATAGGTCTTGCGAACTCCCCGGCTGCAGTTCGTAAATTGAAATATACGTGCCGTAAACTAATGAATTAAAAGGTTAATTTTCTTGGGTGTTCATTTAGGCATTTTGATTACTCGTGGAAGTGATGGCCGCCTCATCTAGTAATTTAGCTCAAGGGTTAAAATTGTGTTCTGTGCCACAGGATATTTTTTTAAAAATTAGGTGGAGCTAAAAAAACAACTTCATATACGCGTGGCATTACAAGAGGTACGCGCGTGATGGTTTGGGAAAGACGACGATGATGAAGATGGCGTGTCCATGGCAAGAGGATGAATAACCTCTCGAACTTCAAACACTATTTGGTAGTTTTATGTTTGAGTTCTAGCTATACGGAACCTATGTGACACCACTTGCGATTTTCTCGGTGAGGCAAAAAGAATTGCATACAATTTTGCCCTTTCTCTTATGCGGCTTTTTTCTTTACATTAATATTTACGCATTCATTATTGTTTAATGTATACCCGTACCTCGCAACACAATTTTAAAGTTTACTTGTTTATGTCCTCTTGTGTTTCTCAAAATTATTTTATATCCATGACCTTTCCCACCGCCTGTTATTTAGCCCATTCCCCAAAATGGCTTGCATAATTACTCTAACGAAGAACAAAACAGTCACTACTTGATCATATGGTCCACGTTGTTGGACGGATAGCATACATTGTAGTGCCGCCCTAGAATTATTGAACACGCTCCATTTTAGAAGCGGTTGCTGAGGGGTCGCAGGAAGTGTGCCACGGAGAGCAGCGAACATTGCAGATATCGACGCTGTCCGGTAAGCCGTCTTAGGTTTACGGTGATGGATGGCTTTTTTCAGGGACGATCACAGATCCCGCAGGTACGCCCACAGTGGTCGCGCCATAAGTGTAAATACGAAGGTTGCCTCTCTGTACCTCTCGTACTTCAGGAGTACAGAGAGCTGCTTGACAACTATAGCGATGAAAATTCTACTTTTGCCTGAATTCCTGGTACTCAAAGTCGGTCTTGCAGCTGAGCCAAGCATAAAGGAGGGCTCCCCACTGGCACATAATAGGCAGGGACGCAGGCGTGATGTGCCTATATTGTCTGACAGAAAGATGTATGGGGTCCGTATGAGGTCCGTATTCTGGATCTTTTTTTTATTTTTCTATCTTAATGAGTATTTTTTTAGTAATTGTCATCACTCATAGCGCATCAGCCCACGCATAAGTGAAATTGAGCAGCAAGAGGCACGTGCTTCCACCTTCTCCAACTGATCCCCTAGCTGTGTGTGTATATACATATATATATATATATATATATGCGTCTTATGGAAGCGAGGCGAGATGGTGGGAGAGGGTGCGGGCGAAGTGCCTGATGTGCGCTCTGAGCACTTACACAGCAATGTGAGTCGCGACAGGAGGGAAGTCCTGAGTAATCGATATAGTTTCCGCAAAGACGTGACAATCCAAGAAGAACCCTGAATGACTGGGATCAAGCACTTTCGATTGTACGTATTAGTTCTGCAAGTACTGGTCAGTACAGGCAAGCTGTACCGTAGATGCCCAAGAAACAGTGTCCTGCACAGTTGCAACGTCACGTGCACCAACACGCCATAGGTTTCCCCCCCACAAGAAATTGGAATAAGCATATGACCCTCGGGGGCCATTTTTTTTTTTTTGCATGGTTATCTGAAGTCTTAAGCAGATGTCTCGACCAATGATGATTCGCAAGAATCTGCCATTAGTCCAGCGTTCTTTATAATATTGAGCTGGTCTAACCAAAAATGTTATTATAAGGACAGATGAGTACAGCCCAAGGAAATGAAAAAGAAAAGAATGCGCTACTGTCTCCGATTGTGGGCTACGTATACTCGAACTATGACAACAGTGAAAGTATGAATAAGAAAACTGGAATAGGAAACATTAGAAGGAAAAAAAGGCACGTGCGCTATCTCGTGGTTACTAAATTCTTCTAGCGTGGTATAGCACGCAGGCCCAGAGTAAACGCACAACATAAGCATGCAAGTGAATGCATATCAGGCACACATGCGGCACACGAACACAAGGACGCCCTTACAAGCTAAGGGCACAGGTCTACAGACCGCGATAGAACGATGCGCAACACTTTGGGAGATGGAATAATATTCTCTGAAGTGGCATACTCAATAATGGACAGAAGTGCGAGGCGTAACAATGTGTCTGTTCTTTTTCAGGTGCCATGGGTGCCACTGTGCAAGAGACGAACTATTTCATGGACACCGTGTTGGAGGAACGGATGCAGAAGTACGCCGAATTGGACCCGATGAACGCCCCAGAGCGCTACACGAAACTGGGAAATTTTATCCGCAGCGACTGGACAGCGAACATCAAAGACGTGAAGGTGATAGGTCTGAGCAAGGTGAACCGGTCCGGCGACTGTGCCGAGGCCAAGACGCTGCCATCCGGACGCGTGTTAGTGCTGTGCAGTCTTCTCCTCGACAACCTGGCGGTCCAGTTCACGTCGTACCAGCGCTATCTGGGTGGTCGGCCGGACGTGTTCGGCGTGACGGCCACGTTTTCCCCGACTTTGGCTTCGCTTCACGCCGAGATCGGGGCTCGCCGCTACCCCGACGTAAAGCTGACCGTGCGCAGCAAGCTCGAGCCGGCGCTAAAGTATACAAACCTCGGTAACTTAACCGAGAACGGAGCCATGAAATTCGGCTACGCATTCGCCTCTTCGGACATACTGCAAAGGAAGCTGAAGAAAGACTATGTCGACTACCTCGCCGAAGCTATGGTGGGCGTTCCGGTGCCGTACGCGAACAATCTATGAAGCACTTCAAGGCGAAACAGAGAGGCGCTCAATAAAGTTACATTTTGTTGCGTATTGAAGAGACAGTGAATTGAGCTGATCAGTGCGCAACGAAGAGAAATAGTTTCGAAGCCAGCGGCCCACAGTGATTGCTGTCGACGAGTGCTGCTAAGGTTTAAGTTTTTAAGCCCAAACTGCGCCATTCTGTGGTGTAATTATATAGTATGCGATTTTAAATATCCGAAATTTCATTAGGCATGCTTCATCGTGTTGAGACGAAAATGGAAAATTCGTCGTTCCTCTGAATAAAACCCCAGCCCTCTGTGCTGTCGTGGTTTGCGGAAAAAGAAGTCGCTTATTGAATGATGACACCTCGAAGTAGAAGCCGCGCTAGAAAAGCGCTGTAATGGAGGGCTCCGAGTTATTTTGAACCACCTAGCGTTCTTTAACGTTCACCCAATGCTCGGTATACGCTAGCATTTTTTTTCACTCTGTCACTATGGGAATCGAGCCCGCGCCCTCGTGCTCCGCGGTAGACCGCCATAACGGGTTAATTCGGATGCGAGCTTTAATTTTTGACAAACGATGTACGTTGGTCGATAAAACCATAGGCCTGTCTGGAGCACTTTTCGCCGACGTGGCTAATCTGGCACGTTAGAAACACACGTGCAATCGTGGCCTAATGGTTAGAGCATTGGCCTGCTGTAATGGAAGACGGATGTTCGATCTCACTATCGTTCACGTATTTCTTTATAGCACTATTTTTCACTCACCCACTGGAGGTATCAAACAGAAAAACTCGAGGTGGGCATCGCGTACGCGAGCGTGTCTCAGCGTGCACTAACTGCCAAGTTTGTAAGAGATACGAGGAATGAGAAAGTCACCTTAATAAAGGGAATAGCTTCCTGGGAGAGTTCAGCTATTCGCCTACATTGACAATCATCGTTGATGATTTCTGCATTTCTTTTTAGTATTTTCCTTTTCATCGATCAGCTGGTGAACATGCTTTTTCTCATTCATTCAAGCGCACCAATGGTGGCTTTTATTCTGACAAAGCGCTCGTTCTGATGCCCCATATAGGACAAAAGGTAACAGAAGATTGTAACGCAGGTAAAGGGAAGAACGGGAGCATTGCAGGAGACGCATTATAAACCCATTCTCATCATTAGCAGAGCAAAATGACATAATTAATTAATATATGTCCGGGAATAAAATTCATCACACGTCGTCATTTTTATATAAGTGTCAACCTGCACACGAAAAATTCCCGCGCACCTCAATTGTTGCGCTTTGTATAGTTATTCGTGCAGAAATTGTATACATACCTTTGTGCTAGTAACACCAAGTGTACGCCGTGCCCCATTGTGATTAGGACTCTGAACTCCACAAAGCCAGGCGGATCCATTCCGGGAACCCACTGTGATGACCCAGTGGCTACGGCGTCGCGCTGCTAAGCCCGAAGGCGCAGGATCAAGTCCCGGCTGCAGCGGCAACATTTCAATGGGGCGAAATGCAAAAACGCCCGTGTAACGTGCATCGGGTGCACATTAAAGAACTCCAAGTGGTCAAAATTAACCTGGAGTCCCTCACTACAGCGTGCTTCGATCAGAATTATATCGTGGTATTGGCACGTATAGCCCCAGAATTCTTTTTGGGTCATTCCGGCGCTTCTAATGAACACTATACCTGACACGCATGACACAGGTTGCGACATGATTGTGATGACCCGGCTTGACAGGGTATATTAGTTTAAGAAA
The DNA here is from genome assembly GCF_050947875.1 of Dermacentor variabilis. Classification (NCBI taxonomy): domain Eukaryota; kingdom Metazoa; phylum Arthropoda; class Arachnida; order Ixodida; family Ixodidae; genus Dermacentor; species Dermacentor variabilis. Next base: position 60,540,722 of record NW_027460280.1, on the reverse strand, counting down.
TATATAATATGCACGGATGTGGTGCTTTCATCAACACTCAATTTGTTGCTGCTGCAAACACCACTTTAATGGACTGTTATATTTGAACAAGCAACATAATCAACGATAACATCGGCATAATTGAAACGCGAACGAGACAAAACTGACCACAGCAACTGTTACTCGTGATCACGTTGGAGTTGGAGATGCAATCTCTCCGCCGCCAGTTTTAAGTAAGGTGCAGAAACGAGTATATGTATTGGAGCCTGAATTAAGCCACTGTTACAAATGCAGGCGAAGATGCACAAACGCAACAAAGCATTTTAGTAAATTTCGACTTGTTCCTGTTTGAATTCATGCTATTTATTCACTCTAATATCCTCGGGAACTGCTTTGGTAAGGAACTTCTTGAAAAAGCTCAATCCGGCTTATCAATTCAGAAATTAATACTTCAAGCCATGTCGCAGTTTTCCAACTAGCTTCTTGAATTCATTGCAAAACCGGGTTTCGGTTTGCAAGCTATGGTTATTGGAGAACCGGTTCCTTGATTGTCGCGCTGTGAGTAAAGATGCAGTTGTCCCGCCCAGCTATAGAGCTACCGTACTTAAGTATTCCGACTTTTTCCTAGTCCAAAAAGAAAAACAGAGGATAATTAAAATGACAGGTGCTGAAAGAACAACTGGGAAGCTAAGATTTGTTGGAGGTAAATATAGAACTCATTAGTCAGCGCTTCACCACTTTGCAAGCGAATAAACAGAAGGGTTAGGGATATGGTGAGGCATGCCTCAGTGTCTCTGTTTCATAATCAATATCTAAGCAGCGCATAACAGACTAAACAGTGACAGGTGAAATCCCCTCATTCACCTGCACATTGAGCAAGGCGCCATCAAACAGATTTTCTATGTGATCCTTTTCTTCGTTTTAATAGAAAAATTACACAAGATGCGAGTTTGTATGGAACCGAAGTTTTAACCAAAGTCCATAGATATTTAGACACAATCTTGGCAGCCAGATCCAATGCAATGTGCCCAATGTTTCAGCAGTTTAACCTCATCCTTCACAAATTCGTGAATGCGTGTTTTAACATGCTCGTGACAGAATTCACGTTTAATGATGCTCGCGAGCAAAATGGCTCGTCCGACCTCCCGAAAGCAAGGTATAACATGCATAACACTGCTTTCGTGGGCAGACAGCACTCCACAGGAGACGATTCGTTCGTGAGTCGCATGTGAGACGTGGCTGGGGTTCTCCTCCCACAAACTAAGAACAAGCAAGACGATAAGACAAGTATCGGCGGCGAAGCGAAACGAGTACAAGCATCGCCACTCAGTCCACCTCGTCGATCTTCGGGCCGGCAGCACCGCCCTGGTTGGGAGGCGCCTGGCCACCTCCCTGGTGCAGTTTGGTCATGATAGGCGTGCACACCTGCTGCATATCCTTCATCTTGTCGTCGTATTCGTCCTTCTCGGCCAGAGTGTTTCTGTCAATCCAGTTGATGACCTCCTCGCACTTGCTCAGAACCTTTTGCTTGTCAGCCGCGTCGAGCTTCTCCGGACCGACCATTTCCACCGACTGCTTGACGTTGTACACGTACGACTCGAGGTTATTGCGGGCGGCCACCCTCTCGCGCTGCTTTTCGTCTTCCTGGCGGTACTTCTCGGCGTCGGCGAGCATGCGGTCGATCTCGTCCTTGGACAGTCGGCCTTTGTCGTTGGTGATTCGAATGCTCTCGGAGCGGCCCGTGCTCTCGTCTTTAGCCGACACCTGGAGAATTCCGTTGGCGTCCAAGTCAAAGGTCACCTGGATCTGGGGAACGCCCCTTGGAGCCGGAGGGATGCCCATGAGGTCGAAGGTGCCCAGTAGGTGATTGTCCTTTGTCATGGCTCTTTCACCCTCGAAAACTTGAATGGTGACTCCTGTCTGGTTGTCAGCGTATGTCGTGAAGGTCTTGGACGTCTTGCAAGGAATGCGGCTGTTACGCTCCACGATCTTAGCCATGACTCCACCGGCAGTTTCGATGCCCAGCGAAAGCGGCGCTACATCCACGAGCAGAACGTCCCTGATAATCTCGCTGGTGTCTCCTGTCAGTATAGCGGCCTGTATGGCAGCTCCATAAGCCACGGCTTCGTCAGGATTGATCGACATGGCGAGGTCCTTTCCATTGAAAAAATCTTTCAGAAGCTTCTGGATTCGAGGAATACGCGTCGAGCCACCAACCAGCACGATGTCATGTATCTGGGACTTGCTGAGTTTGGAGTCTTGCAGCGCTTTCTCTACGGGCTCCAGAGTACTTCGGAAAAGGTCCATGCACATTTCCTCGAATCTAGCTCTTGTTATTTTGCTATAGAAATCAATTCCTTCAAATAACGCGTCGATCTCAATGCTTGCTTCACTGCTACTTGACAAGGTCCGTTTCGCGCGTTCGCACGCCGTTCTCAGTCGTCGAATGGCGCGCGCATTTGTCTTGAGGTCACGCTTATGCTTTCGCTTAAACTCCTCGACAAAGTAATTGACAAGGCGATTGTCAAAGTCTTCACCTCCGAGGTGAGTGTCCCCCGCTGTTGACCGTACTTCGAACATAGATCCTTCGTCGATCGTTAATATGGACACGTCGAAAGTTCCTCCTCCGAGGTCAAAAATGAGAATGTTCTTCTCACCTTTTAGGTTTTTGTCCAGTCCATAAGCAAGGGCAGCCGCAGTGGGTTCGTTGATAATCCTCAAGACGTTCAAGCCAGCAATAGCACCAGCATCCTTCGTGGCTTGCCTCTGAGAGTCGTTGAAGTAAGCCGGTACAGTGACAACGGCGTCTTTCACCGGACACCCAAGGTAGGCCTCTGCGGTTTCTTTCATCTTGGTCAGCACCATGGCACTGATCTCTTCTGCATTGAAAACTTTTTTCTCGCCTTTGAACTCCACGCATATGTTGGGCTTGCCTCCCTGATTGACGATTTTGAAGGGCCAGTGATTGATGTCTTGTTGAATTTTGGGGTCGTCGTACTTCCTGCCAATAAGCCGTTTGGCATCGAACACTGTGTTCTCAGGATTGAGAGCCACTTGCGCCTTGGCAGGGTCCCCGATTAGCCTCTCGGTGTCCGTGAAGGCCACGTAGCTGGGCGTCGTGCGGTTTCCTTGGTCATTGGCTATGATTTCGACTCGGCCATGCTGGAAGACACCCACGCAGGAGTACGTGGTGCCGAGGTCAATGCCGATCGCTGGCGCCTTCGTGGACATGCTGGCTGGTCTCCGCGCACCTTAGTATCGACTCGCGGCGCGTGCCTTGCTTTTCCCCAAGTTTTGTCGACACCCAGCTGGTCCTTTTTAAGACGCCGAGCCGCTCCGAGTGTCTATATTTACCCGGGCGGCCCCACGCCTCACTCTGTTTTCAAGCGGTGAAATAAATGCGCGCCAGCTTCGCCAGCCTTTGAGCTGCAGGGATCCCGGTGACGTGAGTCAGCGTCACAGGAACCCGTGGCCCGGTTCCACGCGCACTGGTGGCACGGAAGCGCCCAGTGTCGGCTTGTCTCAAGCAGTACGCGATCTCGGCAAAAAACTACGTCTTCGCGCAGGATGAAGTGCACCGCGTATCCGAGAAGTCTTCGCTGGTGTGATAACAGCGCTTATCATTCACGGTATAGTTCTTGTCGCTCTCTGTGCCACATCTATTTCAAGCTCAAAGCCGGGAAGGCTTAAAAATAACGAATTGTCTGCGGCCTCGCGCCAACAGACAAGTGCTTCTACAAAGCACGGCTTGATGAAAGCGGGCTTGTGACAGCCTCCGAAGTGCTCCTGCTTGGCGACTTGTTTGTATATATGTGCCATGCATGCAGTAGCAGCTCATGTGAGTCCTTTAGAATTTGTAAACCGCGTGTCTACACAACGGCATGTACCCACGACAACAGCGCACATTCATCACTCTCGGAGTTTGCCTGTCCTTTCGGTTGTATTCAATATGGTCGCTCATCAACTCACTGTCAGGCACAGCCAAGGGTGGCATTTCCGCAGAGTGAAGCGTGATGGGAGCACTTAGATATAACTGACTTTTTTGTCGCTCTTTGACGTCAGAAGACCGTCGAAAAAGTCGAGTTTTGTCACCGCGCTGTGGCATCCTCCTGCCCCCTTTTTGTGTCTGCTTTCTATGGCCGTCTTGACGAGTGTCCACTTATTACATACAGAAAGCAGGACCAAGTTTTGTTTTGTGATTGCGCCTTCAATAACACTCCAGGAATGAGAAGTTCCCTTTTTATATTACCAAATCAGTGATAGTTGAGCACCAAACTGTAACTCTGTCCTTTTTTCTCTTGTTTATTCATTTCGTATTAACTGATCTAACCACGATCCTTTGTCATGCTCTTTCGTTGTCTTGCAGGGGCAAGCGCAGCTGAAGTGTGTATTAACTGTCTCCTTCAATAAATTTTCCATTTGATAGTCAGCCCTTGTGTTGTGTCTGCGCCTTCCTTCGTCACAAGTGCGCTCTTGTTTTAGCCACAAACCAATACAAACTTGTTCGGTTTTCTATCTCCTCACTTACTAACCTCCGCAGCTGCTGCAGTTTTGTTATCAGTATAGATCAATCTTGCGCATTGTAATTAAAGAACGTATTTCAACTACAAAAGTAAGTGTCGACTATTTATTACGTGCGTTAAGGAGCCGATGTCTGTGCATAGGAGGCACCGGCTGTATCTCTGACAGGCGTGAGCCCGAAGCTGCTGCAAATGTTACCCCCCCACCCCACCCCACCTCCCCCCCCCCCCAAAAAAAAAGAAGATACAGCTAGGTCTTTCCAAACGTTCAGAAATGTTTAAGGGTCAGAAACGCTCTTTCTTTAAAGGGAGGAACTCAAACAAGGCGTCGCATTTGAGTCCCCCCCAAACACAACAGAAGCGTATACATATCATTGCAAACACAGGGTAAGCGCAGTTTTCTGATGATTAAATATAAAAGGCGCATTCCAGTAAATAAAATGACAAAATCACTACTTCTTACAGTAAGTATCGTACTTTTTTCAGTGTAAAAGGTGGTGCTCAATGTCTTAATCAGCCATCAGCTACCTCAAAAGAACAATATTAAATAAAATTCAGGGGTTTTAAGTGCTAAAACCAGGATATGGTTATGAGGCACGCCGTAGTGGAGGACAACAGATTAATTTTTTTAACCACCTGGGGTTCTTTAACATGCACATAGATCTAAGTACTACATGGGCGCTTCTGCATTTCGCCATCGAAATGCGGCCTCCGCGACCTGGATCAACCGCGACATCACGGAGGGTCAAGAGAACAAACAGTGATCACACCCTGTCGTATTCTTCACAAGAAAACTTTTGGTATAGGCTTGCCGAGTCATAATCTAAGTAGTTCTCTTTGAACAAAACTACTAACTCTCATCGGAATATTGAACTGCCAGGGGTATAGCTCATATTATCTGGAGCTGTCTGCACCATCCGTAAACCAATTCAGTGTACTACGCAATACGGCCACACATTCGGCTTAAAGAAACAATGCGCATCACACGATCGCTTCTAGTGTCACTGTTATGCATAACTTTGAGAACCAAGATTATGCATCAGTCGCTTTATATTTTGCGGCTGCTTTACTTTTAATGACTCGCCGCCATGAAGCCATATACATTATTAAAACATTTTCAAACCAAGCACGACAGATACGTGACCCTCAAAGCTTTCTTTTTTTGATTTTTTTCCTTGAAGCATACTTTGAGCTGTTGTATCACTCCTTGCAGCCTCCTCGAACCCAGTTTCCAGCCCCGTGGACAACAGCTTTCATCATATTCGAAGTTAAACCAGGAATGACAAGCTGAAATATTCTGGTGTATCATAAAGCTAGATGCAGGTGACTCCATATGTCAAGCGTGTAATATAGTTATGTTGCAACTGGCATTCCAGAAAATTTATACTTTGTGTGAGACGTTCTGCTGCATCGTCATCGACGACGAGGAATGAATGTGTTGTACTTTTCCAATGTCACCAGATGACGCGGCAATCCAGGATGATAAGTGAAGGCGAGAAACCACCATCTGCTGTTAAACCTTTACTTTTGTTTAGGAAAATGAAACACGCTTTTTTCTCAACGAACTCAAGAAATGGCCTCACTATTCACATATATGGAGGTGCTGGTCCAAGCATGTGCCCGTGCAAACTGATCAAGCAAGTACTTTTTCAGACTCGCAACAGACCGGTTGACAATAAGAACCCAATTTAAAAGTAGGTCTGTTCGAATAGTTACATTTCCGAATCGAATCGAATACTTATACTCGAGAAATACGACCACCGAATATCGAATAGGATATCCAATATTTTCTACTTTCTAAAGCAACATGAAATATGAAGTTTTCGCGGATTACGTTTGGTAAAAATGAAACGAGGAAACGAATATTCAACAATTTCGAGTAGCGAATTCTGGAATCGAATACCAGTCGAATAGCAGGAACTATTTGATTCGTATTGAAATTTTTGAATATTTATACACCCCTGTTTAAAAGCTGTTGTGTAACTTAAATAAGTTTGGTCTGGGAATTGTAGAGCTTGTTCACTGAAGTTGTTATATAACTGTGTGACCTGACATATGTTATAGTATTTCCCTTGCTTCTTTGACATTCCGAATATATTTTTTGTTCCCCCATTTCCTTTGTATTTGTTACCCTATCTTCCCCTTTTTTTCATGTACCTTAGACGCGATGCTGTGCTTGAATTTCCAACGAAGTTGGTTACGTTTATCAAAGTGGTCGATTTCCTTGAGAGTTCTTCGGCTGTCAAGTGGCTGAACACTAAATTACTAGCAAAAACGTATTTATTATGTCGGAGAGGGATCAAGCGTTCACTAATCACACCAACCGTATATATCATTAGTTTATCTCTCATTTATTGGGGTTCTCTTTAGCTACGATTTTGGAATAGTAGCCAAACTTCTCCTATCACATTTAATAAAACAACAAATAGTTACGTGTGCGCCTATTACTTTTTGAACCGCATTACTTGAATTTCATCGTGGGCTCGCGGTGTCCCATAACCGCTCAAGCGCACAACGTTACCCGCGAGGCCGTTGTTGGCAGAGCGGATTGGGTGCAGGGGGGAGGGTGGCGTAAAGGTGGGGCGAAGGCAAGAGTGACGCCTGAAGGTGGCCGCTTATTTTGGGCACCATTCGTATGCAGTGCAGCTACGCCGCGCAGGGGGGGCGGGAGCTCCGTACGGTAGCTATTCGCGGTTCGGCTCGGGTGTTGCCGTGGCATAAAAAAAAGAAGAAAAGACGCGGCGTCAAACGTCAACAACTGGTGTTCATTTTACGGTCGGAGCCGCTTCGCGAAATGGCCCGTACTGTTTTGTTGCTTTAAGAGGAAACATGACCCACTTAATAGCATCGTGAAGCGGGTCTTCAAGGACCGCAAGCGGAAAACCGAATATAATCCATAAATGGGACAAAAAAAAAGGTAGGCAAGTACCGGATGAGTGCGGTGGCGTTATGTTATTATTCTTATTACTCAACTTTTTCATGCAGGCGTCTAAACGCCTAAGACGTCGACTATAAACCCCTGTGTCACCAAAAGCATCGGTATCTGCGCAGTTCCATCGCTGAGACTTGAGCCGCAAATTCATCATGGCACATTGTATGCCGGCATGCAACGACTTGTTTCGCTCCTAACATTGGACTCTGAATAATAGCCCGCAGCGGCTGCGCGTGTGTGCACATAAGTGTGCAACCCTCATTTCCTCTAGCCATGCCCCTCGCCATCTGGATTAGACCAACCTCTTGCCCAAATGAGAGCTGAATATTTAATTAATGACTCCATCTTCCAACCCTGTCGGTTGTTTTTATTATAACCTTATGCACTTTATAGTATAACCAATATATCGCACCATAAGTTCCGAAGTGGTTACGCTAAGGCTCTCGGTCCCCAGCGTCCGTGGATAGGTGGCTACCGTTTTGCCCTGTAATATTTTTCTCGCAAAAGGCGGAAGCTGAGGGTAGGAGCAAATGTGCTCCTCACTTATGTTTGAAGCAGTCTAAGATGTGAAGGTCCACCTGGTTGACCATCAAGCTGCCAAAATTATCACTTTATTATCAACCGCATCACAAGCCATCCTTTCTTTTATTATGCCAAAAGACAGCCTCAGAAATAATTCTGTGTTACCTAATCATCAGCTGTTGCCCGTTGGCGTTGATGTCGTTAATTCTTGCAAATTGTGGTCTTCTGGTTTCCGAGTAACTAGGCTATATATACGGCATTGCTCCAGATGTAACGAACACCCTGTGCGTTGAGAGCAGTCTAAGTGTATAGCGTGCAGCAGTGCACAGTAGTCTAACGGTACGCTGAAAACAGCCTAAGCGTACCCATGGTACTATACCACCATATTTAACAGATCGTTTTTGTCCATAAGTATACAGCAGTGGAACGAGCTGCCAGAATCAATATTTATTGAGCGTGATCCACAAAAAAATAAGCAGTTATTGATAGCCTATTTAATTATTTTACTCACACTTCTGCCATGCCTTACGCCGGCAATTCCTTCAATGCTCATACCCTTTCCCACTTGAACCCTTGATGTATTTATATGTTACTTTTTTCTTCTTTTTTTTTCGTGACTACTGCTGTTATTCGAGTTTCTCCCTATGTAATAATCATATAATAAGGGACAATAAGTAATGATGTTGGTGACAATGATGCACACGTGAGAGAAAACAAGCGAATGTGAGCGAACGCGAATAGCACCAATAAATTTGCGAGAACAATAATGCGAGAACTGCTTAGCGACAGAGGCCGTGTATTCTTGTCGGAAGTTATTAATGAGCTACTCGCCGCGTGCCACACAATTCACCGTACCACTACAGCGTATCACCCACAGACTAACGGTCTAACGGAACGGGTCAACCGCGCTCTTGGTGACATGCTCACCATGTATGTTGCGTCTAATCATTACAATTGGGACGACGTACGCGCTCCCTTTTGTCACGTACGCGTATAATACCGCCACTCAGGCTACCACAGGCTTCTCACCATTTTTTTCTTCTTTATGGACGTGAACCATCCTCTACCCTCGACACCGTACTACCATATCATCCGGATGCCTCTGAATTCACTCCTCTTTCTGAATTTGCTCGCCATGCTGAAGAGTGCCATCAACTGGCTCGCTAATTCATGTCGGATACCCAAGGCATCCAAAAAGATCGCCACGACAACGATCAGCCCACACAGTCCTTCGCCATGGACTTTCAGGTCTGGCTTCGGCTGCCCTTCTAATCTCCAGGCCTTAGCCCAAAACTTGTTCCGAAATATCAGGGTTCGTACCGGATCGTCGAGTGTACACCGCCTGTGAACTATGTGGTGGAACCGGTGACACCATCTTCGGACAAGCGCCGCCGTGGCCGCGAGACGGTTCACGTAAGCCGCCTGAAGCCGTACCACGACCCCTCATCGTGTCAGCAGCTTAGGTCGCCAGGATGGCTCCGCTTCGCCACGCGGGCAATTCTAGTGGGGAATACGCATGTAGCGCTGTGCGCACTGCCACCGCTTGGGCGTGAGACCCGAGCTCATGCTGCTGATGCCAAGAGCTAGAAC